>NC_079189.1:186238995-186916458 GCF_029499605.1 Hyla sarda
TCGCGATCCCCCGGCACAAGCGCACTACTGGGGGAGTCGCGATATACCACCTAATTATACCTATTTTACGCCCCACTATCTTAATTTATGTATTTTACAATTTAACCGTGTATGTCATGCTGTTTCGTCTGTACACGCCCAGGGGCGGAGCTATCCCCCTTGGCACCATTTTTAGTGTATTTAAAACCCATGTGAGTGTGTGTATGTTATGCCTATCATTCTGAAGAAGGGGCCCTAGAGCCCTGAAACGCGTCAATACCTGGCTGAATAAATATTTTATTACATTGCATATGGTACCTTGCCTTTGACTGGTGAATTACCTCTGAATGGTGGATTGCGCTGAAATCCGGTTCCTGTATTTTTTTCCCTCGTCTCCTACCTGAATCCTTAAGGGACTTTAAGCGAGCGCAGAAGCTGCGTTCGCTTCAAAGCAGTGATTGTCGGCTACTTTCAGTAGCCTGACACAAACTGCAAATGACAGGCAGTGGCGATTTTGCCGCTGCTGGTCATTAACCCTTTAGACGACGGGATCAATGCAAAGTGAAACATCTGCGGTAAATCAGAGGGGCTCACAGAACACCAGCACCATGATCACAGGATATTTTTTTAGCTAAATTGACGTGGGAGGGTCCCTTTACCTGCCTACTGCTGCCGATCGATGATTCACTGATGTAGCCTGGCTTAACCAGGCTAGATCAGTAGATAGCTGATTATACTGTATAATAAAAAAATAAAATAAAAAGAGTTTCTAAAATTATATAAAACCCTCTCCTCTAACAAAAAATAAATTACCCTTATTTTCCCATTTTACAAAAAAAATGTAACATATTTTGTATCTTCACAAAAAATTAGCCCTCATACATCCTTATATATGGAAAAATAAAAAGGTATACGGGTCAGAAAAGGACAATTTTATGCATATAAATATAGTTTAAAAAAAAGTTACCATTTTATTAAAGTAGTACAATAATAGAAAAACTATAAAAATTGGGTATACTTGTAATCACATTGCCCTTCAGAATAAAGATAATGTATCATTTTTACCATAAAGTGCACTGTGTAAAAAAACAGAATCCCCCAAAAGGTGCAAAATTGCAGTTTTCTTAAAAATTTTTGCCTGCAAATATTATTTTTGGGGTTTTCATAGTACATCTTATGGTAAAATGAAAGATGTCATTACAAAGTAAAATTGGTTGCACAAGAAACAAGCCATCATATGGGTCTGTAGGTGAAAAAATAAAAGAGTTATGGCTTTTAAAAGGAGAGGAGGTAACAACAAAAATGCAACAATTTTAATTGGCCTGGTCCTTGAGGTGTTAAACTGTTTGGTAAAATGAAAGCTAAACTAGGGCTGGGCGGTATACCGGTTCATACCGAATACTGAAATTTTTGTGCTGCTCGATATGAATTTTAACCCATACCGCAATACCGGTTTGGCCCCTCCCCATCGGAAATGAATGAATTTTCAGCCCAGCACTGCACTGTCCCCACATTGAGGAACTAATCACATGTGACCCACGAGCACTGTTCTGCCCCCCCCACAATTAACGCTGTGCTGTCCCCATCGGGGAACTACTCACACATATCACCCACAAGCGCTGCCCTCCTCGTCCTCCTGTTTGTTGCGGCCACCAGCGCTGACACTCTATACTGTGTGATATCCCTATGTCCGGGCTGCAAAAAATAAACAAAATAAACTTTAACTCACCTCCCGTTGGTCCGGTACCGGCCTCATCTGCTTCCTGGTGACAGGAACGTCGGACAGCCGTCAGCCTATCACCGTCCGAAGCTGGCTTTTTACATGACAGTGGGCTCAACCTATCACCGGCCGAGGCGGAACATCGCTGCAGCCAGTGATAGGCTGACGGCTGTCCGACCTTCCCGTCCCCAGCGTAAGGCCAACGTCGGAACATGCGTTAGTTTACCTTTTGCAGCCCGGGCATAGGGAAACCGCACAGTATAGAGTGTCAGCGCCGGCGGCCGCAACAAACAGGAGGAAGAGGAGGGCAGCGCTTGAGGGTGATGTGAGTAGTACCCTGATGGTGACAGCGCAGCGCTGGGCTGATAATTTTTTGGGGGAGAGGAGGGGGTTTGGGGAGGGAAGGAGGAGGAAATACCGTTATATACCGTGGAACCGCCAAAAGTTACAAAAATACTGTGATACACACATTTGGTCATACCGCCCAGCCCTAAGCTGAACTGTAATTTGAATTCTGGAATATCTGCAACAACTGTGGTTTTGACTTCCCCATTGTGTTTTTCCACAGCATAAACTGACATGCTGAGGGTTAAAGGTGTGCATCGCAGGTACATTTTTTGCTATGAAATGTGTGGATGAGAGCCCTACAAATCCCATCCACTTCATTGCTACTGTAATATGCTGCAGATTTTTACATGCAAATTTAGTGTAAAAAATCTGCAGCACATTTGAGGTGTGTGAGATGTTTTTATACATGGTTCAATATACATTAGCTGAGCCCATACAGTGGGGCAATAAAGTATTTAGTCAGCCACCAATTGTGCTAGTTCTCCCACTTAAAAAGATTAGAGGGGCCTGTAATTGTCATCATAGGTATACCTCAACTATGAGGGACATAATGAGAAAAAAATCCATAAAATCACATTGTCTGATGTTAGAAGAATTTATTTGCAAATTATGGTGAAAAATAACAATTTGGTCACCTACAAACAAGCAAGATGTCTGGCTCTCACAGATCTGTAACTTTTCCTTTAAGAGTCTCCTCTGTCCTCCACTTGTTACCTGTATTAGTGGCACCTGTTTGATTTGTTATCAGTATAAAAGACACCTGTCCACAACCTCAAACAGTCACACTCCAAACTCCACTATGGCCAAGACCAAAGAGCTGTCGAAGGACACCAGAAACAAAATTGCAGATCTGAATCTGCAATAGGCAAGCAGCTTGGTGTGAAGAAATCAACTGTGGGAGCAATTATTAGGAAATGGAAGACATACAAGACCACTGATAATCTCCCTCGATCTGGGGCTCCATGCAAGATCTCCCCCATGGTGTCACAAGAACACAAGAACGGTGAGCAAAAATTCCAGAACCATATGGGGGGACCCAGTGAATGACCTGCAGAGGACCAAAGTAACAAAGGTTACCATCAGTAACACACACTACGCCGCCAGGGACTCAAATCATGCAGTACCAGGCGTATCCTCCTGCTTAAGCCAGTACATGTCTGGGCCTGTCTGAAGTTTGCTAGAGAGCATTTGGATGATCCAGAAGAGGATTGGGAGAATGTCATATGGTCAGATGAAACCAAAGTAGAACTTTTTGGTAAAAACTCAACTCGTCGTGTTTGGAGGAGAAAGAATGCTGAATGCATCCAAAGAACACCATAACTACTGTGAAGCATTGGGGTGGAAGCATCATGCTGATCCATGTCAAGGAATGAATGGGGCCATGTATTGTGCGATTTTGAGTGAAAATCTCCTTCCATCAGCAAGAGCATTGAATATTAAACATGGCTGGGTCTTTCAGCATGACAAAGATCCCAAACACACCGCCTGGTCAATGAAGGAGTGGCTTTGCAAGAAGCATTTCAAGGTCCTGGAGTGGCCCAGCCAGTCTCCAGATCTCAACCCCATAGAAAACCTTTGGAGGGAGTTAAAAGTCCATGTCGCCCAGCGACAGCCCCAAAACATCACTACTCTAGAGGAGATCTGCATGGAGGAATGGGCCAAAATACCAGCAACAGTATGTGAAAACCTTGTGAAGACTTACAGAAAACGTTTGACCTCTGTCATTGCCAACAAAGGGTATATAACAAAGTATTGAGATTAACTTTTGTTATTGACCAAATACTTATTTTCCACCATAATTTGCAAATAAATTCATATATAATCAGACAATATGATTTTATAAAAAAAAATTCTCATTATGTCTCTCATAGTTGAGCTATAGCTATGATGAAAATTACAGGCCTCTCTCATCTTTTTAAGTGGGAGAACTTGCGCAATTGATGGCTGACTAAATACTTTTTTCCCCCAATGAAGCTCAGGCTTTTACATCCCAAAGCAAAAATGTTTTCTATTATTCCTACAAGCTAGATATCAGTTCACATTACTGGATGATGAGGTCACACAGATTTAGCTTTAATCAATAATCTGGCAACAAATTCTCTTACCTCATTTGAGGGAACACTGGCTAGAGGCTTGATGACAGCAGCAAGTGGAATTTGAGACTGTTTAGCCATGTCGGAGGAGGTAGGGAAACAATAAGTTGTACATCTAATGTATCGTGGGCTTGCATTGCCTGAAATATTGAAGACATTTTATTATGATCAATGTTTATCAAAATCTTTTCCTCCAATGCAATAAAATGTAAACAAAAGCAGTCAGCATGTCATAGTGCTTACTATATGCGTGCACATGTATATTAATATATTTAATTGAATATATTTCAATGCCCAAATTGTATAATTACCTCTAATATTTGGAAATGCTATATTCTAATAGGGGATTGTTCTGGACAGCAACAGAGAAACCTGAGAAACCCAGCTCTAGCACTACTACCAGCATAAATATTACAACAATCAATGCCTCTACAACAAAATACTGTAAAAACAATACTTCAACACTGAAGGGGAGCTCTTTTGAAATATTTCATTTTCCTTTAACCCCTTAAGGACTCAGGGTTTTTCAGTTTTTGCATTTTCGTTTTTTCCTCCTCACCTTTTAAAAATCATAATCCTTTCAATTTTCCACCTAAAAATCCATATTATGGCTTAATTTTTTGCACCACCAATTCTACTTTGCAGTGACATTAGTCATTTTACCCAAAAATCCACAGCAAAACGGAAAAAAATCATTGCGCATCACAAAATTGAAGAAAAAACACAATTTTGTAACTTTTGGGGGCTTCCGTATCTACACAATGCATATTTCGGTAAAAATGACACCTTATCATTATTCTGTAGGTCCATATGATTAAAATGATACCCTACTTATTTAGGTTTGATTTTTTCATACTTCTGGAAAAAATCATAACTACATGAGGGAAAATGTATATGTTTAAAAATGTCATCTTCTGACCCCTAACTTTTTTATTTTTCTGCGTATGGGGTGGTTTGGGGGCTCATTTTTTGCGCCGTGATCGGAAGTTTTTATCGGTACCATTTTTGTTTTGATTTGACTTTTTGATTGCTTTTTATTAATTTTTAAATGGTATAAAAAGTGACCAAAATTACGCTACTTTGAAATTTTATGTGTACGCCATTGACCATGCTGTTTAATTAACAATATATTTTTTATAGTTCGGACATTTACACACGAGGCGATACCACACATGTTTATTTTTATTTACACAGTTTTTTTTATGGGAAAAGGGGGGTGATTCAAAATTTTATTAGGGAAGGGGTTAAATCACATTTATTAACACTTTTTCTTACTTTGGGGGGGCTATAATACTGCAAACACTGATCTTTTACACTGAACATTGGCATGTATTAACATGCCATTGATCAGTGTTATCGGTGCTTGACTGCTCCTGCCTGGATCTCAGGCACGGAGCAGTTATTCGCCGATCAGACACCGAGGAGGCAGGTAGGGATCCTCCCGGTGTCCTGTAAGCTGTTCGGGACGCCACGATTTCATCACAGCAGTCCCGAACAGCCCGACTGAGCTGCCGGGATACTTTCAGTTTCATTCATTCTATATCTTGAAGTTCAGCACTTGCCAGTGTTAGGTGGCCCCATATAGACAGGGCCATAGACTGTCACTATGAACTGCATGTGTGTACAGATAAAATATATCATGGGGCAATAAGCCTTGCCCCATTACTAAACTCATTTAGACTTCATTGTTACTGGGCAATGTTACTGCAGAGGGTTCTTATTACTTAATGAGGGGATCTGTCTACTGTCAGGGGCTTATCAACCTACTTGGGGGGGGGGGGGGGGGCGCGTCTACCTACTTAATGGAGAGGGCCCTATCTACAGCTACCAGCCTAACCTACTGGTAGGAGATAGATATCACAGGGAAATATAGAAAAATTCAGCTCACCGTTGTAGTTCTCAGACCCAGATCATGTATATGGTAACACACCTCTCCAGTTGGAAGACTCGGAGTGAAGCAAGGGCCGTGTTCCCAGGTGCGGCAATTAGGCAGAGGAGAAAGTAGCATCCGGCTCCCAGACTGGATAAAATACTGGCTTTATTGGAAAATATTAAAAACCAAACTAGAACATAATGTGGATAAGAACAAACGAAACGCAACCAACGCGTTTCGACCTGTTAACAAGTCTTAATCATGGTAAGTATAATGGACAAAAGATGCATCTTAAATACTGTGGTAACCGGTGACATCACATAAGGTTATTGGAAAATGTGGAGCTGGGAGGATGGAGAAAACCCGTAATGGAGTGAACAACTGAAATAGGTAGTAAATTAGACAAAAACTATATCTTGTTCAAATGATTAATATATATAACTTAAGTCATGTCTGTAATTAAGTCCAGACGGGAAGCGCGTGTCTAAACACAGTATCCAAAAAGCCTCTCGTCTGAACACGGCTTTACTCCAATCTCCACCTCTTCTGGGCGGGCGTACCCTTTCTATACCTGTCACTGAAATGTTCGGAACAATGCCTGCATGATGATCGATAATGTGTTTAGTGAAACCTGACACAGATCTACTGCCAATTTTGTTACTGTCGGGTATGTGTAAGTGTTCTTTGATCCTAACTTTGAGTTTTCTACTCGTACATCCTATGTATTGAAGGTTACAGGGTATGCAAATGATGGTATAAACAACATGATGCGTTTGACAATTGATGAAACTTTTTGCTAGAAATTCCTGTCCTGTGGTACATGAATGAAATTTGTCAGTGTTGGGCATGTATTGGCAGACAGTACATCTTGGGTGGCTACATTTGTAACTGCCTTTACATGTGAGCCATGTATCAGTGTGGGGAGCTGTACTAAAATCGCTGGGAGAAAGTTGATTATGCAGTGAACGTGCTTTGCGGGGTACTACCCGAACACCTTGCCGTACAATATCAGACATGGTTTTATCAAGATGTAATACTGGTAAGTGTTTGAGTATAATACGTTTGATATCTTGAAATTGTCTGGAAAATGGTGTGGTAAAGGTGGGAAGCGATTTAGTTTTAGATTGGATATGTTGTCTATCACAAAGATAGTGGTTAGCCGGTTTTGAATTAACAATGTTTTCTGCTCTATTTATGATGTATGGTTGATACCCTCTAGTAGATATCTACTAGAGGGTATCAACCATACATCATAAATAGAGCAGAAAACATTGTTAATTCAAAACCGGCTAACCACTATCTTTGTGATAGACAACATATCCAATCTAAAACTAAATCGCTTCCCACCTTTACCACACCATTTTCCAGACAATTTCAAGATATCAAACGTATTATACTCAAACACTTACCAGTATTACATCTTGATAAAACCATGTCTGATATTGTACGGCAAGGTGTTCGGGTAGTACCCCGCAAAGCACGTTCACTGCATAATCAACTTTCTCCCAGCGATTTTAGTACAGCTCCCCACACTGATACATGGCTCACATGTAAAGGCAGTTACAAATGTAGCCACCCAAGATGTACTGTCTGCCAATACATGCCCAACACTGACAAATTTCATTCATGTACCACAGGACAGGAATTTCTAGCAAAAAGTTTCATCAATTGTCAAACGCATCATGTTGTTTATACCATCATTTGCATACCCTGTAACCTTCAATACATAGGATGTACGAGTAGAAAACTCAAAGTTAGGATCAAAGAACACTTACACATACCCGACAGTAACAAAATTGGCAGTAGATCTGTGTCAGGTTTCACTAAACACATTATCGATCATCATGCAGGCATTGTTCCGAACATTTCAGTGACAGGTATAGAAAGGGTACGCCCGCCCAGAAGAGGTGGAGATTGGAGTAAAGCCGTGTTCAGACGAGAGGCTTTTTGGATACTGTGTTTAGACACGCGCTTCCCGTCTGGACTTAATTACAGACATGACTTAAGTTATATATATTAATCATTTGAACAAGATATAGTTTTTGTCTAATTTACTACCTATTTCAGTTGTTCACTCCATTACGGGTTTTCTCCATCCTCCCAGCTCCACATTTTCCAATAACCTTATGTGATGTCACCGGTTACCACAGTATTTAAGATGCATCTTTTGTCCATTATACTTACCATGATTAAGACTTGTTAACAGGTCGAAACGCGTTGGTTGCGTTTCGTTTGTTCTTATCCACATTATGTTCTAGTTTGGTTTTTAATATTTTCCAATAAAGCCAGTATTTTATCCAGTCTGGGAGCCGGATGCTACTTTCTCTTTTTCTACTGGTAGGAGATACCTACCTGAGGGGGGGGGGGGGGGATATACTTATGAGGGGTCTTACCTACTTGGGAGTATTACCTACTTAATGAGGACCTTAATTTACTTATGAGGAGACATACCTACCAAATTAAAGAGAGAGATCTACTTAAAGGAGTTATACAGGCATTAAAATGTTACATATGGCTAACGGTGATATAAAAATAAAAATTAAGCCATCCTCACCTCCCTCGATTTTCCACACCTGCCATGCCAAAGCTCTCTGTCCCCGCTCATTACCACTACAGATGTGCCATCCCCACAGGAACTGCCAGCTCAGCCAAAAAATGGCAGCTGTGGTGTCTTGTCTCAGTCAGTAATGGACTGAAAGGGCACATTGCGGGGACGACACATCACCAGAAATCAGGAAGCAGCAGTGATGACAGCTACGGAGGATTGCATAAGTTAAATATGATTTATTTTAAATTTTTTGCTAACCTGACCCATGTATTATTTTTGTATGAGTGGACAATCCCTTTAATGGAGAGGACCTAATGGCACATTTGTTTTTTCAAAAGCAAAAAACTTTGACATGTCAAAAGTTTAGGTTGCACCAGGTCTCAATCCTTAGACCCACTGTGATTGCAAGTTATAAGCCGGTAAAGTGCACAGTAGCGCATGCTTCACTCCCTGGCTGTCAAATCAAATTAACGGGGTGTGAAGAATGTTGTTGTGCACTTCACTGCACTTCCCCTACCTAATAGGGGAGCACCATAAGTATCTAATGGGGGGACCTACTCTCACTGCATGTAAATGTCTGTAATCACTTGTACACAAATCCTGTGTTGAGTTGGCATATACAACTATATGTTTACTGTATGGGGGTGATGTTGATCTTGGTATAGTGGTTTTATTCAGTAAAATTATAATGGTATAATTGGTAATCGTAGCGTAACTGTATTATTTTGGCCTAATATAATGTTATCATTTGAAATATTAGTCATATTATAATGAATGACTATTGTATGTGACTGTGTTGTTGATACTATATTATAGCATTTACGGTCCCACTTTTAATTATGCCCAGAGTCACACTTAGTTTAAAACCAGCCCTGCATAGTGATTCAGCAGACTGCTGGCTGTGCTCCCTTGTCCCCTTTGTCAGGATCAGTGGGAGGCCTAGCGGTCAGACCCTCACCAATCAGCTTTTTATCCCCTATCCTGTGGAAAGAGGATCACTTATTCAGATGGAAATACCCATTTAAGTGCTCTTCTCACAATTACCTTGATCCTGTATAGTACAATCTGTGGTGACAAGTGGAGGCACTTGTCCTCTGACGTTAGTGGTATAGACTTGTCCAGCTCTGCTGACCTTATCATTGTCGATCACTTGTATCTGTTAAAAAATAAGTTTGATGTTCTTAGTAGAATTTATAATTGAGCAGAAACACAAGTACATAGAAGATAAGGTGACTAAGCCTCATAAAAAGGCATCTGTATGGTAAATTGCTATGGTTCTAAAACTGTGGGGGTAATTTAATAAAGGGGTACTCCTGTGGAAAACAAATGTTTTCAAATCAACTGGTGACAGAAAGATATGTAAATTACTTCTATTTAAAACTCTTTCCTTTTAGTACTTATCAGCTGCTGTATGTTCCAGAGGAAGTTGTGTAGTTCTTTCCAGTCTGACCACAGTGCTGAGCAGGAGAGGTTCACTTTGAGGGTTTGCTTCTACTGTGGACAGTTCCTGACATGGACAGAGTTGGCAGCAGAGAGCACTGTGGTCAGACTGGAAAGAACTACACCACTTTCTCTATTGGAGGCATACAGCAGCTGATAAGTACTGGAAGGATTATGATTTTGTTAATAAAAGTAATTTACAAATTAGTTTTTGGCACCAGTTGATTTGAAAACATTTCAAGGGGTACTCCGGCCCTAATACATCTAATCCCCTATCCAAAGGATAGGGGATAAGATGTATGATCGCGGGTGTCCTGCCGCTGGGGACCCCCGCAATCTGTTATTCCGCACCCACCTTTGTGAGCTCTCAGCGTCGCTGGAGGCTCAGAGTGTGAAGCATGACGACTACGGTGTCAGAGTATTGGGACCTCACGACTCCGCCCCCGCGTAACGTCACACCCCTCCCCCTCAATGCCAGTCCATGCAACCATATTAAAAAGGTTGCTAAGGTTAGTACAAGCCCCCATTTGCACAAAAATTTGCAACCTATTGCCCTTTTACACCAGGCACGCCTGGTTCAAAAAAGTGTGAATGGCCTGGTTTAATAGAGGGAGTGGCCTAACACCTTGTCTAATTTTTTACAATATGCGCCAGTGAGCTGGTGTATATTGTGGCAGAATATCTACTCCAGTTTGGAGCTTGTGTAGATTTCAAAATATGGCGTGCGGGGCAGGTAGAGCAACTGCCTGATTCATTAAAAGGTCCTAGACTCTTCTTTGAAAAACAGCTCCACATCTGTCTCCAGGTTGGGTGTGGTTCTGCAGCTCAGTTCCATTGAAGTGAATGGAGCCAAGTTGTAAAACTACACCAAACCTGGAGACAGACGGGGAGCTGTTTTCGAAAGAAAGTAGCTGTGTTTTTCTTGTTACGCCGAGCGCTCCGGGTCCCCGCTCCTCCCCGGAGCGCTCGCTTCACTCTCCCCGCGGCAGCGCTCCGGTCACGTCCTCTGACCCGGGGCGCTGCGATTCCGCTGCCAGCCGGGATGCGATTCGCGATGCGGGTAGCGCCCGCTCGCGATGCGCACCCCGGCTCCCCTACCTGACTCGCTCTCCGTCTGTTCTGTCCCGGCGCGCGCGGCCCCGCTCCCTAGGGCGCGCGCGCGCCGGGTCTCTGCGATTTAAAGGGCCACTGCGCCGCTGATTGGCGCAGTGGTTCCAATTAGTGTGTTCACCTGTGCACTTCCCTATATCACCTCACTTCCCCTGCACTCCCTTGCCGGATCTTGTTGCCTTAGTGCCAGTGAAAGCGTTCCTTGTGTGTTCCTTGCCTGTGTTTCCAGACCTTCTGCCGTTGCCCCTGACTACGATCCTTGCTGCCTGCCCCGACCTTCTGCTACGTCCGACCTTGCTTTTGCCTACTCCCTTGTACCGCGCCTATCTTCAGCAGCCAGAGAGGTGAGCCGTTGCTAGTGGATACGACCTGGTCACTACCGCCGCAGCAAGACCATCCCGCTTTGCGGCGGGCTCTGGTGAAAACCAGTAGTGGCTTAGAACCGGTCCACTAGCACGGTCCACACCAATCCCTCTCTGGCACAGAGGATCCACTACCTGCCAGCCGGCATCGTGACAGTAGATCCGGCCATGGATCCCGCTGAAGTTCCTCTGCCAGTTGTCGCTGACCTCACCACGGTGGTCGCCCAGCAGTCACAACAGATAGCGCAACAAGGCCAACAGCTGTCTCAACTGACCGTTTTGCTACAACAGTTACTACCACAGCTTCAGCAGTCATCTCCTCCGCCAGCTCCTGCACCTCCTCCGCAGCGAGTGGCCGCTCCTGGGATACGCTTATCCTTGCCGGATAAATTTGATGGGGACTCTAAGTTTTGCCGTGGCTTTCTTTCCCAATGTTCCCTGCATCTGGAGATGATGTCGGACCTGTTTCCCACTGAAAGGTCTAAGGTGGCTTTCGTAGTCAGCCTTCTGTCCGGAAAAGCCCTGTCATGGGCCACACCGCTCTGGGACCGCAATGACCCCGTCACTGCCTCTGTACACTCCTTCTTCTCGGAAATCCGAAGTGTCTTTGAGGAACCTGCCCGAGCCTCTTCTGCTGAGACTGCCCTGTTGAACCTGGTCCAGGGTAATTCTTCCGTTGGCGAGTATGCCGTACAATTCCGTACTCTTGCTTCAGAATTGTCCTGGAATAATGAGGCCCTCTGCGCGACCTTCAAAAAAGGCCTATCCAGCAACATTAAAGATGTTCTGGCCGCACGAGAAATTCCTGCCAATCTACATGAACTTATTCACCTAGCCACTCGCATTGACATGCGTTTTTCCGAAAGGCGTCAGGAACTCCGCCAAGATATGGACTCTGTTCGCACGAGGCGTTTCTTCTCCTCGGCTCCTCTCTCCTCTGGTCCCCTGCAATCTGTTCCTGTGCCTCCCGCCGTGGAGGCTATGCAGGTCGACCGGTCTCGCCTGACACCTCAAGAGAGGACACGACGCCGTATGGAGAACCTCTGCCTGTACTGTGCTAGTACCGAACACTTCCTGAGAGATTGTCCTATCCGTCCTCCCCGCCTGGAAAGACGTACGCTGACTCCGCACAAAGGTGAGACAGTCCTTGATGTCTACTCTGCTTCTCCACGTCTTACTGTGCCTGTGCGGATGTCTGCCTCTGCCTTCTCCTTCTCTACAGTGGCCTTCTTGGACTCTGGATCTGCAGGAAATTTTATTTTGGCCTCTCTCGTCAACAGGTTCAACATCCCGGTGACCAGTCTCGCCAGACCCCTCTACATCAATTGTGTAAATAATGAAAGATTGGACTGTTCCATACGTTTCCGCACGGAGCCCCTTCTTATGAGCATCGGATCTCATCATGAGAGGATTGAACTTTTGGTCCTCCCCAATTGCACCTCGGAAATTCTCCTTGGACTTCCCTGGCTTCAACTTCATTCCCCTACCCTGGATTGGTCCACTGGGGAGATCAAGAGTTGGGGGTCCTCTTGTTCCAAGAACTGTCTAAAACCGGTTCCCAGTAACCCTTGCCGTAACTCTGTGGTTCCTCCAGTAACCGGTCTCCCTAAGGCCTATATGGACTTCGCGGATGTTTTCTGCAAAAAACAAGCTGAGACTCTACCTCCTCACAGGCCTTATGATTGCCCTATCGACCTCCTCCCGGGCACTACTCCACCCCGGGGCAGAATTTATCCTCTCTCTGCCCCAGAGACTCTTGCCATGTCCGAATACGTCCAGGAGAATCTAAAAAAGGGCTTTATCCGTAAATCCTCCTCTCCTGCCGGAGCCGGATTTTTCTTTGTGTCCAAAAAAGATGGCTCCCTACGTCCTTGCATTGACTACCGCGGTCTTAATAAAATCACGGTTAAGAACCGCTACCCCTTACCCCTCATCTCTGAACTCTTTGATCGCCTCCAAGGTGCCCACATCTTCACTAAATTGGACTTAAGAGGCGCCTATAACCTCATCCGCATCAGAGAGGGGGACGAGTGGAAAACGGCATTTAACACCAGAGATGGACACTTTGAGTATCTGGTCATGCCCTTTGGACTGTGCAACGCCCCTGCCGTCTTCCAAGACTTTGTCAATGAAATTTTTCGTGATCTGTTATACTCCTGTGTTGTTGTATATCTGGACGATATCCTAATTTTTTCTGCCAATCTAGAAGAACACCGCCAGCATGTCCGTATGGTTCTTCAGAGACTTCGTGACAACCAACTCTATGCCAAAATTGAGAAATGTCTGTTTGAATGCCAATCTCTTCCTTTTCTAGGATATTTGGTCTCTGGCCAGGGACTACAGATGGATCCAGACAAACTCTCTGCCGTCTTAGATTGGCCACGCCCCTCCGGACTCCGTGCTATCCAACGCTTTTTGGGGTTCGCCAATTATTACAGGCAATTTATTCCACATTTTTCTACCATTGTGGCTCCTATCGTGGCTTTAACCAAAAAAAATGCTGATCCCAAGTCCTGGCCTCCTCAAGCAGAAGACGCCTTTAAACGACTCAAGTCTGCCTTTTCTTCGGCTCCCGTCCTCTCCAGACCTGACCCTTCCAAACCCTTCCTATTGGAGGTTGATGCCTCCTCAGTGGGAGCTGGAGCTGTTCTTCTACAAAAAAAATTCTTCCGGGCATGCTGTCACTTGTGGTTTTTTCTCTAGGACCTTCTCTCCAGCGGAGAGGAACTACTCCATCGGGGATCGAGAGCTTCTAGCCATTAAATTAGCACTTGAGGAATGGAGGCATCTGCTGGAGGGATCAAGTTCTCCTGTTATTATCTACACCGACCACAAGAACCTCTCCTACCTCCAGTCTGCCCAACGGCTGAATCCTCGCCAGGCCCGGTGGTCTCTGTTCTTTGCCCGATTTAATTTTGAGATTCACTTTCGTCCTGCCGATAAGAACATTAGGGCCGATGCTCTCTCTCGTTCCTCGGATGCCTCAGAAGTTGAACTCTCTCCGCAACACATCATTCCACCTGACTGCCTGATCTCCACTTCTCCTGCCTCCATCAGGCAGACTCCTCCAGGAAAGACCTTTGTTTCTCCTCGCCAACGTCTCGGAATCCTCAAATGGGGTCACTCCTCCCATCTCGCAGGTCATGCGGGTATCAAGAAATCTGTGCAACTCATCTCCCGCTTCTATTGGTGGCCGACTCTGGAGACGGATGTTGTGGACTTTGTGCGAGCCTGCACTATCTGTGCCCGGGATAAGACTCCTCGCCAGAAGCCCGCTGGTTTTCTTCATCCTCTGCCTGTCCCCGAACAGCCTTGGTCGCTGATTGGTATGGATTTTATTACTGATTTACCCCCTTCCCGTGGCAACACTGTTATTTGGGTGGTCGTTGATCGATTCTCCAAAATGGCACATTTCATCCCTCTTCCTGGTCTTCCTTCTGCGCCTCAGTTGGCTAAACAATTTTTTGTACACATTTTTCGTCTTCACGGGTTGCCTACGCAGATTGTCTCGGATAGAGGCGTCCAATTCGTGTCTAAATTCTGGAGGGCTCTCTGTAAACAACTCAAGATTAAATTAAATTTTTCTTCTGCATATCATCCCCAGTCCAATGGACAAGTAGAAAGGATTAACCAGATCTTGGGTGATTATTTGCGACATTTTGTTTCCTCCCGCCAGGATGACTGGGCAGATCTCCTCCCATGGGCCGAATTCTCGTATAACTTCAGGGTCTCTGAGTCTTCCTCCAAATCCCCATTTTTCGTGGTGTACGGCCGTCACCCTCTTCCCCCCCTCCCTACTCCCTTGCCCTCTGGTCTGCCCGCTGTGGATGAAATTTCTCGTGACCTTTCCATCATATGGAGAGAGACCCAAAATTCTCTCTTACAGGCTTCATCACGCATGAAGAAGTTCGCGGATAAGAAAAGAAGAGCTCCCCCCGTTTTTTCCCCTGGAGACAAGGTATGGCTCTCCGCTAAATATGTCCGCTTCCGTGTCCCTAGCTACAAGTTGGGACCACGCTATCTTGGTCCTTTCAAAATTTTGTGTCAAATTAATCCTGTCTCTTATAAACTTCTTCTTCCTCCCTCTCTTCGTATCCCTAATGCCTTTCACGTCTCTCTTCTCAAACCACTCATCCTCAACCGTTTTTCTCCCAAATCTGTTCCTCCCACTCCTGTTTCCGGCTCCTCGGACATCTTCTCGGTCAAAGAAATTTTAGCTGCCAAAAAGGTCAGAGGGAAAAATTTTTTTTTAGTGGACTGGGAGGGTTGTGGTCCTGAAGAGAGATCCTGGGAACCTGAGGACAACATCCTAGACAAAAGTCTGCTCCTCAGGTTCTCAGGCTCTAAGAAGAGGGGGAGACCCAAGGGGGGGGGTACTGTTACGCCGAGCGCTCCGGGTCCCCGCTCCTCCCCGGAGCGCTCGCTTCACTCTCCCCGCGGCAGCGCTCCGGTCACGTCCTCTGACCCGGGGCGCTGCGATTCCGCTGCCAGCCGGGATGCGATTCGCGATGCGGGTAGCGCCCGCTCGCGATGCGCACCCCGGCTCCCCTACCTGACTCGCTCTCCGTCTGTTCTGTCCCGGTTTTCACCCGGGCTCTGGTGAAAACCAGTAGTGGCTTAGAACCGGTCCACTAGCACGGTCCACACCAATCCCTCTCTGGCACAGAGGATCCACTACCTGCCAGCCGGCATCGTGACATTTCTATTCCTGGATAACAACTTTAATGAATATGCCAATTGCTATTGCCTCCAGGGCTTCACTAAAGGCTAGCATGTAATACAACAGTTTTATAAATCACTGCCTGTGTTTTTATACCTTTTTTATTACCATGTTTCCCACAGCATTTTACTTGTTCAATGGCACTTAGGGGGAGATTAATCAAACCTTGCCCTATTAGTCTGGTAGTACTATGGTAACACATGTGCTCAATAATATTCCTGTTCAGTACAAGGGTGATGCAGTACACAATGATGGCCATTATCCCGCAATTTTGGTGACAAACACTATAAACTGGACAAACACTATAAACAAATTAATACTAATACAGTAATAACAACACATTAGCTTACTGGGCTTGGTATAGAATCCGGGTCCAGTTTCTTTTGGGGTGGGCCAGACATTTGCTGTTGGCTTCCAGGCAATGCACCAGGATATGGCATTGGTGGTCCTGGTAACTGAGGACCATAACTGTTTTCTATAATATGAACAACACATATCCAATCAATCTCTGTGATTCTCAACCCCATAATTTTCACTGAAATGGGCACTGATATTAAAATTATTTTTTTGCATAAGATACAGCAGGTAAAATAAAAAAGATTTGTAATTTACTTCCTGTTAAAAATATTTTTTATATCACTTTCATGGCCTTATAAATCTGGCCACTAGGGGCCTCCCTTCTGATCCAGACCACATTCCATCTGCTCAAAAGCACAGACTTGGGTCTCCTGCTGGACTGGCAAGAGACCAAACTCAGGAAGTGCGGTCTGGCCATAGGAAGTGAACAGCACTCACTCTGCCTGTGTATGAATCAAGGAGAGCGAGTGCTCTCAGCACTTCATGAGTTTGGTCTCCTGCCAGGAAACCAAAGTCTGTGC
Organism: Hyla sarda; assembly: GCF_029499605.1. Classification (NCBI taxonomy): domain Eukaryota; kingdom Metazoa; phylum Chordata; class Amphibia; order Anura; family Hylidae; genus Hyla; species Hyla sarda. Next base: position 186,256,067 of record NC_079189.1, read on the forward strand.
TTTTGAGCAGACAGAATGCACATTGGACCAGAAGGGAGATCCCTAGAGGCCAGATTTATAAGGCCATAAAAGAGACAAAAATAATTTTTTTTACAGGGAGTAAATTACAAATCTTATTTATTTTACCTGCTGTATCAAATGTATAAAAAATTTTTTTAATGACAGTGCCAATTTAACATCAAAGTTCCATAATCATTTTGACCTCTTCTACACACATGTAAAAAAAATAAATCTAAGTTGTAACTTTTTATTTTTTTTTTGCATTGAAAGGGGTACTTCTGTGAATTTTTTTTTTTTTTAAATCAACTGGTAGCGGAACGTTAAATGGATTTGTAAATTACTTCTGTAAAAAAATCTTAATCCTTCCAGTACATATCAGCTGCTGTATGCTCCACAGGAAGTTCTTTTCTGTTTGAATTTCTTTTCTGTCTGACCACAGTGCTCTCTGTTGACACCTCTGTCTGTCTCAGGAACTGAACAGATTATATTGACGTGGTCTGAAATGGCAAGAGATACTCAACCTCAGGTGCAGTTGTGCACCTATGCTGGGGTGGAGTTCCTGCACTTGTGGTCCGTTGCTATCGGCGATCCCCAGCATAATATGCATACAATGGAGGATGCCTGCAGACGGTCACAAGTACCTCAGTGTCTCAGGAACTGTCAAGAACAGAAGCAAATCCTCACAGCAAACCTATCCCGCTCTTCACAGTTCCTGAGACACTGAGGTACTTGTGACCGAAAAGAAATTCAAAAAGAAAATAACTTCCTCTGTAGCATACAGCAGATGATAAGTACTGGAAGGATTAAAGGGGTATTCCAGTAAAAAAAACAAAAAAAAACATTGTTTTTCATATCAGAAAGTTAAACAGATTTGTAAATGACTTCTATTAAAAAATCTTAATCCTTCCAGTATTTATCATCTGCTGAAGTTGAGTTGTTCTTTTCTGTCTGACAACAGTGCTCTCTGCTGACAACTCTGTCTGTCTCAGGAACTGTACAGAGCAGGATAGGTCTGCTATGGGGATTTGCTACTACTCTGTACAGTTCCTAAGACAGACAGAGGTGTCAGCAGAGAGCACTGTTGTCAGACAGAAAAGATTTTTTAATAGAAGTAGTTTACAAATCTGTTTAACTTTCTGGAGCCAGTTGATTTTAAAAAATATGTTTTTTTTTACCGGAATACCCCTTTAAGATTCTTAAATAGAAGTAATTTACAAATCGGTTTAACATTCTGGCACCAGTTGATTTAAAAAAAAATATATATATTTTTCATCGGAGTACCCCTTTAAATCTCCAGAGAAAAAGGTACATCAAATAGACAGTGATCCAGATATATCAGTCTGTCTGGGGACAAAAACTGTTTTTCCGCAGGTTGCTGTGGGAAAACTAGACAGTTTCTGCCCTCTCAGATTGGTAAATCTGGGGCAGTGTATTTAGTACAGCCAATAAAAAATAAGTTTGCCACCCTGCCCTCCAGTATTTGTCTCCCTGGTTGAATTTCAGAGCAATTAAATTGGAGAGTAGAACTGACATCAACATTAAGACAATATTATTAAGGTAGATACTGTCTGTCTCTATAGCAGAGCTGTGCAACAGGCTGTTACTCTATTTAGTCATCACCTTATTAAATAAGGTACATTATCTTCCTTAGGACCTCTTCTCAGCTATTCTGAGTCAAAGCTCCTACGCAGTGCATTTTTATCTTCTTATTCAGACCAGTAGTTCATGAAGCAAAATGAATAGGCAGCCATGGCTAAAACTAGTAGTCAGGATATAGGAAAATATTTACCACATTTATTAAAGGGAACCAATCACTACTTTCATGCTGCCTGAACCACAAATCATTGGGGTGGACCCTGGCAGTCTCTCCCACCAGCCTTGATTGAGAGATTTCTCCTATAGAGATCTAACAATTAAGGGCAGTAGGATAGGGAGAAGTGCCAGGGGCCACAAATCATGGTTCAGACAGCATGGGAGTGATAACATGCTCCCTTTGTATTTTTTTTAAACAAAATATGTACACTTAAAATTGCCCATTCTGACCCCTATAAACCTTTTTATTTTCATGTCTATGGGGCTGTTTGCTGGCTTATTTTTTCCACCATGATCTTTAGTTTTTATTGGTACCATTTTGGTTTAGATGGAAAAAAAAATTCTTTTTATGATTGTTTTTTTCTATGTTGTTCACCGTACAGGATCATTAATGCTATATTTTAATAAATTGGACTTTTTAAAATGCAATAATACCATTTTCTCTTAAATGGGAAGGGGGGGTATTTAATTTTTATTAAGGTGGGGGCTTTTTTATATTTTTAAAAACATTTTTCATAATTTTGTTTTACACTTTTTAAGTCCCTCCAGGGGACTTTTATAGGCAATCATTAGATTTCCTATACTGAACAATGCTATGCTATTGTAATGGAGCTGGATGTGGATCCTCTACCTGTGTGGCTGATGACTTGGACCGTATTGGAAAGTGGAGTGTAAGGTGCCGCTGGTCTTCAACAGAGCACGCCGCAAGGCAGGATGGACTTGCTGCGGCAGGCGACACCCAGGTCGCTACCCCCCGACATGGCTCGACCACACAGGTAACTGGGCAAGGCAAGGTACCGAAGGAAGAGGCAATAGCGTAGTGAATGTAGCAGAAGGTCAAGGCAGACAGCAAAGGTTCATAGTCAAAAAACGTAGCAGGAAGGTCTGGATACACGGGTATGGCAAAAGACAATAGGAATGCTTTCTCTCAGGCAATAGGCACTGAAGATCTGGCAGGGAAGTGTGGGAGGTGCAAACAACTTATAATGTGGTGTCAGGTGTATTCACTAATTATGGGCGTACTGGCCCTTTAAATTTCAGAGCTGAGAGACAGAAGGAGCTGTGGTGAGAGACGGGCCGGGCCAGTGTGTGTCAAAAAGTCCGTAAGGTGTGAACTGGAGACATATATGGCTTATCCGGTTTCCATGTGCAGCTGCACCAGCACTTACTCATCTGGCCGTCTCCATCACTGAAGGTCTAAAAGGAATGTCTGCAACGTTTCAGAGGCCACGCCTCCTTTGTCAAGCACAGTGCAAATTCCCATCACCACAATCCATAGGTAAGTAACGCGAGATTACGAGATTTCGATTCTGAAGTAAAAAACCATACGGTAACATATTACATAGATTACAAAAGTATATGTATAAATACAGATAGAAACAGCATAACATTTTCTCATAAGAAAACGTTAAAGTTACATATCTCATTAATCCCATGAGGTTGTAAAGTGCACCGTTTTTGAATCCAGCATACTTTGCTCTTTAGTAATCTTGCCTTTATCTGTTCTACGGGGATCTAGCACTGAGTCTAAAAATAGAAACACTCAAGGTTTTTTAGGCGCACGCCCAAGGAAATAAAAGGAAGAAAACCGACAAATGAGAATACAACCGAAGGAGCCCAATTGAGATCACAGGGATGTCAGAAGAAAAAAACAGTGAGCTGCTGATTAACATTTCTAGTATTGAACTGACAGAAGTGCAAAAAGCAGTTATAAATAAAGGATTAGGTTTTGTACCAATTGAAAAAAGTGATAACTTTGATTTTCTTGTTGATTTTCATAAATTTTGTAGAGCTATAAGGTTGAAAATGTTTTTTCAGGATAAACAGGGTACTGTACAGGACAAAGTCGCCCTGCTGCCTCCAAAATTAAGGAAAAAGAGTAAGTTTGATCTTAATATTAATTGTCCCTTGTTGGATACTTTCCAACAAGTAGTGATTAAAAGAAAAAGAAAAATGGTTCAGCTCACCACTTGCTGAGGACATCAGTGAATGCATATGCGATTATCATGCGGTTGTCATGCGGTTTTAGCAGGTAGACTTGGATCACGGACAGTGCGGGCCATATCCCGGAAAGTACAGAGCAAAGGAATGAAGGTTGGGGGTCCAGCTCACAAAAATAGGTAAAACATAGCTTTTACTTCACATAATTAAAAACATGGAACAAAAAACATCAAAAACCCCATGGGTGCATTAAAAAAAATGAACGCCGACGCTTTTTGAACTCGCTAAGAGTTCATGGTAATGACTAAGAACACTTAGCAAGTTCGAAACGCGTTGGCGTTCATTTTTTTAATGCACCCATGGGGTTTTTGTTGTTTTTTGTTCCATGTTTTTAATTATGTGAAGTAAAAGCTATGTTTTACCTATTTTTGTGAGCTGGACCCCCGACCTTCATTCCTTTGCTCAGTGATTAAAAGAGATTATGGAAAAATGGGATAAAGTAAAAGAAAAAAGAAAATCGAATTTTAAGGGAGATGAAAAAATTGCACTTAAACAATAAAAAAATGATGATAGAATCATAATAAAAAAAGCAGACAAGGGGGGGAGCGACGGTCGTCCTTGATAAATCTATGTACATGGAAGAGCTATATAGACAGTTAAATGATGGTCAGGTGTATGAAAAGCTGAAAGGGGACCCCACTAATTAAATTAAAAAAGAAATTAATTCCATTTGAGAAGAGGCGTGCTTAAATGGTGTAATAAGTGTACAAGAGAAAAGTGCTCTGACTAATGAATTTCCCCGTATTACTGTCCTATATTTGTTGCCAAAGGTGCACAAAAATATGGAGAGACCCCGGGACGCCCAATCGTGTTGGGAGTCAACTTCATTTTGAGCCCTTTGGCAACGTATGTTGATGGTCATCTTCAGAATAGTGTTACATCACTTCCCAATTGTCTACGAGATACAAATAAGTTTCTGGACTGCATAGCAGAGCTGAAGGACGTTCAGGGGCTCTGCTATACACTCACATATTAAAAGCTCATACACTAACATCCCCACACAAGAGGGAATACTAGCTATCAAAGAATGTCTTATTCAAGATATTAGTCTCACTAATGTGAAAATTAGGTTTTTAATAGATTTGCTCAAGATCGTTCTCTGTAAGAACTATTTCAGATTTGGAGATGAATACTTTTTACAGAAACAGGGGACTTCGATGGGGTCTCCTGTGGCCCCAAGTCTCGCTAACATATTTATGTGTAAATTTGAGGAGAAGTTTATAAAACAACATGCCCTGAGTGAGAAGGTGAGGCTGTGGGTCCGTTATGTGGATGATGTGTTCATCCTCTGGACCGGCACACGGCCTCAGCTTCTTGAATATGTCAAATACCTGAATGGGTGTCAATCACTCAATGAATGAAAAATAAATAAACTATCTAGAAGTTAAAGTCATTAAGAACTTGGAAGGCACATTAGATACCACACTACTGTATATGTAAAAAGTAAAACAACATAATTTGCTGTATCGGGATAGTGGACATGCTCCACAGGTATTTAAAGGGATAACGAAAGGCCAACTGATTAGAAAAAAGAGGATTTGTAATAAAGAAAGTGAATTTCAGAAAAATAAAAAGATTATGGTTGAAAAGTTCGTACAGAGGGCTATAATAGAGAGGAAACTGAGGAAAAATAAAACAAAAAAGAAGAAACAAGAGACTGAAGTCAGTTTCTTTTCCACTTACGACTGCCATTCTAGAATGATTAAACAGACTACATGTAAATACTGGGGCTTGCTCGGGTAAGACGAAAAAGTTGGTTGTCTGTTCCGTGGTCGCCCAAGGTTTATATATAGAAAAAATAAATCGATAGCAAATAATCTAATAAGAGCGGATGTCCGAAATAAAAAAAACAGGGAAACAAACTTTTTTAACATTTGCCTGTCTGTCTTGCCAAAATTTTAATGCGATTATAAAAGGGGATATGGTTACACATTTGATGAGGGGAACTAAGATCCTTATCAGGGGATGGCACTCGTATAAAAGAAAACTACAAAATGACCCAAGAAGGGGCTAAGAGGCCAAAACAATATAATTAACCAAACCCCAAGGCCGCAGCCTGGGGTGCAAACACCTCAAATTGCTCCCCCCTAAAACATAACTTTTAATAGTGTATATCTAAAAGGTAACAGATCCAGAAGGTGATGATTAAAAATGCAATGTCACATGGGAAAATAATATAGTTATTGGAGCAACATTGCTCCAGTATTCAGGGCTCTGCAGAAGCCCAACTTCCCAATTGTGACACTAATTAAAACACAAAATTGCCGCCTCTACATGTTTCGCCGTCACCACGGCGTTCTCAAGAGGCAATATGTGGCAACATATTGCCTCTTGAGAACGCCGTGGTGACGGCGAAACATGTAGAGGCGGCAATTTTGTGTTTTAATTAGTGTCACAATTGGAAAGTTGGGCTTCTGCAGAGCCCTGAATACTGGAGCAATGTTGCTCCAATAACTATATTATTTTCCCATGTGACATTGCATTTTTAATCATCACCTTCTGGATTTGTTACCTTTTAGATATACACTATTAAAAGTTATGTTTTAGGGGGGAGCAATTTGAGGTGTTTGCACCCCAGGCTGCGGCCTTGGGGTTTGGTTAATTATACTCGTATAACAGTACCCAGGTAATCTACCTACTAAAATGCCCGTGTGGGAAAGGGTATGTTGGTCAAACCAGGAGAACTTTCAGAGAATTAATGAACATAAAAATGCTATCCGTACATACAAAAAGGGATCTGAGGAGAGTGGTGTTAAACAGAAAGAAAAATTTGAGACTAGTGTGGCTAGGCATTTTTTTGAAAATGGCCACAATGAGAACGAATTAATATGGCAGGTACTGGAAAGTATAGATGGAGAAAATAAAGAACAGATTAAGGCAAGATTACTAATGAGCAAAGTGCGCTTGATTCAAAAGCTGCGCACTTTACAACCTCATGGGATTAATGAGATATGTAACTTTAACGTTTTCTAATGAGAAAATGTTATGCTGTTTCTATCTGTATTTAAACATATTGTAATGATTTAATCTCTTGTAATTTTTGTAATATGTTACCGTATGGTTTTTTACTTCATAATTGAAATCTTGCGAGAGTTACTTACTTATGTATAGTGGTGACGTGAATTTGCACTATGCTTGACGAAGGAGGCGTGGCCTCTGAAATGTTGCAGACGTTCCGTTTAAACCTTCAGTGATGGAGGCGGCTGGATGAGTAAGTGCTGGTGCAGCTGCACATGGAAACCGGATAAGCCATATATGTCTCCAGTTCACACCTTGCAGACTTTTTGACACACACTGGGTAATTATTTGTCTTTGGATTCTTGTATATGAATAACACTCATATAAAGAAAGAAGAGTTGAAGCATTTATATCAGCATATGTGTTTTTTTGCTTATGACTGATTATACTGGGTTTGGAGCACCTGGTCACTACGCTTATCACCCTGACACCACCTGTCCCACGTTGCCTGTTTAAAGACTGTTACTTTCTTTAAAAAACTATTCCAATTTTCAACTTAATGTATACCTGTAGCTATGTGAAGAATATGCTTAGGCTATTTTCATACCACATTTTTGTGGTGTGTGTGAGGGGGGGGTATATATTGTCTACCTGTGCCGTATAGCTATGATGGATGCCACCATTCTTAGAGTCTATGGAGCCTGTCTACTGCAGTAGGAAAAAGATCACAGCGAGCTGGGGAGAGAAGTGCTCAGTCGCATGCTTCTCCTGCCCTATTTAATGATTAGTAGAGGTCTGAACACCCAGATCTTACCCATTAAAGCTTCTGGTATGTCTCTGTGACTGAAGGTTTACACAAAGATGCATCTATCCAATTCCAACAGAAAATAAAATGTTACTTACGATTTTGAGGAGGATATCCAAAATTTGGGGGCTGTCCTGGCATCTGTTGTTGGAAAGGAGAGTGTGCATTCATTCCATCTTGAATATTGGCATGAGGTAAGGCAGGCTCAGAATTTAAGCCATTAAAATTGCTAACTACTCCTGGAGGTGTATGAAGGCCAGGTGCCATGTGACGTGTCTGAGGTGGAAAACTGCCAGGCATATTTGGGTTAGGAGGCCCCTGTGGGTTATTGGATCCAGGAGGACCTGTGTATAACAATAGCTGTGAAAACGCATGATATAAACTAAAACGTAAACAAACATTCTTTATTGCACATACTGTAGAATGTAGTAGCTAGCTTACCTATCAATATATTTTTGGAGTGTGAAAGTGGCACTATTTTTAATGGACCAAGCTAGTTTAAAATAAATTGGGCAAGTGAGTACTCGTTTTTTATATATATATTTTTTTTAAAACCAGCCTGGCCGACTAAAGGCCCAACCCCATTAAAAATACTATATATATATTAAAGATAATATTAATACTTCACTATTTCTGCCATATAAAAATAAAATAATAAAAACTATGATGGAAACCTGACAAATCCACATTAAGCTACTAATATAAAAAACCCATAATAAACATATTATTAAGTAATGTATAAATATATTATTACTTAATGCTATAAATATGAACATTGTTAATAGGGCCACATGTAACAGATCCGCAGCATATTTATGCTGTAGATCAGCCCATGACTGATCCCTATTGAATGCCTTCTGCTGTTCCTGTTCGTAGCAGAAATCTGCCGCTGCTATGAACAGACACACCGAGACCGGTGAGTTGCTTCTGTGCGCACATGCACATTGTACTCAGACATCACGGCCACTCCCGGCCTAGCTAAGGGAGCAGGGGGAGCATTTGCGATGTCTGTGAGTGCACTGAGCATGTGGGCAGCGACTTGCAGGTCCCTGTGTGTCTGCTCGTAGCAGCGTCAGATTGCTGCTACGAGCAGGCACAGCAGGAGGCAGACAATAAGGGACGGTCATTGGCGGATCTGCAGCGTTTTTGAAACCTTTTTGATTTGAAACATAAGAGTATATTCACATGTGCCAGATTTGTTTGAAGAAATTGTTGCAATTGTCCCATTGATCTGAATGGAACCTGCAAGAGTCCATGCACTTCCAGCCATAACAACTACATTTAGATTTATGGAACTGATTTTTAGTCTCATGTATTCTGCAGTAACTCTGGCAAACAGCTTCCTGTTGGGGCAATCCCTGTTAATTCAGATATTTAAACTACAGTATGTATTCTAAAAATAGGGGATCACTACATATTTAGTATAAATAAACATAAAAATTACCATATCCCACTAGTTGCATGCTGTTAAATTGATTGGTCATCTGCTGAACTGGTGCTGGAGGAGCATTGTTGAAATGTGGTGAAGGCTGACCAAAGGAAGGGTAAGAAGGGGAAGCATTACTGGTAGCTGGAGGTCCTGGATGTCTGAAAAAAGTGTACATGAATACACAGAACAACAAACACCATATAGTACTGCATTTAAATTATATTACTTATTACCTTTGAACAAGGTTTCCAGGGGTATTTGATCCATTATATAAGTTATTCTGAGAAGAAGGAGGAGGTAGGGAGTTTAGGGAAACAGGAGATCCAAGTTGTGCACCCGGTTTCAGGCCAGCTACAGAAATATATTAAAGATGTGTTTTAACAAACCATGAAACCAGTAAGGTCTAACAGATACCATTGAATTCAGCAGTATACTTACTGTTGAGAAATGTCAGGGGACACACTTATTTAGGATATTGCACATTGTGTTGCACACAGATTATATTTTGAAACATATTAGATGTAAAATGTAGTTGAAGTAAGAGTAAATTGTAGCTGTAGTAGGTGTAAACTGTAGTTGAAGCCTAAGGCCCCTTTCACACTATAAAGTTGTTCCGTTAAAACAGGGGTGTCAAACTCAAATACATCGGGGGCCGTATCAGCAGTTTGGTCACCCTCAAAGGGTCGGGTGTATCTGTAGGACCCCCCCCCCCCCACATACCGTATATGCCGGTGTATAAGACGACTGGGTGTATAAGACGACCCCCAACTTTTACAGTTAAAATGTAGAATTTGGGATATATTCGCCATATAAGAGTACCCCTCCTACCGCAATGTACAGTACCTTGTAGTTCCCCCCACATTAGGTAGGCAGCATGTTCCCCCACATTAGGTTGGCAGTATAGTTCCCCCCACATTAGGTAGGCAGTATAGTTCCCCCCACATTAGGTAGGCAGCATGTTCCCCCACATTAGTTGGCAGCATGTTCCCCTACTTTAGGTTGGCAGTATAGTTCCCCCCACATTAGGTTGGCAGTATAGTTCCCCCCACATTAGGTTGGCAGTATAGTTCCCCCCACATTAGGTTGGCAGTATAGTTCCCCCCACATTAGGTTGGCAGTATAGCTCCCCCCACATTAGGTTGGCAGTATAGTTCCCCACACATTAGGTAGGCAGTATAGTTCCCCACACATTAGGTAGGCAGCATGTTCCCCCACATTAGTAGGCAGCATGTTCCCCCACATTAGGTTGGCAGTTTAGTTCCCCCACATTAGGTAGGCAGTATAGTTCCCCCCACATTAGGTAGGCAGCATGTTCCCCCACATTAGTTGGCAGCATGTTCCCCTACTTTAGGTTGGCAGTATAGTTCCCCCCACATTAGGTTGGCAGTATAGTTCCCCCCACATTAGGTTGGCAGTATAGTTCCCCCCACATTAGGTTGGCAGTATAGTTCCCCCCACATTAGGTTGGCAGTATAGCTCCCCCCACATTAGGTTGGCAGTATAGTTCCCCACACATTAGGTAGGCAGTATAGTTCCCCACACATTAGGTAGGCAGCATGTTCCCCCACATTAGTAGGCAGCATGTTCCCCCACATTAGGTTGGCAGTTTAGTTCCCCCACATTAGGTAGGCAGTATAGTTCCCCCCACATTAGGTAGGCAGCATGTTCCCCCACATTAGTAGGCAGCATGTTCCCCCACATTAGGTTGGCAGTATAGTTCCCCCCCACATTAGGTAGGCAGTATAGTTCCCCCCACATTAGGTAGGCAGTATAGTTCCCCCCACATTAGGTAGGGCAGCATGTTCCCCCACATTAGTTGGCAGCATGTTCCCCCACATTAGTTGGCAGTATAGTTCCCCCCACATTAGGTAGGCAGTATAGTTCCCCACACATTAGGTAGGCAGCAGGTTCCCCCACATTAGTTGGCAGCATGTTCCCCCACATTAGGTTGGCAGTATAGTTCCCCCCACATTAGGTAGGCAGTATAGTTCCCCCACACTAGGTAGGCAGCATGTTCCCCCACATTAGTTGCCAGCATGTGCGGTGGTCGACACCCCCCCATTCATAAGGATAGCGGGGCGCCATACAGGAAATCATGGGGGGGGGGCCCAGTTTTATTATACTGGATAACCTTTTTAAAACACACTCAAACCAAAGCACACCATGGCAAATGTATTAATATATTTACTCAGTTTTCTGGTGTAAAAGCATTAGTAACCAGTGTTGCTAAATCTCTCCTAATGTTTAAATGTACCTCTGAAACTACACAAGTTATGATTTGCTGAATGTAATATTAAAATACATTTTAAGCCCAAACTAAAATTTCATAATTTTTACCCAAAAAAATGGTTGTTTATAAAGATGACTTGGCAACTACCACTGTCACCATCGTTGACCACAAGTGTGTACCATTCACAAGTGATGTAGGAATTAGGGTGCAGTCACATGCGATTTTGCTATATGGTTCCCATATACGGTTTTGTATTTGAAAACCATATACAACCGTATAGCAAACCGTATACATTGACCTCCCATACAAAAATGTACACAACAAGATGTATCCGGTTGTGTAAGTTTTTGTACTTGTATGGTTTTGTGTGATTTTTTGCTGTGCACAAAACCGTAGTCAAGGTATTGTCCTGTTTTTCTGATTACAAAGGGTTTTGTGTCCTAAAAAAAGGATACAGTTTTTATAACATTTTAGTCAATGGAAACCATATTAAGCACACAATTGCATACAGTTTTGTCAGTTTTTGAGGAATAAGTTTTCCAAAACAAAAACTGATTAAGGCTGGGTTCACACTATGTTTTCTCCCATACGGGAGCGCATACGGCAGGGGGGAGCTAAAACCTCGCGCTCCCGTATGCCTTCGTATGCGCTCCCGTGTGTCATTCATTTCAATGAGCCGGCCGGAGTGAAACGTTCGGTCCGGTCGGCTCATTTTTGCGCCATATGCGCTTTTACGACCGGACCTCAAACCGTGGTTGACCACAGTTTTAGGTCCGGGGGAAAAGCGCATACGACGCAAAAATGAGCCGACCGGACAGAACGTTTCACTCCGGCCAGCTCATTGAAATGAATGACACACGGGAGCGTATACGAAGCGCATACGGCAGGGGGGGAGCTAAAACCTTGTGCTCCCGTATGGGAGAAAACATAGTGTGAACCCACCCTTAGTATGGTAAAATTGTGATGTGAATGTAGCCTTAGCCTCTTTTAGGCAACAGGTCAAATATTTTCTTGCCCTGATATTTATTAGCCATGACCCAACTCTGTTTTATAAAATCTCATGGTTCCGAAAGTATATATATTTTTTCTTTATTTGAATCTTTTTCTTAAAGGAAAACTGTCACCCTGATCACCCACACTAAAACCAATACATTGGGTTATAGTGTGGGTGACCAGGAATGCAAAGAGGGGTCACTTACTATAATTGGTGCTGTGGTTCCCGAAATATTGGCTGGCAAAATTCCCCTTCTGAATTGCGGGAGTTGCGCAGTAGGCGGGCCCCACTGTCTGGCATCCCCTGCTTCTTTCCAGCTTCTCAATCAGCCATCCCCTTAGTTAGCATATTCATATTCTGCAAATCCCTGTCTTAGGGACGTGAGCGATGCGCTCTGTCGGTAGAGCGCATGTGCAGGCAGTTTACATACAGCTCTCATGTCCTGAGCTCTGACTGCTGAAAGCAGTCATGTGAGAGCTGTATGTAAACTGCTTGTGCCTGCGCTCTACCGACAGAGCGCATCGCTCACGTGACATGCGACTCACGTCCCTAGGACAGGGATTTGCAGAATATGAATATGCTAACTAAGGGGATGGCTGATTGAGAAGACAGAAAGTAGCAGGGGCGGCAAGCCCCGCCTCCTGCGCGCAACTCCCTGAATTCAGAATGAGAAATTTGCCAGACAATATTTTGGGAACCACAGCACTGATTATAGTAAGTGACCCCTCTTTGGATTCCTGGTCATCCACACTATAACCCAGTTTATTGGGGCTAGTGTGGGCAGGGTGACAATTTTCCTTTAATATACAAAATACAGAAAAAAACTAAATATAAAATTCTGAAAGTATTTTAAACTATTTCTCACCTGTCTGTGGTGGAGGAGATGCAATGTTTGTAGCACCAGGAAAACCATAGGTTGGTGACATTACAGGTGTTCCATAGCCTGGAGAAAAACCTCCCAGTCCCGGCTGAGGTTGAGAGTATGGAGGGGAGGCCACATACCCTTGTTGGCTCATTCTTTCATTAGCAGCTGCAATGTTTGTTCTACCTGCTAGAACACAGTAAAACAGTGATCTGTAAAACTAAATCTGTAACGAGACAAGTAACATCCTGGACATATGGGGAGATTTATCAAAACCTGTACAGAGGAAAAGTTGCTGAGTTGCCAATAGCAACCAATCAGATTTCTTGTTTCATTTTTAAAGAGGCCTGAGAAAAATGAAAGAAGCAATCTGATTGGTTACTATGGGCAACTCAGCAACTTTTCCCCTGGACAGGTTTTGATAAATCTCCCCCATAGAAACTGAATGTACCACATGTAGGGACACACCGATATCATTTAGTTGCTCAGACAATTCTGCTCTAGTATGGTTATTTGCTCATATAAATATTGACTGATGGGAGCAAAGATAAAAAGTAGAAATCCAGTGTATAGCCTCTGCTCTACATTCACATTTTATCTAGCAATTCCAGGAGTGAACTCTAGAAATTCTACTCCTAGTTTTTGTCCTATTCAGACAAATTAAATGTCATGCCTCCTTAAAATGACAACAGAGAATAGCAACAACTGTCAATGCCTAATGTTTGCTACTAGCTGTGTACTGAGAAATACTCACCCTAAATCTAACAGGTTGACTGGTCTAGTGTGTTAGAAGGAAGGCTGTAATTCCCGAGCCTTTGTTTCTACATGAGGAAAGGGGAGGGCAGTGTGTTCTCTGGAGGTAGACGTGGCACAAGCATGAGCTTTGGACGCTCCAGCACTGGAATAGTTTTGCTTGTTTTTCATCGGTAATCCTTAGTCAACAAAATCACCGCAATGTTGTCAAAGAGGATGATGCAGAAGACGGAGGAGGCCTTGTACTGATGAATCACAAGTGTAAGTGCAGCAAGAAGGTACAGGAATAAAAAACTTACCGAGATGATCTGATAGCATTACAGTAGACAAGCTCCACTAAGGGTATGTTTATATGTGCCAGATTAAATCTGATGGGGATTTAACAAGAGGATCCGCAGTAAACATCTGATGATGACATACTCATTTCTGCCACATCTATGCAGCTGATATGCCATGGATTTTCCATGGATCCACATGAGAATAAGCCACATTGTCAGTCCACATGAGGATTAGCCACACTGTCAGAATATAGAGAACACTGCATAACCTGTGTGGATGGAGCAAACTACATATTCCATTCAGATTTTCCTCACTACAATTGCATTGGACGCAGATTGTCAGTGGGACTTATGGGACTTAAAAAGTACCTTTCACCAAATAAACTTTTCTAAACTAACTCAGGCTATCTTTCCTAATTACTCATCCTAACGCCCCTCCCACCCTTAAAAAAATTTCAGAGCTTTAAAAAGCTGTGTATCATACCTGTATTCTTGCTCACATAATGCAATCTCCCAGCAAGATAAAGTGGGCATTTCCCAGCAGGCAAGACATCACTGAAGCCTGCTGGGGGACCACTTCCGTCCTCACAATGTTGCAACTTTCAGTCTGTGCTACTTTCAGAGACGCTCTGTTTAGCTTTTAGTCTGTGCAGCTTAGTCTGTGCATGTTTCAGTGAGGCTCTTTGCAACTGTCAATGAAGCTCAGTGCAGAAAAAAACTTCCTGAGTTTGGTCTCCAGCCAATACAAGCAGAGAATTTGGTTGGAATAGAAGTCGGGGGCCATGTGCGTTTACAAAGCCCCCCGTGGTGCCAGAACAGTGGACCCCCCCCACATGTGACCCCATTTTGGAAACTACACCCCTCACAGAATTTAATAAGGGGTGCAGTGAGTATTTACACCCCACTGGCGTTTGACAGATCTTTGGAACAGTGGGCTGTGCAAATGAAAAATAAAATTTTTCATTTTCACGGACCACTGTTCAAAAAATCTGTCAGACACCTGTGGGGTGTAAATGCTCACTGTAACCCTTATTACATTATGTGAGGGGTGTAGTTTTCAAAATGGGGTCACATGTGGGGGGGGATGCACTGTTCTGGCACTATGGGGGCTTTGTAAACACACATGGCCTTCAATTTCGGACACATTCTCTCTCCAAAATCCCAATGGTGCTCCTTCTCTTCTGAGCATTGTAGTTCGCCCGCAGAGCACTTTACATCCACATATGGGGTATGTTCTTACTCAGAAGAAATTGGGTTACAAATTTTTTTTTTTTCCTATTCTCCCTTGTGAAAATGAAAAATTTAGGATAACACCAGCATTTTAGTGAAATTTTTTTTTTCATTTTCACATCCAACTTTAACGAAAATTTGTCAAACACCTGTGGGGTGTTAAGGCTCACTATACCCCTTGTTACGTTCCTTGAGGGGTGTAGTTTCCAAAATGTGGTCACATCTGGGTATTTATTGTTTTGCGTTTATGTCAGAACCACTGTAAAATCACTGTAAAAAAACAGACCCCTGTGCAAATCACCAATTTAGACCTCAAATGTACATAGTGCGCTCTCACTCCTGAGCCTTGTTATGTGTCCGCAGAACATTTTACGCTCACATATGGGGTATTTCCGTACTCAGGAGAAATTGCGTTACAAATTTTGGGGGTCTTTTTTTTTCTTTTACTGCTTGTGAAAATGAAAAGCATGGGGCAACACCAGCATATTAGTGTAAACATTTTAAAAAATTTTTTACACTAACATGCTGGTGTAGACCCCAACTTTACCTTTTCATAAGGGGTAAAAGGAGAAAAAGCCCCCCAAAATTTGTAATGCAATTTCTCCCGAGTACGGAGATACCCCATATGTGGCCCTAAACTGTTTCCTTGAAATACGACAGGGCTCCAAAGCAAGAGAACGCCATGCGCCTTTGAGGACTAAATTGGGGATTTGAATCCGCCACAAAAATACCCCACGGCAGTGTTTCCCAAACAGGGTGTCTCCAGCTGTTGCAAAACTCCCAGCATGCCTTGACAGTCAGTGACTGTCCGGAAATACTGGGAGTTGTTGTTTTTCAACAGCTGGAGGCTCTGTTTTGGAAACAGTGCCATACAAGACATTCTTTTTTTTTTTATTGGGGGGGGGGGGGACTGTGTAGGGGTATGTGTACATGTAGTGTTTTACTTTTTATTTTGTGTAGCGTAGTGTAGTGTTTTTAGGGTACATTCACACAGTTCGGTTTACAGTGAGTTTGAGGTGGGAGTTTGAGCTGCGGCGGAAAATTTGCCGTATCTCAAACTTGCAGCAGAAAAGTTGCTGTAAACCCACCCATGTGAATGTACCCTGTACATTCACATGGGGGCAAACCTCCAGCTGTTGCAAAACTACAACTCCCAGCATGCACTGACAGACCATACATGCTAGGAGTTGTAGTTATGCAACAACTGGAGGCCCATTGGTTGCAAAACACTGATCGTTTGTTACTTAACTCAGTGTTTTGCAACCAGTGTGCCTCCAGCTGTTGCAAAACTACAACTCCCAGCATGTACAGTCTCTAAGTGCATGCTGGGAGTTGTATTTTTGCAACAGCTTGAGGCACACTGGTTGCGAAACACTGAGTTAGGTAACAAACTCGGTTTCACAACCAATGTGTCTTCAGCTGTTGCAAAACTGCAGCAATCAGCATGCATTGACAGTCAAAGGGCATGCTGAGAGTTGTAGTTTTGCAACAGCTGGAGGCACACTGCTACAACTTCCAGCATGCCCTTTGGTAGTCTGTGCATGCTGGGAGTTGTAGTTATGCAGCAGCTGAATGCACACCTTTTCATAGAAAAAATGTGCCTCCAGCTGTTGCATAACTACAACTCCCAGCATGCACAGACTACTAAAGTAGAAAGACAAAGAAGAGCGCTCCATAGCTTGATACCGCAGGTACAGGGTCCAGAGGATAAAAAAGGGAATACCCTTACCAGATATGGTTGTGTGGACTCACACACAACAATGGTCAGCATGGATGAGGAACAAGATCCGGCCTGCAGCCTTCCCATCCAAGCAAGAGGATGGCAGCAATAGGACTTCTAGAGGTGATGGGATTCAGCGGCGCTGGTCAGAAGTGGACACGTCAGGTGAGTAAAAGAGTGGATTTTATTTGAATAATGCAACGCATTTCACCGCAGGTGCAGCTTCATCGGGACTGATGAAGCCACACCTGCGGTGAAACGCGTTGCATTATTCAAATAAAATCCACTCTTTTACCCACCTGACGTGTCCACTTCTGACCAGCGCCGCTGAATCCCATCACCTCTAGAAGTCCAGGCTACTAAAGGGCATGCTGGGAGTTGTAGTTGGAACTCCAGCTGTTGCAAAACTACAACTCCCAGCATGCCCTTTGGCTTTGCATGCTGCGAGTTGTTGCTAAGCAACAGTAGGAGGTGAACAGGCCTCACCTCCTGATGTATCCTGCCGCCGGGACCGATCCTGCTGCTCCCGCCGGACCAGCGCAAGGTAGGAGACCCCCGCCGGCCCTGATCACCGCCATGATCGCCGTCCCGATCACCGCACAGCAGGGTTGTGATTGGTTGGTCGTTCCGACCGATCAATCACGTGATCGTGAGGTGGCACCCGTGCCACCTAACTCCTGCTGGGTAAGGGTGAATGGGGCTGTCTCGGATCACCAGAGACCCGACTGACCCGGAATAGCGGCAAATCGCAGGTCTGAATTGACCGGTGATTTGCCGTGATCGCCAACATGGGGTGGTCTCAGGACCCACCTGGGCGATAGGCCGGGATGGCTGCTGATAGATATCAGCAGTCATCCCGTTCCGATCACCATGTCCGGAGACACCGTGATCCAGGAAAGCTGCGCCGTAAATGTACGGCGTTGTGCGCTAAGTACTTCTTAGCAGCACCGTACATTTACGGCGCTCGTCCTTAAGGCGTTAAAGCTCATTTTGTCAGGTGACTGATAGCCTCCTGTATAGTGAGGGCAAAATAAAGCGTTTATAAGGGTGTATTCACACCACGATTTTGCTATACGGTTTCGGCATACGGTTTCATAAAAAAACGTATGCAACCGTACAGAAAACCGTGCCCATAGACTTCCCATTCAAAACCGTATGCAACATAATGTATACGGTTGTCTCCGTTTTTCAAACAATACGTTTTTTTACTTTTTTTTGTGGACAGAAAACCGTGGCCTACCATGGTTTTTGGTCCGGGTGAAAAACTGTATTAAACTTTTTTTTTTAACATGGGAGTCAATAAGAACTGTATATGCATACGGTTCCATCCGGTTTTGACCGTACGTTTTTTTTTCTTGGAATTTCAATCAAACAAGTAAAACTTTATTCATGATGGAGTGAAAAATTAAGAACTTACCGTATACGTTTTTTCTTAAAAAACAGATGCAACCGGACATCATTTTTCAAACCGTATACGGTTTTCAACCATATACAGATAAAAATTTGTACACACGTTTTGATACAGTTTAGTCAGGTTTTGAGGAATCCGTTTTTTTTATTAAAAACCTGATACAGGAAATGTATTGCAAAAATGTGGTGTGAACCCACCCTTAGTTGCTGAACAAGTTTTGGTTTTGGGCCAATGGCGGAGATATATCAAAACCTGTCCAGAGGAAAAGTTGCTGAGTTGCCCATAGCAACCAATCATATCGCTTTTTTCATTTTACAGAGGCCTTGTTAAAAATGATCTGATTGGTTGCTATGGGCAACTCAGCAACTTTTCCTCTGGACAGGTTTTCATAAATTTCCCCCATTGAATACAGCTGTATTATGTGAAAATAAAGAGTAAAAGAAGCCCTGCCTTGAACTGTGTCACTGTCTCAGACTGCTGTTTACTGTTGTTTGCCATCTCTGCTAAGCTAGATGCCCACAACCTATATTAAAAGGAGTACTCTGGTGCAGAGTATCCCTGCTCCGTCCGGCCTGGGCTGCAAAAAAAATGAAAATGAACCATTTCTCACCTTCCTGGGTTCCCGCGGACCGCCACTACAGCTGATCGGTCCCCCGGTCCATCTTCTTCATACTTCCGGGTGTAACGAAGGGCCACATGGCATTCAGCCTATCGCCGGCCGAGGCAGAACATCGCGGCGGCCGGCAATAGGCTGAACGCCATGTGACGCTTCGTTACACCCGGAAGTATGAAGAAGATGGACTGGAGGACCGATCAGCTGTTGGGGCGCTCCGCGGGAACCCAGGAAGGTGAGAGATGGTTCACTTGCTGCTGACTGATTCACCCACTTTTAGATGCTCTACATCAGGGGTACTGAACTATTTTTAGTGAGGGTCCGCTTATCCAGGTCTGCCATCTGGTGAAGGTCCGAGCTGAGCACTAAGGACTGGTTCACAAATAGCGGCCTCAGTGCCATGAAGGAAAGAGCAAACGAGCAATTGAAGTGTCACACGCTATTCTCCTGCAATATTACTGCCACATGCTATGCCCCCAAATACATTTTCGACAAACACTGTGCCCTGTACCAACTAATTGTACCTCTCTGCTCCAAATAATTGATGCCACTGTGCCCCCAGAATTTAGGGAAAACTGTCAGCTTGCTTCCCCCCCCCCCCCCCCCCGCAATAACCAGCAGTACTGTCTGGTAGTGCGGGGGTCGTTGATCAGTTTGATGCCTACCGTGCCCGTATCCATCCGGCCGTAATCTTCGGTTTCGGTATATGCTAATTAGGTGCTAACTGGCACAAGCCAGGGTAACTGGCCCTCTGACGTCAGCGCCGCTGGCTGCAGCGCCACCCAGTTCATCAAAATTCCTCCCCTCCCTCCGTTTCTCCTTCTTCTCCCCGCTCTGTAATGAAGAGGGAGAGGCAGAGGGAGGGGAGGAATATTGATGAGCTGGGCGGCGCTGACATCAGAGTGCCAGTTAGCCTGGTCTGTGCCAGTTAGCACCTAATTAGCATATACCAAAAATCGAAGATTAAGGCCGAACGGGGGCAGATTCGGGCCCGGTAGGCGTCAAACTGATCAGCGCCCCCTGCACTACCAGCCAGTACCGCTGGTTAGTGCGGGGGGAGCAAGCTGACAGTTTTCCTTTAATGATGCCACTGTTCCCCGGAGTTATTTATGCCACTGTGCCCCAAGAATTGATTATGCCACTGTGCCCCCAGAATTAGTGATGCCACAGTGACCCCAGTATTAATGATGCCGCTTACTGTGCCCCCAGAATTAATGATCCCGATGTGCCGCACAGAATTAATGATGCCACTGTGCCCCCAGAATTATTATTGTCTCTGTGACCCCAGAATTAATATTGCTGCTGTGCCCCCAGAATTAATTATGCCGATGTGCCCCCAGAATTACTGATGCCACTGTGATATAGTGTGGCTCGTTTGGGCTTTTTTTAAATGTAAATTTGTTGTTTTGCATTTAGTTTTTTCTCCTCTCCTTTAAAGAGCCATAACTTTTATCTTTCTATCTACAGACCCATGATGGTTTGATTTTTTGCACAACCAATTTTACTTTGTAATTACACCTTTAATTTCCTGATAAAATGTGCAGTGCAACAAAAAATATTATTTGTGAAGGGCAATTAAAAGGAAAACTGCAATTTTGCTAATTTTTAGGGTTTTCGTTTTTACGCAGTGTACTTTACAGTAAAACTGACGTGTTCTCTTTGTGATATTTAAAATTGCCCTATTCTAACTCATTAAACTTTCTAAGTCTTATTATCAGTACCACTTTTGCATATATATGTAACTTTTTGATCACTTTCTATTCCTTTTTTGTCTGGGATGTAATGTGACCATAAATCTGCAATTTTGGACATAATATAAAATATGCTGTTTACCATATGGGATCATTAACATTACATCACATGGCACTACCAAATATGTTATTTTTTTTTTTTAACCCCTTAAGGACCAGGCCAATTTTATTTTTGCATTTTGTTTTTTTCCTCCTCGCCTTCTAAAAATCATAACTCTTTTATATTTCCATCCACAGACCCATATGAGGGCTTGTTTTTTGCGACACCAATTTTACTTTGTAATGACGTCAATTATTTTACCATTAAATGTATGGCACAACTAAAAAAATATTATTTATGTGGGAAAATTGAAAAGAAAACCACAATTTAGCAAATTTTGGAAGGTTTTGTTTTCACGGTGTACACTTTATGATAAAAATGACATGTTTTCTTTATTCTGTGATTCAATACAATTAACCTCTAAAGGACTCAGGGTGTACCTGTTCGCCCTGAGCCCTGTCCCGGTGTTTAAAACGGGGTCACGCCGTGACCCTGCATCACACTGGGTCGGTCCCGGCTGCTATTGATAGCCGGGACCCTGGGCTAATAGCGTGCGGCACATATCTTTGTGCCGCGTGCTATTAACCCTTCAGACGCGGCGATCAAAGTTGACCGCTGCATCTGAAAGTGAAAGTAAAGCTTCCCGGCAGCTCAGTCGGGCTGATCGGGACATCGCGATAAAATCGCGATGTTCCGATCAGCTAGGACGCAAGCAGAGGTCTCCTTACCTGTCTCTGCAGCGTCCGATCGGGGTTTGATTGCTCCAAGCCTGAGCTACAGGCTTGAGCAATTAAGCCCCTATCTGACTGATCCGTGCAAAGCTATGGCTTTGAAGGGATCAGGGTAAAAGATCAGTGTGTGCAGTGTTATAGGTCCCTATGGGAGCTATAGCACTGAAAGAAAAAAAGTGAAAATAACAATTTAACAAAGGTCATTTAACCCCTTCCCTAATAAAAGTTTGAATCACCCCCCTTTTCCCATAAAAAAAAAAACTGTGTAAATAAAAATAAACATATGTGGTATTGCCGTGTGCAGAAATGTCCGAACTATAAAAATATATCGATAATTAAATCACACGGTCAATTACGTATTTCTGGTCACTTTTTATATCATGAAAAAATGAATAAAAAGCGATCAAAAAGTCCGATCAATACAAAAATGGTACCGATAAAAACTTCAGAACACAGCACAAAAAATGAGTCCTCATACCGGCCCATACGCGGAAAAATAAAAAAGTTATAGGGGTTAGAAGATGAGAACTTTTAACATATACATTTTCCTGCATGTAGTTATGATTTTTTTCCGAAGTACGACAAAATCAAACCTATATAAGTAGGGTATCATTTCAACCATATGGACCTACAGAATAAATATAAGGTGTTATTTTTACCGAAAAATGCACTGCGTAGAAATGGAAGCCCCCAAAATTTACAAAATTAAATTTTTTCTTCAATTTTGTCGCACAATGAATTTTTTTCCCGTTTCGCCGTGGATTTTTGGGTAAAATTACTAACTTCACTGCAAAGTAGAATTGGTGGTGCAAAAAATAAGCCATCATATGGAATTTTATGTGCAAAATTGAAAGCGTTATGATTTTTAGAAGGTGATGGGGAAAAAAATTTTATGCAAAAACGGAAAAAAAGCTGATTCCTTAAGGGGTTAAAATGATACCCATGATATGCTTTTCTATAATTGTACAGCTTAAAAAAAATCAAAAAGTATTTTAACAAAATTAGACCACCTATAACTTTCTCATTTTTCCATATACGGGGCGGTATGAGGGCTCATTTTTTGCACCGTGATCTGTAGTTTTTAGTGGTACCACTTTTGCTTAGGTTTTACTTTTTATAAATTTTTTATAATTTTTTTTTATAAAATGTGACAAAAATACAGCAATTTTGGATTTTTTTTTTACGTTAACGCCGTTCACCGTACGGGATAATAAACAATACATTTTGACAGTCCAGACTTTTATGCACGTGGCGATACCAAATAGGTTTATTATTTTTTTTATGCTTTTTTGGGGGTAAAATGGGAAAGACAGATGATTTACGTTTTTATTGGGGGGGGATTTTTGACATTTATTTACTTTTTATTTTTTTACATCTTTTAACTTTTTTTTTTTACACTTCAATAGTCCCCATAGGGGACTATTTATAGCAATCATTTGATTGCTAATACTGTTCAGTGCTATGCATAGGGCATAGCACTGATACGTGTTATCGGTGATCTTCTGATCTGGTCTGCTTGATCTCAGACCAGAGCAGAAGACCCCTGGAGACAGACGGTGGCAGGTGCTGATAGCAGCTGGGACCTCCCGCGCATGACGCAAACACCGGTGCGGTGCTCGTGGTCATGGCGGAGCGTAAATGTACGTCATGGTGTGGTAAGTACCAAGGCACCATGACATACACTTACGTCCATTTTCATTAAGGGGTTAATGGGGGTGGGCTTATTCACGTTTATAAAAACTTTGTTTTATTTTTTTTTTTACTTTTTTAACATCACCACCAGGGAACAATTTAAAGCAATATTGGATTACTATTGGGGCTGGGTGGTATACCGGTTCATACCGAATTTTTTGGGCTGCACGATATGAATTTTCCCCCATACCGCAATACCGGTTGGGCCCCTCCCCCTTGGGAATGTATTATCAGTCTAGCTGTCCCCACATCGGGGAACTAATCCTATGTCACCCACCAGCACTGTTCTGCCCCCCCACCACCACCACCAAATCATGTTACCCGCCAGCACTGTTCTGCCCCCCCCCCCCCCAATAAATGATCAGCCCAGCGGGGTACTACTCAAATATGTCACCCGCAAGCACTGCCCTCCTCTTTGTTGGGGGCCGCCGGGCGCTGGAACTCTATACTGTACGCCAGTGGTCTCCAACCTGCAGACCTCCAGATGCTGCAAAACTACAACTCCCAGCATGACCGGACAGCCAACGGCTGTCCGGGCATGCTGGGAGTTTTATATATTTATATAGCGGCTACAGATTCTGCAGCGCTTAAGTTGTAGTTTTGCAACAGCTGGAGGCCTGCAGGTTTGAGACCACTGCTGTACGCTGTATCCCTATGCCTGGGCTGCAAAAGATACAGAAAATAAGCTGTAACTCACCTACGTCGGCCACACGCTGGGGACGGGAACGTCGGACAGCCGTAAGCCTATCACCCACCGCAGCGATGTCCCGCCCCGGCCAGTGATAGGCTGAGCCCACTGTCATGTAAGAAGCTCTGGCCGGCTTCTTACATGACAGTGGGCTCAGCCTATCACTGGCCAGGCGGGACATCGCTCCGGCCGGTGATAGGCTGATGGCTGTCCGACGTTCCAGTCCCCAGCGTGCGGCCGACGTAGGTAAGTTAAAGTTTATTTTCTGTATCTTTTGCAGCCCGGGCATAGGGATACAGCGTACAGCAGTGGTCTCAAAACTGCGGACCTCCAGCTGTTGCAAAACTACAACTCCCAGCATGCCCGGACAGCCGTTGGCTGTCCAGGCATGCTGGGAGTTGTAGTTTTGCAACAACTGGAGGTCCGCAGGTTGGAGACCACTGGCGTACAGTGAGTTCCATCACCGGCGGCCCCCAACAAAGGGGAGGAGGGCAGTGCTTGCGGGTGACATAAGTGAGTAGTACCCCCCTGGGCTGATCATTAATTGGGGGGAGCAGAACAGTGCTGGCGGGTCACATGATTTGGGGGGGGGGGAAGCCAAACACCGCACGCGGGTCACATGATTGGGGCGGGGGGCAGAACAGCGCTGGTGGGTCACATGATTTGGGGGGAGGGTGAAAATACCGTTATATACCGTGGAACCGCCGTAAGTTAAAAAAATATGGTGATACACATATTTGGTCATACCGCCCAGCCCTAATTACTATTACTGATCAGTTCTATGCATAGGCATAGCACTGATCCGCAATATTGGTGATCCTCTTCTAAAGTCTGCCAGAAGGCAGACCAGAGGAAAAGATCGCTGGAGCTGCCCTGCCGTCTAGGAGAAGATCACCTGGGACCTGCACTCTATGAAGCAAACACAGCTCCTGCAATCACTGCATAGATTATACATGCTGCGGGGCATAAATGTACGCCCTGGTTTACTAATTATCAGGCAGACAGGGCATACATTTGGGCCCTGCATCCTCTAGGGGTTAATAGAATTTGACATATTCTTGTAATTTGGGAGTGCATCACTTATATATTAGAGCTATATAAATTATTAATATTATTATTAATATTAGAGTGCTGGTCATATCTCGGAATGTGACAAACAACAAAGACTATTGGAGAGTTGACTACTAAATATTAATCTGCAAATTCTAAGACAGATTTGAATAATTCAGAGTACATTCTATCAATTTTCAATTAAACTTTGCTATGTCACCTAGAGCAGAGATAAACAAATCTTGTCACAATTGTCATGAAGTTGTCCTAGGAGACAATGTTTTTCTCTCTGCACTTTAAGCGTTCAACCAGGTGAGCGTCCCTGAAAACCTAGTCACCCCTAATTGGGGGCAGCACCCGGACAGCTGACACCGCTGCATGTAAAAACAACCTAAGGTGAATTCTTTGATTGGTGGTGATGGCTTCATAAAATACAGACTATTCTAACAGATTCTAATTCTATTCCTTTCAATCTAGACTGATTCAATGTTGGAAGTTTGTATTTTTGGCAATCTAAAAACTGCATGAGAACACAAGAACACAACCTTTGGCCTTTCTCACACTGCCATTTAGCCCCATTATATGCCGCTTCCTCTGCCAGTCCATTGAAACGACAGCAGTTTAGTGGAGAAAAAAAATACTGTATGTCCTATTGTTTTTCTCCGATAGATCCCTGATGGACCCTATTCATGTCAATGGGATCCGCCGGGATCCAGTGGTGACAGTTGTGCTCTGACCAGTTTTGGGGCTGCTCAGTGCAAAAAAAAAAAAAAGACAAACGGACCCAAAATGGGACAGAGCACAAAAGCAATGTAAACTTAAAGGGGTATTCCACTGGAAAACATTTTTTGTTTAAATCAACTGGTGCCAGAAAGTTAAACAGATCTGTAAATTAATTCTATTAAAAAAAATCTTAATCCTTCATGTACATATCATTCTTGTCTTTTTGAATTTCCTTTCTGTCTGACCATAGTGCTCTCTGCTGACACCTCTGTCCATTTTAGGAACTGTCCAGAGCAGGAGAGGTTTTCTATGGGGATTTAATCCTACTCTGGACAGTTCATAAAATGGACAAAGGTGTCAGCAGAGAGCACTGTGGTCAGGCAGAAAGAAAAGAACTTCCTGTGGATCATAACAGCAGCAAATAAGTACTGGAAAGATTAAGATTTTTTTAATAGAAGTAATTTACAAATCTGTTTAACTTTCTGGCACCAGTTGATTTAAAAAAAGATTATGTTTTCCAGTGGAGTACCCCTCTAATCTGTAGTCTGCTGGGTGTCAAGATGTTCTAAAAGGTATTGGCTTTTCTGAAGCTAAATGCTGGCCTTCTTGATAATTATATATCTAATAGGAGTATTTTCAAAAGATTTTGCAGTATTTTACATCGTCCTTGGTGAAAGTGGTAATAAAGCTAGTTTCTGGAGTAGACATCAGTCAAGATGTTCTGTTGTTGACTACCTTTAAGTTGGCTTTGCTTGAGTCTTTGTTCAGTGATAGTGTATTTATTATTGTAGCGCATGGGATATAGTAATTTTAGCTCTACATTTTAGTTTTTGCTTACATGCTGTTTGTCTGCTATGTCTTGTTTATACTGCATTCAAAAAAGGTATACTGTGCAACTTTAATTTCATAAATCTGACTTAAAAAAAAAAATAGATTAACATGACAGAATTGTGGTGCCAAAATGGTGTATGGGAATGGTAAGTAAAGTTTTCTTTAAACGTGTTGCGTTTTTTTATTTTTCATTTACATTACAGGCTTAGTAGAGGAAGCCGTCTTATAGACGGAGTCCATTACTAAGCCAGGGCTTGGTGTTATCCTCAAAAGCAGCTAGTGCTAACCCCCAATTATTACCCCGGTACCCAGCTTCACAGGGGTACCGAGAAGAGTAGGTACAAACAGGCCCAGAGCGTAAAAAATGGCGCTTCTGTGAAGTAACAGGCTGGCATTACTTATGCTGCAGAGGGCCAATAAAAATGGTCCTCGCCCACCCTGATAAAGTCAGGTTGTTGCTACTTGGTTGGTATCTGGCTGAGAATGAAAATATGGGGAACCCCACACGTTTTTCATAAATAATAAAAAAAAAATGTGTTTCCCCCAATTTTTATTCTCAGCCAGTTACCAGTACATTATCAGTGTTTTGAAAGGGTTGCGACTTCACTTTTTGTGAGACATCGGCACTTGATAAATTTGTGACCACTGCAAACTGAAGACTGAACTTGCCTTTGGTATGGCTGTTTGAATTTTTTAGTGTACAGACAAAAGTTTAAGCTTAGGCCCACCTGCAACTTTTTTGTGCAACAATTGTAAGCAAAAAAGAGTTCTAAATCCCTTGATAAATCTCCTCCATGATGAATACCTAAAATGCACAACTAAGCTGACAATTAACCTAGACCCATAAGGAAATAGTAAGATTATGTTGGTCAGAAAAACAAGGAAAATCACTACGGCCATATTAACAGTAACGTAAAGGTCATGTTGATGTAACTTTCATGCCTGATACGTGGGTCACAGCTACTGCAATAGGTGACACAAATCATGTTGCTTGCCACAATGACACTGTATAAACAATAGTTCAAAAACAGGGCACAGGAGTTGCTCTGCACCAGCCAAACTGAATTTAAAGGGGTTATCTACCTTAGACAACCTCTATAAGGTCACTTGTTTTATATGCAAACTCGAACATTTGTTAATCCTAGTGGAGCACAAACATCTCTTTCCTATTAAAGAACCAAATTCTGCTGTAAAGATTTAGGGTTAAAAACCCTTTACAGCCATTACTTTATACCCTAAAAACCCACATTGTCTCACTTGAAAATGCCTCCTTGCATCGCATAGTGTATTATGATATGTCTGATGGGAGTCTAGTTGTAGGATCTCACTGACTCCAAAGGCAGTATGGGTTGACTCCTAGCCACCTGTAGAAGTCAGGGTGCAAAAATGGACCAGTTGCCCATAGCAACCAATCAGATCGCTTATTTCATTTATTCATTTTTTTAAAGCCTTTGAAAAATAACAGAAGCAATCTGATTGGTTACTATGGGCAATTGGTCAGGTTTTTCTCTGCACAGGTTTTGAAAAATCTCCCCCATGGAGCCAATATTATAGCCCACCATAGTTCTGCAGGTTCTGGAAATTAAATGTTTTAGAATTTCTTGCTGGTTTAATGTCTCCACAGAGCTTGGAGTGTCCTTCTATATACAGTAACCTCATATAGAAACTAATCCATACCATTAAAGTAGCTGGCAGGATCATTTATTTGTATTCAAAGAAAGTCTGGGCAAAAAAACAAAAAACAGAAACTTTCCCGATACCCCGCTACTGTTCATATGCTCCCAATAGGGGGCTATTATAAGAAATCATTCAATTGCTTGTACTGTTCAGTGTTATGCCATAGCAAAAAAGGTATCAGTACGATTGGTGCTCTACTTGTACAGTGTGCCTGAGGCAGACTGTATCAGAGGGCTAGCTATATGCGGCACAGTGATAAGGTGAAGCCCTCTGGCTGCCATTTTAACTGATCAGAAATTGCTGCACTGCAGAGGTCCTGATCAGGCCCTCAAACTGACACACGTAATTATAACCTTTAGATGCCACGATAAGAACTGATTGTGGCATATAAAGGGTTAATGCCAGACATGAGAGGTGAGTAAGAAGCGTGCAAAGTTTGTGAGCACACTTCATGCTGCGGCCGACACGCCTCCTGCACAGGAGAGCTGCAGCAGAGATGAGGCCCCGTACAGGAGATCGCGGGGGTCCCAGCGTTCGGACCCCTGAGATCAGACACTTTTCCCCTTTCCTGCGGATAGGGGATAAGTGTCTAGGGCTGTAGATCTCCATTAAATTACATGTTCTTCTGTAAGGCCCCATTCACACTACAGGGATTCCACACAGAATTTTCGCAAGAAAATTCTGCGCGGATTACCCTTGCAGCAGCGTCTACTGCAGTCACAGAATTGTATTTCATCAGATAATTGAACCTGTTCAATCCCTGCATGGATTCATGACATTTTCACTGGGACAGCACTGCCAAGTAAATATTTACTGATTCTAGAGCATTGTGAACATCGCAAATAACTGTGGAAATTCAGAAGAGAAATTACTTGCTGAATTTCCGTAGTGTGAAAGTACCCTAACAGACATGAAAAATGTGCAGCATAATTTATGTTAAAATTATTAAAACATAAGAATGCTAACTGACTGGCAATGAGGTAAAAAAGGTGAGCAAAATCTGACCTATTTACCAATGACATTTTTATGAAAAACTAAAAATTATCAATGTTTATACAAGAAAGCTGGCATAAAAGCTCTTACAATTTTGTGCAAAATGATGTCCCAAATTTTAACCTTTTAATGACATGGTGTTGTATTGGCATTAAATGGGCACTGTCAGATAAAAAACTTTTGATATGTTGTAAAGCATGCAAAACCAATAGGTTTTGTAATTGCTTTCATTAGAAGATTTTCAGTATTTCATACTGAAAAAAACAGTCAAACAACTGCCCCCCTGCCTGCTTGGACACATACTAGTCCTGCTGTGTCCATGCATCATCTATGTCATGGACACACTTTCTTGATTGACAGCTGGGATCATAGCTGGAGTCAAAATCCTCCCACTTTTAGCTTGTGTCCCGCTACTGTCAGTGAGGATAAGCTGGGAGTTGCAATTTTGCTAATGCTAGGGGAGATGTAAGCAGACAGCATACTGAGGGAGGGGGCGGAGACCTGCACAGCGAGGCCACACCCCCTCCCTTTGAGAGGAATTCAGAATAGTGAGCTAAATTAAAAGTGTAATAAAAAAATAAATAAAGGTGCTAGACACATAAAAATTATATGTACATGGTCAGGATTAGGTACTGAGTGATATATTAAAAAAAAATTGTTTTTTTTTTTTGGATCTGACGGGTACACTTTAAGGGGGTATTCCGGCTTTGTACATCTTATCCCCTATCCAAAGGATGGGGATAAGATATATGATCACAAGGGTCCCGCAGTTGGGGACCCCTGCTACACAGTGCACCATCACGTTATCTTTATTCTGTTGGTCAATACCATTACAGCGATATTACTAGCAACTACTACTTTTGAACTATGAACTATGAGTATTGCTTATAATTGTCCCAATCTGACCACAATAACCCTTTTATTTTTCCATTCATAGGGCTGTATGAGGGCTAATATTATGTGCAGTGATCCATAGATTTTATCGAAACCATTGTTATTTTGAAAGAAACTTTTTGATAGCTTTTTATTCCTTTTTTTTGGTATATGATGTAATCAAAAATAGGCAATTCTGGACTTTGGATTTTTTTTTAAGTTTACGCTATTCACCATGTGGTTTGACTTACATAATATTTTAATATTTAATCATTTTTTTGCTTTACACACAATGATAAATGCTATGCCATAGGTATAGCATTGATCAGTGTTATTGGCACTCCACTTATACAGCAATGGCTTCCTGTTTTCCAGGAGCGCCGATCGGAAGAGTGTAGGGTAAGTGACCACCAGCCATCAGCCTAGCTGGTCCAGACCCTGTGATTGCTCTATAGAGGTCCAGATCAGCCCCCCTAAACCCACCAGCTTTAGTAATTTTACTTTTTACGTCCCGCAATGCAAATTTGGTTGCTGGATCTATAGGGTAATTGCCTGGCATCAGCAGGATTTCTGCTACCTGACATTAGCAGTGAGTCAATTTTTCACCAAAAAGCAATTACCACATCATAGAGCGTTTAAATGAAAGGACGTAAATATATAACCTGACGCGTTATGGCATTTCCGCCCATGATGTAGTTATACGTCCTAGGGTTGGAAGAGGTTAAGCCAAAAAACGCGTACAGATTGGGGATTTTACCATTTTCTCAATTTCTTGTGCTAAAGCTATTGAGAGACTGGTTTTCCCTTTGAGTAATTTATCATTAGTTGGATGCCTTGTCTACTTCAGGGCCTGTATTTGAAAACTTGAAAAGCGGCATTTAATATATTCAGCATATAAATATAGACCCTAACAAAAAATACAAAAGTCAGCGGGGGTCACATTTTGTTTGTGAAATTTGCAGGCTGCTCAAAATTTTATATAAATTCAAAGCAAAACTCCTTTCTGCAATATTCTGTAAGTGTTTATAATCTTGTGGCCCTCCTTCAGAAAAACTGTGGTGGTCCCAAAAAATTTAGCCTGGCCTATTCTATTGTCCTGTTATAGCATGCCTAGTTGACAAGTCACCAAAGTATAAAAGGGATCCAGCTTAACCTCTCCAGAGGCGAAGAGACTTGATGAAACTTGAAAGAGAAAACACTGATCACCTACCTACAGCCCCACCTGACCCTAGCACAGGGGTCTCAAGCCCCGCTCAGTTTCTCTTCAATGGTAATCTTGGTAGTGAAAATTTTTTGTGGAGCGACAGTACAACATACCTGTTGTCAAGCTATCCAACGCTATGGGTTTTTATAGATATAGTCAGTGGTCGGATGATCAAATGATTGAGCAAGTATCACCTTCTAGTAGTTAAGTGATACATGTTATCAGCTGGAGTACAGACACAGAAGTAATTAAAATGTGCAAAACCTAAAAAATATCTTGGAAAATACCACAAACATACTAAAATCTGCATATATCTGTCTTATAGAGTTATAATACACAGAGACGA
The DNA here is from genome assembly GCF_029499605.1 of Hyla sarda. NCBI lineage: Eukaryota > Metazoa > Chordata > Amphibia > Anura > Hylidae > Hyla > Hyla sarda. Next base: position 186,287,762 of record NC_079189.1, read on the forward strand.
TAAAAAGATAGATATGAGATAGATAGATAGATAGATAGATATGAGATAGATAGATAGATAGATATGAGATAGATAAATAGATAGATAGATATGAGAGAGATAGATGGATAGATAGATATGAGATAGATAGATATGAGAGAGATAGATATGAGATAGATAGATAGATTTGAGATAGATAGATAGATAGATAGATAGATAGGAGATAGATAGATAGATAGAGGTAGATAGATATGAGATAGATAGATAGATATGAGATAGATAGATATACAATAGATAGATAGATAGATAGATATGAGATAGATAGATAGATAGATCATAGATAGATGGATAGATATGAGATAGATAGATATACAATAGATAGATAGATAGATATGAGATAGATAGATAGATCATAGATAGATGGATAGATATGAGATAGATAGATAGATAGATATGAGATAGATAGATAGATACATAGATAGATATGAGATAGATAGATATGAGATAGATAGATATGAGATAGAGAGATAGGAGATAGATAGATATAGATAGATAGATATGAGATAGATAGATATACAATAGATAGATAGATAGATAGGTCCTAGATAGATGGATAGATATGAGATAGATAGATAGATAGATAGATAGATATGATATAGATAGATACAGAGATAGATATGAGATAGATAGATAGATACATAGATAGATAGGTAGATGATAGATAAATAGATAGATCCATGTATAGATATATCAAAGATATGTGATAAATAGATCCATGTAGATATATAATAGATACATCCATTTATAGATATTGGGGATGTCCCGATACAGATACTGGTATCGGGACAAATACTGGACATTTGCACGAGTACTTGTACTCATGCAAATGTCCCCGATACCTAATCCGATACTCCTGGGACCCCTGCCGGCAGGTATCACGGAGGTGCCGATTTATGCAGCGCGCCCAGCAGCTGACCACGCGTCATAGCTGATCGCGGTCCAGCATTAACCTTTTAGATGCCGCGATCAACACTGATCAATGATATGCTTTGGCATAGCATTGATCAGTGTATGCAATCTACAGATTGCATGTAATAGAGCCCTATGGGGACTTAAAAAAGTGAACAAAAATGTGTAAAAAAAATTTAAATAAATAATAAGTGTGAATTAACCCCTTCCCTAAAAAAAGCTTGAATCACTTCCCCCCCTTTTAAATAAAATTAAATCTTTATTTTTTAAATATAAAAAAGCCCTTCCTCTAATAAAAATATTTTTTTTAAAAACACCCCTTTTTTCCATTAAATAAAAACCCCTGTCACATGACATTGAAAAAACTATTGGTAATTGGTATCGGCAAGTACTTAAAAAAAGGTATCGGTCTTAAAAAAAATGGTATTGGGTCATTCCTAATATATTATATATATATAATAGATACCGTATATACTCGAGTATAAGCCAAGTTTTTCAGTATGATTTTTCGGCTTATACTCGAGTGGACATCTTCACTCTGTGCCTGCCCCGAACTAGTGACGTTGCATTGACGCCACTGCGCAGGGAAGTTCATGCGCAGGGACGTCACAGTGGTCTGCTGCGCATGGACGTCCCTGCGCGTCGTCATCAACGCAACGTCACTATTCCAAGGCCGGCCCGGTGCGGAAAAGAGGGCCTCCCGGTGAAGATGGACAGCCCGGAACGACTAACCCTCCCCACCGGACGGTCTCTGCAGCATGGACGGGCCGGACCAGCTCACCCTGGGAAGGTGAGTGGAAAACAAAAGGGGGGTCTGGATGATGACAAAGGTATTGACAGACGGTGATGATGAAGGGGGGGATGATGACGAGGGGGATGATGATGAGGGGGATGATGATGGGGGGATGATGACGGGGGTGTTGATGACGGGGGTCTGGATGATGACAGGGGGGGATGGTGACATGGGGGGATGATGTATTTCCCACCCTAGGCTTATAGTCGAGTCAATGACTTTTCCTAGGTTTTTGGGGTGAAATTAGGGGCCTTGGCTTATATTCGGAATGGCTAATACTCGAGTATATACGGTAGATCCATTTATAGATAGGTAGATCCATGTATAGCTATATAATAGATAGATTCATGTGTAGATATATAATATAGATCAATGCATAGATATATAATAAATAGATCCATGTATAGATATATATAATAAATAGATCTATGTATAGATATATAATATAGATCCATGTATAAATATATAATATAGATCCATGTATAGATATATAATAAATAGATTCATGTATAGATATATATATACCGTATTTATCAGGGTATACCACGCACCGGCCTTTAACACGCACCTTCATTTTTAAAAGGATATTTGGGTAAAAAAACGTTTTTTACCCAAATATCCTTGGTAAAATGAGGGTGCGTGTGTGTGCATGTGTATACCCCGATACACTGTTTCTGACCCCGCAGAAGCCCCCAGGAAAGGCAGGGGGAGAGAGGCCGTTGCTGCCCGCTTCTCTCCCCCTGCCTTTCCTGGGGTCTAGAGCCCTGCTGCCGCCGCTTCTCTCCCCCTGGCTATCCAGAGACTGCAGCCGCCGCTGCCCTATTACCTCCCCCATCCCTGATTTTATAATTACCTCTTCCCGGGGTCCATGCTGCTTCTGGCTCCGGAGGCGTGCTTAGCTGTCACTGTGCGCCGGGGCTACTGACGGTGACGTCGCGTTGAAGATGTCACTCGTCATTGCGCAACGCACAGCAACAACACAGGACACCGCCGGAGCCAGAAGCAGCGTGGACCCCGGAAACAGGTAATTATAAAACCGGGGATGAGGGGAGGCAATGGGGCAGTGGAGGCGGCCGTCTCTGGACCCCAGATCAGGCAGGGGCAGAGAATAGGGCAGAGAATAGGGCAGAGAATAGAGCAGCGACGGCAGGTCTCTGGACCTGCAAAAGCTGCTGCAGTTCGTTGATTTAAAGCGCCTGCTTTAAATAATTGAACTGCAGCAGCTTATCGGCGTATAACACGCAGATAGACTTTAGGCTAAAAATTTTAGCCTAAAAAATGCGTGGTATATGCCGATAAATACGGTAATAAATAGATCCATGTATAGATATATAATATGGATCCATGTATAGATAGATGTCAAAAATAGATAAATCCATGTATATATAACAGATTCATGTATAGATATAATAGATAAATCCATGTATAGATATATAATAAATAGATCCATGTATAGATATATATAATAAATAGATCCATGTATAGATATACAATATAGATCCATGTATAGATATGTAATAAATAGATCCATGTATAGATATATAACAGATTCATGTATAGATATATAATATAGGTTCATGTATAGATATATAACAGATAAATCCATGTATAGATATATAACAGCTTCATGTATAGATATATAATAGATTTAAGTATAGATAAATAACAGATTCATGTATAGATATATAATAGATTTGTGTATAGATATATAACAGATTCATGTATAGATATATAATAGCTTTATGTATAGATATATAACAGATTCATGTATAGATAGGTAGATTCATGTATAGATATATAACAGATTCATGTATAGATATATAATATAGATCCATGTATAGATACATAACAGATACATGTATAGATAGGTAGATTCATGTATAGATATATAACAGATTCATGTATAGATATATAATATAGATCCATGTATAGATATATAACAGATTCATGTACAGATATATAATAGATTTGTGTATAGATATATAACAGATTCATGTATAGATAGGTAGATTCATGTATAGATATATAATATAGATCCATGTATAAATATATAACAGATTCATGTATATATATGTAATATAGATCCATGTATAGATATATAACAGCTTCATGTATAGATATATAATAGATGTATGTATAGATATATAACAGATTCATGTATAGATATATAATATAGATCCATGTATAGATATATAACAGCTTCATGTATAGATATATAATAGATTTGTGTATAGATATATAACAGATTCATGTATAGATATATAACTGATTCATGTATAGATACATAACAGATCCATGTATAGATATATAACAGATTCATGTATAGATATATAATATAGATCCATGTTTAGATATATAACAGCTTCATGTATAGATATATAATAGATTTATATATAGATATATAACAGATTCATGTATAGATATATAATATAGATCCATGTATAGATATATAACAGCTTCATGTATAGATATATAATATAGATCCATGTATAGCTATATAACAGATTCATGTATAGATATATAATATAGATCCATGTATAGATATATAACAGCTTCATGTATAGATATATAATAGATTTATGTATAGATATATAACAGCTTCATGTATAGATATATAATATAGATCCATGTATAGATATATAACAGATTAATGTATAGATATATAATATAGATCCATATATAGATATATAACAGCTTCATGTATAGATATATAATAGATTTATGTATAGATATATAACAGATTCATGTATAGATAGGTAGATGCATGTATAGACATATAGGTAGCCTTCTCTGTGACAGTGTGGGGCCACATGTGTATTATTAACCCTTCTTGATAAAGTTCTGACAACTTTTAGTAAGTACATGGTACTAGCAGAGTGCTCCGGAGTCCAGGTACCAGGCTCCATATGTTCCTCGTCCATAGACACATCCAGTGACAAGTGGCACAGACAGCCCGTGGCACCGGCTGCTATCGCGATGACCCGTCCCTGTGATACCTGTGACCCCCAGCTGCCCACCTAGGAGCAGCGTTATCCCCAGTCACACAGAAGCGTCCGCATCCTTTCTGACACATTAGGTGTGTCCCCGGACACCTCAGGTAACATCCCCTGCACCCCCACTTAGTGTCCGCTGAGTGGTTACCTGTCGTGGCGGTGACGTCCCGGCTCGTAGCACGGTTCTAGTTGTGGGGAACTTGCAGCGGAGCCGGCAGCACAGGGAGGAGGGGAGCGAGCTCTGCCACGTCAGACAGCCACAGCTGGAGCGGAGCGCGTCCCCGCATGAGCGCGCCACCTGACGGGAGCGCGCCGCCATTTCTGCTCCCTCCTGTCAGCCCCGCTGTAGACGCGCACCACGTCACCTGTGGAGGACGCGCAGTGTAGCGGTGTCGTGGCGGCTTGTAGAGGCAGGAGAGATGGCGGGTCCTCACTGTGCTCTCCAGCCTTCTGCTCTATAAAGGCGCAGGATTCTTACCTAGGCTGCAGGTTTTCAGTTGCTTCCCTTTTTTGACCAGATATGTTCTCTTCTTTTTTAGTTCGTGAGGGAGGGAAATCATTTTATTTTTGCATCGACAGCCATATGTGGTTTCTGTTTTTGCAGGTTGTTCTGTTTAACCCCTTATAGCTTACCTGTCAGGTCCCACAGCAAATAATATGCTACTCAGTACCTACTCCTGACCATGTGCATCTAATTTTTATGCCTATGTCGCCTGATTTTATTGTAAAATTTTATTTTTTCATTAGCTCACAGTGTTAGAAATCCTCTCAGGAGAAGGGGGCGTGTCCCTCCTTGTGGTGGGAGGTGATTGGTGTGTCTGCTCATGTAGCCTTGTCCATTAGTTATCTCTTGTCCATGACTCATGGACAAGCTGATGCTGCTTAGTGTCCCAGTAAGTATGGGGATCCCAAGAGGTGGGATTTTTAGGAGCCATTTTCTTTATTAACCCCTTAAGGACACAGCCCATTTGGGCCTTAAGGACGCAGACAATTTAATTTTTCCATTTTTATTTTTTCCTCCTCGCCTTCAAAAAACTTTTATATTTTCATCCACAGACTAGTATGAGGGCTTGTTTTTTGCGTGACCAGTTGTCCGTTGTAATGCCATCACTCACTTTACCATAAAATGTGTGGCGCAACCAAAAAAAATACTATTTGTGTGGGGAAATTAAAAAGAAAACCGCAATTTTGCTAATTTCGGAAGGTTTCGTTTTGATTCCATACAATTTACGGTAAAGATGACATGTGTTCTTTATTCTTTGGGTCAATACAATTAAAATGATACCCATGATAATATACTTTTCTATTACTGTTGCGCTTAAAAAATTACAAACTTTTTAACCAAATTAGTATGTTTAAGATCCCCCTATTTTGAAGACCTATAACTTTTTCATTTTTCTGTATAAGCGGCAATATGATGGCTCATTTTTTGCGCCGTGATCTGTACTTTTTATTGATACCATATTTGCTTATATAAAACTTGTAATAATTTTTTTAATAATTTTTTGGGAATAAAATGTTATAAAAAAGCAGCTATTTTGGACTTTTTTTTTACGTTCACGCCATTCACCGTACGGTATCATTAACATTTTATTCTAATAGTTCAGATATTTACGCACACGGCGATACCAAATATGTATATAAAATATTTTTTTCACACTTTTTGGGGGTGAAATAGGGAAAATGGGACAATTTACGTTTATATTGGGGGAGGGGGTTTTTCAATTTTTTTTTTACTTTATTTTTTTACTTTTCTTACTTTTATTTTTACACTTTAATAGTCCCGATTGCTAATGCTGTTCTGTGCTATGTATAGGACACAGCACTGATCAACGTTGTCGGTCATCTTCTGCTCTGGTCTGCGGGAAGGCAGATCAGAGCAGAAGACTCTCGGAAGGCAGCGGAGCCAGGTGAGGGGACCTCCGTCTGCCGTGCTGGTTGATCGGAATGCCGCGGCAGCGCTGCGGGTGATCCGATCATCCATTTAAGTGACCGCGATGCTGCAGATGCCGTGATCTGTATTGATCACAGCATCTGAGGGATTAATGGCGGACATTCGCGGGATCGCGGATTTCCGCCATTACCGGCGGGTCCCTGGCTGCGATCAACAGCCGGGACCTGCCGCGCACGATCCGGGCATCGCTGTAAATGTACGTCCTGGTGCGTTAAGTACCACCTCACCAGGACGAACATTTATGTCCTTCATCGTTAAGGGGTTAAATATTCAAAACATTTTAAACAACCATATCACAAAAGGTCTTTCATTTTCAAAATAAGTATTTCAATATTTCTCAGAAAGATAAAAACATGACAATAACAGAGGAGTATCAGAAACATGTATTACTATGTTCAGGTAAAGAAGCCAATACGGTAGAGAAATGCAAAGACAGATAAATTGCCGAAATCTGATGTAGAGAAAACAGGCAATCCTCTATGGGCAATAAGGAAGGGGAAGGAAAAAATGGGAAGGGTGGGGGAGTAGGGGAGTAATAGGCACAGGAGAGAAATGGGCGAAGAGGAAATCAAAAGGGCTCTTTAACCCCTTAAAGGAGTTCTCTAAGCTAAAACTTTTAACCCTCGCTGTGCCCGGGATGTAAAACTATACATAAACTTTCACTTACCTGCCTACGATCCCCCGTTGTTCCGATATCGCCATCCCGTTCTCCGGTCCCCGTCTGTTCCACTTCCTGCGGGTCGGTGACTTCACTCTGCGCTCAGCCTATCAGCGGCCGCAGCAATGTCCCGTCGCGGCCGCTGATAGGCTGAGCGCAGAGTTAAGTCACCGACCCACAGGAAGAGGAAGCTGACAGGGACCGGAGCACTGGCGGCGATATCGGAACAACGGGGGATCGTAGGCAGGTAAGCCCGGGCACAGCGGGGGATAAAAGATTTCAGTTGGAGAACTCCTTTAAGGACGGAGGGTTTTTTCAGTTTTTGCACTTTCGTTTTTTCAGCATCACCTTCTAAAAATAATAACACTTTCAATTTTGCACCTGAAAATCCATATAATGGCTTATTTTTTGCACCACCAATTCTACTTTGTGATGACATCAGTCATTTACGCCAAAATCTACGTCGAAAGGGGCAAAAAAATCATTGTGCAACAAAATGGAAGAAAAAACGTCATTTTGTAAATTTTGGGGGCTTCCGTTTCTACGCAGTAAATTTTTCTGTAAAAATGACACCTTCTCTTTATTCTGTAGGTCCATACGGTTAAAATGATATCCTACTTATATAGGTTTGATTTTGTCGTACTTCTGAAAAAAATCATAACTACATGCAGGAAAATGTATACGTTTAAAATTGTCCTATTCTGACCCCTATAACTTTTTTATTTCTCCATGTACGGAGCAGTGATCTGAAGTTTTTATCGGTATGGTTTTTGTTTTGGTCGGAATTTTTGATCGCTTTTTATTCATTTTTTTATGGTATAAAAAGTTACCAAAAATACTCTATTTTGGACTTTGGAATTTTTTTTGCGCGTACGCCATTGACCATGCGGTTTAATTAACAATTTATTTTTTATCGTTCAGACATTTACGCATGCAGCGATACCACATATGTTTATTTTTATTTACACAGTTTTTTTTTATTGGGAAAAGGGGGGTGATTCAAACTAGGGAAGGGGTTAAATGATCTTTATTAACTTTTTATTTTTTCACTTTTTTTTTGCAATGTTATAGCCCCCATAGGGGACTATAACATGCAGTACATTGATTCAATACACTGATCACTGCCATTGCATTCAATGGCAGGGATCAGTGTTATCGGCAGTTGATTGCTCAAGCCTGGATTTCAGGCTTTGAGCAATCAATCACCATTCAGGAGGCAGGTAAGGCACCCTTCTGCTGCATCCTAGCTGATCGGGACATCGTGATTTTACCACAATTGTCCCGATCAGCCCGACTGAGCTGCCGGGAAGCTTTTACTTTCACTTTAGACGCGGCGATCAACTTTGATCGCCACGCTTAAATAGTGAATGCCGGACATCAGCCCGATCGGCGATGTCCGGCATTAGCCACGCGTCCTGGTTGCTTATAGCAACCGGGACCCACCAGGTATGATACACGCTCACCTGTTGAGCGCGCGTCATACCTCAGGAGACGCTGATGGATGTTCATAAACGTTCATATGCGTTAAGGGGTTAAGGAAGAATTATCATGGAAGAAAACTTATCCTTCGGATAGGGGATAAGCTTTAAATTGCAGGGGGGGTCTGAGCGCTGTGGGCCCCCCACGATCTCCTGTTTGGAGCCCCGGCTCTCCTTCCCAGCGGCACATCACGACCCCCGCCCGAAGTGGGGGCCACCACGCGCCCTTCATATAGCTCTATGGGAGAGCCGTTTGGCAATCTTTTGCTCTCCCATAGAACTATCCTTCGGATAGAGGATATGTTTTTTTTCATGATACTTTCATTTTCATCAGTATCCACATATAACAAGTTTTTGGATCTGACAGTGCCCATTTAAGGGCACAGACACATTTTTAAGAAATATTTTACTTTATGTTAGTAGTAAATTTAGGTAGGTACTTGAAGCGTCTCTTTGTGAAAGACTGTAACATTTTACTTTCCCAAAAGGGTTATCCAGAGGGAAGGAGGGGGGGGGGGGTGTTTAAAGATATGCCCATTATGTGGTTAAAAAAAAAAACAAAGCTGTACCTCCTGGGCTCCCACAATGTCTCCAGTGTCTTGCTCCAGTCCCTGATGCGATCCTTTTTTAAGCTGCAGTGTGACTGTTTTGGGCCTGAGAAGCACCAGAGCACAATGTGTCATACTGCCACATTGCTGGCTGAGGGGGGACATTTGCTGAGCAGCAGTAAGACACCTTGGGGGGGACTTTATCAACATCTTTAGAGTTTTTTTTGCATTGAAAAGTCGCATTCTCCTTCCGTGAGACTTTTTGCAACTCTTCACTGCACCGCAGATTTCTTTTGCGACTCTTCACTGCACCGCAGATTTCTTAGAAATGACTGTAGACAGTGAAATCTGTGTTAAAGTATGCAGCGGTCCCAAACCACCCCAAAAAGTCGCAAGTCACCGCCAGGTTAGACCTGACTTACAAAAATACCTGTGGAGAGCATTTTTTAAAAGTTGCACAAAAAGCCGCAGCTGCGACTTTTTGTGCAACTTTTTGTAAAATAGTTGGTTTTGCAGTAGAATATATAAACATATTTGGTATCGCCGCGGGTGGAATTGTCCGAACTATTAAAGTAAAATGTTAATGATCCTGTGTGGTGAACGGCGTAAATGTGAAAAAATACCAAAGTACGAAATTGCAGATTTTCTGGTCACATGATATCCAAAAATCATGGCAAAAAAAGTGAGCAAAACGGCACATATACCCAAAAGTGGTAACGCTAAAAACTACAGATCATGAGTCCTCATACAGCCCAATATATGTGTAACACCCATGGTAGTAGTAGTAATGCTGCTAGATGTGGATCCTCTGACCTGTGTGGCTGATGACATGGGCCGTATCAGGGAGCGGAGTCTAAGATGGCGCTGGTCTTCACCAGAGCCCGCCGCAAGGCAGGATGGGCTTGCTGCGATAGGCGACACCCAGGTCACTACCCCTGATATGACTCGATCACACAAGTAATTGGGCAAGAAGAGGTACAGAAGGATGAGACAGAGGCATAGTCAGACTTAGCAGAAGATCAAGGCAGGCAGCAAAGGTGCGAAACGGAAGGGTCAAAATACAGGGGCAAGGCAAAAGACCATTGGGAACGCTTAAAGGGGTACTCCGCCCCTAGACATCTTATCCCCTATCCTATCCAAAGGATAGGGGATAAGATGTCAGATCGCCACGGTCCCGCTGCTGGCGACCCCCGGCAGTGCTCTGCACGTAATGACAGGCAATACAGGGGCCAGAGCATCATTATGTCATGGCTCCGCCCCTCGTGACGTCACGATCCCCCCTTTCAATACAAGTCTATGGGAGGGGGCATGGCGGTCGTCACGCCCCCTGCCATAGACTTGCATTAAGGGGATGGGCCGTGATGTCAGGAAGGGCGGAGCCATGACGTCACCCTGCTCCGTCCCCTGTTTCGCCCGCCATTACGCACAGAGCGAACTCGCGGCGATCCCGGGGGTCGCCAGCAGCAGGACCGCGGCGATCTGACATCTTATCCCCTATCCTTTGGATAGGGGATAAGATGTCTAGGGGCGGAGTACCCCTTTAATCTCAGGCTAGAGGCACTGAAGATCCGGCAGGCAAGTGTGGGAGGTTCACACTACATTTGTAGTGTACGGGAACCGGATACGGCTGGGGGAAACGAAAACCATGTGCTCCCATATCCCAGCCGGACCCGGACCGCATATAATGCATCTCAATGAGCAGACCGGAGTCAACCACTGACTCCGGTCGGCTAATTTTTGCCCCGTATACGTTTCTCTAACCGGACCTAAAACCTTGGTATACCACGGTTTTAGGTCCAGTCAGAAAACCGTATACAAGGTAAAAACGAGCACACCAGAGCCAGCATTTGACTCCGGTCGGCTCATTAAAATGAATGGGGTTCAGGCCGGATCCGGCTGGGATACGGGATACGTTTTTTTTACATGATACTTGTCCTTTAAAAACGTTTAAATTTTTTACTTTTTACAGGTTGTACTATGATGCAGCACAGTATAACTGTTAGTACTACATAGGCTGTTAGTCATCCATTATTGCCTATGGCTCGACCTCACAGGCTGACGTACTAGACAGACAGGAGGCCATCAGCTAGCCTCCTGCTGCCATGGCAGCCAACAGGAGCACCTCCCCCTGTCAGCCCCATAGATTCCGTGATCATTACTGACCATGGCATCTATGGGATTAATGCTTCCGAGACCAGCACGATTCCAGTCTTGGTAGCTGTGGCGGGACCGCGGCTGTTATTGACAGCCGGGTCCTGCCGACAGTCTCCTGCAGCGCATCGTACTGTGAAGGAGGTCCCTAGGACGTATGCATACATCCAGTTGTGCTAACTAGCTAGCAACTTGGACATATTCATACGTCATGGGGCAGGAAGGAGTTAAAAGTTTAGCAGCAATTTTCCAATTTTTCACGAAAATGTTAAAATCCTAATTTTTTAAGGGATCAGTCCAGTTTTGAATGACCCTGTATGTTAGACATCCCCTCATGAATGACCACATTTTAACAACTACACCCCTCAAAGTATTCAAAAATGACATTTACAAAGTTTTTTTTAACCCTTTAGGTGGTTTACAAGAATAACAGCAAAGTGGAGTAAAAAAGTTAAAGGCCCAGATTTATCAATGTGCTTGAAACTAAAACTGTCTAATTTTGCCAATAACAACCATTGACAGCTTTGCTTTCATTTTACCAGAGCTCGATAAGATATAAAAGCTGAGCTGTGATTGGTTGTTGTGGGCAAAACCAGACAGTTTTGGTGACAGGCAGATTGATAAATCTGAGAAAAAATCAAATTTTTATTTGCAGATATTCAATTTGTATAAATTTTTTATCAATCTGATTCTGCAGTTTTTCAAAACATAACATATGTGGCCTCAGACAAGAAGGAGCATATGGTGGATTTTGGGGCCTCTTTTTTATTAGGGTATTTCATTTTATGTCTTCAGAGGCTTAAGGGGGGCTAAAACATAAGAAACACCCCTAAAAGGACACTTTTATTTTAGAAACTATTCCCCTCACGAAATATAACAAGTGTTGCATTGAAAATTTAGACCCTATTATTGTTTCACACATTATTTGAACAGTGATCTGTGAAGATAATAAATGACATTTTTACACTAACTTGTTTTTTGTCAGATCCCATAAAAAAAACAAAAAAAATTGTTTTATGTTACTCAGTACCTCATCCTGATCATGTACATATAATTTTTATGTATATCTCACCAATATTTCACTAACAAATAGCATATTACAGCTGCTCAATGTCTTTTTCATCTTTACAGAGGCAGGGGGAGTATTCCTCTCTTGCCTGCACTGTGATGACGCCTCCCCTTCCTCATTCTACTGACTCACTGCTCTTGAGCATGGCAGCCCTGCTCTGTAACCCTTTCCTCTCTGGTTTTATGCTGTACACACACACACACACATACACATTGATTATTGGAGACAATATGGTGAGTGTATAGCTTACATATTCCTAAATGAGTGCAAATGTTAAGTGCTAAAAGCACAGTGGTTTCCTATGTCATTCATGTGTGTCATCCTTTGGCAGTACTGTAATGCTGGGACTTGTTGTTTTAGAATAGTTAGAGGTAGGGATCGACCGATATCGTTTTTTTAGGGCCGATACCGATAATCGGTGGAGGATAGGGCCGATAGCCGATAACTTATACCGATATTCCGGTATAAGTTATCGGCTATTTATCCCCCCGCGACACCGCTGCAGATCATTGATTTAAAGCGGGCGCTTTAAATCAATGCACTGCAGTGGCTTTTGCGGTGCCATAGGCCGCCGCCACCACCACCCGCTTCTCTCCCCCTACCTGTCAGGGTGGTCCGGGCCATCCATCCTTCCTGTAGTGTCCGGGGGCGTTCCAGGTGAAGGGTGAACCGGTCCAGGCTGTCCTTCTTCTCCGGCGGTCATCTTCTCCTCTCCGGGCAGGCTCCGGCCTAGTACGCTGCATAGACGCCGCTGCGCAGTGACGCCCGTGCGCAGCGAAGCACCTATAGTCACGGTGTAGCGGCGTCTATGCAGCTACTAGGCCGGAGCCTGCCCGGAGTGGAGAAGATGACCGCCGGAGAAGGACAGCCCGGACCGATTCACCCGGAACGCCCCCGGACACTACAGGAACAATGGATGGCCCGGACCACCCCCATTACGGGTAAGTTTAATTCTTTTTATTGACTCGGAGGGTGGGGGAGGGGCCCGACCGGTATACCGCCCAGCACTACGGTGGGGGGTGCGACGCGGTGCGGTGGGTCAGGGGGGGGGGGCGGTCGCGGTGCAGTGCGGCAGGGTAGGGGGGCGGGGCATTATCGGCTTATCGGCAAGGTACCGATAATGCCCAAAATCGTGATTATCGGCCGATAATATCGGCCATACCGATAATCGGTCGATCCCTAGTTAGAGGTACAGTGTTTGGATAACTCTTTTTTGCAGCCGTGCTGCCTTCAGCTGTGTGCCTACAGCTTTTGCAAAACTATGACTCCCAGCATGTCCAAACATCCTTTGACTGCCCAGGCATGCCTGGAGTTGTAGTTTTGCAACAGCTGGAGACACATGATTGGTAAAACACTGTGGAGGAGATTTATCAAAACCTGTGCAGAGGAAAAGTTGCCCAGTTGCCTATAGCAACCAATCAGATTGCTTCTTTCATTTTGCAGAAGTCTTTTTTAAAATGAAAGAAGAAATTAGTTTGGTTGCCATGGGCAACTGGGCAACTTTTCCTCTACACAGGTTTTAAGTCCTCTAATCCTTTAAATTCCTCTATACAGGTTATTATCATTTTGTTCTCCACTGAAGAAGGGGTCAGGACATTGCCTATGTGTACCCCGAAACGCGTTTGTTTTATTTTGTTTTATTCTTGCACCGAGATCACACCAAGGTGCGGTCCACCTGCGTCTTCCAAACTGTGCATCAGAGATCCCTTAATTTGGGAAGAGGCCACTGCATGGACTATTACCATCACCACTGATTCCATTAAGTCTGTCATACCATGAACAAGGCGGCAGAAGGACTATAGGAACCAGCAGACCCTCTAAATATCTTGATTGAAACTAAAGAGACCAGCGATACCTGTGTTAATCTGAATCTTCCCGTCCAGAAGTCCCGGGCGGACACCCTCCGGTACATCCTAGGTGCCTGATACCATCAGAGGTCAGCTGATCTGCAACCAGCTGACCGCGTGCACCGACGTCACACGCCACCGGGTGCAAGCGGTGATAGCGCTGACCGAGAGCGGGACGAACAGACTGGAGGAACGGCCTCCCCATAGCGGCTAGACTCCGTTGTTCGGGTGTCGCCGCCTTGGAAATAGAGAACTATCTCACCGACGCTACACCTCCACCAAAATCCAGGAGTGGTGAATGGCACTAAGTGCCAAATTTTCCTTCTGACAGGATCGCTGAATCTGGACATGTCTCTATAGATTGGATACAATTTTATTTTACAGAGCCGGATTTGGATTCATTCTTTGTGGCCATATGAATATTATTTTACAGGAAAAGTTACATCTATTGGATCAGATACATTTGTTCACAGGATAAATTGAACTGAACTGAATTGTTGCACACATAATTTAGCAATAATATATTTGGGACAATACATCATTTATTCTGATAATTTTGATCTATAGGTCATCTAGTTTGTGAGATCATTTATCATAGCAGGTGGACTGAATTTTTAGTATCTGCATTTTATTATCTGTATTTTTTATTATTTACATTATACTGATATTGGCATTCTGGATTCTGGAATCAGCCTATTAACCACAAGGGCCCTGTGGGGGCAGATTTCCAGATATTGCATATATATCTATTTATCTCATTTCATCTTATTTCATTAACATATTAAATAGTTGAATATATATTACTAGCTGGCAGTTTTTATATGACCTAGTGTTTAATGTCTATTGCACACTCATCACAGATGATAAGACACTGAGGACTAAGAAGTGTTTTCTTTAATCCAGGTTTTAAATCTCCCCCTGTGTTACACCAGTGTTGCTGCAGGCTGTGTTCCTCCTACAGCCTTGTCAATCAGCCATCTCATGACCATGACCCTTGGACACCCTCATGCTGCTGTGGGACTCATAGTGTCCCAAGAGGTATGGGGACCCCTAGTGGTGGGATTTTCAAAGGCAGTTTTCTTTAATAAAATGTGATTATTATTATTTTTTTTTTTATAGAAGTATATTAGAATAACTGTTGTTTTGTCAAGATGTACAACATATAAAAAGTTTTTATATCTGACAGTGCCCATTTAATTTTCACTAGGAGTAAAAGGACAAAGTACTAGCTCTCCTATTAGGCGAGCTAGGCGGCTGTCTAGGGCCTTGCAGCCGCTAACTCGCCCCCTATGTGAGTAGCCATGCATATAATGTATGCATCACCACTCAGCAGAGCCCACCGGTACTGAATGCATTTAACTATAAGCGCGTCTTACAGACTCATCTATAGTTAAATGTGGGCCGCTCAGCTCTGTTAATTACTCTTGTGTACTTAAAGGGGTACTCCGGTGCTTAGACATCTTATCCCCTATCCAAAGGATAGGGGATAAGATGCCTGATCGCGGGAGTCCTGCTGCTGGGGACCCCTGTGATCTTGCACGCGGCACCCCATTTGTAATCATTCCCCGGAGCGTGTTCGCTCCGGGTCTGATTACCGGCGACCACAGGGCGGGCGACATGTGACGTCACACCTCTGCCCCCGTGTGACGTCTCGCTCCGCCCCTCAATGCAAGCCTATGGGAGGCGGCGTGACAGCTGTGACATGCCCCCTTCCATAGGCTTGCATTGAAGGGCGGAGCGTGACGTAACACAGGGGCGGAGGCGGGACGTCACACGCCGCCCTCCTTGTGGTCGCCCGTAATCAGACCTGGAGCGAAAACGCTCCGGGGACTGATTACAAACGGGGTGCCGCGTGCAAGATCACGGGGATCCCCAGCGGCGGGACTCCCGCGATCAGGCATCTTGGCATCTTATCCCCTATCCTTTGGATAGGGGATAAGATGTCTAAGCACTGGAGTACCCCTTTAAGGAGGCTTTTGCTGCTGTTGACTAAAGGGGGCTGCTGCTGCTGTTAACTAAAGGGAGCTGCTGCTATTACCTAAAGGGGGCTGCTGCTGCTGTTACCTAAAGGGGGCTGCTGCAATCTAAAGGGGGTCTGCTGCTGCTGTTACCTAAAAGGGCTGCTGCTACCTAAAGGGGGCTGCTGCTACCTAAAGGGGACTGCTGCTGTTACCTATAGGGGGCTGCTGCTACCTAAAGGGGGCTGCTGCTGATACCTAAAGGAGGTTGCTACTGCTACCTAAAGAGGGCTGCTGTTACTACTGCTACTACCTAAAGGGGGCTGCTGCTGCTACTACTACTTAAAGGGGGACTGCTACTACTATATGGAGGGCTGCTGCTACTATATATTAGCAGCAGATAAGCCGATAATGCCCTGCCCCCCCGGTCCGGGCTGTCCTTCTCCGGGGGTCATCTTCTTCACTCCGGGCAGGCTCCGGCCTAGTACGCTGCATAGACGCCGCTACGCCGTGACGTCAGGTGCGTCACTGCGCACGGGTGTCACTGCGCAGCGGCGTCTATGCAGCGTACTAGGCCGGAGCCTGCCCGGAGTGGAGAAGATGACCCCCGGAGAAGAAGTACAGCCCGGACCGGTTCACCCGGAATGCCGCCGGACACTACAGGAAGGATGGATGGACCACCCTGACAGGTAGGGGGAGATAAGCGGGTGGCGGCGGCCTATGGCACCGCAAAAGCCACTGCAGTGCATTGAGTTAAAGCGCCCGCTTTAAATCAATGATCTGCAGCCGTGTCGAGGGGGGATAAATAGCCGATAACTTATACCGGAATATCGGTATAAGTTATCGGCTATCGGCCCTAACCTCCACCGATTATCAGTATCGGCCCTAAAAAAACGATATCGGTCGATCCCTACTCTCTACTACGGAATAACATCACAAGAAAAACTAAGGCTGCTAAAATAAGGTTCATTGCATATACTGATGAAGTCATTAGGGCTGCAACAATTATTCGATTTTATCGATAATATTCGATAACAAGATTCATGTCGGCAAATCCCGTTATTAAATAATCGGCCGATTCATGGGAAAGGGAACGTGCAGGCGGGTGCTGGCCATCAGGTGCTATGCCTGCGGGTTCTGTGAATCCCGCACTGCCCCAGTCCCACGCTCTGAGCTCACCAATTAAGTGTGCTGTGGACTTCTCCTCCCCCCAGCACTTGTTGGCTACATATGTCATGCCTCTGCCATTTTCTGGAGCCTCAGCCTGCTCTGGAGGACCTCACGCGTACGCCCATTGTAAAAAATAACTGCCGCCGGTAGGTTATTTGCCCTGCTGTATAATGTGTCTTGCTCATGCTGCCACAGTGACCCAGGCCTTTGCACACTGCTATACACATGGTGGGTATTTGAATAGCATTGTACCCTAGTGTCTTCTACAGACACTAGGGTGCAATGCTCTGCATATACCCTCCATGTGTATAGCAGTGTGTGTACTACACACACACACACACACTGCTATACACATAGATGTTTGTGCAGAGCATTGCACCCTAGTGTCGGTAGCAGTCTGCACATACCGCCATGTGTATAGGAGTGTACATACTAATCTAATGATAAGCTATATAAAAAGTGTAAAGTAAAAAAACAAAATAAAAATAAATTAACATATTAGATATTGCTACGTGGGTAAAATGTTAATGATCCTGTACAGCATCTGGCATAAACGTTAATAAAACAAGTCCAAAATTGCTGATTTTTAGTCACATCACATCCTAGAAACTGTTTTGATATGGCCATTGTACTGTACATAAGTGTTTTTTTTTCCGAATAATCAATGAAATTATCAGCAACTTGTCTATTATTAAAATAATCGTTAGTTGCAGCCCTAGATTTCATTAAAATTTTGTGTCGACATTGGAAGATATTTACCTCGGATGTTGATCTCAAGGAGGTTCTTGACCTCAGATTGAGGGTCCAGAACCAAAGAGAGATCCCTGTACGCAGCCATTTGCAGGTCAGTAGAGAGGGGACCTTGTTAAGAACAAGTGTAACAGGTTCGCATGCATGTGGTACATGTAAGTTTTCCAACTACTACTTAAGCTTTTACTAATCCTGGGGACAATAGCACCTTTTAAGTAAGACAGCTGATAACCTGTTGTACAAAAGGACTACTATATAGCAAAGTGTAGCTGCCCCAAAATATTTATGGCAAGACACTCCAGGAGTTCAAGAGAAGAATTTCCAGGCATGTGACTGATACATAAAGGTGTACAACTGTTCCACCATGTTTGGTCCCATGGCAGAGATTTGGGTGCTCTACAGTTTTGGGGTATCAGTTTGCATAAACTGGGCCATTGTCGACACAATATTGACAATATCCTACTGAATGCAAGAGGCTAATTGGATTTATCCAATAGATAAGATCCCCTGTAGTTGTGCATTGAGGAGAAAATTCTAAGATCACACAGTCAGTTCACACAGAGCCAGTTTTGTAAGCCAATTCAGGGCTGGTGTAGATTTCTGCCTCAGCACTATTGTGCTACAAGATGCGACAAACTGAAAAGGCTTGCATGATAAATTCCTGACCACTGCATGGTACAAACAAGTCGAACCAGCTCTACCCCAGGCTTCAGCGCACGGACAGGACCAGGACTGGGTCCAGATATATGCAAAGGAAGAAGAATGTCCAGCGCACACACGTGTAAAACTGAGCTGCTTTATTGCATAGTTGCCATAGGAAACATCGGACACTCAGGTAACGTGACGCGTTTCGGCCAGCAAGGCCTTAGTCATACACATGTTACAAGCACTTAGATCGTTTATATATGCAGGGTGGTAGTGGCGGGGCTAAGCCCCGAATCATGTGACATCCCACCTGCACATATAATTACAAACAATGTTAAAACGTACGTATCATATCTTTATTTCATCACACTTATAACAAAATTCATTATATAAAAATTGAAACATTGTTAAAATAAATCTTATGCACCAGTTGTATATGTTTGGTTCAAAACCTAGAGAACCAGACTCCATCCTTTTAAGAATATATCAGACGGTGATACACAACTAGCACTAGGACCTGGAGAATTACAATGCTGAACTGGGAGAACGGTTATTTAACAGAGCAAGAAATGCAGTTTGTCAAATCTCATGACAAAAACAGATACAAAAAAAGTTATTATAATCATTATTGTGCACCTATGTAAATATGAAAAGGGATATTGAACAGGTGACTGGAAAACGTGAAGCAACTAAGACATACATAGTAATATTCGGATTATCATAGTGCCACGGTCATAACAACCAACTCATTTAATAGTGCAAGATCGTATCCAGTCTCCTGTTCAGACCTAGCGGTATCCTAGTCTCAAGGGTGAGAATCCAGTATATTTCACGATCCAACACCTTCTGTCTCAGGTTTCCACCTCTCAGTGGTTTGTCCACCCTCTCAATACCTTGTACCACCAGACTAGAGGTATTTCCACCATGTACCTCAGCACAATGCTTGCTGACCATTGATACGTGCCGTGCCTGGAAATGTGCAATATCAGATAGATGTTTTCGTACTCTAATTTTTAGTGTACATTTATTGCACATTGCAGGCATGGCACGTAAACAGATATACAACTCCAGCTGTGTTGCAATTGATGTATTGTCTGATGTTAAATATTTTATTGTTGCTTGTAGATGTAAATGACACTGAATTGTTCATGTAATTACAGCAAATACACTTTCTAGATCCACATTTGTATGTACCTTGGCAATTAAGCCAAGTAGAAGCTTTTTTCGGAGAGGTAGAGAAGAGGCTGGGGGATAAAGTCTGGCCCAAAGTTGGGGCTCTCCTGGATATACACCTAATGCCCCCCTTCAATGCCGTCCGAAACTCAGGATCTGTGTGTATAATCGGCATATTCTTTTTAATGATGTTGCTGATTGCTTTGAACTCAGTACTGAATTGAGTAGAAAAGACCACGGATGAACTAAGGCTATGAATTTTCTTGCTATGGGTATTTTCTTTTATTAGATCACAATGACCCTTTCTAATAGCAATACTGTGCGCCTTTTTAATAGTCCATTCAGGGTAGCCGCGTTGTTTGAGTCTGTTGCTAATAGCAACCACTTCGCTCGAAAAATCCTCGTCGAGCGAGTAGTTGCGGCGTGCCCTGATCATTTCTCCTGTGGGCAAGTTCTCAATTACGTGTGAGGGGTGACAGGAACCGGCATGCAGAATGGAATTTACTGCAGTAGATTTTCTAAATGTGCATGTAATGATATTGCCGGTATCACTGTCACCCCGCAAAGTAAGATCCAAAAAATTAACCACATTACTCCCCAGGCCGATTGTAAAACGGAGGTTGAGCTCATTGGAGTTCATGAACTCTTCAAACCCCTGTATGGCCGCCACATCGGACCCCCAAATAAACAGGAGGTCATCGATGTAGCGGCCATACCACAACAAACCAGGGGAGAAGGGTTAGTGGGGGCGAAGAGAATCCCCCTCTCCCACCAACACATATAAATGTTAGCGAGAGAGGGGGAGAACTTCGCCCCCATAGACGCTCCGGTCACCTGCAAGAAAAACTTAGAATCAAACATAAAGAAATTATGACCAAGGAGATATTCAACGGCCAAAATTATGAATTCACGTAAGTTAACTGGATATTGTGAATAAGTGTTTAGAAACCACTGCATGGTATTACCTAAAATCACAACTTGTATTGTTCTTTTTAAAAACCTTCTAAAGAAAAAGTCACAATGAAAAGTCTCTAAACAGCATCTAAGACAAAGTAAGCAACACATGCTGACTAGCATTTAAAGGGGTTATCCAGGAAAAAACTTTTTTTTATATATCAACTGGATCCAGAAAGTTAAACAGATTTGTAAATTTTGTTTTTAATTCCTACTGAAACTTATACTTATAGCATCCTATGTTATTTTATTCAAATATCATTATGTACCTTTTTGGGTAGAATCCTTGAGGATTGGTTATACACTTTGTACATTATTTTTCATAATTCCGGCCGTTGGGTTTTGGCTTATAACCAATTATATCCTCGGATTGTGTTTTGTGAGCTGCATATATTTCTATAGATTTGTAAATTACTTCTATTAAAAAATCTTAATCCTTTCTGTACTTATGAGCTTCTGAAGTTAAGGTTGTTCTTTTCTGTCTAAGTGCTCTCTGATGACACGTGTCTCGGGAACCGCCCAGTTTAGAAGTAAATCCCCATAGCAAACCTCTTCTAAACTGGGCGGTTCCCGAGACACGTGTCATCAGGGAGCACTTAGACAGAAAAGAACAACCTTAACTTCAGAAGCTCGTAAGTACTGAAAGGATTAAGATTTTTTAATAGAAGTAATTTACAAATCTGTTTAACTTTCTGGATCCAGTTTTTTCCTGGATAACCCCTTTAAGTGTTTTAGAAACGTTTCTGTTTGTTAATACACAGTCACATTAAGATTTTGTAAGTTAGAATTAAAGTAATTTTTTTTATTGAGGCAGATATCACAGGCAATGGAAACTTCATGGAAATTAACCATCACTGTGAACACATATTTCACTAGGTATGTCACAAAGCATAAACAAATATCACCTAGTTTCCATATATTAATGCTTCTAGTGAAAGAGGTTGGACATAGTAGTAGTTGACTAGTTTATCTGGATTCTGGTCATTGTATGCAGGGCCAGATATCTTCCAGCACCTCTAAAACAAATAAAGTCTTTATCCAAATAAAAGAAATAGTTCCCTGTCTTCAGGCCAGATTAAATTAATCATTTCTGTATATGCTGACCTTTTGTTAATGATAGATACATATTTTCTGAACAAACAATATAAAAAGTTAAATCAATAGGGGACTGTGTTGGAAAGGAGATATTAGAAAAATAAAGTGAATTTTTCTGCACTGTGAAATAAGCTTTTCTCCATAGTATTGTATGCCATCTTGATTTTTATTATAGGGTATGTTCACAAATTTAAGGAATGCACTGCAGAAATCTTCTGTTTAAAGGGGTACTCCGCCCCAGACATCTTATCTCCTATCCAAAGGATAGGGGATAAGATATCTGATCATGGGGGTCCCACCGCTAGGGACCTCCGTAATCTCTGCAGCGTCACCCCGCCATCATCACTACAGAGCAAACTGACTCTGATGACAGGGCGATGCAGGAGACGGCGCATCACGACTTCACGGCTCCGCCCCCGTGATGTCATGTCCCACCCACTCTACAAATCTATGTCCCCTGCATCGCCCCGTCATCATGTACAGAGCCAATTTGCTCTGTAGTGATGACGGCAGAATGGCGCTGCAGAGATTGCGGGGGTCCCCAGCGGCAGGACCCGCGCGATCAGACATCTTATCCCCTATCCTTTGGACAGGGGATAAGATGTCTGGGGCGGAGTGTCACAAACTGACATGAGCGGGTGGTAGGGTTATCTATAAAATCACTATTTGTCTACACTAGACCAAAAAAATAATGATAAAAAATCCTACACCACCCAATTTAAAGGTATCGCTGCCACCACCTGTCAACAGGAAGCTATCAATCCAATCTGGATATGCTACAATTCCCAAATATAGTCTACTATCCCCAGTAATATATCAAACAGGAAAAAGATTAATCCAAATCTATAATGTAGCCGAGCAGGTAAGTAGATTTAAGACAATAACTTAGCTCTCTTCAAGGACAATGTGCGTCCGTTTTACCAGATATAAGGCGGTACTTAATGAATGATTTATTATGAAAGAAAAATATTCACAGTACATATAAAAATAGATGTTAACAAGGCAAAGTTTCGCCACACAGAAAATAAAAAAAAAAATGGGAAAAATATAGAATCCTATATTAGAGTTATATTCCATGGGGTCTAGTAGGAAATGGCGTCTGGCATCCAAAATTAGATCTTGTCCCCCATGCAAGCGCACCATAGTTCCCCCAGGTCTTTAGTTTTATATATGTTCAGCCCCTGGGTGGGACAAGGAAGAGAGATAGATGTTGCCACTCCTTTATGATACCTTTATGCCCAAAGAATAGGAAATGTCCTCTATCTTCTATCATGGGCCAGGTACCCACATCATTTTTTATATTTGGGTTCTCCATCAAATCCTCTTTCCAGGGGTACCTGACATGACCCCCTTATTGTGTATGATTTACCCAGTGCATACAGTTTGGGAAGGGATTATACAAGGGTCATGTGAGGACTCATTTTAAAGGTAGTATGATGGAGGACATACTTCCCTAACCTCCATATTTAATATTTGGAAGACATGGCATTTTTATCAATTGACATCAGGAGAGAGAGTCTCTTTGTCTAGGGGAATTGTCAAATTCACCATCCAGGCAACAGTGTCCCTTAATTGGCACAGGTATGTTAATTTCCCCCAACTGGCCACTGGATGCTATCGCTCAGACTGTCGTCTCCTGGCAGTTAGATCAAACAGGAGGGATTCTTTGAAATGTTAAACTAGCACTGATAAGTGTGTAATGGAATTAACAGTTGTGCATACCGATAGAAATTTTGCAGGACATATACCACCAGTAATTAATGATAAGAAATCACTATACAACATGGATTTTTAATGTGATTTGTAGATTGCAATTGTGTTTATTCTGGATTGTTACTGAGATTTGAGGCACCAGTTTTCAGGCAAATATTTAAAATACACCCCTGTAGAGCTGCACTACCCCCACATGACCAGAAAAGTTCCACCCATCCTTCTTAACCCCTTAAAGGGGTACTCCGCCCCTAGACATCTTATCCCCTATCCAAAGGATAGGGGATAAGATGTCAGATCGCCGGGGTCCCGCTGCTGGGGACCCCGGGGATCGCTGCTGCAGCACCCCGCTATCATTACTGTGCAGAGCGAGATCGCTCTGCACGTAATGACGGGCAATACACAGGCCGGAGCATCGTTACGTCACAGCTCCGCCCCTCGTGATGTCACGGCCTGCCACCGTCAATACAAGTCTATGGGAGGGGGCTTGGTGGTCATCGCGCCCCCTGCCATAGACTTGTATTAAGGGGACGGGACGTGATGTCATGAGGGTCGGAGCCATGACGTCACGCTGCTCCGGCCCCTGTATCGCCCGTCATTACGCACAGAGTGAACTCGCTCTGTGCAGTAATGATGGCGGGGTGCCACAGCGGCGATCCCCGGGGTCCCCAGCAGCGGTACCGCGGCGATCTAACATCTTATCCCCTATCCTTTGGATAGGGGATAAGATGCCAGGGACGGAGTACCCCTTTAAGGACGCAGGGTTTTTCAGTTTTTGCATTACCTTTGAAAAATCATAACCCTTTCATTTTTCTACCTAAAAATCCATATTATGGCTTATTTTTTGCGTCACCAATTCTACTTTGCAGTGACATTAGTAATTTTACCCAAAAATCCACGGCAAAATGGGAAAAAAATCATTGTGTGATAAAATCGAAGAAAAAACTAAATTTTTTAAATTTTGGGCGCTTCCGTTTCTACGCAGTGCATATTTTGGTAAAAATGACACCTTATTATTCTGTAGGTCCATACGGTTAAAATGGTACCCTACTTATACAGGTTTAATTTTGTCGTACTTCTGGAAAAAATCATAACTACATGCAGGAAAATGTACATGTTTAAAAATGTCCTCTTCTGACCCCTATAACTTTTTATATTTTTCCACGTACAGGGCGGTATGAGGGTCAATTTTTTGCACCGTGATCTGAAGTTTTTATCGGTACCATTTTTGTTTTGTTCTGACTTTTTGATCACATTTTATAAATTTTTTTTAATGGTATAAAAAGTGACCAAAAATAAGCTTTTTTGGACTTTGGAATTTTTTTACGTGTACGCCATTGACCGTGTGGTTTAATTATTTATATATTTTTATAGTTCGGACATTTACGCATGCGGCGATACTACATATGTTTATTTTTTTTTACACTGTTTTATTTTTTTAATGGGAAAAGGGTGGTGAAGGGGTTAAATGATCTTTATCAACACTTTTTTTTTGCAATGTTATAGCCCTCATAGGGGCCTATAACATTACATACACTGATCTTTTACACAGATCACTGGCATGTTTTAATATGCAATGCATGTGATCAGTGTTATCGGCACTTGACTGCTCCTGCCTGGATCTCAGGCATGGAGCAATCATTCACCGATCGGACACCAAGGAGGCAGGTAGGGTCCCTCCCGGTGTCCTGTAAGCTGTTCGGGATGCCGTGATTTCCCCGTTGCAGTCCCAAACAGCCCGACTGAGCAGCTGGGATAGTTCCACTTTCGCTTCAGACGCGGCGGTTAGCTTTGATCGCCGCGTCTGAAGGGTTAATACAGGGCATCACCGCGATCGATAGTTGAAAAATGGTTAATCAATTTCTAGAAGGATAGGAGACCACTAAACCTCTTGCCCAATGTAAATAAAGAATGAGTACAACTGTGACTACCGTTCCATTCACTATCAATGGTACTGAGGGAGATAGCTGAAACTGTTAGTGCCACAGCTGTGTTCTAATGCTCCATTCACGCAGAGAACTCTTAGACAACTGAACTCTTGATTGGTGGAGGACCCAGTGATAATATATTTACCATCTATCCTATGGTAGGGGATAGTGTTGGGCGCGAATATTTGCATTTCATATTTTTATCGCGAATATCGAAAATTCGCAAATATTGCGAAGATATTCGCTATATATTCAAAATTACGAATATTCACTTTTTTCCGCATATGTGAATATTCGCATATGTGAATATCCGCATATTCCTTCTTTTCACTTGAGGGCGAACTAAAATTATGCAAATACATTTGTCAGAGGTTATCAACAACATCCCTAGCAACCAATAGTAAAGCTGCCCACCCCCTCACTGTTTTATTCCTCGAATATGCGAATTTTCGCATATGCGAATATAACGAATACCCGAAATTCGGACAAATGGACATATAGGACAAATATTTATATATTCACGAAATATCGCAAATTCGAATATGGGCAATGCCGCTCATCACTAGTAGGGGATAAAGGCTTTTAGTGGGCCAGTGTAAAACATTGTTGCTTATTGGCTGGTGGTGAATCAGAAGCTTTGTGCAATTAGCTGATAGCATTCTGCCAGTTGCACAAGTGGTAGGATTATGTGTGCTCAAAGAATAGCTGTAGTAAGAGATCCCACCAGACATGGAAGACACCAGCTCTAAAAAGCAGCCCTGGCAGCAGCTGTAGCAAGCATTCCTGCTGGGTGGTTTCTCTAGAAGCCATCGAGCATGGAGGGCAGCAGCTCACGGAGTATGGCTGGAAAGGTAAGCAGCCCGGTGGTAGCTGTAGCAAATAGGTACACAAGGTGGCTGCTTTAGTGGAGGCGGAGGATAGCAGCTCTGGGTAGTAACCTGGTGACAGCTACAGTTTTGCAGGACGGCTTAAAGCGTACCTGTCATAGTGCAAAAAAAAGTGATATGTTACTCAGGACCCAATCCTGATCATGTGCATATCATTTTAAGTGTCTCGGACCTATATATCCAGAGATATAAGCATTTATCTGCTGGTGAGTTACTTTTTCATTGTGCAGGCTGGAGGGGGTGTGTCAGTCTGTCTCCCTCACAGGAGCAAGCCTGTGCAGTCAGCCAATCAGTACTCTACTCTGTAACCCTTTCCTCTCTGGTTTTATGCTGTGTAAGAGGAAGATACTTGGAGCTTGCCTGCAGTAATCAGAAGACATTATGGTGAATTCATAACAGGATAAAATGTATAAATATAAGAATAGATCTTTATAAAATTAGTGCAAGGTTTTTTAGATAAAAGTACAGCATTTTTATGAATACATGTTCTATCTGTTTTATCTTCTCCTAGTAAAGCTGGATGCTAATCAGCATAGCTGTCACTATGTGTGTCATTCATCTTTCACAGACTCCTGAATGTCTGATCAACTTCTTTGTCATTCAGGAGTCCGAGAAAGCTTTGACTATTTCAGCATGCTGGGAGTTGTAGTTTAGTAACAACTGAAGCTGCAATGTTTGTAAATAACTGTGTTAGAGCAGTGTTGCCTCCAGCTGTTTTAAAACTACAGCTCCCAGCATGTCCACACATCCTTTATCTGTGTTAGGATTCGGCAGGTTGGAGGTGGATCCTCTGTGTCAGAGAGGGATTGGCGTGGACCGTACCGGTGGACCGGTTCTAAGTTGCTACTGGTATTCACCAGAGCCCGCCGCAAAGCAGGATGGTCTAGCTGCGGCGGTAGCAACCAGGTCGTATCTACCGGTAACGGCTCAACCTCTTTGACTGCTGAGACAGGCGCGGTACAAAAGGACAAGGCAAGAGCAAGGTCGGACGTAGCAGAAGGTCAGGGCAGGCAGCAAGGGTCGTAGTCAGGGGCAACAGCAGAAGATCTGGAACACAGGCTTTGAACAACACTAAACGCTTTCTCTGGCACAAGGCAACAAGATCCGGCCAGGAAGGGAAGGGGAAGTGAGGTTATATAGACAGGGAGCAGGTGGAAGCTAGTTAGACTGATTGGGCCAGGCACCAATCATTGGTGCACTGGCCCTTTAAATCTTAGAGAGCGGAGCCGCGCGTGCCAGAACGTGACAGCCGGGGACCGGGACGGGTAAGTGGCTTGGGATGCGATTCGCGAGCGGGAGCATCCCGCTATTCGAATCGCATCCCCATCGTGAATGTCAGTGCAGCGCTCCCGGTCAGCGGGTCTGACCGGGGCGCTGCAGAGAGGAGAACGCCGCGAGCGCTCCGGGGAGGAGCAGGGACCTGGAGCGCTTGGCGTAACAGTACCCCCCCCTTAGGTCTCCCCCTCTTTTTGTCTCCTTGTCCCTTCAAATGAGATGAGAACATAGGGGACGCCTCTTGAGTTTCCTTCCGGAACAAAAAGAAGTCCTGTGTAGTTACATCAGCGGCAGGTAAACCAGAAGAAGTGGGAATGGGGAGGGGGGGCAGAGGGTGAAGCTTGTCACAGGGCAGAGTGTCACCAGGAAGGGGGCTATGAGGAGCAGATGTGAGGCATCGTTTGTGACAAGCAGGACCCCAATTCTTGATCTCCCTGGTGGTCCAGTCAAGGGTGGGAGAATGACGCTGGAGCCATGGCAGACCGAGGAGGACTTCAGAGGTGCAGTTGGGCAGAAAAAAAAATTCAATTTTCTCGTGATGCAGTCCAATGCTCATAAGCAAGGGCTCTGTGCGGTAACGCACAGTGCAGTCCAACTTCACTCCGTTGACCAAAGAAATGTAGAGCGGCTTGACGAGACGGGTCACAGGGATGCAGAACCTATTAACCAAAGAGGCCAGAATAAAATTTCCAGCAGAACCAGAGTCCAGGAAGGCCACAGCTGAGAAGGAGGAGTTGGCAGAAGGAGAAATCCGCAAGGGCACAGTGAGACGTGGAGAAGCAGAATTCACACCAAGGGACGCCACTCCCATTTGAACAGGGTGCGTGCGTGCATTTCCCAGACGTGGAGGACGAATAGGGCAATCCACCAAGAAATGTTCGGTACTAGCGCAGTACAGACATAAATTTTTATCTCTGCGGTGAGTCCTCTCTTCATGGGTCAGGCGAGACCGATCCACTTGCATAGCCTCCTCGGCGGGAGGCACAGGGGTAGATTGCAAAGGATACTGGGAGAGAGGTGCCCAGAGATCAAGGTCCTTTTCCTGGCGGAGCTCCTGGTGTCTTTCAGAAAAACGCTTGTCAATGCGGGTGGCCAAAAGGATAAGTTCTGACAGGTTAGCTGGAATTTCTCGTGCGGCCAGTACATCTTTGATGTTGCTGGATAGGCCTTTTTTAAAGGTCGCGCAGAGGGCCTCGTTGTTCCAAGATAATTCAGAGGCGAGGGTACGAAATTGGATGGCGTATTCGCCTACAGAAGAATTTCCCTGGACCAGGTTCAGCAAGGCAGTTTCGGCAGAAGAAGCTCGGGCTGGTTCCTCGAAGACACAACGGACTTCAGCGAAGAAGGACTGGACTAAAGCTGTGGCAGGACCATTGCGGTCCCAGAGCGGTGTGGCCCGAGACAAGGCCTTTCCAGACAGAAGACTAACTACGAAAGCCACCTTAGACCGTTCTGTAAGAAATTGGTCCGACAACATCTCCATATGTAGGGAACATTGAGACAGGAAACCACGGCAGAGTCTAGAGTCCCCATCAAATTTGTCCGGCAGGGACAAGCGGAGGCTAGGAGCGGCCACTCGCTGCAGAGGAGGTGCAAGAGCTGGCGGTGGAGATGGTTGCTGCTGTAGCAGTGGCAGAAGTTGCTGTAACATGGCTGTCAACTGCGACAGCTGCTGTCCTTGTTGGGCAATTTGCTGAGATTGCTGGGCGACCACAGTGGGTAGGTCAGCGAGACTTGGCAGCGGCACCTCAGTGGGATCCATGGCCGGATCTACTGTTAGAATTCGGCAGGTTGGAGGTGGATCCTCTGTGTCAGAGAGGGATTGGCGTGGACCGTACCGGTGGACCGGTTCTAAGTTGCTACTGGTATTCACCAGAGCCCGCCGCAAAGCTGGATGGTCTTGCTGCGGCGGTAGCAACCAGGTCGTATCCACCGGTAACGGCTCAACCTCTCTGACTGCTGAGACAGGCGCGGTACAAAAGGACAAGGCAAGAGCAAGGTCGGACGTAGCAGAAGGTCAGGGCAGGCAGCAAGGGTCGTAGTCAGGGGCAACAGCAGAAGATCTGGAACACAGGCTTTGGACAGCACTAAATGCTTTCTCTGGCACAAGGCAACAAGATCCAGCCAGGAAGGGAAGGGGAAGTGAAGTTATATAGACAGGGAGCAGGTGGAAGCTAGTTAGACTGATTGGGCCAGGCACCAATCATTGGTGCACTGGCCGTTTAAATCTCAGAGAGCTGGCGCGCGCGCGCCCTAGAGAGCGGAGCCGCGCGTGCCAGAACGTGACAGCCGGGGACCGGGACGGGTAAGTGGCTTGGGATGCGATTCGCGAGCGGGCGCGTCCCGCTATGCGAATCGCATCCCCATCGTGAATGTCAGTGCAGCGCTCCCGGTCAGCGGGTCTGACCGGGGCGCTGCAGAGAGGAGAATGCCGCGAGCGCTCCGGGGCGGAGCAGGGACCCGGAGCGCTCGGCGTAACAATCTGTAGTTTTGCATACACAATAGAAATCTCCTATACTGGATACCGGTATGCTTTACAGCCGGTATCCAGTATGCTGTAAAATCTAGACTAGTCTGTCTGGCTAAAAGACAGGCGATCCCTAGTGGTGGCTATTTTGGGCTTGAATTTCAGGTGAAAATTACATTTTTTTTTTAACAGGCGTATATTGTGAAATGTCATATTATAATGAGTCCTGCAATATATGAGAAGCACTGTTCAACTGAAGCAGTATTTGTCACGATGCCGGCTGGCAGGAGGTGGATCCTCTGTGCCAGAGAGGGATTGGCGTGGACCGTGCTAGTGGACCGGTTCTAAGTCACTACTGGTGTTCACCAGAGCCCGCCGCAAAGCGGGATGGTCTTGCTGCGGCGGTAGTGACCAGGTCGTATCCACTAGCAACGGCTCAACCTCTCTGACTGCTGAAGATAGGCGCGGTACAAGGAAGTAGACAAAAGCAAGGTCGGACGTAGCAGAAGGTCGGGGCAGGCAGCAAGAATCGTAGTCAATAAGGCAATAGCAGGAGGTCAAGTACACAGTATGGACAAACACAGTAACGCTTTCACTAGGCTCTAAGGCAACAAGATCCGGCAGGGGAGTGCAGGGGCAGTGATCAGATATAGTCTGGGAGCAGGTGGAAGCCAATTAAGCTAATTGGGCCAGGCACCAATCATTGGTGCACTGGCCCTTTAAGTCTCAGGGAGCTGGCGCGCGCGCGCCCTAGAGAGCGGAGCCACGCGCGCCAGCACATGACAGCAGGGGACCGGGACGGGTAAGTGACCTGGGATGCGATTCGCGAGCGGGCGCGTCCCGCTGTGCGAATCGCATCCCCGACGGCCATGACAGTGCAGCGCTCCCGGTCAGCGGGACCGACCGGGGCGCTGCGGAGAGAGAGACGCCGTAAGCGCTCCGGGGAGGAGCGGGGACCCGGAGCGCTAGGCGTAACAGTACCCCCCCCCCCCTTAGGTCTCCTCTTCTCTTTGTCCGGTAACTGCCTCCCCTGGGATGAGGACACCGGGAAAGAATGGAGGGTTTCCTCAACGGCAGGCAGTACAGCAGGAGTGGGAATGGGGAGGGAGGGCAGAGGGCGAGGCCTGGCACGGGGCAGTGTGACACCAGGACGGGGGCCATGAGGAGGCACCGAGGCTTGCCTGACTGGACTGGGAGGGGGGGAGAGGCACTTCTTATGGCAGGCAGAGTCCATAAAGACCTTAGGGAGACCGGATACAGGGGGAACCACAGGGTCACGGCAGGGAGTACTGGGAACCGGTTTAAGGCAGTCCTTGAAACAAGAGGTACCCCAGCTCTTGATCTCCCCTGTGGACCAATCCAGGGTTGGGGAATGGTGTTGAAGCCAGGGTAGTCCAAGGAGAATTTCGGAAGTGCAATTGGAGAGGACCAAAAACTCAATTTTTTCGTGATGAGGTCCGATGCACATTAGGAGGGGCTCCGTGCGGTAACGCACGGTGCAATCCAACCTGACTCCGTTGACCGCGGAAATGTAGAGTGGCTTGACGAGACGGGTCACCGGGATGCGGAATTTATTCACCAAGGAATCCCGAATAAAATTCCCAGAGGCACCAGAGTCCAGGCAGGCCATGGCTGAGAGGGAGGAGTTGGCTGAAGGAGAAATCCGCACGGGCAACGTGAGACGTGGAGAAGCCGACTTTGAATCAAGAGACGCCACACCCACGAGAGCTGGGTGCGAGCGTGCGTTTCCCAGACGTGGAGGACGGATAGGGCAATCCACCAAGAAATGTTCGGTACTGGCACAGTACAGACAAAGATTTTCTTCCCTACGGCGATTCCTCTCCTCCTGGGTCAGGCGAGACCGATCCACTTGCATGGCCTCCTCGGCGGGAGGCCTAGGCGTAGATTGCAACGGAGACTGTGGGAGAGGTGCCCAGAGATCTAAGTCTTTTTCCTGGCGGAGCTCTTGATGTCTCTCAGAAAAACGCATGTCAATGCGAGTGGCTAGATGAATGAGTTCATGCAGGTTAGCAGGAATTTCTCGTGCGGCCAGAACATCTTTAATGTTGCTGGATAGGCCTTTTTTAAAGGTCGCGCAGAGGGCCTCATTATTCCAGGATAGTTCAGAAGCAAGAGTACGGAATTGTATGGCGTACTCGCCAACGGAAGAATTACCCTGGACCAGGTTCAGCAGGGCAGTCTCAGCAGAAGAGGCTCGGGCAGGTTCCTCAAAGACACTTCGAATTTCCGAGAAGAAGGAGTGTACAGAGGCAGTGACGGGGTCATCGCGGTCCCAGAGCGGTGTGGCCCATGACAGAGCTTTCCCAGACAGAAGACTGACTACGAAAGCCACCTTAGACCTTTCAGTAGGAAACTGGTCCGACATCATCTCCAAGTGCAGGGAACATTGTGAAAGAAAGCCACGGCAAAACTTAGAGTCCCCATCAAATTTGTCCGGCAGGGACAAGAGGAGGCGAGGAGTGGCCACTCGCTGCGGAAGAGGTGCAGGAGCTGGCGGAGGAGAAGGTTGTTGCTGCTGTAGCTGGGACTGAAATTGCTGTAGCTGAGACTGAAGCTGCTGTAGCTGCGACTGAAGTTGCTGAGTCATGGTGGTCAAGTACGACAGCTGGTGCTCTTGTTGGGCGATCTGTCGAGCTTGCTGGGCGACCAGCGTAGTGAGGTCAGAGGCAACTGGCAGGGGAACCTCAGCGGGATCCATGGCCGGATCTACTGTCACGATGCTGGCTGGCAGGAGGTGGATCCTCTGTTCCAGAGAGGGATTGGCGTGGACCGTGCTAGTGGACCGGTTCTAAGTCACTACTGGTGTTCACCAGAGCCCGCCGCAAAGCGGGATGGTCTTGCTGCGGCGGTAGTGACCAGGTCGTATCCACTAGCAACGGCTCAACCTCTCTGACTGCTGAAGATAGGCGCGGTACAAGGAAGTAGACAAAAGCAAGGTCGGACGTAGCAGAAGGTCGGGGCAGGCAGCAAGAATCGTAGTCAATAAGGCAATAGCAGGAGGTCAAGTACACAGTATGGACAAACACAGTAACGCTTTCACTAGGCTCTAAGGCAACAAGATCCGGCAGGGGAGTGCAGGGGCAGTGATCAGATATAGTCTGGGAGCAGGTGGAAGCCAATTAAGCTAATTGGGCCAGGCACCAATCATTGGTGCACTGGCCCTTTAAGTCTCAGGGAGCTGGCGCGCGCGCGCGCGCCCTAGAGAGCGGAGCCGCGCGTGCCAGCACATGACAGCAGGGGACCGGGACGGGTAAGTGACCTGGGATGCGATTCGCGAGCGGGCGCGTCCCGCTGTGCGAATCGCATCCCCGACGGCCATGACAGTGCAGCGCTCCCGGGGCGCTGCGGAGAGAGAGACGCCGTAAGCGCTCCGGGGAGGAGCGGGGACCCGGAGCGCTAGGCGTAACAGTATTCAACTTGCGATGGACCCTGAGAGGCTTTCCATGTGCCTTCACATTTCCCCCTGCCTTGTTCCCTTACATTGCCCCATGCCATGTCCCCTGACATTGCCCCCAGCCAGTTATGTTGCCGTATATTGCCCCCATACTGCAAGCCCAATAATAAAAAAAAAAAATATGGCAGTCAGAATAAATCCCTTGATCAACGTTCTGACCCTATAGATCTGGAATCCATAACCTGTAATGTTATTATTCTCCAAAAATGCATCCAGACCCATTTTAAATTATTTTACTGAGTTAACCATGACCACCTCCTCAGGCAGAGAATTCCACAGTCTCACTGCTCTTACAGTAAAGAATCCCTGTCTGTGCTGGTGTAGAAACCTTCTTTCCTCTAAATGTGGAGAATGCCCCCATTGTTATAGATACAGTCCTCGGTGTAAATAGATCATGGGAGAGATCTCTGTAAGGTCCTCCTGATATATTTATACCTACCGTATTTATCGGGGTATACCACGCACCGGCCTATAACACGCACCCTCATTTTACCAAGGATATTTGTGTAAAAAAAGTTTTTTACCCAAATATCCATGGTAAAATGAAGGTGCGTGTGTGCGCGTGTATACCCCGATACATCCCCAGGAAAGGCAGGGGGAGAGAGGCCGTCGCTGCCCGCTTCTCTCCCCCTGCCTTTCCTGGGGTCTAGAGCCGTGCTGCCGGCCCTTCTCTCCCCCTGGCTATCGGCGCCGCTGCCCGTTCTGTCCCCCTGACTATCGGTGCCAGCGCCGATAGCCAGGGGGGAGAGAAGCGGCGCCGACAGCCAGGGGGAGAGAAGGGGCAGCGGCACCCATTGCCGGCGCCGCTGCCCCGTTGCCTCCCCCATCCCCGGTGGCATAATTACCTTGGTTGGGGCCGCGCTGCTGCAGGCCTCCGGCGTGCGTCCCCTGCGTCGTTGCTATGCATGGCGCGGCGCACTGACGTCATGCGCCGCGCCGTGCAGCGCATAGCAACGACGAATGGGACGCACGCCGGAGGCCTGCAGCAGTGCGCACCCGATCCAGGTAATTATGCCACCGGGGATGGGGGGAGGCAACGGGGCAGCGGCGCCGGCAATGGGTGCCGCTGCCCCTTCTCTCCCCCTGGCTATCGGTGCCGGTACCGATAGTCAGGGGGACAGAACGGGCAGCGGCGCCGATAGCCAGGGGGTGAGAAGGGCCGGCAGCAGGGCTCTAGACCCCAGGGAAGGCAGGGGGAGACAAGCGGGCAGTGACGGCCTCTCTCCCCCTGCCTTTCCTGGGGCGGTATCGGCGTATAACACGCACATAGACTTTAGGCTAAAAATTTTAGCCTAAAAAGTGTGTGTTATACACCGATAAATACGGTAGTTTATACATATACATTACTATTTATACATATACATTACTATGTTCTCACCCCTGTAACTTTTTTATTTTTCCACCTACAGAGGTGTTTTAGGGTTTGTTATGTGTGCCATGAGCTGTAGTTTTTAATGGTATCACTTTTGTGTAATTTTGGCATGTTAAGCTTTTTTTTGGAATGGAATGTAACCAAAAATCCGCAATTTTGGCATTTGGATTTTTTTCGCATTTACGCTATTCACCCTGTAGGATCAGAAATATAATAATGTAATAGTTTGGACAGTTACACACGCGGCGATACTATTTGTATTTTTTCTTTTTTTGTACAGTGTTTTAGTTTAAAAATATGAGAAAAGGAGGGTGATTTGAATTTTTATTAGGGGAGGGATTTTTTTTTTTACTTTTTTATACGCACTTTTTGGCCCCTAGGGTCCTATCATAAGCCTATCATAAGCTATTGCATTACATTGATCCATTAAATCTGTGCTCGATTGCATAGGAGCGATGCATCAGAGACTGAAAGTGATGGCCACTTTCAGCATCCGTGTACTCACAAACAATAAAGGAGAATGGCAATCTTGCCGTTCTCCATAATTAACCCCTAAAGTGCCACGATCAATAGTTGCAATGTCAGTCCCCCTACAGGTCCCCTAACCTGCTCTGTATCGGGCCCAAAAAACAAGCCCTCATGTGACTCATAAGGTCTCATGTTTATGGCTGTATTCAGCTAGGTTTACTTTGTGTGGAGCAAAAGCTTCTAACAGAAAAATTAAAGCCAGTGCTGAATCAGTTGGCGCTAGGACATTGCCGTACCCATGAACAACAATGTCTGTGGAGCAGATTTCGCCTGAAAAATAAATATGTACTGTATAAATGCCAAAATGTGCACTGTGCAGCAGAATTCCATTACCAGCAATGGGTTTCTGCTGCACTGGAGTTTCAGACCGAAGTGGATATTCCATAGTGTAAACCTAGCCTTACAGCTATGTTTTGCTTGAAGCCCTAGTAGAGCTCCTAAAAAGTAACATGGTGCCTTCACTGCACACCAGTATGCCTCTGATTTTAGAAAGATAAGGGGAGATTTATCACATCTAGTGCAGAGTAGCAGTGAAGCATTTGCCCATAGCAACAATCAGATTCTAACTTAAGTTTTCAGATGACCTTTTAAAAAAACTAAAATTGGAATCTGATTTGTTGCTATGGGTAAGTACTCCACTGATCTTTTGCACAAGGTTTGATAAATCTCTCCTATCTCGTTTTATATTCAGTCAAATCCCATGTATTTCAACAGTGAAACTCATGGCATGCTCCATCAAATATTGTATCTATGGAGGTTGTCTCCCCTAAAATAACTGCATCTAAGGGAAAATAGTTGTTGGAATGGTTGTTGTACTTAGACCCCTTTACAGCTCATAGTCTTATATACAATGGTCTCCCAACATACAATGGCTTCGAATTATAATATTTGCAACATACAGTGGTCTTTTCGAGACCATTGTAAGGGCTCGTTCACATTAACGTCTGCCCCCATTAATTCATGCCCGTTTTGCAATCTGTTGTATACTTTTGCAAACGGGTTGCGAACGGCTGTAAAAGGATCCCATTGATGTCAGTGGGATTTTTTTTACAGTCCTTTGTCACCCGTTTGATTCCTGTTCCATTTTATTTATTTATTTTTTTGCTGGAGAACAGAAAAGAAACAGAGATAATAAATTTTATATTGAAGTCTATGGCAAACGGATGATCCTTTAATGTCATCCATTTGCATCCATTTTTTTCATATCTGTTTCTGAACCGTTCTTACAGTGTCTGTTCCATGCTTGGGGTGGTAGTACAGGGGCTGATATATTGATCACACTGGGTCTCACTTCTGAGACCCAATGCGATCAAAAGTTATTAACCAGGGGAGCGGGCGGCATGCTCCGCTCCCCTGCGAAGTATCATGCGTCTTTTACTTTCATTTTCAAATACCCCGCCACAAGCCCTGAATGGCCGGCAACGAGTGTCCACTCAGGGCTCCCAGCGGGGTTTTTAAACTTGTACTGTGAAATATTACATTTTATTCCCTGACTCCAAAATCCCCCTGCCCCCCCCCCCCATTACCAGATATTTCCCCTGCCCCCCCCCCCCTACTACCAATTATTCCCCCTGGCCCTTGTACTTCCAATTATTCCCCCTGCTCTTTGTACTTCCAATTATTCCCCCTGCCCCTTGTACTACCAATTATTCCTCTTGCCCCTTGTACTCCCAATTATTCCCCTGCCCATACTTCTAAAATGCTGCCAGTACTTCTGATATGCTGCCCGTACACAATTAGAGCGCACAGCGGGGACTTTTCAGTCCATTCCCCACTGTTCATCCCCATACTCGACAGGGATGAGCAGTGGGGAATGGAGTTAGAAGTCCCAGTTGTGCGCACTGTTTTCTCTCCTGCTGCCTGCTCTGCATCTCCCATCGGTAACGGACAGTGGGAAAAGCAGCGCAATCAGAGCACACAACTTGTCATTCCATTCCCTGCTGCTAATTTTAGAAGTACGGGCAGGGTTTATAATTGGGAGTATATGATGGGGTAGTAGTACAAACACTACACTAGTCTCCCAAGCCGCCTACAGACTCCCACAGTCAGGACTACTACTACTCCCATCATGGAAACAGGGCTGTTCCATGATGAGAGTAGATGTAGTCCTGGTTGCCAGAGTCTATAGGCGGCTGACTTTTCATACTAACGGATGAAAAACTGATGCAAAAGAATGCCACTAAATAGCATCCCTTTGCATCAGTTTGCATCTGTTAGTAATATGCTCTGTTTAGGAGGTAGTGATGGGAGAAAATCAGGACAGGTGACAATGGCCGTGTGAACGTAGCCTAACTTGAAAATGTACTTAATATACTATTCTTTGGACTTTCCAGATCTGGGAAATGTGTCAATGGCTTGGAGAACTGGCCAATCAGAATGGACATTTCACTGGTAAAACACCTGAATTACTGAAGTGCATACACTGACTCACTGTCTGATAGTGCCTCCCTACAGTACAGGGTGGTACTACATGTTCTGTTCTACTCTATACCTGTGCCAGGATTATCCGCTCCTTTGGACTACAGGTGAAGTTGGCCAAATTTAACTGTTTTGAAACACTGTGTATACGGTATTGAACCCTGAAGAAGCTCCATTCCTCTACATTGACAGTGATTTACAGCTCCCAGCAGCTCTATATTACGTTTATAGGAAAGGACTTGTTTTATCTGTATTAGTTATCTAGTTATTTTCTTTAATCCTCACTTTTTACTATTTTTGAATTACATTTTGGTGCTTCAGAATCAATTACCAGGTTTACATAGAGTTATGGTTTCAACTAGGGATGCACCGATATATCGGCGGCCGATACATATCGGCCGAAAATAGCTATTTAGGCAAAATGCCGAAACAACAAAAAATGTGCCGATAATGACCACCTCCCCTGCCCGCCCACAGCACAAGTTACAAACACTGCCAGTGGCAGAGGCACTCGTGGGCGGTGCAGGGGGGGCGGCCGTAACATCTGGGGGGGGGGGGGGTTGCGCTCTCCGGGATAGGAATACTTCTTTTTATGTGTCCGGGCCGGCTCCTGTGTGTGGCTGCAGGCGGGGGCCGACCAGAGCATATAAAAACTAATACTGTATACTAAAAACCAGGGGGCCCCCAGCTGTTGTGAAACTACAACTCCCAGCATGCCCGGACCGGCAAAGTCTGTCCGGGCATGCTGGGAGTTGTAGTTTCACAACAGCTGGAGGCCCCCTGGTTTTTAGTATACAGTATTAGGTTTTATATGCTCTGGTCGGCCCCCGCCTGCAGCCACACACGGGAGCCGGCCCGGGCACATAAAAATAAGTATTCCTAATCCTATCCCGGACATCCCTGTGTCCCGAAAAATCTTTTCGGGACATAAGGATGTCCGGCGGTCACTCACCATTCCCCGGCGTCTTCCTGCGATCCTCCCGCGATCCTCCTTCGGTCCGTCGCTACTCCGCCTCTATGGCCGTACGCACGGGATGTCACTGACGTCCGGTGCGTACAACCATAGAGATGCAGGAGGACCGCAGGATCGTCGCGGGAGAACGCACGCTGGCCGGGGCCTGGTAAGTGACCGCGTCATCTTCTTGAGTGTTCCGGTCACCGCTCCTCCGGTCCTGGCACCTACTGCTATGGTCCATGGGCCATAGCAGTAGATGTGACCCCGGGCCGGAGGAGCGGTGACCGGATCACTGTGGGGGCAGCAGTACAGACATACAGCCTCCAGCCATACACTGTATATGGCTGGAAGCTGTATGTCTGTGGGGTGGGGGAACTGCTGACCTAATGTGGGGGGGAGCTGCCTACAAATGTGGGGGGAGCTGCCTAATATTGTTGGGGGGAGCTGCCTAATATTGTGTGGGAACTGCCTACTATTGTTTGGGGGAGCTGCCTACTATTGTTGGGGGGAGCTGCCTACTATTGTGGGGGAACTGCTGACCTAATGTGGGGGGAGCTGCCTAATATTGTTGGGGGGAGCTGCCTAATATTGTGTGGGAACTGCCTACTATTGTTGGGGGGAGCTGCCTACTATTGTGGGGAACCTGCCTACTATTGTGGGGGAAATGCTGACCTAATTTGGGAACCTGCCTACTGTTGTGGGGGAGCTGCCTACTATTGTGGGGGAGCTGCCTACTATTGTGGGGGAGCTGCCTACTATTGTGGGGGAGCTGCCTACTATTGTGGGGGGAGCTGCCTACTATTGTGGGGGAACTCCCGACCTAATGTGGGGGAGCTGGCAATCTAATGTGGGGGAATCTAATCTAATCTAATGAGCGGAGCGCTGCATTTTACCAGAAGAGAAGTCATTTTCGGTATCGGTTTCGGCCGGACATTTTTTTTTATTTCGGTTTCGTTTCGGTTCTGAAATTTCCATTTCGGTGCACCACTAGTTTCAACGTACAATAATAATTCTGGAACCAATTAATATTGTGACTTGAGGGACCCCTGTGCATAGAGGAAAAAAATTATATACATACTGTAAAAATGATGACCATAATAGAAGTTTTAAATAAATGATAAAAGAAAGCTTTACAAACTATTAAAAAAATTGTTGTCACAACAAAGTGAGAAGAAAAAGAAAGCATTTCCTTAGCATGTAAGCCTATGTTAGTTTGAAGGATTTTTCGCCTTTATCTATTTTATGAGTAAGCAATGGAAAGTAACCAAGAACTATTAAAGACTTCATGCTATGGTTACTACTATAAAAGGAATACTTGCATTTTGTTACCCTCAGGGACTGTATTGCCAAGTTAGCTCTCCTGCTAAATTATTAACTTGAGTGCCTTAGATTTGATATTAAATAAACTTTTTCTAACTTGCAAAAACTGAAGTAAATGAGTGCAGCACATTTTTCTGTGAATTGTGAATTTATATATATATATATTTTTTTTTACTTTTATTGTTTAGATATAGAAAATATATTGCTATATTTTCATATAGGGATAACCAAATGATCAGAGGATAGCAGCATTTATTCCTTAAAGAGGTATTCCGGCAATGAAAATGCTCTGGATAGGGGCTAAGTCTCTGATAGTGGGGGTACGACAGCTGGGACACCCCACGATCTCCTGTATGGGGCCCGAGCTACTTATGATAATCCTGAGCGCTCAAGCCCCCACCCACGGAGATTTGTAGGTGTAGATGGCTGAGCTAGCCTTCACTCTTGCATGTTTCTGTGGGTGGGGGCTGGAGCACTTAGGATCACAAGTAACTCGGCCCCCTACAGGAGATGGTGTTGGTCAGAGCTCTTTCTCCCTCCTTCCTCCAAATATGCCTCCCCAGTTTAGCTGTAGTATATAAACACCGATCTATCCAGCAAGTCAGTGCATTGAGAGTTTCTATTAGTCAGGGCTAAAGATCTAAAATTTCTAGGAATTTTGAAGCCATGGAAAAAAACTATTTTTTTCCTGTTTGTTTCCAGAAAATATAGACATTTTTGGAAAATGAATTTCAAAATATCATACTTAAAATAAAAGTACAGCTTAATCAGTAAGTAATAAACTAAATTTGTCTTTTAAACTTAATTTTTGCTACAAATGAAATAAACTTCATAGTGAAGTTTTACATTCAAGTGATCCTTTAAATAAAGAATATTGAGAAAAGCAAAGAAAGACTCAAAATATACATGAAGTTTAACGTGCCCCATTTTGTGAGCTACTGCTATCAAAAAGGGATATTGAATAACTTGCAAAGATTCTCAGATGTCTTTCATGAAGGTCTAAATGTTTTATAGTTTGAATACCATGTTATAAATATGTTATATATCATTTCAAAAGAACATATTTCATACTCATTTTTTCCCAATTTTTCCATAAAAAAACAAACTGTTTTTGTTGTGGGTTTTTTTTGCAATTTTTTTCTATTTTATCTATCTCTAGTCTGCTCATAATATTGATAAAATACAAATGACTAAACTACCAGTAAAAAAAAAACAGACTATTAGGTAGTTGCTACAGTATACTAAGGCAAATAGGACTTAGTAAGGGGCAACCTGGCAAGTGGCTTTAACTCCTTCCTGAACTGCCAGCTTGTTCAAATGTATGAGGCAACACATACGCACACATACACACACATTAGCCCTCATTTACTAATGTCAACCCGACTCTTTTTGTCGGGTTCTGCGACCAAATTTGTGTCGCATAGCCCATGCGACACAAATTTGGTCGCACAACCCGACAAAATATATCATCAATCCGAGTGTTTTTTAAACGCGTCAAAATGGGTGTGGTTATCACAAAAAGGGGCGTGTTCCCGACAAAAAAGAAAAAACATACATTATAGTATATAGTATGATGAAAAACTTACAGGAAAACCTGTGAGCTGTCAAGAAATGACTCAAAACTGACTAAATCCTACCCTCATCATGGAACAGAGTCTCTTCCATGTTGGGGGTAGTAGTACAGGGGCAAAGGGGTTGATCGCATCGGGTCTCACTTCTGAGACCCGATCCGATCAAAAGTTATTAAGCAGGGGAACGGGCGGCATGGTCCGCTCCCCAGCGATGTACGATGTATTTTACTTTCATTTTCAAATTCCCCGCCGGGATCCCTGAATGGCCGTACTGAGGAGCCATTCAGGGATCCCGGCAGGGTTCTCAAATAGAAGAGCTGCGGTGGGGAAAGATATATAGCAGTGGTCTTCAACCTGTGGACCTCCAGATGTTGCAAAACTACAACTCTCAGCATGCCCGGACAGCCGTTGGTTGTCCAGGCATGCTGGGAGTTGTAGTTTTGCAACATCTGGAGGTCCGCAGGTTGGTGACCACTGATATATAGAATCGCTGGGGGGAATGTATATGTCCCCACAGCTTCTATATATCTTGTCCCCGCCACGCTATCGTATCCCCCCAGCAGCGCATGTTATATATGTCCCCCGCACAGCGCATGTTATATATGTCCCCCGCACAGCGCAATCATAAGCTCCCGGTAGCGCTATCATTGACAAGCATTTTATTAGCAGAGCATCTCTCCGGGAAGCCGCTGCCCGATGCTCTGCTAATGCTCCGCTTGTGAGTGATAGCGCTTCAGAGGCATATGTGTATAGAAGCAAAGTGGGGACCAGACATATAAGCGTTATCTGGTCCCCACTTCGCTTCTATACACAGTCCTCCTGAGTACAAACACCACAGCTGCCCCATCGCCTCCCCCATCCCCGGTGTTATAATTGCCTGTTCCCGGGGTCCGCGATCCCTCTGGCTCCGGCACTGTGGCTGTGCGCTGCGATGCGCAATGACGAGTGACGTCCCCAACGCGACGTCACCATCAGTGCGCACAGTGACAGTGCCAGAGCCAGAAGAAGCGCGGACCTCGGGAACAGGTAATTATAACACCGGGGATGGGGGAGGCGATGGGGCAGCTGTGGTGTTTGTACTCAGGAGGACTGTGTATAGAAGCAAAGTGGGGACCAGATATATGTCTGGTCCCCACTTCGTTTCTATACACATATGCCTCTGAAGCGCTATCACTCACAAGCGGAGCATTAACAGAGCATCGGGTAGCGGCTTCCCGGAGAGATGCTCTGCTAATAAAATGACTGTCAATGATAGCGCTACCGGGAGCTTATGATTGCGCTGGGCGGGGGACATATATAACATGCGCTGTGCTGGGGGCATATATAACATGCGCTGTGCGGGGGACATACATAACATGCGCTGTGGGGGGGGGACATATATAATATGTGCTGTGCGGAGGACATATATAACATGCGCTGTGCGGGGGACATATATAATATGCGTGGTGCGGGGGACATATATAATATGCGCTGTGCGGGGGACATATATAACATGCGCTGTGCGGGGGACATATATAATATGCGCTGTGCGGGGGACATATATAACATGCGCTGTGCGGGGCATATGATAGCGCTGTGCGGGGAACATATATAACATGCGCTGTGCGGGGGACATATATACAATTTACCGTGCGACACAATTTTTTTTCCCATGCGACACATTAGTAAATCAGGGAGAAAAATACACAGAGTCAATTAAGAAACCCAACACTCTTAGTAAATGAGGGCCATTGAGTTTTATATATATATATATATATATATATATATATATATATATATATATATATACCGTATTTATTGGGGTATACCACGCATCGGCCTATAACATGCACCCTCATTTTACCAAGGATATTTGGGTAAAAAAAGTTTTTTACCCAAATATCCATGGTAAAATGAGGGTGCGTGTGTGCGCGTGTATACCCCGATACATCCCCAGGAAAGGCAGGGGGAGAGAGGCCGTCGCTGCCCGCTTCTCTCCCCCTGCCTTTCCTGGGGTCTAGAGCCCTGCTGCCGGCCCTTCTCTCCCCCTGGTTATCAGCGCCGCTGCCCATTCTGTCCCCCTGACTATCGGTGCCGGCGCCCCATTGCCGGCGCCGATAACCAGGGGGAGAGAAGCGGCGCCGACAGCCAGGGGGAGAGAAGGGGCAGCGGCACCCATTGCCGGCGCCGCTGCCCCGTTGCCCCCCCCATTATCCCCGGTGGCATAATTACCTGGGTCGGGTCCGCGCTGCTCCAGGCCTCCGGCGTGCGTCCCCTGCGTCGTTGCTATGCACGGCGCGGCGCACTGACGTCATGCGCCGCGCCGTGCAG
This sequence comes from Hyla sarda, assembly GCF_029499605.1. NCBI lineage: Eukaryota > Metazoa > Chordata > Amphibia > Anura > Hylidae > Hyla > Hyla sarda. Next base: position 186,332,162 of record NC_079189.1, read on the forward strand.
CGCATAGCAACGACGAATGGGACGCACGCCGGAGGCCTACAGCAGCGCGGACCCGACCCAGGTAATTATGCCACCGGGGATGGGGGGAGGCAACGGGGCAGCGGCGCCGGCAATGGGTGCCGCTGCCCCTTATCTCCCCCTGGCTATCGGCGCCGGTACCGATAGTCAGGGGGACAGAACGGGCAGCGGCGCCGATAGCCAGGGGGTGAGAAGAGCCGGCAGCAGGGCTCTAGACCCCAGGAAAGGCAGGGGGAGAGAAGCGGGCAGCGACGGCCTCTCTCCCCCTGCCTTTCCTGGGGCGGTATCGGCGTATAACACGCACATAGACTTTAGGCTAAAAATTTTAGCCTAAAAAGTGCGTGTTATACGCCGATAAATACGGTATATATAGATAGGAAGGATATTTATGCACACAGTGATACCAAATTATTTATTACTTTTTTTTGTAAAATGCGAAGAGGGGGGATTTAAAATTTTATTGAGGAAGGGGCTTATTTACATTAAAAAAAAATTATTTATTTTTTGTTAAATAAACATAAAAAGTGTTCATGTCCCCATATGGGACTATGCATAACACAGAATCGGCAGGTCTACGGTTGCTATCAGCCTTGCATAAAACGTTTGCAGAAAATATCACAAAGGTCTTGCCATTTTAGTATCTATTTTACTGGTTGTTTGCCTATACTTAACTCCCATCCTGTATCACTAATCCAGTATTGTAAATGGTAATGTAACTATTTAGGCTGCTTTCACACTATGAGCATTCATCCGTTAATAAACGTCCATTTTCTGTGTGAAAATGGATGTATAATAACGGATGAAATAACGGGTGCTAATGGATGAATAAATATTCATGCGTTAAGACCTGCTATAACATCCCTCATGTATAGCCAAACATCTATGCCTACAGACTCCCACAGCCAGAACTACTACTACTCCCATCATGGAACAGACTTGTTTCCATAATGGGAGTAGTAATTCCCTGGCTACAGGAGTCTGCAGACAGCTGGGGACGCCGGCCCAATGCTGCTGCTAGAAATACTTTTCATTCATAGCGCTGCAGGGGCATATGTATATAGAAACGCTGTGGGGGGCAGATAATGGTATATGTCTGCACCCCCCAGCGCTTCTATATACATATACCCCTGCAGTGCTATGAATGAAAAGTATTTCTATTAGCAGCGCATAGTGCTAGCAGCCTTCACTATGCACTGCTAATAGAAATACTCTTCATTCATAGCGCTGCAGGGGTATATGTATATAGAAGCGTTGGGGGGTGCAGACATATAGCGTTATCTGCCCCCCACATCGCTTCTTTATACATATGTAGGCGCTGCGCTATGAATGAAAAGTATTTCTATTAGCAGTGCATAGTTCCAGCTGCTAGCGCTGCGATGGCATATGTATATGGATGGCTGCGCTGCGAGGGTACATTATATATGCGCCAGCGGGGGGTATACATTTATTAATGCGCCGGCGGGGAGTATATTTATTAATGCGCCAGCGTGGGGGTATATATATTTATAAATGCACCGGCAGGGGTATATTTATAAATGCGCCGGATATATATGTATGAATGGGCTGCAGGGGGCATATTATAAATGCGCTGGGGGGCTAGATATATAGGCTATATGTCTGTCTGTCCCCCCTGCAGCGCTATATATCTTGCCCCCCAAAGTGCTTTTAATATAGATATGCCCCCCTGTTGCTCACAATGTTCATTTTTTAATCTCCCGTCGAGAGCCCTGAATGGCTCCTCGGTACCGGCCATTCAGGGCTCCCCGCAGGGGATTCCAAAATGAAAGTTAAAACACACTATACATCGCAGGGTTGTGGACAATGCCGCCCGCTCCCCTGCTTTATAACTTCGGATCGCGTCGGGTCTCAGAAGTGAAACCCGGTGCGATCAATCCCTCAACCCCTGTACTACAACCCCCATGTACTACAACACTGCCACCGGCAGAATCCCGCAGCCAGGAAATTACTACTCCCATCATGGAAACAAGTCTGTTCATGATGGGAGTATGAGTAGGTCTTCAGCACTGCAGGAGTCTGCTGGTGTCACCTCTTCTGAGCATGCTCAGAAATAATAACAGATATTATAAACCAGGTGCAAATGGATGACATAAAGGCTCATCCTTTGCCATAGACTTCAATGTTAAAAATAAGGCCATTAATTTACCCGTTTCTTGTGACGGAAGAAAAATTAGTGCACGTCAAGTTATTTCTCCTGTCACAACTAACGGCCGTTATTCATGATGGGCTATAACAGTTCATAACGGGTAATCAAAAAAAACCATAGACTTGAATGGGATTCTTTAACGGCCGTTTAACATGGGTTTTCTGACGGACATTTGTAACGGATGAATTTTTACAGTGTGAAAGCAGCCTTATGGGTTGTAAACAGATATATACCATATTTTTTGGCATAAAACACACACTGGTGTATAACACGCACCCTCATTTTAACAAGGAAATTTGAGTAAAAAATGTATTTAAAATAAATATAAATATATTCTGAATGCTTTTGTCTTGATTACATTAGGGTATGGTAGTGGTTTGGTAGCTTTAAGAAACTATTACAGAGCAACAGTTGTTCAAATGAGAGCACTCTGCACATATGAAAGTGATGACACACACACTGACTGACTCACTCTCGCAGATAGACAAACACATACTGGAAAACACACACTGACAGACACTTTCACTGACTTTGCACACTAATAGTGACACACAAATTGTGTTAAAACTGACAAACACACATTCAGACACACACAAAAGTTTTATATATTGCCAATATTATAAAAGAAGATATAGTATTTGAGAGGCCCATCCAAACTCCCTTCCTCTTGGGTCCTCTTTATCTTCCAGCGTTCTACTCGAGCATTCTACTTCTGCTGATGCCAGGGCCAAAGTAGGATCATCAACTGTCTGCCAGCATCAGAAAAGCCAGGAACGATACCCTGTCTTTCACCTATGTTATTTGACTGACCTTTTCACTATTATTCACCTTTGAAACCTACTATATTTGTGACCATTTCTGTCATTAACTATATTGCTCTATCAGCCCGTCGTGAAGACCATTAAACATATATTACATTTTACGTAAAAGGGAAAATATTCCCCTTTTTTGGGTGGTGTTGACTATATGAAACTTAGAAGCCACCATGGTATACCATGCTCTTACCATATACCTTTTTGGACCAGAGAGGCTCCTTTATTATACTAAATATTTTCTAGTTTTTGTATAAGCAAACCTATCAACATTTTTTGAATGTAGTTAAAATTCTATTTACCAGCAGAAATAACTACCTTTATCTAATAAGCAACTACACTGCTTGCCATACCACTCTGCTAATGTATGTAGTATAGGAAGTAGTATAAGAACACATTCACTCCCAAACAAACTATTATATCAACCATTTTATTAATTTCTTGCCATTCTATCGCATAGTTTCAGAGATAAAAAAATATGTTTATAGAGTGGGCTAATTTGTTCTCCCCTCCTTTAGGGTGCGTTCCCACAGGGCGTATACGCAGCGTATTTGACGCTGCGCAAAATTTATGGCAGCAGCGGGAAATACGCTGCGTATCCCTTGCTCACTATACACACAGGGCTTTCCGGCGGCAGCCCTATGTGTGTAGTGAGTTTTGGAGGCGGAGCCGCGCGTCACAGACACGCCGGCATATGGCTCCGCCTCCAAAACTCACTACACACATAGGGCTGCCGCCGGAAAGCCCTGTGTGTATAGTGAGCAAGGGATACGCAGCGTATTTCCCACTGCTGCCATAAATTTTGCGCAGCGTCAAATACGCTGCGTATACGCCCTGTGGGAACGCACCCTTAAAACTATCTTTGTTCACATTGTAGTAATTATTGACAGCCACTTCCACTATCTGAGACGCATACACCTTCTATTGCTTTGACATTCATTTGTCATTTCCACCCAGTGGAATGCATAGGCGATTCAGTCAAAGGACGGTTGTACACTATTTCCACCAAGTGGAACACATGGACATCCCATCAGAATGTACTTCTGTACATCATATCTGCCCAGGGTAATGCACAGGCAATCTATCAGTATGATGCTGGACGTCATTTCCTTTTATGGTCCCTGGTGGTTATATCATGGACACTTGCCGTCCATATGTTACCATCTGCCGTCTGCGTTCCTCGTGCATATGTGCTAGGGTAAGCATTCCTTTCTTTGAATTTATCCACATGGCTGCCTATTGCTACTACTTCTTCCTGAGCTTGTGTCTATCTTTTTAGCTACACTGGAAGGGTGTTGCTCCTCTTTCATTATCAGGATGCACATCATACTCATGCCCATTTTCACCTCTAGGACGCAGCCCTTTTTTGCACATCTGACCACTGTCACTTTAAACATTAATAACTCTGGAATGCTTTTACTTATCAATCTGATTCCGAGATTGTTTTTTCGTGACATATTCTACTTTAACATAGTGGTAAATTTTTGTGGTAACTTGCATCCTTTCTTGGTGAAAAATCCCAAAATTTGATGAAAACATTGAAAATTTTTCATTTTTCTAACTTTGAAGCTCTCTGCTTGTAAGGAAAATGGATATTCCAAATAATTTTTTTTTTTGGATTCACATATACAATATGTCTACTTTATTATTGCATCATAAAATTGAAGTGTTTTTACTTTTGGAAGACTTCAGAGGGCTTCAAAGTTCAGCAGCAATTTTACAATTTTTCCCAAAATTTTCAAACTCGCTATTTTTCATGGACCAGTTCAGGTTTGAAGTGGATTTGAAGGGTCTTCATATTAGAAATACCCATAAATAACCCAATTATAAAAACTGCACCCCTCAAATGACATTCAGTAAGTGTTTTAACCCTTTAGGTGTTTCAGAGGAAAAGTGAAGGAGAAAATTCAAAATCTTCATTTTTTACACTCACATGTTCTTGTAGACCCAATGTTTGAATTTTTACATGGGGTAAAAGGATAAAATTTATACTTGAATTTGTAGCCCAATTTCTCTTGAGTAAGCACATACCTCATATGTCTATGTAAATTGTTCGTCGGGCGCAGTAGAGGGCTCAGAAGCGAAGGAGCAACAAGGGGATTTTGGAGAGTACGTTTTTCTGAAATGGTTTTTGGGGGGTATGTTGCATTTAGGAAGCCCCTATGGTGCCAGAACAGCAAAAAAAAACACATGGGATACCATTTTGGAAACTAGACCCCTTGAGGAATGTAACAAGGAATAAAGTGAGCCTTAATACCCCACAGGTGTTTCACGACTTTTGCATATGTTAAAAAAAAAAAAAATTCACTAAAATGTGTTTCCCCCCCAAATGTCACATTTTTGCAAGGGTTAATAGCAGAAAATACCCCCCAAAATTTGTAACCCCATCTCTTCTGAGTATGGAGGTTCCCCATAAGTTGACCTGAAGTGCACTACGGGCAAACTACAATCAGGGGTGTGGAAATCTTATTAAAAAACTACTTGTCCACAGGACTAAAATGGAGCAAAATCTACTTGTCCCTCATGACGATCCACTTGTCTGGGCCAATTTTCGCTTTTACGCTCTAATTTTTTCCTTCTCGCCCTATAATAGCCATAACTACCTACTGTAATGATACCTTTTAATTTTTCAATAACATATTCTATGAACCAAAAAAATAAATAAATAAATAAATACCGTATTTATCGGGGTATACCACGCACCGGCCTATAACACGCACCCTCATTTTACCACGGATATTTGGGTAAAAAAAGTTTTTTACCCAAATATCCATGAAAAAATGAGGGTGCGTGTGTGCGCGTGTATACCCCGATATACCCCCAGGAAAGGCAGGGGGAGAGAGGCCGTCGCTGCCCGCTTCTCTCCCCCTGCCTTTCCTGGGGTCTAGAGCGCTGCTGTCGGCCCTTCTCACCCCCTGGTTATCGGCGCCGCTGCCCGTTCTGTCCCCCTGACTATCGGTGCCGGCGCCGATAGCCAGGGGGAGAGAAGCGGCGCCGACAGCCAGGGGGAGAGAAGGGGCAGCGGCACCCATTGCCGGCGCCGCTGCCCCGTTGCCTCCCCCCATCCCCGGTGGCATAATTACCTGAGTCCGGTCCGCGCTGCTCCAGGCCTCCGTTGTGCGTCTCCAGCGTCGTTGCTATGCGCGGCGCGGCGCACTGACGTCATGCGCCGCGCCGTTCAGCGCATAGCAATGACGCCGGGGACGCACGACGGAGGCCTGGAGCAGCGGAGCAGCGCGGACCGGACTCAGGTAATTATGCCACCGGGGATGGGGGGAGGCAACGGGGCAGCGGCGCCGGCAATGGGTGCCGCTGCCCCTTCTCTCCCCCTGGCTGTCGGCGCCGGCACCGATAGTCAGGGGGACAGAACGGGCAGCGGCGCCGATAACCAGGGGGTAAAAAGGGCCGACAGCAGCGCTCTAGACCCCAGGAAAGGCAGGGGGAGAGAAGCGGGCAGCGACGGCCTCTCTCCCCCTGCCTTTCCTGGGGTGTATCGGCGTATAACACGCACACAGACTTTAGGCTAAAAATTTTTGCCTAAAAAGTGCGTGTTATACGCCGATAAATACGGTATATATATATATATATATATATATATATATATATATATATGAAGGGAAGTGAAAATGAAATAGTAAAAGATAATTTTACAGATTTGGTGGTTTTTCTTTTCTGCGCCATTTACCTTGTGGTCAGATGACATGTTAGTTTTATACTTTAGGCGCCTGATTACAGCAATACCAGATTTGTATCGTTTACGTCATGTTTTACTAATTCTGAACTTTTTCAAATTTTTTAATTGCCATTTTTTAACCCCTGTAGCTTTATTTTTTTTCCGCATACCAGGCTGTATGAGGGCTCATTTTTTGCGCCATAATCTGTGTTTTTTATCGGTACCATTTTGGTATTGATCTGACTTTTGAATCGCTTTTTAACTTTTTTTTCTGGGATATTATAAAAATTGCAAATCTTTGGTTTGGTATTTTTTTTACATTTACCGTACGGGATACATAATGTTATATTTGAATAGGTTGTACAATTACGCACGAAGCGATACCAAATATGTTTATTTTTATTATGTTTGCATGTTTTTATATAGGAAAAGGGGGTGATTTGAACTTTTAACATGGAAGGGGTTAATGCAGCGGTCTTCAAACTGTGGCCCTCCAGATGTTACAAAACTACAACTCCCAGCATGCCCGGACAGCCAACGGCTGTCCTGGCATGCTGGGAATTGTTGTTTTGTAACATCTGGAGGGGCACAGTTTGAAGACCACTGGGTTAATGTGTGTCTTTCAAACTTTTATTAAAACTTTTTTATTTTATTTTATTTTTTTTTACACTTTATTACACTTATAGGAGGAATCATTAGATTCCTCAGACAGATGAATAGAGTTCTATTAAACTCTATTAATCTGTGTGCTCTGTGATCCATTGATAGAGCCTGGTCCAGCCAGGCTCTATCAATGACAGAGCGGGACAGGAGGAAGCAGAGGTAAGCCCTCCGGCTACCTCCATTGTGGATCGCCCCCCTGTGATCGCGCTGCGGGGGGGTGATCCACCCCACTAGCCCACCAGGGAGCATTCGCATCTCCCTTTAGACGCCGCTGTCAGCTTTGACAGTGGCGATCTAAAGGGTTAATAGCCACCCCGTGCAGACGCGCCTCCTCCCCTCAGCTCTCCGAAGCTGCAGCTGGGGGGAGTGAAGGCAGAGGACGCAGGTCTGCACGGGGAGCAAGAAGCCACGCCCCCTCATCTCCACCCCCCCCCCACATGTCTGAGAAGACAAATACACAGCTTCTCATCTCCCCTGCACAGGCTGCAGAGTATGGAGCGGGCAGGAGTCGGGAGCCCGCTCCATACAGACTGCAGATCACCGCCGCACTTGTCAGGAATTCCACATCCCTGTACAATGCTCAGAAGAGAAGGAGTCATATTTGGCTTTTTGAGAGCAAATTTTGCTCTGGGGGCATGTTGCATTTAGGAAGCCCCTATGGTGCCAGGACAGCAAAAAAAATAAACACATGGCATACCATTTTGGAAACTAGACCCCTTGAGGAACGTAACAAGGGATAAAGTGAACCTTAATACCCCACAGGTATTTCATGACTTTTGCATATGTAAAAAAAAAAAAAAAAATTTTTTACCAAAAATGCTTGGTTTTGCAAAAATTTAACATTTAAAAAAAAGGTAATAGCAGAAAATACCCCCAAAATTTAAAGCCCAATTTCTCCCGATTCAGAAAACACCCCATATGGGGATGAAAAGTGCTTTGCTGGGGCAATACAGGTCTCAGAAGAGAAGGAGTCACATTTGGCTTTTTGGAAGCAAATTTTGCTCTGGGGGCATGCCGCATTTAGGAAGCCCCTATGGTGCCAGGACAGCAAAAAAAAAAAAAACACATGGCATATCATTTTGCAAACTAGACCCCTTGGGGAACGTAACAAGGGGTAAAGTGAACCTTAATACCTCACAGGTGTTTCACGACTTTTGCATATGTAAAAAAAAAAAAATAATTTTCACACTAAAATGCTTGTTTTCCCCCAAATTTTACATTTTTACAAAGGATAATAGCAGAAAATACCCCCAAAAATTTGTAACCCCATCTCTTCTGAGTATGGAAATACCCCATAAGTGGACGGAAAGTGCACTGGGGGCGAACTACAATGCTCAGAAGAGAAGGAGCATCATTGAGCTTTTGGAGAGAGAATTTGGCCATGTGCATTTACAAACCCCCCCCCCCCCCCCCCCCGTGGTGCCAGAACAGTGGACCCCCCCACATGTGACCCCATTTTTAAAACTACACCCCTCACGGAATGTAATAAGGGGTGCAGTGAGAGTTTACACCCCACTAGCATTTGACGGATCTTTGAAACAGTGGGCTGTGCAAATTAAAAAATTTATTTTTCATTTTCACAGACCCCTGTTTCAAAGATCTGTCAGACACCTGTGGGGTGTAAATGCTCACTATACCCCTTGTTACTTTCTGTGAGGGGTGTAGTTTCCAAAATGGGGTCCCATGTGGGTATTTATTGTTTTGCCCTTATGTCAGAACTGCTGTAAAATCAGCCACCCCTGTGCAAATCACCAATTTAGACCTCAAATGTACATGATGCACTCTCCCTTCTGAGCCTTGTTGTGCGCCCGCAGAGCACTTTGCACCCACATATGGGGTATCTCCGTACTCAGGAGAAATTGCGTTATAAATTTTGGGGGCTTTTTTCTTTTACCGCTTGTGAAATTTAAAAGTATGGGGCAACACCAGTATGTTAGTGTACAAAAATGTTTTTTTTAACGCTAACTTGCTGGTGTAGACCCCAACTTTACCTTTTCACAAGGGGTAAAAGGAGAAAAAGCCCCCAAAATTTGTTAGGCAATTTCTCCCGAGTATGGCGATACCCCATATGTGGCCCTAAACTGTTGCCTTGAAATACGACAGGGCTCCAAAGTGAGAGCGCCATGTGCATTTGAGGCCTAAATTAGGGATTTGCATAGGGGTGGACATAAGGGTATTCTAAGCCAGTGATTCCCAAACAGGGTGCTTCCAGCTGTTGCAAAACTCCCAGCATGCTTGGACAGTCAATGGCTGTCCGGAAATGCTGGGAGTTTTTGTTTTGCAACAGCTGGAGGCTCCGTTTTGGAAACACTGCGTTTCCAAACGTTTTTCATTTTTATTGGGGGGGAGGTGGGCAGTGTATGTGTTTATATGTAGTGTTTTACTCTTTATTTTGTGTTAGTGTAGTGTAGTGTTTTTAGGCTACATTGACACTGACAGCGGATTACACTGAGTCTCCCGCTAGGAGTTTGAGCTGTACATTCACATGAGAGGGGGGGCAAAACTACAACTCCCAGCATGCACTGACAGAACGTGCATGCTGGGAGTTGTAGTTTTGCAACAGCTGGAAGCACACTGGTTGGAAAATACTGAGTTAGTTTATAGAACCTATTACCTAACTCGGTATTTCCCAACCAGTGTGCCTCCAGCTGTTGCAGAACTACAACTCTCAGCATGTACTGATTGCCAAAGGGAATGCTGGGAGATGTAGTTATGCAACAGCTGGAGGCACGCAAGTACAACTCCCAGCATGCAGAGAAAGCCTTTTGCTGTTCTTGAATGCTGGGAGTTTAGAGGAGATTTAGATTTAGAGGGGTTCAGGCTGGAGATCACTGACAGTGGTCTCTAAACTGTAGCCCTCCAGATGTTGCAAAACTACAAATCTCAGCATGCTAAGACAGCAAACTGCTGTCTGGGCAAGCTGGGAGTTGTAGTTTTGTAACATCTGGAGGGCTACAGTTTAGAGACCACTGTCAGTGATCTCTAGCCTGAACCCCATCTTGCAAAACTACAAATCCCAGCATGCCAACACAGCAGACAGCTGTCAAGGCATGGTGGGAGTTGTAGTTTTGCAACATCTGGAGGGCCACAGTTTAGAGACCACTCTTCAAACTGTCGCCCTGCAGATGTTGCTAACCAACAGACTCCCGGACATGCACCGCCATACTCACCTCCACCGCCGCCATGATCACAGCCGCCGCTGTCATCTGGAGCTCCGCCGCCGGGTAAGTGACCACCGCCGCCTCTACTACACGGTTCTCCCCGCTGTGCCCGCACACCGATGGGTGGGCATAGCGGGGGGAACCAAACTTTAACCCCCCCGCCCCCAGTCTGCTATTGGTCGGTCGCTCCGCCGATCAATAGCAGGGATAGGAGGGGGTGGCACCCTTGCCACCTCACTCCTACCCCTTCAGGTAGATCAAGGGTGTCTTGGACACCCCCGATCCCCCTTATTTTATCATGGCGCCGCCGTTGGTGGGCAGGGGGAGAGCACTCCCCCTGCAAACACCATAGATGCCATGATCAGAACTGATCACGGCATCTATGGGGTTAATGCTGCTGGGACCGCTGCCCCGGCAGCTGCGGTGGGACTCCGGCTGTGATTGACAGCTGAGTCCCACCGGCGATCTCCTGCGCTGCCCGCGGCAGAGCAGGAGTTCGCTTGGACGCATGCATACGTCCATTTGCGCAAACGTGTAGTTCGCCTGGACGTATGCATACGTCCAATAGCGGGAAGGGGTTAAGAATACATCCAACATACACGAAAACATATACCAATATCATATTAAGTCAAGCATTATAGATATCGTGTGTCACATTAAAGTCAACATTTAACCCGTTTGGTTTTAACGAGTTAAGTTCATGGATCCACCATAACTCTTTTCTTTTTAGTATGGCTGTACGTTTGCCACCCCATTTTGGAGGTGGTACATGGTCAACCAAGAAGAATGTCAAATCCCTTTCAACATGTCTACAGTTATTAAAATGGGATGGTACGGGTAAATCAGTCTGTTTTTTCCCAATGGAGTAACGATGCTGGTTTAGCTGAATTTTTGCCTCAAGTGTGGTTTCACCCACATATATGAGCTTGCACGGACATTGTAGAACGTTAATAACATAATTAGAATAACAGGTAAGATAAAATTTACTGTGATATTTTATAATATTTTATATTTTAAATTTACTGTGATTACTGTGATAAAATTATTTTTGTCCTTTTACTAATGCAGAATTTTGCACATCGTTTATATCCCGATATTCGGTAGATGCAAAAAAAGTGGAAACCATAGTCAGAAAAAATTGGGATATATTAAAGCAGGATCCATATTAAAATGAGGCACTAGGCACTAGTAACTTTAAACCTAAATTAATTTATCGACGAGCGAAAAATATTGCACAAGAGATAGCACCTTCATATCCGAAATTAACTGAAAAGAAAAAAGAGATCATTAAACAGAAAGGTTCATATAAGTGCAATCAAAAAAGATGTAGTACATGTTCACACATAGAAGATGGAAAACAGAATATTGTGTGTGCGGCAACAGGAGAGGTAATACCCATTAAAACACATCTGAATTGTGCTAGTAGTTACATAGTCTATGTGTTGGAGTGTCCGTGCGGGACCCAATATGTGGGACGTAGGTCCCAAACCCTTCGCAAACGTATTAATTCGCATAGGTTCAAAATAAAGCATAAATATCCAAAACATAGTGTATCTCGGCATTTTGCCCTATATCATAATTCAGATCCTAAGTTGCTACGGGTTCCTCCCGTAGAACAAATAACAGAAGGGCTCTGGTGATTTGCTACTTTATGTAAACGAGAAAGCATTTTTATTTTTAAATTGAACACGTTATCCCCGAATGGTTTTAATAAAAATATTGAACGTCGTTAGAATATGAAAGAATCAGTTTTCCATTTTATAAATTTTTCTTTTGAATGGTTTAAAAAAAAAAATATATTGGTTAAAAAATCAGGTGTTGGTGTGGCCCAATAGGAATCTGTATCCGGGGTAACCTGGAAGTTAAGGAGTTTATAAGGAACTCACTGAGTTATTTAAGTATATCCCTGAGGAAGGGGAATGATCCCCGCAACGCGTCGGATGTTTGTACTAGTACTCTTTTATATTTTTTATGCATGTTTTAGTATAATACATTTGTATTTGATAAAGGAATGAGAATTTCTGAATTTCCGGCTGCATTTGAAATCTCTTCAAAAAAGACCTTTGGAGTGTGGAAAGAAAGAGAAAACGAGGGAAACGCCCGGCTTCATAAAACGGTGTTCAGACCTAGTGTTTGAAGGCATGCAGGATTGAGGAGGATTTAGGACGTAAGAACCCTCCTCAGTGAAGTAAGTGCATTTGGAATATCTTATTTTATGTATGCACTTTATAGTGGAACATGTCCGCTCTCCTATTTTGAGTATTTTTTTTTTTTTTTCCTCTTTTCCCATTGCTGTATTCGGAGGGGCTTCTGCACCGACCGAAGTGGATTGCAGCGGACAAGGAACCACAGGGGATAGTGAAAAAGGCGTTATAAGATTGTGAGTGGTTTGTCAAGAACCACTCACTAAGTGTAAGTTCTGGTTCACACTCTGCTTTTTTAAGTCTGCGTTTTTTGGTGAAAACTTCTTGGACCGCTCCCGAAAAGTTTTTTCTGTGCTTTATTGATATAATTTTACTAACACAGCACACTCCCTATGCGTGTTACGGCAAGGCAAAGTGTTCTTCACTCTCATTGAGGCTCTCTGTGGCCCAGAAATAGTCGTTTTTAATAGCCATTCGCCACAAATACATTTGGACCAAACTGATTTTTTTGGGAATATTCGGCAAATTGGCCAAATCGAATTTGTCAAAAATTCGTTCATCTCTACCCAGCACGTTACCCATATGTGGATGTATTTCCATAGTCAGGAGAAAAAGCCGTCCAAAATTTGTAACCCAATTTCTCCCAGTACCCCTTGTGAAAATCAAAAAAATTGGGTAACCCCAGCATTTTAGTGTAAAAAAATCAAATTTTTTAATTTACGGCCCACTGTTAAAAAAAAAAAAAAAAACTGCGAGGTGCAAGTACTCACTGTACCCCTTGTTACCTTCCTTGAGGGGTTTAGTTTCACTTGCCAGTTTTTTTTTTTTAGATTTTATGCCAGATCCTTGACCTTTGCAGTGCAAATCACCACTTTAGGCCTCAAATCTCATCAGTGCTAAGCCCTGTTTTGCACCCGCATAGTGCTTTTCCGCCATATATGGGTATTTCCTTATTCTGGAGAAATTGGGCTACAAATTTTGTAGAGCTATTTTACTCTTACTACTTGTGAAACTTAAAAAAATTTGTTAATACCAGAAATTCAGTGTTAAAAACCAAATTTTTCACTTTTACGTCCCACTGTTCAAAAAACATGTGAGATGTAAGTACCGTATTTATCGGCGTATAACACGCACTTTTTAGGCAAAAATTTTTAGCCTAAAGTCTGTGTGCGTGTTATACCCCGATATACCCCCAGGAAAGGCAGGGGGAGAGAGCCCGTCGCTGCCCGCTTCTCTCCCCCTGCCTTTCCTGGGGTCTAGAGCGCTGCTGTCGGCCCTTTTCACCCCCTGGTTATCGGCGCCGCTGCCCGTTCTGTCCCCCTGACTATCGGTGCCGGCGCCGATAGCCAGGGGGAGAGAAGCGGCGCCGACAGCCAGGGGGAGAGAAGGGGCAGCAGCACCCATTGCCGGCGCTGCTGCCCCGTTGCCTCCCCCCATCCCCGGTGGCATAATTACCTGAGTCGGGTCCGCGCTGCTCCAGGCCTCCGTCGTGCGTCCCCGGCGTCATTGCTATGCGCTGAACAGCGCGGCGCATGACGTCAGAGCGCCGCGCCGTGCATAGCAACGACGCTGAGGACGCACGACGGAGGCCTGGAGCAGCGCGGACCCGACTCAAGTAATTATGCCACCGGGGATGGGGGGAGGCAGCGGCGCCGGCAATGGGTGCCGCGGCCCCTTCTCTCCTCCTGGCTGTCGGCGCCGCTTCTCTCCCCCTGGCTATCCAGGGGGTGAAAAGGGCCGACAGCAGCGCTCTAGACCCCAGGAAAGGCAGGGGGAGAGAAGCGGGCAGCGACGGCCTCTCTCCCCCTGCCTTTCCTGGGGGTATATCGGGGTATACACGCGCACACACGCACCCTCATTTTATCATGGATATTTGGGTAAAAAACTTTTTTTACCCAAATATCCTTGGTAAAATGAGGGTGCGTGTTATAGGCCGGTGCGTGGTATACCCCGATAAATACGGTACTTACTATAACCCTTGTTACGTTCCTTGAGAGGTTTAGTTTCCAAAATGGTGTCATATGTGTGGGATTTCTGCTGTTCTTGCACAATGGGAGCTTTGGAAATGCACATGGCCCCTGACTTTAATTCTAACAAACTTTTCACTCCAAAATCCCAATGGCGCTCCTTCTATTCTGAGCATTGCAGTGCACCCGCAGAGCACTTTACATCCACATATAGAGTATTTTCTCTCTCAGGCGAAATTGCACTACAAATTTTGTGGGCCTTTTCCCCTATTACTCCATGTGAAAATGAAACATTTGAGGTAACACTATCAATATAGTACGAAAAATCTAATTTTTCACTTTTACAGCCCACCATTCAAAAAAATCTGTGAGGTGTAAGGACTGTAACCCTTGTTACGTTCCTTGAGGGGTGTAGTTTCTAAAATGGTGTCACATGTGGGGGGTTTCTGCTGTTCTGGCACCATGAGAGGTTTGTAAATGCGCATGGCCCCCCTACTTCAATTCCTGCAAACTTCTCTCTCCAGAAGTCCAATGGTGCTCGTTCTGTTCTGAGACTTGCAGTGTGCCAGCAGAGCACTTTACCTCCACATAGGGGGCGTTTTCTTAATCGGGAGTAATTGGGCCTCAAATTATAGGGTCCATTTTCTCCTATTACACCATGCGAAAATGAAAAGTTTGGAGTAACGCCATCATTTCAGTGTTAAAAATCTAATTTTTTTTTCCGTCCAAGTTTAACGCAAACCCGTGAAACACCTGAAGTGTTAAGGCTCACTGTACCCCTTGTTACATTCCTTGATGGGTGTAGTTTCCCAATTAGTATGCCATGCGTTTTTTTGCTGTTCTGGCACTCTGGGGACTTGATAAATGCAACATGCCCCCCAAAAATCATTTCAGCAAAATTCTCTTTCAAAAGGCCAAATTTTTCTCCTTCTCTTCTGAGCATTGTAGTGCACCAGCAGAGCACTTTATGTCCACATATAGGGTATTTCCATACTCAGAAGCAATGGGGTTTTAAATTTTGGGGGGCATTTTCTCCTATTACCACTTGTGAAAAATAAACATTTGGGGTAACACCAGCATTTTAGTGTTAAAATCTAATTTTTCCTATCGCCCATGATGGACAGGAAACAGGAACTGGAAACAGTTTGCATATAAGGACCATGGGAGCTGCTATTCCCCAGTTCTGTTTCCTGTCCTGCGGATGGTAACCGGGACGAGTTCCGGGCTAACCGGGCAGTTTGCATGTAAGTAGGTGGACTGTTGGGGCCCTGGTCTAATTGGGACATACAGAGTACCTGCAAGTGGCTTAAAGTCCTTCGTATGGGGGCAGCCGCTAAGTCTGGGCGACCTCTCCCCATCTCGCCCATGGCGCACGTCTCCCGCTCCCTCTCTCTCCCTCCGGCATCGGCATGCGGCCTTCTCCTCCTCCTCTTGCGAGCGCGGCCTAGCATTCGCGATCCGGCGGCATTCGCTTCCGGGAAGAGGGGAGCGGAGACTGCGTGCGTACGCACGCATGTTGCGTGACGTGCGTACGTGTTCAGCGCACGTAACGTCAGTACACTTCCGCCGGGATGAGAAAGGGGGCGCTGCGGCCTATTCTGAAGTACCCGGAGAGGGAAGTCCTTGCGGCTTCTGACCGGGAAGGACGGAATCCGGCGGGGGATTCAAAAGGAGGGGCGCCCAGCCAGTCCAGTACCTCTCCAGGATCCAGGAGAGGTGCTTGCTCCAGGTCAGTGACTTATGGAACAAGCAACCCGCATTGAAATGGAGCCTGCTGTGACAGCCGAACCGGTACTATGATGGGGTAAGGGGACACCTGTCCCATGAAGTCTTTTTTGCAACCTTTTAATGGTAGTTTTTGTTCATTTGTTTTAGGCTAAGGAAACGCCTAGGAAGGCTAAAAATAAAAGTAAAGAGTGTGTTCTTTGTAGAAAGAAGTTGGATCCAAATTATTTAAGTTCACATTGTGAAACCTGTGTTAAAAGGATTGGGGAGGATGTGTCTCCGTCTTTCTCCAAAAGTATGCAGGAGGTAGTCAGAGAGGAGATTAAGGCCTGTATGTCTACTTGGTCATCCGTGCAAGAGCCTAGTTATTCCACTATAGCCATCCATTCTTCTGCACCTGGTTGTTAAGAGCAACGAGATTTTTTTGAATTTGAAGAGGGTGATTTGGATGAAGAGTCAGACATTTTGGAGGAAATTCATAGCGGTGCTCTTTTTCCTACTGAAAATGTGGCCGGTCTAGTCAGAATGGTTAGATCTACCATGAAGCTTGATGATAGGATTGAGCCTTTATCTGTGAAAGATCGCATGTATGAAGCTCTTGCACCCCGCAAAATGATTGGTTTTCCAGTGCATGACTCTTTGACCTCTATTATAAAGTCTGAATGGCAAAGACCAGATAAGAGATATGCTATAGTACCGAGCATTATTAAGAGAAAATATCCTTTTCAGGAAGAATTCATTGTCAATTGGGATAGGTCCCCTAGAATTGATCCACCTGTATCTAAGATGTCTAAAAAAAAGCAGCCCTACCTTTTGAGGATGCCGGCTCTCTAAGGGAGCCAATGGACAGAAGGGCTGGTGGATTTCTTAAAAGAGCCTGGGAAGCAGCAGCAGGCTCCTTCAGGCCAATTATTGCTACCACATATGTGGCAAGATCCTTAAAGGTCTGGATTAATCAGCTGGAGGAGCAAATCAGGGATGGTGCTCCTAGAGACCAATTGCTTCAATCAATCCCTACCTTGGCAGCAGCGGCAGACTTTCTATCGGATGCTTCTGCAGACACCCTAAGACTATCCGCTAAAGCCTCGGCCTGGGCCAACTCTGCCAGACGGGCTATTTGGGTTAAAGAGTGGAAAGGAGGTGATCTTACCTCCAAATCTAAATGATGTGCTATACCCTGTGAAGGTTCCTTTCTTTTTGGGACTGATTTAGATCAAGTCTTAGAGAAAGCAGCGGATAGGAAGAAGGCCTTTCCCTTAATCCCTTCCTTCCCTATCCAGAACAAGATGCCCTTTCGTGGAAGAGGAAGGGTGGAATTTCGGAGAGGTTCATACAGGGCCAGGCAGTGGCGAGGCCAGAGAAGAAGCAGAGGTTTCATGTTCACTACCCCTGAAACCTCCAAGAAGTCCAGTCAGCAATGACTTAAGGTTCCCAGTGGGGGGCAGGTTGTCTCATTTTCTTCCCCAATGGGAGAGAATTTCTGCAAGCTACTGGGTTTTGTCCACAATAAAAACCGGTTTAAAAATTGTTTTTTCAGGTCTCCCGACTCCCAGATTTGTTCTAACATATCTCCGAAAGGTTTCCAGAGAAACAGGCTTCCCTGGAGAAAGAAGTTTTCTCCTTGATTCAGAAGAGAGTTCTGGTTCAGGTTCCGGAAGAAGAGCGAGGTCTGGGATACTACTCCACGCTCTTCCTGGTAAGAAAGCCCAATGGCTCCTTCCGCACTATAATAAATCTCAAGCTATTGAATCATTTCCTGAAGTACCACAAATTTCGGATGGAAATGATTCAATCAGCTATCCGGAACCGGAACAGTTTTATGGTCACCTTGGACTTGAGGGATGCATATTATCATGTCCCGATTTTCCAAGGTCATCAAATATATTTAAGGTTGGCGGTAGTCTTGGGAACCCCTCTGTTCCACCTCCAGTTTCGGGGGCTTCCCTTTGGCCTATCACAGGCTCCCCGAGTCTTCACCAAACTTATGGCCGAGGTGATGGCCCATGTAAGAGAACAAAATATAGTCATAGTTCCGTACTTAGATGATTTCCTTTTGGTGTCAGACTGGGAGAAGCTCTTGATTCATCAGGTTCTTCAGACTCAAAAAATTCTGTTGAACCTAGGGTGGGAAGTGAATCTAGACAAATCCCACCTGGTTCCTTCTCAGGTATGCACATTCCTGGGGAGAGACCTGGATTCCACCCGTCAGATCTCCTTTCTTCCCCAATCCAAGGTGATTTTGGTCAGGCAGAAAGTGTCTCAGTTACTGAAACTAAAAGAGCTCCCCATAAGGGAGGCCATGTCTGTCCTGGGCCTGTTAACTTCATGTATCCCAGCGGTTTTATGGGCTCAGTACCATTCAAGGAGGCTACAGGGACAAATCCTGAGCCAGTGGGATGGGGTCCCAGATTCATTAGAAACTTACATGACCCCTTCAGCCCAAGTAAAGAGGTCCCTTCTCTAATGGGTAAATCCGGTGAATCTAGAAAAGGGCATTTATTAGGTAAAGAAGAACGAATTTTGCCTTACTACAGATGCAAGCCCCTGGGGGTGGGGAGCCCACGGAGAATCCTTAATCCTTCAGGGTCAATGGAGTCAGGAGATTTCCAGGGAATCTCAGAACCTAAGGGAATTGAAGGCAGCCCTGTTTGCCATCTCTCAATCCATTCCTCTGCTTGGCGGAAAGGACCTAAAAATTCTGTCAGACAATTCCACAGTAGTTGCCTACTTAAATCATCAGGAGGTACCAGATCCCCTTCCCTCATGAGGACTTGTCATCACTTCTTCAGACTGGCAGAGATGCATCTCAGCTCCTTGTTTGCTCTCCATCTAAAGGGGTCCCAAAATCAGGTGGCGGACTATCTCAGCAGACATCGCCTGAACCAAGGGGATTGGGAGTTAGATCAGAGGATCTTTCTCCAGATCTGTCAACGTTGGGGTACTCCCCGCATAGATCTGTTCGCTTCAAGGGCCAACAGGAAAGTAAAATATTCTTTCTCCCTGTCATCAGCGGATCACCCCCTGGGGATAGACGCTTTTTCACAGAGTTGGTGCAATGGACTTCTTTATGCCTTCCCGCCGGTCAGGTTACTTCCCAGAGTCCTAAGGAAGATCAGAGAGGACAGGGCGAGAGTAGTGGTCATTGCCCCATTCTGGCCCCGCAGGGTATGGTTCACCTGGTTGAGGAAGATGTCAGTGTCAGATCCCTGGATCCTTCCAGAGTCCCCGAACCTTCTACATCAAGGTCCAGTTATGCATGCCGAGACCTCCAATCTGCAACTGACGGCATGGCGGTTGAGCGGGGCATCTTAGAACAAAGGGGTCTTTCTGATCGTGTTATTACTACTCTGTTGGCAAGCAGAAAAAAGGTAACTTCTCAAATGGATTTAAGAACTTGGAAAGCCTTTGGTAGATTGATGCAAAACCCTATTGATGTTCTTAAAACTCCTGACATCCCAAAAATATTAGATTTTTTGCAAGCGGGTCTAGACAAACAGCTTAGACCCAGTACTTTAAAAGTTCAAGTGTCAGCACTTAGTGCTCTTTTTGATTATAAACTAGCGGAACATCCCTGGATTAAAAGATTTCTTTCAGCAACAGTCAGGATGTCTCCGGTGGTTAGACCATTGGTTCCACCTTGGGACTTAAATATTGTCCTAAATAGTCTCACTAAAACTCCCTTTGAGCCATTAGTTGAGATTCCCTTAAATATTCTTACCTTTAAGCTTGTGTTTCTTTTGGCAGTCACGTCGGCCAGGAGGGTTGGGGAAATTACTAGTTTCTCTATTAACCAGCCCTATTTATCTGTCTTTAATGATAGAGTAGTATTGTCTCCTGATCCAGCCTTTCTCCCTAAGAGGGTCTCTGACTTCCATAGAACTCAAGTTGTGATTCTACCTTCCTTCTGTGAAAATCCTAAAAATGACAAGGAAAAAGAATTCCATTGTCTAGATGTTAGGAGATGTCTTCTTCATTATTTGGAGATATCTAAAGATTGGCGCCTATCGCCTAAGTTGTTACTTCAATTCCAGGGGCCGAATAAGGGTAGAGCAGCTGCTCCTAGCACTGTGGCGAGGTGGATAAAGCAATCCATCCAGCTAGCATACACTTCTGCAAATCTAAATCCCCCTTCAGGGTTTAGTGCTCATTCTACCAGATCAGTTTCTACATCCTGGGCAGAAAGAGCCTCAGCTTCTATTCAGGAGATCTGCAGAGCAGCCACCTGGAATTCACCACATACTTTCTACAAACACTACAGGTTGAATCAAATGAGAGATGAAGAGCTTTCATTTGGTCATAAAGTTCTCCAGGCAGTAGTCCCCCCCCCCCTAATTATTAGTCTAGTCTACTCACTCTCCAAAGGTGCCATCATGGGCGATAGGGAAAACATAAATTACTCTTACCGGTAATTGTTTTTCGTTGAGCCCATTATGGCACCTACTAATTCCCTCCCATGTTTTATATAAAAAAAAAAAAAAAAAAAAGGGGGAGATATATTAATATTTCCTAGCTATGTATGTAGGTTATGGTTGATTATTATTCATTGATAATTCCTTTTGGGTTGTTACTCCTTGATACTTGCTTAAGAACTGGGGAATAGCAGCTCCTATGGTCCTTATATGCAAACTGGTTCCTGTTTCCTGTCATGTGGAAGGAGGCGGTCTCTCCAAAGGTGCCATCATGGGCTCAACGAAAAACAATTACCGGTAAGAGTAATTTATGTTTTCCATTTTCACGTCCAACTTCAACACAAAGTTGTTAAGGCTCTCTATACCCCTTGTTACGTTCCTTGAGGGGTGTAGTTTCCCAAATAGTGTGCCATGTGGAGTTTTTTTTTGCTATTCTGGCACCATGGGGGCTTTCTAAATTCAACATGGCCCCCAAAAACCATGACAGCTAAATTCGCTCTCCAAAATCCCACAGCTGCTCTTTCCCTCTTGAACCATGTTGTGAGCCCGCAGAGCACTTTATGTCAACATATGAGGTATTTCCATACTTGAGAGAAATTTGGCTGCAAAATTTGGGAGGGCTTTTTCTCCTTATACCACTTTTAAAAATGAAAAAAAAAAAATGCGGCTACAAGAACATGATAGTGTAAAAAATGCATATTTTGATTTTTCTCCTCCACATTGCTGCTATTCCTGTGAAACACCTAAAGAGTTAACACATTTTCTGAATGTCATTTTGAATACTTTGAGGGTGCAGGTGCAGTTTCTATAAAGGTTTTTTTTTATGGGGTATTTCTCACAGAAAGGCCCCTCAAATACACTTCAAACATAACTGGTCCCTGAAAATTTCAGATTTAGAATTTTTGGTGAAAATTTTGAAAATTTATGCTATACTTTGAAGCCCTCTAATGTCCTCAAAAAGTAAAAACATGTCAACTTTCTGATACCAACACAAAGTAGACATATTGTATATGTGAATCAATATATAATTTGAAAGTTAGAAAAATGCTAAATTTTCTAAATTTTCATGAAATATTTGGATTTTTAACCAAGAAAGGATGCAAGTAACGATGCAAATTTACCACTATGTTAAAGTAGAATATGTCACAAAAAAAATTCTCGGTATCAGAATCAAAAGTAAAAGCATCCCAGAGTTATTAAAGGGGTATTCCGGGCAAAAACATCTTAACCCCTATCGAAAGGATAGGGGATAAGATGTCTGATCGCGGGGGGCCTGCCGCTGGGACCCCCTGCGATCTCCCTGCAGCAGCCCGCATTCTATGCGTAGCTGCGTCTGCAGTTTAGGAAACTGACGGGCTTCCGAGACGGGAACATCATGCCACGCCCCCTCCATTCATTTCTATGGGTGGGAGCATAACGGCTGCAACGCCTCCTCCCATAGACATGAATGGAGGGGGCGTGGTGTGACATTATGTCCCCATCTCGGAAGCCCGGCGGTTTCCAAAACTGCAGACGCAGCTACGCATAGAATGCACGCTGCTGCAGGGAGATCGCAGGGGGTCCGCCGCAGACATCTTATACCCTATCCTTTCGATAGGGGATGAGATGTTTTTGCCCGGAATACCCCTTTAATGCATAAAGTGAAAGAGGTCAGATTTGCAAAAAAGGGCTGAGTCCTTAAGGGATTAAATGTCTCTTCTCCAGACTTTTTTTTTTCTTTCCAGAATTTGGATGGATAAATTATCCTATTTATTTGACACCATCAATGTCTGCAGAATGGAATGTTATCTAGCTATTTATCAGTTTTCCAGATCTTGCGTTTGTCTCCTAGTTATAACATGCCTTAGAATAATGCACTCACTTCACAGTTAAGCATCACTTCCATCTACAGTCTCTTGCCCTTGGATAAATTCTGTAATGCAGTTTAGTAAAGGGATGGAACAAAACACTTTCAAAAGGTTTTCTAATCTTACGTAATGGCCCATTTATAAGTAATGATTTCTGAAACCTTTGACAGATTGGTGATTTCAAAAATAGTTTAAAGTATTTTCAGACACAGGTTTGATTGTACCAGCACCTATAACTTTTTTTTTCTCTCCCAAACTGCTGTTACCAGATGCTACTTTAAAGGGGTATTCCAGGCAAAAACTTTTTTTTATATATCAACTGGCTCCGGAAAGTTAAACAGATTTGTAAATTACTTCTATTAAAAAATCTTAATCCTTCCAATAGTTATTAGCTTCTGAAGTTGAGTTGCTGTTTTCTGTCTAACTGCTTTCTGATGACTCACGTCCCGGGAGCTGTGCAGCTCCAATGGGGATATTCTCCCATCATGCAAGGATGTTCTCCCATCATGCACAACTCCCGTGACTTGACATCATCATTGAGTAGTTAGACAGAAAACTTCAGAAGCTAATAACTATTGGAAGGATTAAGATTTTTTAATAGAAGTCATTTACAAATCTGTTTAACTTTCCGGAGCCAGTTGAAGTTTTTGCCTGGAATACCCCTTTAAAGTCAAAATATGTGTAAATATTGTATACATACAAAACTGGAGTGGATTATGTAAAGAAAAAAGAATTAAGATAACTACCCGGCCGGCTGCAATTTCTGTCCAGTTGCAAGAGACAGTGCCATTATAAGTCTAAGAGCCACCTCCTTTAACTGGATAAAGATCGCGGACAGCCAGGGAGTGAAGGGCCCTTCTCCCGATAAAATCTAGAAATTAGTGGGGGTCTGGACAAGTTTTTAAACGGCTTTTCTCTCTATGTTTGTCACACAAAATTTATGTGCGACAATTGCTTTAGAGACATTTCCATGATTATTACCCATTTAGGGTGCGTTCCCACCTGGCGTATACGCAGTGTATTTCACGCTGCGCAAAATTTACGGCAGTAGCGAGAAATACACTGCGTATTCCTTGCTCACTATACACACAGGGCTTTCCAGCGGGAGCCCTATGTGTGTAGTCAGTTTTGGAGGCAGAGCCGCGCGCCACAGTCACGCCGCCACAAGGCTCCGCCTCCAAAACTCACTACACACAAAGGGCTGCCACCGGAAAGCCCTGTGTGTATAGTGAGCAAGGAATACACAGCGTATTTCCCGCTGCTGCCGTAAATTTTGCGCAGCGTGAAATACGCTGCGTATACGCCAGGTGGGAATGTACCCTTAGAGCACTTTGTTCAGTGGTCACTGATTTACTAAGTACGACTTTTTGTATAATGTCACAAAATTGGCGCAGGTTCCCAGAAATAGACTGTTTCTCAGGTCAATTTAGCCCTGCCCTACATTTTCTGTGTGACTTTTGAGGCAGGGTATTTGCGACTTTTCACACAAAAGTCGCACATCCGCATCAGCAAAATTTATCAAAGTCTGTGCGCTGTTTGATAAATTTGGAACTATCGCCGTAACGTTTGTGCTCCAAAACAGTTCAGAATTCATGTCGAAATCACCAAAAATCACAACTGCGCCCCTAAAGAAATTCATAATGTTTTCATTTTTTTAATCATTTTATCCTTATGAGGGCTTGTTTTTTTATAAGACGAGTTATATATTTGAGCATTTTAGTTGCATATAGTGTATTGCAAAATGTTATCTTTTTTGAGGAAGTAAAAATAAAACAGACATTTCTAAAATTCTGGGTTTTTGTCCTTATGGTGTCAATGCAATTATTTAAATATTTTTTTAATATTTGTACTACTTTTTATTATTTTACTATTTTTTGTACAATAAAATCACTTTTTAGAAAAGAAATGTGTTTCCATATTGTGAAAGCCATAGCTTTGCTTATTTTTTGGTGGACTGAGGTGCATGAGAGCTTATTTTTGTGTTGGATGAGCTTTAGTTTTAATTTGTACCACTTTGGGGTACATGTGAGCTTTTAATAATATTTTTTTTTCAACTTTTTCAAAGGCAAGGTGAACAAAAATAGTGTAACTGTCATTATTGAGAAAAAAAATTTGCTAAAGGCAGTGTTGTAATGTACCCTAAGACCTATATTCATAATAATATGCATGTAAGCTTTTGGGCCCAAATTGCATGCTTTATATAACTCTATGTATATAACTCTAAAGCCGCCATGTGGAACCTATATGGTGTAAGTACACAGGAAAAAATCAAAACATTTTGTGGCAAAATTTTTTTTTTTTACTACAAAGGTTTGTGCCCTAAGTGCATGCTTTTTATAAACCTAAAGCAGCCATGTGGAACCTATATGTAATGCAAATATACAAGAAATAAGTTCATAAAATAATCAAAAATAAATATTTTTGCATATAAATAATAATTTAGCACCTTGTTTTGCTTGTCAGTGTCCATGGAAATGCTCCTCTTCTGAAAAGACTGCAAGCTGTCTGGATCTTGTCTGGATCTCAGCTCACACTGGTGAAGGCTTGATTATACACTGCACTGAGGCCAGGTCCAAAATCTCCTGTTGTTAGGACCAAAATTACTTGCATGCCAGGATTTGTTTGCAAAATGTAACAGACAGAGACCTCTAGTGGCCACTTTTTTAAACAATATTTTCCACATCTTCAATGCATTTTTTGTTATGAAGTGTATTAGGAAAATGCTTAATTTTTAATAAAGTATTAATTGAAAAAAGTTGTTTCTAATGACAGTAATGCTTTAGTAAGAAAAGGGAAAAATGTTAACTACATTTTAGAGTTAAACATAGATTGATTAGTGGTGAACTCCTGCAATGGCTGGGATTGGAGATAATGCAGATCTGTGCTGTTTAACCCCTAAATGCTGTTAACAATTAAGTCAGTTGTTTCCAACTTGTTTTCCTTTAAGTGGTATTTCTGAAGCATAATCATATTGTTTACTATTTATAGTAATTGAAATGTTATTCATACAGTATTGTACTTACTGTTATTTTTTTTTTTTGTTATTTACTGGACTTCAAATACACTAGATCTTGCAAGGACAATAGAGGAAGTAAGCTACAGTGTATCTACAGACATGGAAAATGTTGGTACTCTTCCACTAAAGACAGAAAACCCCACAATGCTCCCTGAAATAACTTGAAACTGACAAAAGTAATAATAAGTATTACCTGGTGAAAATCAGACATTGTGGTTCAAAAAGAACCATTTTGAAAAACAAAATGATGGAACTGTCTTGGACAAAAATGATGGTACCCCCTAGAAAAGATAGAAAATAATTTTAGGGACATGTTAAACTGGTCCCCTGAATTTAATATTTTGTTGCACAACTTTTTGAGGCAGTCACTGGAATCAAGTGATTTCTGTAACTTTCAGTGAGACTTCTGCACTTGTCTCCATGGAGCCTTCTTCAGACTACATGTTTCAGCTCCTTCCACAGATGGTCAATAGGATTCAGATCAGCACTCATAGAAGGCCACTTCAAAATAGTCCAATGTTTTGCTCTGAGCCATTCTTTGGTGTTTTTAGCTGTGTGTTTTGGGTCATTCTCCTGTTGGAGAACCTAGGACCAAGCTTCCTGACATTGGGCAGCAAATTTTGCCCCAGAATTCCTTGATAGTTTAGAGATTTCATTGCACCCTGTACAATTTGAAGAAAACCTGTGCAAGATGCAGCAAAGCATCCCTAATACATAACTGAGCCTCCTCCATGCTTCAAAGTTAGTTCAGTGTTCTGTTATTTGTATGCTTCATTTTTTTGCATCTGCGAACATCAAGCTCATGTAACTTGCCAAAAAGCTCCAGTTTTGTCTCACATTCTCCTATAAGCCTCATTGCTTGCCAAATTCATGTGCTTTTAAAAGTCATCTTCCTTTAAGTCCACTTTAATGTTCCTGCAACTGTAGTCACAGGAACATCAAGCTTCTTGGAGGTGGTCTTATAGCCTTTTCCCTTACCATGCTTGTCTCTAATATTCTTTCTAATCTCCTGTGTCAACTCTCTGCTTGTCTTTCTGTGGCCAATGTTCAATGTGGTACACGCCATGATACCAGACAGCACCCAACAAATAGGGAGACTGACCGATTACAGGTTTGGAGACACCTGTGATGCTTATTACAGGACATACCTTAGTATAGCATGTCCCTATTGTCAAATTATTTCCTTTCTTTTATAGGGGTACCATCATTTTTGGTTAAACCACAATTCAAAAGCATTGTCTAATTTCCATCAGGTAAACTGTAGTAAATTTATGTTCATTATTATTTTTGTCAGTTTCAAGTTATTTCAGGGAGCATTGTGTTTTTTTCTGTCTTTAACGGAAGAGTACCAACAATTTTATCCACGTCTTAATCTTAATGCTGGTTATAACCCCTTAACACAAAACAACATAACTGTATGTTGACTTCTTAAGTACCTAGTTACTTTTTTAAACTCTTGCCGCAAAATCAGATACATGTACGTGGTGATTAAGGCTGACTTGCCTTCAACACGTAGATGTACCTGATAATTTTAAAGCATACCTGTCATATCCCATCCTGATCATGTACATGTAATTTTTATGTTTCTCTCACCTATATCTCTCAAAAATAATAATAATAATACCATATTACAGCTGCTCAATGTCTTTTCCATCTTGACAAAGGGAGGGGGCGTATCTATCTCTTGCCTACTGTGATGACTCCCCCCCTCCCTCACTCTGCCTACAGATTTTGCAAAACTACAACTTCCAGCATGCCCATACATCCTTTGACTGTCCAGGCATGCGTGACATTGTAGTTTTGCAACAGCTGGAGGCACATGTTTGGTAAAACTCTGTGTTACAGCAGTGTTTCTTCAGGCTGTGTTCCTCCTGCAGCCTTGTCAATCAGCCATCTCATGTCCATGACCCTTTGACACCCGCATGCTGCTGTGGGACTCATCAGTGTCCCAAGAGGTATGGGGACCCCTAGTGGTGGGATTTTCAAAGGCAGTTTTCCTTAATAAAATGTGATTTATATTTATTTTTAAGAACTATATTAGAAAAATGATTGTTTTGCCAAGATGTACAACATATAAAATGTTTTTATATCTGACAGTGCCCATTTAAATGTCACAGTGTCATTGGGTGCTGTGACAGTCTAGTGAGCTTAGCTGTGCAGCACAGCTGAGCATCCCTGAAGCCTGCTAGGGACCAATTGCAGCAGTCCCCAGCTGGCGATCGTTGCTATTGGTCTGTCAGTACTGAGGGTAATATGCTAAGGGGTAAATGCCCTTAATTTTTTTTGTGTGTGGAAAAAAATTTAAATAATAAAAAAAAAAAAAAATATATATATATATATATATATATATATATATATATATATTGTGATGACTTGCTCTTGCAGTGAGGTGCGGTTAGCAGTTTGGAGGTTAGGAGACAGAGTTTTAAACCAAAGTCCAGTGTTTTATTCACAGTTGAGAACACAGCAAAACAGTCTTTAACGCAAAACAAAGGAAAAACACAACAAAGTCCACCTGTATATCCTTAGGCGTTTGTTCACACCTGCGTTCACGCCACACATCGACAGCACGTCTTTTCCAGGCACCAGCCAGGCTGTCCAGCAGCTCCCTCTCTTGGAGCTATCACGGGGAGACTCCACACACAGCCCTCCCTGGCACTGTGTGCTACAACTAGCAAGTCTCAATCCAATTTCTTTCCAATCCACCTGCAGCTGGTGAGGCAGCCTAGCTTTAGGCCAACGAAAAGCCCAGCCTGGATTGTGGGGAATGACCCCCACCCTGCACTTGGTCATTCCCGGTAAGAATATGTATATATATATATATATATATATATATATATATATATAAATAGTGACAATGTAGCAAGGGAAGGGTGTATTTCCCTAGCTAACCCTGGAGAAACCTTCAACTGTGGCCTAATTAATGAGGTAGCAAAAAGGGGAAGTGTGTTTATAAGGAAAGGAAACATTATAGTCTGGGCTTTCCCTAGAAGACAGCAAGATGGCTGTAGGGGGAGGCAGGGGTTCTGGTGAGGAACACACAGCCCGAGCTGTGAATGGCCCCAAGTGTGGACGAGACACAAAGCAAGAGGTTGCAAACGCTGTGTGTGAACAGTGAGTAGAAGGTTGCAGGAGGCATAAGTTTAACTGGCAGGGGAAAAGTCCACCAGTTGATAGACAGGGCATGCTGGATTGTTTAGTTAGTGACTGGACGGTCTAGGGTTTTGTTTTGTTCCTGTGTTATGGTTTTATTTATCCATCAACCTGTCTAATGAAGCTGGTGAGGGTCCGGACTTGCATAAAGTACTGTTGTTTGCCGGTTTATTGAAGTGGAAATGTGTCCTGTGGCTGTGTCAAGGATGATCCCAGAGCTATCCCCAGGGAGAAATCCTTACAATATATATATATATATATATATATATATATATTGCCAAAAAATGATGACAGTTAGAAAAAAAAAAATCAATAGAATGCAAAAATAAAATAAACAGTTTTGTCCTATAGGCAAAAATAGGCTGTGGACATAATTACTTAGTTTTTTTTTATTTATTTCAGTGTGTAGAAACTTTTGTAGTTGTAGTTGCTAAACTTTGGTGCCCTACATATGCCCTTCTCATTGTGTGTGCCTGCTGCCTACATAGGCATCAGTGTCCCTGCATGGATACGCACATATATAAATACATAGATATAGGATGTGTATTACAGAACTTCATCCTTATCCAGTACATGATGAGAATAATACATGCAGGGTCACACAACCTCCCTGTGTCTTCATTATATTTAATATATTATCGTTACTTCTGTCATGTAAATCCCATATACTAGTATGTAGGATACGATAGCCAATCCTTCTTTACTGCACACATAACTTTTTTGTTGCTAACTGATAGTTGCCAAGTGCTTATATTCTGAAAGGGAACTGATGCTTTCCCAGGATCTTGGGGTGGGATGGACATGTTCCTATGACGGTGCAGTGGGCTGATCCCTGGAGTTCTCTGCATGTATTTCATCCTCCTCCATAACCACATTTCAATGTGCAATAAGTCTCTGAGTGGTGCTGCACATACTCAGCTGGTCTGCTCACACCACTCAGGTTCAAACTACAAAAACTTTTTTTCATCATCAGGAAAGGAATTTATATTCAACCACAAGTCAAGATGGGCACTGGGGATTATATCTGTGTGACAATGACTGGTGGAGCACCCTGGGGTTTCAGACTGCAAGGTGGCAAGGGGTACCAGGAGCCTCTGCATGTTTGTAAGGTAAGGAGTATCTGTCATTTTGCCCTATGTCTGCCATGCCACTATCAATGCTTATACAATACTCCCTCATTTTGCCTGTTTGGTACTATGGGTTCAGTCTCCAAAAAAACACATAAAATACAGAGCTTTTGTGGAGTTTACAGCAGAGATTCTTAAGTCAGCTGCAAGAAAGTCTTTGATCATCAGTGATCACTGGGAATTCTTCATGTTGGAGACTGATGGTTTCCACATCACTGTACATAGGATGACATATCTGCTGATCTAGCACAGATTATACTTCTTGTAATAACTCTGTGCACAAATCATGTAGAGAAGCCTCTTGAAAAACATTGAGCTATATACACAGCCCGGGGCACCCAAAAAAAGGAACAAATGTGGTAATGTTTACATGGAGAACATGTTTAATGTCATTTTAATGGCACGCAAGCACTACTTCAAAACATGATTCCTATTTTATGTGGACCACAAGTGCTGGGTAATACATCAAGCTACAATCGAATCCTGACTTCACTGGACTGTAGTTATAAATATTTACAGGCATCTATACAATACACAAACATACACGTTTGTCTCCACATATGTTAAGTATCTACAATAGATCATTTCTATAGTATTCCAATAGAATACAAGTATAATAGCTGCCTAAATGCTATAATTCAGTGTGTCCCTAGGCCAGTCTTTCCCAACCAGGGTGCCTCCAGCTGTTGCAAAACTACAACTCCCAGCATGCCCGGACAGCCAAAGGCTGTCCGGGCATGCTGGGAGTTGTAGTTTTGCAACAGCTGGAGGCACCCTGGTTGGGAAACAATGCCCTAGGCACTGCATTGTCACTACATTATCATCATACATAAACCTACTACATTATCATCATACATAAACCTACTATATGATCATCATACATAAACCTACTACATTATCATCATACATAAACCTACTACATTATCATGATACATAAACCTACTACATTATCATCATACATAAACCTACTACATTATCATGATACATAAACCTACTACATTATCATGATACATAAACCTACTACATGATCATCATACATAAACCTACTACATGATCATCATACATAAACCTACTACATGATCATCATACATAAACCTACTACATGATCATCATACATAAACCTACTACATGATCATCATACATAAACCTACTACATGATCATCATACATAAACCTACTACATATTATCATCATACATAAACCTACTACATGATCATCATACATAAACCTACTACATAATCATCATACATAAACCTACTACGTTATCATCATACATAACCCTACTACATGATCATCATACATAAACCTACTACATGATCATCATACAAAAACCTACTACATTATCATCATACATAAACCTACTACATTATCATCATACATAAACCTACTACATGATCATCATACAAAAACCTACTACATTATCATCATACATAAACCTACTACATTATCATACATAAACCTACTACATTATCATCATACATAAACCTACTACATTATCATCATACATAAACCTACTGCATTATCATCATACATAAACCTACTACATTATCATCATACATAAACCTACTACGTTATCATCATACATAAACCTACTACGTTATCATCATACATAAACCTACTACATTATCATCATACATAAACCTACTACATAATCATCATACATAAACCTACTACATTATCATCATACATAAACCTACTACATAATCATCATACATAAACCTACTACATTATCATCATACATAAACCTACTACATTATCATCATACATAAACCTACTACATGATCATCATACAAAAACCTACTACATTATCATCATACATAAACCTACTACATTATCATACATAAACCTACTACATTATCATACATAAACCTACTACATTATCATCATACATAAACCTAATACATTATCATCATACATAAACCTACTACATTATCATCATACATAAACCTACTACATTATCATCATACATAAACCTACTGCATTATCATCATACATAAACCTACTACATTATCATCATACATAAACCTACTACGTTATCATCATACATAAACCTACTACATTATCATCATACATTAACGATGCAACACGGTAGTGTTGTAAATAATACATGAAATGGTAATACATCTATGCTACAATATTATTTCTATTTCCCTTATGTCTAGTACTGTATATCACTCTGCAAAACCTGTATCTTTACACAGTCACTAAAGTTCAACAAGTTACTCTTCTTTTTCTAAAAGTTACTAGTGCAAAATTACTCAGGGAATAAAAGCATCTTAAGACACAGAATAGGCATAGTGAAATCCTGCCACCTAGTGGGATGCCTTTGCACTGTCACTTATATTGCACAAGTTTCTAAAGTTTTTAGATAGAACTATAATTTACATTTTAACAAAGTTAGGCTGGATTCACATCACGTTTTTGCCATACTGTTTTCAATCCGTTTTTTTAAAGAAAACCGTATGCAAAAAAACGGATGGAACAGTATGTGAAAAAGCAAAGCAAAGTTAAAAAAGTTTTTAAACTATATACTGCTTTTAAAAGTGCATACAGTTCCGTCCGTTTTTATTTTTAAAAAAAATATGTTTTTGATAATTTTGTCCATTTTTAATGGGAGGGGTGTTGGGTGGGGACTTTAGGATGCAAATGCGCATGTGCAAAGTAAAAACCATATATGGTTTCCCATATGGAACTGTATATATGTGCGTTTCCCATTGACGTCCATGTTAAAAAAAACGTATGCGGTTGCAGTACGGTTTTTAAATCGAAGTCAAAACTGTGGTTGACCACGTTTTTGTCTCCGGTTACAAACCGTACTGCAACCGCATGAGGCCGGATGAAGTGGGTTAATCCCGCGAAACTACCGGTGTAGCCTCCGAGCACTCCTAGAACACGCCGAGTTTACCCATGTCCCCGGACTCCATGGATTAATGACCGAAGCCTAGCGGTGAGTGCATATTACTATTTTCTATATACCATATACGGTTTTTACTTTGCCCACCCAACACCCCTCCCATTAAAAATGGACAAAATTATCAAAAACGTATGTTTTTTTTTTTTTTATAAAAATGGACGGAACTGTATGCACTTTTAAAAACAGTATGCAGTTTAAAAACGCATATGGTTTACTTTTTCCCATACCGTTCCATCCGTTTTTTTTGCTATAGGGTTTTCTTTAGAAAAACGGATTGAAAACAGTATGGCAAAAATGTGATGTGAACCCAGCCTTACAGTGGTTGTATCCAGGGAGGAGGCTACTACTTATGAAGTGCAAAATTTTTAACAATGACCTGCCTTTTTTGCACAACTAACTCAATATTGTGTCTGAGATGCTCAAAATGCTGTAGTTTCCAAAAAAGATGACGACTACTTCCCTTGTGGTATGAGAAACTAAAATGAGCTGAGAGGCATGAGAAATGTGGCATGAGAAACTGAAATGAATGCGGGACTCCGTGCACCTGGATGGGGGCAATCTGAAATCCTGCCTCGACCATCAAGAGAGCTTCTTCTACCCCTGGAAACAAAGTTTAAAGTCTATCTGCATTATGGGAACTTTGTATGGGAACCAGCAGAATTGTGAGTGCAGCTCTAGGCTATAGTATAGACTATAACCAAGTTAAGTAATGCTATATATTTATCTTCAGGGATGGTTCATCACAGTTATAATGACCTAGTCGACAGGCCTATCACAAGTTAAAGGAGTAGTCCGGTGCGCACTTTTTTCCTTTTATCCCGTCCGGGCTGCAAAATAAAAGAAAACACACTTTCTCTTACCTGCAAACGAGCCCCCGGAGCTCCGGTACACTCCGGTACAGGTGTTCAGTCCCCGGGCTGTATTCTTCTTACTTCCTGTTAGCCCGGCATGTCACACGGAGCTTCAGCCTATCATCGGCCGCATCGATGTCCCGCCTCGGCCCATGATAGGCTGAAGCTCCGTGTGACGTGCCGGGCTATCACCGGCCGAGGCGGGACATCGATGCGGCCGGTGATAGGCTGAAGCTCCGTGTGACATGCCGGGCTAACAGGAAGTAAGAAGAATACAGCCCGGGGACCGAACACCTGTACCGGAGCTCCGGGGCTCGTTGGCAGTAAGAGAAAGTGTGTTTTCTTTTATTTTGCAGCCCGGACAGGATAAAAGGAAAAAAGTGCGCACCGGAGTAATCCTTTAAAGTGGTACTCCCGTGGAAAACTTTTTTTTTTTTAAATCAACTGGTGCCAGAAAGTTAAACAGATTTGTATATGACTTCTATTAAAAAAATCTTAATCCTTCCAGTACTTTTTAGGGGCTCTATACTACAGAAGAAATGCTTTTCTTTTTGGATTTCTCTGATGTCACGACCACAGTTCTCACTGTTGACCTCTGCTGTCCATTTTTGGAACTGTCCAGAGCAGGAGAAAACCCCCATAGCAAACATATGCTGCTCTGGACAGTTCCTAAAATGGACAGCAGAGGTCAGCAGAGAGCACTGTGGTCATGACATCAGAGAAATTCAAAAAGAAAACCCTTTCCTCTGTAGTATACAGCCCATAAAATGTATTGGAAGGATTAAGATTTTTTTAATAGAAGTGATTTACAAATCTGTTAAACTTTCTGGCAACAGTTGATTTAAAAAAAAAAAAGTTTTCCACTGGAGTACCCCTTTAAGCCAGAACACCCAGGGACATGCACAGATAAAATTGGGGACAGGGGCTGAACTATAAAAAAAAAAAAAAATGCACTTCTTATAATTATTTATATAAATGCCCACATAATGATACCAGACTTCCCTGAGCACTTATAGGAGGAACATCAAAAGTGCAGGGGCTCAAGTCAACCTGTGCACGTCCCTGCTGCTCTGTACTGACAAGGAGCAACAACCCCAAAACAGTGCTGTCTGCAGATGGGTCCTCGGCAGGTCATAACTAAGGGCAATTTGAGACCCGAACATGAGGTGGAGATAGAGGAATACCTTTGCAGTAGCACCTAATTCTTTATGACAAAACATTGCAGAAACAATTATTTATGTTAACCCCTTCCTTTCCTGACATTTGATGTACATACAAAATTGAGAAGTACTTCTGTCAAATTGCCATACAGTGTTTGCTCAGGAGCTGAGCTGGTGTGAAATAAAAT
Source organism: Hyla sarda (assembly GCF_029499605.1). Taxonomy (NCBI): domain Eukaryota; kingdom Metazoa; phylum Chordata; class Amphibia; order Anura; family Hylidae; genus Hyla; species Hyla sarda. The sequence goes on from NC_079189.1 coordinate 186,367,153, forward strand.
AAGAAATAAACCTGTTTCTGTGAGAGTAGATGCCGTGATCAATAGTGACATCAAAGTGGTTGCATGGAGGGAAGGGCCTACTTTACCACCGTGGAAGGGCCTACTTTACCACCATTAAGAGATTTTTTCCTTCTTCCCTGTTTTTGGCAAACATTTCAAAAAACATTTTTTTGCAAAGAAGATGCTTCTTTCAGATGCTTGAATCCCAAAATATAGTACATTCCCAAATATGGATATTTAGTGACACATAATTAGCCCAAAAGAAGTCCCTTGCGCCTATTTTATGTCTTATGATCATAAAATAAACTACATGTGAACTGAATGTTTTATCATTGAATTCAATAAATTTTAGTGATAAAAGCCTATACTGTGGCCATTTTATGAGGCTTAACCCCATTTTGGCCTTAAGGGCAGAGCCAATTTAATTTTTTTGTGTTTTTTTTTTTTATTTTTATTTTTTTCACCTTCTAAGAGCTGATACATTGTTACCATAAAATGTACGTCGAAACCAACAAACCATTACTCATGGGGGCGGTATTGAAAAGTAAACTGCAATTTTACAGTTTTTTTGGGGGGAAGGGGGGTTTGTTTTTACTCAATGCACTTTATTGTAAAAATGACATGTTGACTGTAGGTTTATGTGTATATACCGTAGTTCTGAACTTTTTTTTAATTTTTTCATATATTGGGCTGTATGGGGGCTCATTTTTTTTGCACCGTGATCTGTAGTTTTAGTGAGTTCCATTTTTGTTCTGATGTAACTTTTTAGAAGCTGTGTAGAAGGTATTCAGCTCACCTTCCACGCCCCGCTGGGCACGGACTGGTACGGACCGTACCAAGGTAAATGCAGTAAAGGAAAGATGAATGTCCAGAGCTGCTCACGTGTAAAATGAAAATTCTTTATTGAAGCGTATACCCCATCGGTACAAAGGACACAGTAGTTACAGGTGACGCGTTTCAGCCCATCAAAGGGCCTTAGTTAGACTAAGGTCCTTTGATGGGCTGAAACACGTCACCTGTAACTACTGTGTCCTTTGTACCGATGGGGTATACGCTTCAATAAAGAATTTTCATTTTACACGGGAGCAGCGCTGGATATTCGTCTTTCCTTTACTGATGGAACTTTTTGATCACTTTTTATAAATTGTTTATTAATTCTTATCGTTTGTTACTTTTTCACATTTATTTCATTCACTGTGCGAGATCATAAACATTTTATTTTAATAGTTTGGACAAGCAGCGATACCAAATATGTTTATTATTTTCATTTTTTTGTAAAGTGGGAAAATAAGAGTGATTTTTTTTTCTTTATACATTTTGAAACTTTTTTTTTTTTTATGTGACATCAGTAGATAACATTCACTGTAATCGGCACCCACAGATACAGCTGAGCTATGCTTGGTTGTTATGGGCATAATCTCTACAGTTGTTCTCTCACAGTTTGAGAAACCAGGGTCACTATGGTCCTATGGAGCCCATTGGTTTTCCTTTACAGCTTATTATATATCTTCTTAAAAAGCTAGTAATCACTTTGGATAGTATAGTTTACCATGTTTCACTGTAGAAGAGGTGAGTAAGAATGGTCCCATTTGACTTATAACATAAACAACATTTTTGTTCTTAAGAAGTTTCTCTTACATCTCTGTGTTCTCTGATGGATCACTATTTCTCAATGTTTTGACGATAAGGCCACAGCCAAAAAATTCTTATTCTCTTTGCTCATTTTTTCTCAACATGTTTAAAGTCCTTTTGTGTAAGATATTTAGCAATGATCCTGCATTAAAAGTTATCATGCTGTGTTAGGCAAGGTTTACACTACGTTTGTGTCTCATTATGTCTCCTTTTTTATAGTTAAAGGAGAAATGCGGTGGAAAACCTTTACCTTCCCCTGTGCCCGGGCTGCAAAAACAAAAGAAAAAACATAAACTCACCTTCCTACGTTCCCCCGTTGCGCTGGTATCGGCATCCCGTTCCTCCGGCGATGCTCGGGTCCCTGCTTTTTAAGCTCAGAATGTCACACTCCGGTCTCTGGCCCGAGCTCCTTACATGACAGTGTGCTCAGCCTATCACCAGCCGAGGCGGGACATCGCTGCGGCCGGCGATACGCTGACCGCAGTGTGATGTTCCAAGGATAAGAAGCAGGAACCCGAGTAGTGCCAGAGGAACGGGATGCCGATAACGGCGCAACGGGGGAACATAGGAAGGTAAGTTAAAGTTTTCATTTTTTGTTTTTGCAGCCCGTGCACAGAGGAAGGTAAGGGTTTAAGGGTCTATTTACACGTACAGTATTCTGTGTTCAGTCATTCAGTTTACATTGAAATCTGGGGGCAATTAAAACTAAAATTAGCGGGCTCACATCAAAATCCTGCACATCAAATCTGCATATCAAATCTGTGCAGAATACTTTATGGGGGAGATTTATCAAATCCTGTCCAGAGGAAAAGTTTCTGAGTTGCCCATAGCAATCAATCAGATTGCTTCTTTCATTTTTTTTCTTTACAAATTAAAGAAGCAATCTGATTGGTTGCTATGGACAACTCAGCAACTTTTCCTCTGGACAGGCTTTGATAAATCTCCCCCTATGTGTGAATAGACCATAAAGAAGTTTTTGCCACCATGGACACTTGTTCCCTATACATATGATAGGGAATAAGTGTCAGATTGTTGAGGAGTCTGACTCCTGGGGTCCCTCTGCGATCTTGAGAAAGGGACTCCCGAAACTCCCGAATGTAGCGGTGTGCCTGATGCATTTCGCCACACAATGATGTACCCTTTCAAAGGCAGGCTCTATCAATAGCTTACTCAGACCAGAAATGCATTGTGTGCACAAAATAAACGTAAAAAATTACTTGCTGTGTATTTGACAGCGCGATCTAATTTGACAGCGCAATCTAAGGTCCCGAATCTTTCTATGAGAATTTCGTCCATTGTTCAAGCCCACCTTGACATGCGTGGTGATCTGCAACAATCAAAGTTTCTTTTCTACTGTGATATGTCCTTTGAATGTTGTGCTTCATATTGCACAACTCTTCTGGTGAGTGTGTTTTAACCTTTCAATATGTGATTTATCTAAAGGAATCCATGCAAGGAGCAGTCTTTTTCTCATGACTTTATAGAATAGATTTGTATGGTACTTTAAGAGATCCATCTGATCATGGGGGCGAGCGATTCTTGGGGGCGTCTTGGGCTACCAGACTGCCTGGAAAGTTTAAAAATATCCTGAAATGTGAGTAATGCTTTAAAGGGGTACTCCAGTGGAAAAAAAAATTTTCTCATATCCAGGGCCGACCTTTGGGCCGCACAGGGTGCCATAGCAACAGGGGCGCCGGGCGGCCGACACAGCTCACAGTGTAACAGGCCAGTGTGAGGTGGAATTTTGGGCCCCCGTGAAAACTTGCATCCACTCCTCCCCCAGCCCTCCGAAGATTTCCAAAGCTAGAGCTGGGGGAGGGCAGAGCAAGGAGAGAGAGGAGGTACATGCCCCCTCCCTCATCTCCTCTCCCTGAGCCCCGAAGGATGCAGGTCTGCACGGGGAGAGAGTACACGCCCCCTCCCTAATCTCCCCGAGCTCGGGAGGACGCAGGTCTGCACGGGGAGAGAATACAGGCCCCCTCCCTCATCTCCCCAAGCTCGGGAGGACGCAGGTCTTTACGGGGAGAGAGTACACGCCCCCTCCCTCATCTCCCCGAGCTCGGGAGGATGCAGGTCTTTACGGGGAGAGAGTACATGCCCCCTCCCTCATCTCCCCGAGCTCGGGAGGACGCAGGTCTTTACAGGGAGAAAAAAACCAGAGCAGGGGGAGAGAGGAGGAGCATGGCTCCCGCATCTCCCCTCGGAGGACGCAGGTCTGCACAGGGAGAAAGAAGCCAAAGCAGTGTTCCTTATCTCCCCTGCCTGAGCTCTGTCTGTGTTTACTGAACAGGATGACAAAGTACATGGGCTGGGGATTCATACACTGCAGGGACTGGGGAATAAATCTCTGACTGGGGATGATTTTTTTGTGAGAAGGGGGAGGGGGGCACATGATGGGAGTTGTAGTCCCTGTTATGTGTGTGTGTGTGTATGCTAGTGTTTCCCAACCAGGGAATGCTGGGAGTTGTAGTCCCTGTTATGTGTGTGTATGCTAGTGTTTCCCAACCAGGGAATGCTGGGAGTTGTAGTCCCTGCTATGTGTGTGTGTATGCTAGTGGTTCCCAACCAGGGCATGCTGGGAGTTGTAGTCCCTGTTATGTGTGTGTGTGTGTATGCTAGTGGTTCCCAACCAGGGAATGCTGTGTTGTAGTTGTGTGAATGCTGTGTTGTAGTTAAATTACCTGTAATAAAAAAAAAATATTTGTAACAAAGATTTTTTTTCCTCGTGTATGTTTATGGGGTAATAGGGGGGGGGGGAGGGGGCACCACAAGGTTAGCTCGCACAGGGCGCCTGAACACCTAAGGCCGGCCCTGTTCATATCAACTGGCTCCAGAAAGTTAAACAGATTTGTAAATTATTTCTATTAAAAAATAGTAACCCTTCCAGTACCTATCAGCTACTGTATGCTCCAGAGGAAGTTGAGTTGTACTTTTCTGTCTGACCACAGTGCTCTCTGCTAACACCTCTGTCTGTGTCAGGAACTTTCCAGAGTAGGAGCAAATCTCCCTATCCTGCTCTGGACAGTTCCTGATACAGACAGAGGTGTCAGCAGGGAGCACTGTGGTTAGACTGAAAAGAACAATTCAACTTTTCAGCAGAGAGCACTGTGGTTAGACTTAAAAGAACAACTCAGTTCAACAACTCTCCAGTATACAGCACCTGATAAGTAAACTACTGGAAGGGTTAAGATTTTTTAATAGAAGTAATTTACAAATCTGTTTAACTTTCTGGAGCCAGTTGAAATGTAAAAAAATAAATAAAAGGACAGCTATTGTTTTAAATGTGTACCATGTAATGCATACATTTTTCTATGGTGGGGTGGCGGTGCAGGAAAGTTGGACGCTTGCCACCAGGTTTCCTCACTGATAACACCTGATAGGAGATAAGACGTCTAGGGACGGAGTACCCCTTTAAGCCTGTATACATATGTGTTTAGGTAAGAAACATTTTTCAATTACTGTATGCAAATCATCCCCAACTCATAATTTCTGATCCTTAACTTGACTAGGATAGGATTGTTTTGCGCAGAAACAAAACCTACAAAACCTTGAGTTTATTGATCTAAATGGCTGCTTATTCTGGACAGTCATTCTCAGTGGGTAATCCTTTTTAGAGGATGATCCTTCTCAGTGGGCAGTCCTTGGTAGGTCTTCCCTCTCTGTGATTGGCAGTTATCGCTGCACAATCATACAGGGGAAGATGTCAGTCATTGTTCAAGACCATCCAATGGATTCACTTATTTTCACAAAAATAAATATGACTATGAAACCATGGAATAAAATACCTGTGATTTTGACAGAGGAGGGCAGTGCAAGGATTTATATAGTATATTCTAATATTTTCTTCTTTTACTTTACAGTAATGTTTTTTTAAAGTGATATTGCCTAACAGTAGTGCTTTTATTCTTTTCATGGCAAACTCTGTTATTCCTAAGCTACAGTTTCTGTTATTACTACATCCACATACAGGTTTTTTTTGCTTCTATTGCTTAGCTTAAGAATTCTGTCAGCCTAGGCCTGTATTATTTCAGACCAGGCCTTTGCTAACAGCAAGAATGATGATTTAAAGCAGGCATGTGTACAAGGAAAATCAGTATAAAGCAGGAAATCCCTTCTGGATTGATGTAAAGTCCCCTGAAGAGAAAACTGTGGAAGTATGTCGAAGTGTTTCTTATCTCTTTTGGAATTTTGAGCAGTCCTTCTTGAAATGTTAATGGCAAATACAGTATTTAATCGGTTTTCAGGCTTTTGCTTAAAACTTTTTTTTTTTTTATGTGAAAATTTGTTATCCTATATTCAATGGGAGCAGAGATGATGCTTGCAAAACGAGGTATTTTCTGCAATTATACAATATTATTTGGCAGATTGTTTACCTTAAGATAACTGGACATGTCTGTGAGGCTGCATTCACACCACGTTTTTTACATACGGGTGCCGGATACGGCGGGGGGAGAAGCAAACCGGGCGCTCCCGTACCCCAGCCGGATCAGCCCGTGACTCCATTTACTTTAATGATCCGTATGCGGTTTTGGACTGGACCTAAAACCGTAGTATACTATGGTTTTAGGTCCGGTCAGAAAACCGCATACGGGTCAAAACTGAGCTGACCGGAGTCACCGTTTGACTCCAGTCGGATCATTAAAGTAAATGGAGTCACGGGCTGATCCGACTGGGGTACGGGAGCACCCAGTTTGCCCCTCCCCGCGCTGGATCCGGCACCCATATGTAAAAAACGTGGTGTGAATGCAGCCTAAGCCTGATCAAAACATGGGAGAGAACTCCAAATCTGTGGCAACAATTTCCCAATATAATCAATGTAATTGAATTGTGCATGATTTCAATCAGAGACCTATCGACACATCTTGTATTCTAATGGGTGATGGAGGTCCCCACCTATGACAGTTTAGGAAGTACAGAATATTCACATTAACCCCTTAGAGCTATTCAACATATTAATCTGTCAAGGCAGATGGGTCTCTATCCACAAGATCTATGCTCATGAGATCAGTGGCAAAAGTATGGCTATATGTAGATACATGGTCTAATAGTTTTTCTGTCATTGTTAGCTCAAGGTGTCACACAAGGTATTTTTCCATAAGAAACTATTGATTTTAATGGCCCAAACATGGTCAACTAGTGAGTACATTCAAGTAATAAAAAAAAAAAGATGAATGTGAGTCTGAAACAAAACTTGCATAAGCTTGGAATTTGACCCAAATATACAGTAGTCACTAGCTGACAACTTTTGGGCCATTAAAAATGATGGGGTTCATGCTTATCTGTGCCTGGATCCATTGGCACCCTATTTTCACATTTTTCTGATGTATCTGTGCCACAAAGAGCACAAATGTGGCATGAAAGCACCCTGACAGGAAATATGCTAGTATTTTAGTTTTGATTCCTAAAATATTAGTAAGGAATCAAATGATGGCTGCTTGAAGTCCCTTAGTGGGACAAAAATAGTAAAGTTAAGTTTAAGAACTAAATTCCTTTAAATATAAAAAATTTTACATATTTTTCTTTTAATATGCAGTTCACCATAATTAAAATACAAGTTTGTACGACTACAATCTCAATGACCAAAAAATAACTGTATTTTTTATACACCTAAACTCATAGGGTTAGAAAATAGCAATATTTTTTTAATTTCCCTCCAAAGAAAATATTAAAATTAAAGAAAAATTATACCCATAAACATTGTCAAAAAACCTATGAAAAGCAAGCCATCATACAGCCTAACTGATGAAAGAATAACATAATTTTGGGTCTTGAAATGCACAAAAAGCAGCTGCACAATAAACAGCAAGACAGTATTGGAATTGCTGCCACCAATTAAAAAAAAAAAAAAAAAAGCTAATCAAGAAATTTTTTGTATCCTAAAATGTCTCCATTAATAAATACAACCGGTGCATGAGAAACCATCATACAGCTACATGGACAGAAAAATAAAAAAGTTATTCACCTTAAATGATTATTGGGAAAAAAACAAAAACAAATAAAAATTGCAGTCCAATCTACTGATATCATGTTATAGAGCAGGAGAAGCTGAGAAGATTTATATATATATATATATATATATATATATATATATATATATAGTTTTATGATTAAAAAAAATAGTATAATTCGTCATTTATTCATGTAAATCTCTGTTTTAGGAGTCCAGTAGGCGGCACTAATCAGTGATTGATGCTCTTCTCTGTACAAGTGTGCATGCAGAATTAACCATCAGTCACTTATTAGGACCCACCCCCTTGACTCCTAAACCCAGATATTAAGATTAATAAATTATAAGTTCTACAACTTTTTTTCTTAAAATGATATATCAATCTGCTTAGCCAATCCTTCTCTATATCATGATGCATGCAGCTCATACAGCTTGAATAGAATGACTGGTTTCCTTTAAATGGGCACTGTCAGTGCTGTACATCTTGGCAAAACAATAGTGTTTCTAATACACTTCTTTTTAAAAAATTCACATTTTATAAAAAAAAAAACTGCCTTTGAAAATCACTCCACTAAGGGTCCCCATATCTCTTGGGACACTGATGAATCCCAAAGGTCATGGACAAGAGATGGCTGATGGATAAGACTGCAGGAGTAACACAGCTTGCAGCAACACTGCTGTAACACAGAGTTTTAGAAACATGTGCCTTCAGCTGTTGCAAAACTACAACTCCAAGCATGCCTGGACAGTCAAAGGATGTCTGGGCATGCTGAGAGTTGAAGTATTGCAAAAGCTGTAGGCACACAGCTTAAAAAAGAACCATCCAAACACTGTATCCCAACTATTCTAAAACTACAAGTGCCAGCATGCATTACAGCAAAAGGATGATACACATGAATGACATAGGAAAATATAGAACAAATAGAAAAAGTTTGCATAAAAACTACTGTACTTTTAGCAATAAACCTTTGTACTAATTTAGGAAGATCTAAGTTATATACTCACCATATTGTCTTTGGTGGTAGAGTACAGCCAATCTCCAATAATCCTTCTTCTTCTCTGTGTAACATGTACCGCATAAAACCATAGAGGAAAGGGTTACAGAGCAGGGCTGCTATGCTCCAGAAGTGAGTTAGCAGAGTGAGGGAGAGAGATGAGTCATGCAGAGTGCAGGCAAGAGAGGGACACGCCCTCTCCTCAAGAGAGAATGGAAGAGACAGTGAGCAGGTTTAATATGCTTTTTTTTTAGTGAAATATGAGTGATGGAGACATAAAATGATATATACATAATCAGGATTAGGTGCTGAGTAACATATAACAATTTTTGTGGGATCAGAGAGGTACGCTTTAAGGCTTTAAAGTATTTTACCATATGTTAATGATCATAGATTTCATAGTAAAATAATGCCAGAACAAGAGTAACTTCAATCTTTTTTTTAGTTAAGACATGTATTCTATTTACCTATGGTACAGCATTTTTGTTTTAGGGGGTATATCTCAAGCAATGTTGTAGTGAGCAGACAAGTATTCTTTACTCACATTACAATATTTTAATTTGTTTTTTAAAAGTGCACAAACACCATAGAAAAACATTTACCTGCATCTATTATGAGAATATGAAATTTACTGGTTTACAAAGCTTCATATGCAATTAAAATATAATGTAGATTATGCAACAAATAACCAAAAGGTATGCTAACAACAAGTAGTGTCCATCAGGTAGCATATCATTTATAACCAGGCAAGGATGGTATATCCTTGCACCTTGCAATAATATTTATGGTGGGAAAATACCATTGAAAGAGTAAATCGTACTTTGTACCGTTGGGAGCATTACGTTCTGCTATAGCAAAAAGCACTGTTTTACAACCATCTGGAAAACTTGACTTGATGGGACGTTATAGCCTTGCATCATATGATATCCTAGACGGGACAGGGGAATTCTCATGCCCTCTGTGAAAGAATCACAGGCTGATTATGTGCCAGTGGGCGTGTCAATATTAATTAATTTAATTTAATAATTTATTTGCATTCTAAAACATAAGAAAACTAACATTACTTTAAGTATTAAATTAACCCTATTCATGAGAAAATATACAGACTAAAAGTTGTCCATTTCGCCATAACAACAGCTCATCCATTTTCTAACTTGGGAAATTATAGCTGGAACCTAACTTTTTATACCTTTTAGATCCATACCAGCATGGATATACTTGCTGACAGTTTTGTTTGCTCAAGACTGTCCAATGAACTGGACCTCAAAAGGGTTAAAGGGGTGTTCCATGAAAAAATTTTTTTTTCATATCAACTGGCATCAGAAAGTTAAACAGATTTGTAAATGACTTCTATAAAAAATCTTAATCCTACCAGTACTTATCAGCTGCTGAAGTTGAGTTGTTCTTTTCTGTCTGACAACAGTGCTCTCTGCTGACACCTGTCTGTCTCAGAAACTGTCCAGAGCAGGAGAGGTTTGCTATGGGGATTTGTTGCTACTTTGGACAGTTCCTGAGAGAGACAGAGGTGTCAGCAGAGAGCACTGTTGTCAGACAGAAAAGAACAACTCAATTTCAGTAGCTGATATAAGTACTGATATGATTAATATTTTTGAACAGAAGTAATTTACAAATCTGTTTAACTTTCTCCATTAATTTCAATGCAAGCCAATGACACGCCCCCTCTCATAAGCTTGCATTGAGGGGGCGGAACATGATGTCACACGGGGGCGGAGCTGTGACATTACAATACTCCGTCCCCGTGATCGTTATTCATCAGACCCGGCGCAAACAGAGGCTGAGGTTAGCAGGGTGCTGCATGAAAGATTGTGGGGGTCCCCAGTGGCGGGATCCCCGTGATCAGTGATCAGGCATATTATCCCCTATACTTTGGATAGGGGATAAGATGTCTTAGGGCCGCAGTACCCTTTTAATTGTCCTCCATTCTTGGGATCTGTGGTGATCACGGCAGTCAGAAGCCTAAAGATCTTGGGATAACCCCTTGGGATAACCCCTTTAACTATCCAGCAAATTCAGATTCAAATCTTGTCAAGTATGCAAAGTCTCCTATGGATCAATATTTTATCACATATAATGCACTTTAGTGTTAATAGGTTAAAGATAGTAAACCTAGTCTTCTCCATTGTAATAAAACAAAGCTCAAATTCCAAATTAGCACTGTAAAAGTAATGTATTATAATAAAGTGAGGAATAAAGCTGGATCAAGTAGAAAAGCTTTGGCAATGTAGTGTGACACGCAGTAAAAGGGATGAACTCAGCAAATGCTTATATTTCGGTATAAATGATCCATAAGTTGATGGTTTAAACATTGTTTAGTATCCAATACAAAGCAAGCACAGTGAGGTAATCCTTCATATATCCCATGACCTGCTGTGGAGCCTGTGAAAAGAACAGATGTCAGGATAAATTATATGATAATAATAGTTCAGAAGCATGTTAAATTAGCTGTTAGATAGCGTAGAAGACATGGGGAAGCTGGGGTGTAATCCACTTTAATGTATACCAGGTCCACTTTTCAACTAAACTTTCAATTCCCCAAACATTTCCCACTTATTCTTTCTGTGAAATAAGCTGTTGGAGATCTGTTTGATGGGCTGTTTTTCATTTTAATAGAGGAGATTCGGTAACATTCAGCAAGAGAAGCACACATGCAATGATCATAGCTTATGAAGCGGAGTTGCCAAGTGTTGAATACAAATATAAACTCAGTTCATAACACATGACGTATAGTAGAACAGATGTAGCTATGCGGAGAAAGGAAATCAAACAAAAGAAAATCCACATTAATCTATTCTCCTTTTCTTTAAATGAGACTATGTATTGTTATATAAATAATATTGTGAACATACAGGAAATCTTTTCCAGGTAAATTAGTACATTTGCTAATGGATACTTTTTATAAAAACACCTCTTTTCATTAGCTCACAGTGTTAGAAATCCTCTCAGGGGAAGGGGCGTGTCCCTCCTTGTGGTGGTGGGAGGTGATTGGTGTGTCTGCTCATGCAGACTTGTCCATGACTCATGGACAAGCCTGATGCTGCTGCAGAACTGGTTAGTGTCCCAGTAGGAATGGGGACCTCTAGTGGTGGGATTTTTAGGAGCCATTTTCTTTATTAAATATTGAACATTTTGAAACCACATTTTAAAAACCATTTTAAACAACATATAAAACGTTTTTAGATCTGACATTGCCAATTTAAGTTTTTTCTTTTCACTAAGTTAGCAAAGATTTCTAACATTCTGTTCTCACTTTGTTACTTTTTTTTACTTTATTTTAGCCTGCAACACAACTATGTGAAAAAAGTGAACGGGTGTGAGGACTTTACTAATCCATTGTATTGTTTATGATGCAGTTACATTTCCTACTGTCCATACATCAACCTCTGCCATAGTGTAGGGTTTCACTTGCTCATATGTAGGGATTTCTCCTGCTTTATTTAAACAATGTAACCATCGCACTAAGCTTTGGGCACAATATTGTTTTCTTTGGCTACTCATAGGTTCTCTAAAACTGACATTCCAAATGTTTATTTAAGAAATAAGATAATATGACAAATGTTGTAAAGTAGGTTGGAGATTTGATGACAGGAACCAGATATATGTATATATATATATATGTAGAGCATGTACAACAATCCATCATAATATTAAAACCACTGATCCGTGGCATAAAAGCTGCAAACTGCTACAGCAAACTGGCACTCCATCTTTAAAGCCTGACATTGCAGACTTCTAGTTTGCACAGCATACATACAGTACAGTAAGATGGTATGACAGCAATAGGAATTTATATCTTACTGACAAAAACAATGATCTCACCTGAAGATGTCAGCTTCATACTGTTTGCCCCTAGAATGTGTACTTTGTGCCCCTAGAATGGGTCTCCCAGTGCAGAAACGGTGAATTTCTTATGGTTTCTTTTTTGTAAACTTTATATGGTTATGTTTAGTTCAAGAAATCTGTACAAATGCAAATGTGTGGTCATAAACCAGACATTTGCATTTGTTCGGATTTCTTGAACGAAATTTGTAATAATATAAATAGTTTTCTATAAATAAAAAATACTCTCCCACAAGCTATAAATAACATGCAGCCAGCAATTGAAGCAAAACTTGAAGAATATAATTGTGACGCAGAACATACTAAATGCTTAGTATGACTGGCATTTCAAATTAACCATTAAAGAGGTTGTGCTTCCTGGATGGATGGGGTGTAAAAAATAATAAAAATGCAATATTCTCCTGTTCCTAGCACCTGCCGTGCCAATGTCGCCGATCCCTGCTTCTTCCAGGTTGCTATGATGTCCCAACAGCACAAGAACCAGCACACCATTGTGTTCTATTGCTTTTTTTGGTCTACATTTGCAAATTGTTGTTATTTTTGTGCTAATTGCAGGGTTTTTTTTGCGTTTTTTCCCCCCAAAGTTCTACAATCCGTCATTTTGACCTTTTGGTGTTGTTAGATCATTTTTTAAAGTGACAGATGCACTGGTCATGAATTTATTATCTGCATGTTTTTTTTTTATTTTTGTGCAACCTCCTGACCAGGTTTAAAAAAGATTACTACTCCTGTCTGTTTGCCAAAAATAAAAAATCATCAGCCAGAGTGAAAGAGAGGGAGAGAGCCTGTGAGCCCTAGCAGCAATGTTTCAGAATCAGATCCCTTTGTCAATGCTGCAAACATGCACCCTTCACCATGTTACATTTCAATGCAAATCTTGCAAGATTTTGTATTCCAATTTAAAATCACATATACAACATCATTTTATTATTGGGGCATAAATATCCTACGGAAATAGTACTATGGTTACAAAAATACATTAAAGGGGTACTCCGGGGGCAAAATACATTTTTTTTAATCAACTGGTGCCAGAAAGTTAAACAGATTTGTAAATTACTTCTATTAAAAAATCTTAATCCTTTCAGTACTTATCAGGTGCTGTTTGTGCCACAGGAATTTGTATTTCTTTCTGGAATTCAGTCTGACCACAGTGCTCTCTGCTGACACATCTGTCCATGTCAGGAACTGTCCAGAGTACAAGCAAATCCCCATAGCAAACCTTTTCTGTTCTAGACAGTTCGTGATACGGACAGAGGTGTCAGCAGAGAGCACTGTGGTCAGATTGAAAAGAATTCCAGAAAGGAATACAACTTCCTGTGGAGCATACAGCAGCTGATAAGTACTGTAAGGATTAAGATTTTTAAATAGAAGTAATACAAATGTGTTTAACTTTGTGGAAACAGTTGATTTAAAAAAAATAGCTTTCCACTGGAGTACCCCTTTAATACCATTCGGGGGTCAGCGCAATGAGTCTAGTTATCAAAAAAAAAAAAAAACATCCTGTTGTAACAGCTTCCTTTTAACCCATTCGCTACATGAACCATGAATTTCCTCTAATGCTATCCACCTTAATTCACATATTTGATGCTCTTTTTCGATGAAGGGCCTAACTACACGTGTTTTGCAATATTTATCAGTTTCAATCTCTCTTTCCTGTTTTGACTTCTTTGCATTTCGTGACTGTCTGATTGGACTATGGTCTGGAGTGGTGTGGAGCCTCCAGCTCCAGGTGCATTTATAGTTACCCGGCTTTTTTATTGTTTTGTATGGAGCCATATGTCATGCAGCAGCAATAGGGAACCCTGTGCTATGACATCCAGAAGAAGGGACATACTCCTGATTCACAGCATGTCTATATAACATTTAACAGTAATCAAATCTGTTTTGATCATATTGTTCTGTTTTGAACATATTTTTTTTTTAAACATTTTTAACATCTTTGTAGTCCCATTAGTAAACTTGTCCATGGGATTTCTTGATCACTCATACCGTGTTTCCCCGAAAATACACCCTACCCCAAAAATAGGCCCTAGCTGGATTATCGGGGTGGGCTGCAATATAAGCCCTACCCCGAAAATTTGACCTAGACCAGTGGTCTCCAACCTGCGGACCTCCAGATATTGCAAATGTTTGCAACATCTGAAGGTCCGCAGGTTGAAGACCACTGACCTAGACAATGCCCGGGCTGCAAATATTAAAAAACAAACTTTAACTTACCTTCATCCTCGGTTCCCCGTTGCTAAGGAATGGGCCTCACTGTCCTCCGCTGTTATCGCTGCGGTCCTGGGGATGGGAACATCACAGAGCCTTCATCCTATCACCGTCCGCAGCGATGTCCCGCTTCGGCCGATGATAGGCTGAGCCCACTGTGATGTAAGAAGCCGGCCGGCTTCTTACATGACAGTGGGCTCAGCCTTTCATCGGCCGATGCGGGACATCGCTGCGGCCGGTGATAGGCTGAAGGCTCTGTGACGTCCCAACACCAGGAAGCAGCAAGAACAGTGGAGGGACCATGAGGCCAGTGCCTTAGCAACGGGGAAAGGAGGACGAAGGTAAGTTAAATTTTGTTTTTTAATATTTGCAGCCCAGGCACAGGAATACAAAGCGCAGCGGCTGATAATTATTTGGCAGGGGGGGAGGGAAGCTGCGCTCGCGGGTGACAAACGATTAGTACCCCGATGGGGTGCAGCGCTGGGCTGATAAACCGGGGGGGGGGGGGGGAGGGACGTTGGGGGGCAGAGCTGCGCCCACCACATGATGATAATGCGTGGGGGGGGGGGGTGTAAATACCGTGGAACCGCCATATTGTTCAATGTACATATGGTACCGTATATAAATAAGCCCTACCCTGAAAATAAGCCCTAGTGTGTTTTTTGTGACTAAAATTAATATAGGACCCGGTCTTGTTTTCGGAGAAACACGGTATAACACACTGCAATACTTACAATATGTACCACAGTGTACTTTCAGGTGTACAAGCCACCAAGCCAGTGACATTTAAGACAGTTTGAGCTAAGTGTATGAGTGCAGCACGTAAGCTTCCAATGAGGCCAATAAGGGAAATGGTTATTCTCATTTGAGCGCCATGGACACCTTTTAATGCATTTTACTTTGTGTTCTGCAGTGTCCTGTTATCAGTGAAGTCTATCAGAGAAGGAATTCCTTGTTGGTGGGGTTATAAGCCCTTCTATCTGCTTCCAAATGTTTCTTTTTTTAAAGTTCAGATGGTTGTTAGTGAAATTCTGCATGTGTAAAACAGTGCATCCATCTGGGGGACTTTGCCGGGGGAATCACCTGGCTGACTCACTGACTCCTTTTTTGTAATTAATTCTATTTATTCTCCATTGGCAGCTAGTAGATAAATTCAAGTTGGGATCCAGACACAGATGAAATTCTCTAGAAAAAGAGAAGAACTAAACACCAGACTGGAGCGTGAACATTTACTTGTGAACATGCTCCATTAGGAAAGAATGTTCATTTTAGTTCAGTGACTAAACATATGTGTAAATATACTCAGGCTCCATAGGGAGCAAATAGACATTAGGGCCATAACTATGAATCCTTGCAGTTGGATGCTGCAGAGATATAACCATTTTTAGCAGTTGTGTTTATGTAGAACACATTGAACATATCATTGATGGTCCATTATAGACTCAGTTATTATGAATAGTATGCAGTCTCTGATGAGTTACAAGTGCAGCATCATTATACATTGCATAGCAGGTATGGAAACAATTTAAAGCACAGGTCATAGATAATAGCAGTGTGAAACATTAGGTATCCTGATTACACATCTATGGCAGAGATACCGTATATACTCGAGTATAAGCCAAGTATTTCAGCACGATTTTTCTTGCTAAAAACGCCCCCCTCGGCTTATACTCAAGTGAACTCTCCGCCTGTCAATCCCTTCTCAGTGGTCTTCAACCTGCGGACCTCCAGATGTTGCAAAACTACAACTCCCAGCGTGCCCGGACAGCCATCGGCTGTCCAGGCATACTGAAAGTTGCAGTTTTGAAACATCTGGATGTCCGCAGTTTGAAGATCACTGCGGCCTTCGTCATCATCCAGACCCCTTTAGTTTTCTACTCACCTTCCCTCTGTGGGAAGGAAGGGTGAGCTGGTCCGGGCCATCTATGCAGCAGGGACCGTCCGGTGAGGAGGATTAGTCATTCCGGGCTGTCTATTTTCACCGGGAGGCCCTCTTCTCCACTCCGGGCCGGCCCCGGACTAGTGACATTGCCTTGACGACGACGCACAGCGTCCGTGCGCAGCAGACGTCCCTGCGCATTAACAACCCTGTGCGTCATCGTCAAGGCAACCTCACTAGTCCGGGGCCAGCCCAGAGCAGAGAAGAGGGCCTCCCGGTGAAAATAGACAGCCCGGAGCGACTAACCCTCCTCACCGGACGGTCCCTGCAGCATAGATGGCCCAGACCAGCTCACCCTTCCTTCCCACCGAGGGGAGGTGAGTAGAAAACTAAAGGGGGGGCTGGATGATGACGAAGGCCGCAGTGGTCTTCAACCTGCGGACCTCCAGATTTTTCAAAACTACAACTCCCAGCATGTACGGACAGCCGGTGGCTGTCCGCGCATGCTGGGAGTTGTAGTTTTGCAACATCTGGAGGTCTGCAGGTTGAAGACCACTGATGAAGGGATTGACAGGCGGTGATGATGAAGGGGGGGATGATGACGGGGAGGATGATGACGGGGGTCTGGATGATGACAGGGGGGGATGATGACATGGTGATGATGATGGGGGGTGATAATGACAGGGTGATGATGACGGGGGTGATAATGAGAGGGTGATGATGACGGGGGTGATAATGACAGGGTGATAATGAAGGGGGTGTTAATGGCGGGGGTCTGGATGATGACAGGGGGGATGATGACAGGGGGGGATGATGTATTTCCCACCCTAGGCTTATAGTCGAGTCAATAACTTTTCCAGGGTTTTTGGGGTGAAATTAGGGGCCTCGGCTTATATTCGGGTCGGCTTATACTCGAGTATATACGGTATATCTGAAGCTTTTTTATGCGCTTATACTAAGGTTCTAATGGCGGTACAATAAATAGATTTGTTTAGTTAGATATATGCTAACTAAAAACCATAGAGGGAATTTCCATATCAGTCTATTCATTCTATAAATATTTTATTTAGGAGTCGAGCTTATTTGACAGCAGAAATTTCGCAGTAGTACAGGCAGTAGTGCAAAGTCATAGGGTTTGAGAAGCACGGTTGTAATCCATATCAGTTAGAAGCATTACTACTAGTAATGAATGTGGCCCCTCACACTGTATATAAGGCGGGCCTTTCCAGTGAGGTACCCCTAGTTGTAGAGGAGGCACAGCTGGGATGCTAGTTAAAAAAAAAAAATCACTGTAATGTATACAATCCTTTTCCTGGCAGTAACAATGCATGGTTTAGCAGCATTTTAGGAGACACATGAAAGATAGACTGAGCAATACTTACAATGTTTGCATTGACTTCCACCACAGTTTTTGCATTGACTTTGTTTTATAATGGATTTTGTGCATAAAAAAACCTATACCCCTTTGCATATTTACACATGACAAACGTGACAACCCTTCAGCATTCTGTGCTTGCATTGTGGGGGCAATAATTGTGTTAATTGTGTTTCTAACCACTGCAGCAATGACTATGGCATCTTAGCGGCTAAATGGTTGATATCAGAGTTATCTTTGGTCCTGGCCACTAGCGTTAGAGTGTCAGCTGTATAATTCAGCTGGCTCTTGTGCCCATTTGAACACTGTAGTGTTCTATTATATAATATTAGACCAGACAGGACTTAAAGGGGTTGTCCAGCAAAAGAAACAACCTGTGTATGGTGTCAAAGAATATAATAAAGCAACTTACTAATATAATATTATTAGTCATACTGCACAGACCTTCCATTATCAACTAAGCTGTCTGGCTTGTAGCTGAAAAAAGAAGTTAGTTTCTGCTCCCCCCCTCCCCTCCTTTTTTCTTTGGACTAGAACAGTGATGTGAAGACGGGAGCTCATATTATTGCTCACTAGATTTTATGGCAGCAGAAGGCCTTTCTTAGTCACAATAGTTCCTATCAGAACAGACTCACTGCTGCATTATCTGAGAAAGGCTTCCTGCTGTCTTATAATCTAATGAGCAGCAATATGAGCTCCTATCTTCACATCATTGCTCTTGTCCTGAGCAAACAAGAGGGGAGGGGGTAGGTGAAACAGGAGCTCTCTGCATTTAGACAGTGGGATATCATTTCATAGCTAAAAGAGAGAGCACAGCTGATATTGAGAGATTTGTGCAGTATGCCTAATAACATTATAATAGTAAGTTGCTTTATTATACTTTTCACACCATACACAAGTTGTTTCTTTCAATGGACAACCCCTTTAATAAACGTTGAAGCTTTTCTTCGTTCTATTGTTTCTTTTTTTTTACTTTTTAAAAGTCTTAGTTAGATCAATTATAATTTTTTGTTTATTTACGGTCCACAAGGACCAGAATATGCTAACAACACTGTTGTGAATTGTGATAACAGACGGCATTGTCATCACCTCTATCTAAAGGTCACTGGTTGCTATTTATATGCAGTATTTTATCATAGCTGATGTGTCCTGTTAGAGTTTTTCGCAGATAATGCATTTACTTTAATGACCAGGAGAAACAATATGCTCAATATACCACTTAGCTCGCTGCTGACACATTGTGCATGAATTCCATTTACTGAAGCTAGACATAAACTGGAATTATTAATAAATAAGAATTTATAGACTTTAAAAAGAAATTATATTTTCAATTTCTGTTGGTTGTAGGTAGAACCAGGGGTGGACACCTCATGGGGCCCCCGGGAAATAAAAGCTCATGGGGCGCCGTGTGCCCACCCTTTATAGACACCCCGCCAACATACAATAACATTTATTTCTTCTCCTGTACACTCTGCTGGGGGTGATAGTACTGTGGTTCCTGCAGAATAGTAAGAGCAGCTCTGGAGGTAACATGAGGATAAGACATGATGTAACAGCAGAATAGTGACTAGGGTAGAAGATACAATGCAAAAGCAGAATAGTGAGTGCAGCTCTGGAGGTGACTGGAGGATAAGACATGATGTTACAGCAGTATAGTGGCCACAACTCTAGAGGTGACAGGAGAATAAGACATTATGTAACAGCAGAATAGTGGCTGCAGCTCTGGAGGTGACTGGAGGATAAGACATGATGTTACAGCAGTATAGTGGCCACAACTCTAGAGGTGACAGGAGGATAAGACATTTTGTAACAGCAGAATGGTGGCTGCAGCTCTGGAGGTGACAGGAGGATAAGACACATGATGTAACAGTAGAATCATTTTCATATTTTTTATTTTACCCAGTTATACTCTAGTATTTTCACTACTGGCCATCCTCTGTAAGAGTAAACCATATATGACACCAGCTTTCTTGCTCTGTACTGATTGACAATGCTGGGAAAAGATATTTTAGTGCCCCATGCAGATAAAATAAATGGTTCCGCCTTTCCCCCTCCATACATTCAAATTATCAATGAATCTTCAAGACTAAATTGCAATAAAACAATTTCTTACGTATAGTGATGGGATGCAGACTGGTTCTAGTGGCACTGTCTTGCGATAATGCCTGCAGTGTCAATTAGCGGTGACTGGTGATAATAAGACGTGAAAGTGCCCCTGCCCTGCAAATATTATTAACTTAATAGTTTAGATAGATTTCTCCTTTATTTGTTAAGTTAAAATAAAGTATAAACTATGAGACTAACATCTATATGTTACTTAAAGTGTACCTGTCATTAGCAAAACCATTTTATATAATGTAGGTAATACCATTATATGTATATTAGCAATATATGAAAGAAAAAAACAGAAAAAAAAACCAATGCGCATCTAAGCGCAATTATCCTTTTTGAAAATACAGCGTGTGTTGTAGAAAAAGGCTTGCTCACCTGGTGGTGTTGTACTTTGAGAGCCCTGCTTGTCCTCAGTGTACAGAACCTGCTTGTCCTCAGTGTACAGAGCCCTGCTTGTCCTCACTGCACAGAACCCTGCTTGTCATCAGTGCACAGAGCCCTGCTTGTCCTCAGTGCACAAAGCCCTCCTTGTCCTCACTGCACAGAGCTTTGCTCGTCCTCATTGTAAAGAGCCCTGCTTGTCCTTAATGCAAAGAGCCCTGCTTGTCCTCAGTACAAAGAGTCCTGCTTGTTCTCAGTGCACAGAGCCTTGCTTGTCCTCAGTGTACAGAGCCCTGCTTGTCCTCAGTGTACAGAGCCCTGCTTGTCCTCAGTGCACAGATCCCTGCTTGTCCTCAGTGTACAGAGCCCTGCTTGTCCTCAGTGTACAGAGCCCTGCTTGTCCTCAGTGTACAGAGCCCTGCTTGTCCTCAGTGTACAGAGCCCTGCTTGTCCTCAGTGCACAGATCCCTGCTTGTCCTCAGTGTACAGAGTCCTGCTTATCCTCAGTGTACAGAGCCCTGCTTGTCTTCAGTTCACAGAATCCTGCTTGTCCTCAGTGCACAGAGCCCTGCTTGTCCTCAGTGTACAGAACCCTGCTTGCCCTCAGTTCACAGAACCCTGCTTGTCCTCAGTGCACAGAGCCCTGCTTGTCCTCAGTGTACAGAGCCCTGCTTGTCCTCAGTGCGCAGAGCCCTGCTTGTCCTCAGTGTAAAGAGCCCTGCTTGTCCTCAGTGCACAGAGCCCTGCTTGACCTCAGTGCACAGAACCCTGCTTGTCCTCAGTGCACAGAGCCCTGCTTGTCCTCAGTGTACAGAGCCCTGCTTGTCCTCAGTGCACAGAACCCTGCTTGTCCTCAGTGCACAGAGCCCTGCTTGTCCTCAGTGCGCAGAGCCCTGCTTGTCCTCAGTGGACAGAGCCCTGCTTGTCCTCAGTGGACAGAGCCCTGCTTGTCCTCAGTGTGCAGAGCCCTGCTTGTCCTCAGTGTACAGAGCCCTGCTTGTCCTCACTGCACAGAACCCTGCTTGTCATCAGTGCACAGAGCCCTGCTTGTCCTCAGTGCACAAAGCCCTCCTTGTCCTCACTGCACAGAGCTTTGCTTGTCCTCATTGTAAAGAGCCCTGCTTGTCCTTAATGCAAAGAGCCCTGCTTGTCCTCAGTACAAAGAGTCCTGCTTGTCATCATTGTAAAGAGCCCTGCTTGTTCTCAGTGCACAGAGCCTTGCTTGTCCTCAGTGCACAGAGCCCTGCTTGTCCTCAGTGTACAGAGCCCTGCTTGTCCTCAGTGCACAGATCCCTGCTTGTCCTCAGTGTACAGAACCCTGCTTGCCCTCAGTTCACAGAACCCTGCTTGTCCTCAGTGCACAGAGCCCTGCTTGTCCTCAGTGCGCAGAGCCCTGCTTGTCCTCAGTGCGCAGAGCCCTGCTTGTCCTCAGTGTAAAGAGCCCTGCTTGTCCTCAGTGCACAGAACCCTGCTTGTCCTCAGTGCACAGAGCCCTGCTTGTCCTCAGTGTACAGAGCCCTGCTTGTCCTCAGTGCACAGAACCCTGCTTGTCCTCAGTGCACAGAGCCCTGCTTGTCCTCAGTGCGCAGAGCCCTGCTTGTCCTCAGTGGACAGAGCCCTGCTTGTCCTCAGTGGACAGAGCCCTGCTTGTCCTCAGTGTGCAGAGCCCTGCTTGTCCTCAGTGTACAGAGCCCTGCTTGTCCTCACTGCACAGAACCCTGCTTGTCATCAGTGCACAGAGCCCTGCTTGTCCTCAGTGCACAAAGCCCTCCTTGTCCTCACTGCACAGAGCTTTGCTTGTCCTCATTGTAAAGAGCCCTGCTTGTCCTTAATGCAAAGAGCCCTGCTTGTCCTCAGTAC
Organism: Hyla sarda; assembly: GCF_029499605.1. Lineage (NCBI taxonomy): Eukaryota > Metazoa > Chordata > Amphibia > Anura > Hylidae > Hyla > Hyla sarda. The sequence goes on from NC_079189.1 coordinate 186,389,403, forward strand.
AAAGAGTCCTGCTTGTCATCATTGTAAAGAGCCCTGCTTGTTCTCAGTGCACAGAGCCTTGCTTGTCCTCAGTGCACAGAGCCCTGCTTGTCCTCAGTGTACAGAGCCCTGCTTGTCCTCAGTGCACAGATCCCTGCTTGTCCTCAGTGTACAGAGCCCTGCTTATCCTCAGTGCACAGCGCCCTGCTTGTCCTCAGTGCGCAGAGCCCTGCTTGTCATCAGTGTAAAGAGCCCTGCTTGTCCTCAGTGCACAGAGCCCTGCTTGACCTCAGTGCACAGAACCCTGCTTGTCCTCAGTGCACAGAGCCCTGCTTGTCCTCATTGCACAGAGCCCTGCTTATCCTCAGTGCACAGCTCCCTGCTTGTCCTCAGTGCGCAGAGCCCTGCTTGTCATCAGTGTAAAGAGCCCTGCTTGTCCTCAGTGCACAGAGCCCTGCTTGACCTCAGTGCACAGAACCCTGCTTGTCCTCAGTGCACAGAGCCCTGCTTGTCCTCATTGCACAGAACCCTGCTTGTCCTCAGTGCACAGAGCCCTGCTTGTCCTCAGTGGACAGAGCCCTGCTTGTCCTCAGTGTGCAGTGCCCTGCTTGTCCTCAGTGTGCAGAGCCCTGCTTGTCCTCAGTGTGCAGAGCCCTGCTTGTCCTCAGTGTAAAGAGCCCTGCTTGTCCTCAGTGCACAGAGCCCTGCTTGTCCTCAGTGTACAGAGCACTGCTTGTCCTCAGTGTACAGAGCCATGCTTGTCCTCAGTGCACAGAGCTTTGCTTGTCCTCATTGTAAAGAGCCCTACTTGTCCTTAATGCACAGAGCCCTGCTTGTCCTCAGTGTACAGAGGCCTGCTTGTCCTCAGTGACAGAGCCCTGCTTGTCCTCAGTGGACAGAGCCCTGCTTGTCCTCAATGTACAGAACCTTGCTTGTCCTCAGTGCACAGAACCCTGCTTGTCCTCAGTGCACAGAGCCCTGCTTGTCCTTAGTGTACAGAGCCATGCTTTTCCTCAGTGCGCAGAGCCCTGCTTGTCCTCAGTGTGCAGAGCCCTGCTTGTCCTCCCACACTTCCTGTATTTGGTCTCCTTACGGAGACACACAAACAATAGCTGCAGGGAAAAAAATATGCCCATTTGTTAACTAATGTATATTACAAATATACATATAATGTTATTTTCTTTATTATGTAAAGTTTTTGCTAATGGCCGGTACCTTTTAGGCATACTTCAACTTCTGCAAAGTAAGGCATGGTCTTGTGATTGGCATAGGCAAATACCTTGTATAATCTTAGTAGTTACATATTATTTATGCCCCTTTTATTTTATTATGTTTTAAACATAATGGCCCAGATTCATGAATTTAACTGAAACCCACATTGTCTGTTTTTTTCCTAAGCAACCAGTCACAGCACAGCTTTCACTTTACCAGTGCGCTGGGATTAGTTGTCATAGGAAAAGCCAGAGAGGCTAATGAATATACTTATTGTTCTAGCATATTATTACTATTTCTACATTGTTTGCAGACTTCAGAAAGGAATGGTATAAACTCAAGTGATGATCAAATATTTTGGTAACACTATTTTGCATAAACACAGCTTTTCTCTTCATTTCGGCAATAGCCAGAGAAGCATGATGGACAGTGGCTTATACTAGCACACACTTGAGTGAGCATAAAATAAAGGCATACTCTCGGTTTTGGAACACAGCCTGTATAAACAAACAACAACATGCTCATTGTACTTACCAAGATGGCTTATTCATCTGCATTCCTCTGATTCTGTTGTTTAAATTTAGCAGCCAAGCTACATCAAATATTTCCCAAATAAACATCTCCCTGGGCAGCGTGAAAGCATAAATCATTTTAAACAATTACCCACAAAAATCTGGCTTCACTATTAGTATTTATATATCCTTAGCTATATTGCTAGAAATTTAGAAAAGCCTCTGCGCCACCCTTTCTTGACCTGTACGGAACTTAGTAGGGGGATCGAATTCTGAACTAGAACAGTATATACAAAATGGTGAACACCAGGATATAGCCAAAATTGTCTTTTAAGGCTACGTTCACACAGGGGATTTCCTGTAATTTCACTCAAATTCAGTTCTGCAAAGCTTGTAGCCGAATTTTAGCAGTTTTTCAGAATTTGAACATAATTTCTGTGTGCTCAAACACAGAATTCTGCCAACATTCAGAGCCCCATTGACTTCAATGTGATTTTGCCCAGAATTCTGCAAAATTTTAAGACATGTTCAATGTTTTTGCAGAAGCTAGAAAGCAGAACAAATCCGCCATGTGAATGGTACAGCGGAATCCCCATTCAACCCAATGTGCAGTAGATTTTGCAGACTTTCGTAGCCAAATTTTTCAAGTAGATTCCGCTAGGAAATTCTGTTGTGTGAACATACACACATCGTAAAATCCGATTATTTTTAACTTTAATGCTCACCCACCAAAAATGTTACATTATGTGACCCCAGCCTAACCTTTCGCCATCACAAACACCTATTTTGGCCATTTTTACTAGAGCTGTAACTTCTTTTCTTCAAATTTTTTTTCTATTTCATTTTATGGTGTTCCCTGTAAGGTATGAAGGACATGCAAACTTTATTCTGTATTATGTCATAATTCCTCTTTATGCAGTGTTCTTATGTACCATTACTTCTGGACAATAACAAGTATTTTTACGTTGACAGAGCTGTGTGATGGCTTGTTTTTGTGGAATAAATTGACATTTTGATTGGTACATACAGGTTTTTGATCAGTTTATTTTGTATTTTTAGAGGTGGCAAAAATAAAGAACAACCACTGCCTTAATTTTTTTTTTTAAATGTTTACCATGTGGATTAACCCCTTAAAGAGTACCTGTCATTAATTGTTCCCCCCTACTCCTCTCCTTATTCATTCCCCCCACCCTTCTAACCACCCCCTGTCCCCTCTTCAAATAGAGAGGGTGCAGACCGTCTAGGTAGATGTACTGGAGTGTATAAAGTATAAAGATATGAATAATATGGCTAGGTGAATACAAATGATTTATTCATATAAATTAATAAAAATTTATAAATTTAACCCACTATCATTGCGTCCAATGTAAGGGTTATAGCAAAGAAAAATAATAGATAATAATATATAAAACAATAAAATGCACAATATGCATAAGGTGATACCAACTAGAAAGATAGCATAAAATGTCTGTATAGCGGCAATTAATCTCCGCATTTATCTTTGGTAGTCATTGGTAATATAGTAATTTACATGCATACATAATGTTCCTTTTGGCAGATAAGCTCATGGTGGTATAGTTCTCCTATGTGAACTTTCTTATGATAGAAAAATACTGGAGGAAGTTGTTGCATGGCACCACTCACTGACCCGGATGAACACCGAGGATCGCAGAGTAGGCTGGCACAGGTTGCGTCCGGCACAGATAGTGAAGTGCCCGCTAGTTGTCAATGCGCTGCGATGTCCCCCGGCGATGTCTCCTGGATTTCTTATAGTTCTTGGCTGGCACAGACTGCATCCGGCCCGTAAGGAGATAGTGCCTGCGACTGGGAGGCTTTGGTTGGAGACAGTGGTGAGAGCTCGGTGGTATGGGAGTGGCGGCCGGGGGCCTCGTGTGAATGACGCGCTATTAGTGTGCGCGCTGTGGTGGTACCCGACTTGGGGGCGTCCAGCTGTTGCGATTGTTCAATGAATGTAAGTAATTAGTAAAACCTTGTTGGGGTACTAAGTTTGGATGGCTAAAAGCATTTCGGGGGAGTCCCCTTCTTCAGTAGCGATATAGTGTACCTCTATGGAGCAGAAGGTTCTATTTATAGGAACTTTTTGATGGCAGCTCATTGGTAAAATCCAAGAAATGGACTGGATTCACAATAATTGAGTGGAAATCATGAAATGGATCATTCCATTCTCAATTGCTTTTGCATATATAAAGTAAAAAATAAAATAAAAATAGAATAAAATAAAGCAGATGATCATATAACATAAACACTAACCGTATAGTGTATGAAGATATAAGAAAGAGTATATATGTAAGGTAAAACAAGGGGAAATGAACTGGGTATTGTACTGATGAATGTGCAGCCAATATAGAAATGCATGTTATAAGAGTGACCAAATGAAAATAAAAATGAATATAATACTGGTGACCATCTGGAAATGAGTACAACATAGGTGTGACTATATGAAAAATAAAGATAAAAATAGAATAAAAATAAAATAAAATGTTATTATAAATAAATATAAATAAAAATAAACATAAAATAAAAATAGAAATAAAAATAAAATAAAAATAGGAAAAATTAAATATATAAAGCAAACAGTGGGTAAAAATAGATATAGATGTGAATCTAGGATCTTGATGCCGAGTGCTATGTCACAATGTAGTCTTCCTATAATATTCTTCATACGGATCTTAAGGTGATATACCCTGTGGGCTAGGATCCTGGGACCGTCCAGGTGCTGGGTAAACAGCCTGGCACAGAACAGGCCAAAAATCGGAGCCCCAACCCACCTGGCCGTCCTATAGTTTTCAGGCATTGTATCCATCACATCTAATTTATCACACTATATAGACAGATTTTCACAACCCTTTGTACAAGCCATTCCATGTTACCTTAAAGATACCACCCAAATCATCTCACTTCTGGAAAATATAGAATGGAAATAATTTACTAACCACATTAGATGTCAGCTCACTATACACGGTCATTCAACATGATTTAGGCATAGATTCCGTCCACAAGCATCTGCTCAAAGTAAACATCCCACCAGTTCAAATACAATTTATCCTGGACAGTATTCTTTTCATTCTTACACATAACTATTTTTATTTCAACTGTGATTATTATTTACAGAAGATAGGTACCACCATGGGGACAAAGTTCGTGCCTAGCTATGCCAATTTATTTATGTCATCATGGGAAGAATCCACCATCCCCCCACCTAGGCGGTGCTACTTAGATAACATTAAATTAATCTGGGATAATTCACCACAGGAGTTAGAACAGTTTATACACAAACTAAATATTAACAATTAGAACCTTAAATTCACAGCATCCACTAACCACTCGTCCATCACATTTTTAGATCTCAATATTTTAAGTTCATTTGGTCAATTAGTTTGCAGCACATACCATAAACCTACTTACAAGAACAGTTTTATATTATTTTCCAGCTGCCACCTCCCCAGGTGGCTTCTTTACACATACCTATGGGTCAGTATAGAAGACTCAAGAGGAATTGCACAATGCAAGAACAGTATGAGGCAGAATCAAAATCACTTACCAAAAAATTCAGAGAAAAAGGATATCTTCAAAAAATCCTACAAGAAGCCCAACAAAAAGTGTCAGAACTAGATAGACCTTCCTCACAAATACTCCTCCAGATCCAAAACCAGAAGATAACCAATTACGCATAATTTTACCCTTTAAGAGACAAAACAAAACAGTAAAAAAAATCATTAAAAAAAACTGCCATTTGCTATTACAAGACCGATTATTGGACTCCATACTGACTCCCACACCTTCAATTATCTACACTAAGGCCCCAAACTTGGGCCTAAAAGTCGCTCCTACCATACAAAATAAAAAAAACATCACAGTCAGAACAAAAGTGGTTATCATCAAAAGGTCTCCAGTGTTGCAGAGTCTGTTCAAATTGTAAGACCACTAAATTCTCCCAAAAAACATTAGAAGTTAACTCCATGGTTAATGAGTTCATTTGGACTATCACAGATTCAATCACCTGTAACACAGAGGGGGTTATTTACATACTGCAATGCAGTTGTAAAAAAACAATATGTAGGGAGAATGAAACACCTCCTCAAAGTAGGTATCACTGAACATCTGAACAACATCAAGAAGGGCAACACCAAACACCCTCTCTCAGCACACTTCCACAAATTTCATAATCAAGTCCCCAGTTCGCTACAGTTTTTTGGCATACAAGTTGTGAAAAAAGACTGGAGAGGTGGAAACTTAATTACTAAAATGTCCCAGATGGAAGCCAGGAAGATACACAAATTTGAGACAATAGACCCCAAAGGATTAAATGCAGAACTAGAATTACTTGGTTTCCTCTAAATCCATATCCCTGAGGGGCTCCGACACTCGCCCCATCCTGTGCCAGGCTGTTTACCAAGGGCCTGGACGGTCCCAGGGTCCACAGGGTATATCACCTTAAGATCCGTATGAAGAATATTATAGGCAGACTCCTAGGAACACATAACCACTCGGCATCAAGATCCTAGATTCACATCTACGGTATATCTACTTTTACCCACTGTTGCCTTTATATATTTAACTTTTCCTATTTTTATTTTATTTCAATTTGTATTAAATTTTTATGTTTATTTTTACTTTTATTTGTAATATAATTTTTTATTAATTTAATTAAAATGTATTTTTATTCAATTTTTATCTTTATTTTCCATATAGTCACACCTATGTTGTACTCATTTCCTGATGGTCACCAGTATTTTATTCATTTTTATTTTCATTTGGTCACTCTTCTAATATGCATTTCTGTGTTGGCTGCACGTTCATCACTACAATACCCAGGTCATTTCCCCTTGTTTTTCCTTACATACTCTTTCTTATAACTTCAAACACTATACGGCTAGTGTTTATGTTTAGGTGTGAGCGAATCGAATGTGACGAATCTGAATTTGTTACGAATTTCAGGAAAAATTTGATTCACAATGAATGCGAATATTGCTGCGATTCTATTGAGCAAATTGCTTCATTAAATTCCATTTAGTGCGGTCCAGGGCATCTAAAATGGCGGATCCACATGTGAGGACATGGTGCAAGGAATCCTGGGAAGGCAGGAACAAGGGTAGGCGGGATGACCCTCAATCACATGCAGGATGCAGACTATGAGCAGCCATTCACCCCTGTGATGTCACAGCCCTACATAATCGGCAGCGATATTGCGGCCAGTCACTTCAACCTTTCACTGCAGAGAGATAGGGACAGACAGCGCTGTGTGTTGCACAAAAGCTTTTTCCAGCAGAGATTCTCCTCCTAGTCAAGTCAGAGTTATTTTGCAGAGAGAGGGAAAGAGAGCAGTGTGTGTTTGCAGCGATTTACCTCCCAGTCACTGTCTACAGTGTGTTGCACAGAAGAAGAGCAGCGATTCAGCTCAAGCACAAATCCTGCCTAGAAGCACTGATAGGGAAGGGAGTGAGATTGAGAGAGAGAGTGCAATTTTGGGTGTAGTACACAGAGACTGCATGCTGCAGCACTGGTGTGCACTGCTGGTGTTGTGCACAAATGCTTTTTTAAGCGTGCTGTAGCGCATTTTTCTGCCCTCATAAGTGCATAGCACATGCGTACATCTAAGTGGTGTACTATTTTGTTCCTGTTAAAGTCTCAAGGTCCTAGATACTGTGAAACGCCAGGCAAAAGTATACTCTAGCTAGTGTTGTACACAAATACTTTTTTAAGTTTACTGTATCGCATTTTTCTGCCCTCATAAGTGCATACCACATACGTACATCTAAGTGGTGTACTATTTTGTTCCTGTTAAAATCTCAAGGGCCTAGATACTGTGAAATGCCAGGCAAAAGTACTCACCGGCTCGTGTTGTACACAAATACTTTTTTAAGCGTACTGTAGCACATTTTTCTCCCCTCATAAGTGCATAGCATATACCTACATCTGTGTGGTGTACTATTTTGTTCCTGTTAAAGCCTCAAAGGCCTAGATACTGTGAAAGGCCAGACATAAGTACTCACCGGCTGGTGTTGTACACAAATACTGTTTAAGCGTACTGTAGCGCATTTTTCTGCCCTTATAAATGCATAGCACATACATACATCTAAGTGGTGTACTATTTTGTTCCTGTTAAAGCAAAGGGTCTAGATACTGTGAAAGGCCAGGCAAATGTACTCACCGGCTGGTGTTGTACACAAAAACTTTTTTAAGCGTACTGTAGCACATTTTTCTGCCCTCATAAGTGCATGCCACATACGTTCATTTCAGTAGTGTACTATTTTGTTCCTGTTAAAGTCTCAAGGGCCTAGATACTGTGAAAGGAAACCAAAAGTACACACCTGCTGCTGTTCTAGAGAAATACTCTTTTAAGCTTAGTGAAGAGTATTGTTCTCCCCTCATATACGCACTAAGTATGTCAGGCAGAGAAGTGCCAGGATGTGCACAGAGGAGTGGCAGAGGCCTAAATTCATCAGGCGCAGGCAGAAGTCACAGCAGACTAGGGGCAAGTGGCAGCAGGAGTCGCAGGCCTAATATCCTGGTAACAGCTAGCGGTCGTGTCTCGACCAGCATCCCATCTGCCATCATCGATTGGTTAACATGGTTATCCACTTCATCACAAGTGACATCTGATACCCCCCAGTCAACAGTCGGTGGGTTCCTCAGACACAACCCTCAGTTGGCATGGCCCGGGAGCAGTTCCTGTCCACCCATTGCCTCTGTCCTATGCTGTTCCCTTCCCACATAAGTATCTTATGCTGTGGGTTCAGTTCCACTATTCAGTGAGGATGAGAGGACAGTCAGTAGCAACTGCCCAGCCAAGAAGTGGAGGAGACATCTGCCGCTTCCTCCACTAGGCGGGCAAGTAGTGATAAGGAGAGTGAAGTGGGAGGTGGTGTTGCCAGCATTCAGGGTCCTGAAGCAGACACTGTTGAGGAACCTGAGGAGGACATCAGTGACTTGCAGATACTTGTTGATGATGAAGCTGATCGCAATTGGGAGCAGAAGATTGCAGGTTGCCCGTGAGGCAGCAGCTGAACCAGCAAGGTTGTAGCATGGTTGGCAGTCAGCATGGTGGCAGAAGTGGAAATTCTGGAGCCAAACGTGACCGGGGGAGACCACCTGCTTCGCGGCAGCCTACCTTCCCGGGAGGTAGGGGAACAGGGGTTCCTGGAGATGGCCACAGTAGCAGTCAATTAGTGCGGACAGCTACTCGGCAGTGTGGCAGTTTTTCATCAAGCATCCAGAGGTGGTTAACATAACCACATGCAAGATATGTTGGCAGAAGGCGAAGGGTGGCCAGGGTCCCAATGTTGGCACCATGGCCCTGCATCAACATATCCTGCACCACTATAAAGTGGTCTGGGAAAACCGTGGCTCCGATGTGGTGGTCCAGCCTGCTGCATCACCTAATGGCACGCCGCTCTGTTACAGCCAGCCAAGGCTCCACCACCTCAGCCAAAGGGAGCTGTGTGTCATAACCTCCTTCTGTCGCTACAGATGCTCCTGCTCCTCCTACTTTGAGTCAGTCATTCCGCCAGCAATCCATCGGCGAAGCCATGTCCAAGAGACAATAGTATGTGCCGACTTATCCAAAGGCAAAGAAGCTGAATGTGCTGCTGTCCAAGTTGCTAGTGCTGCAGTCCCTCCCTTTTCAAATGGTGGACTCTGCACCTTTCCGAGAACTAATGGCTTGTGCCGAGCCGAAGCGGAGAGTCCCAAGCCGTAATTTCCTTGTGAAGAAGGAAGTACCAGCCCTGCACAATTTTGTGGAAGAGAAGGTGGGCCAGTCCTTGAGCCTGTCGGGGTGCACCAAAGTGCATGGCAGCGCTGATGTCTGGAGCTGTAACTATGGTCAGGGACAATACATGTCCTTTACGGCCCACTGGGTGAATGTGGTTCCTGCACAGCCACAACAGCAACTGGTACAGGTCACGCCGCTTCCTCCTACACGCTCTCTGGCTGTTGGTCCTATGACAGTGTGCTACGCCGCCTCCTCATCCTCCACCGTATCCTTAGCCTCCACTGCACAGACAAGTCTCAGTGTCCCTTCAGCATACCATGTGTGCAGGGCACGACAGTGTCACACTGTTCTTCACATGGTTTGCCTTGGTGAACAGAGTCACACAGGGGAGGAACTGCTAAAAGTAATTCATGAAGAAATTGGAGCATGGTTTACTCCATGAAAACTGGAAATGGGAACCATGGTGACTGACAACGGGAAGAACATCTTGTCTGCGCTGTGACAAGGAAGGCTGAGAAATATGCCCTGCATGGCACATGTGTTCAATCTGGTTGCCAAGCAATTCCTGAAGTTTTCCCTCCATTTGCAAGACATCCTAGCAATGGGAAGGAAACTTTGCATGCACTTCATTCAGGCACTCGTACACCGCAAAGCACACCCTCCTTGAGCTTGGCAGCTCATACGTGACACCTACCGTTTGCTCAGGCCCTTTGAGGAAGCCACATTATTAGTCAGATGCCAGGATTACGGGAGGAACTACGTCATTCCACTGCTTCATTTCCTACAACACGTGTTGGAAACGATGGCTGGTCAGGGCACTGGAGACGTGGCATCTATATCTTAAGGCCACATGAGCCCTGTGGGGGGCTGAACTGGAGGAGGAGGAGGAGGGGCACAGTGGAGCACAGTTTAGGTTTCGCGAAATTGGCGTTTTTTCTAGTCATCTGACAGGAGAGGAGGAGCAGGAGCAGCCAGAGGAGCTAGAGGGTTATGAGGAAGGCAAGACAGAGGACCCAGACACACCGTGGCAGTATGCAGTGGAGATGGAGGCAGGGAGTTCTTCCGATTCACTTGCACAAATGGCACGATGCATGCTCAGTTGCTTGCTTAGTGACCACCGAATTGTCATCATTCGGCAGCAGGATGACTTCAGGCTCTCCACCTTTTTGGACCCTCGCTTCCAGCACAAAATGGAGGCCTTTTTTACACTCACTGAGAGGGAGGACAAACTGACCTACTACAGAGACATCCTACGTAGTGAGTTGTTTAATACCTATCATCCATCCTCTCGCAAATCTTACTTGGGGGCCCTTTACTCACCTTCCACTGCCATGGCTGCTGGGGAGGGGTGGGGTAGCAGGAGAAATACCAGCTCTATCAGCAGAAGCCTGAGTCTACAGTCATTAATGAGTACCTTTACCACCCGCATAGTGAAGCAACTAGCAGAGTTTGCCCATGAAAAGCTGTCCTGCCCAGCCAGTAGTGTCATCTGAGTGGGTGTTTAATGTGGCGGGGGCCATAGTCACCCCAAGGAGAACTCGTCTGTCCACCAAAAATGTGGTGAGACAGACCTTTGTGAAGATGAATCAGGCATGGATCAGCCAGGATTTCCACCCACCAATGCCTGATGCATCAGAGTAGATTGACCATGACCATGGTGCCACACCAACACTTCACAAATATGTATAGTGCAAAACAGATTTAAGGCGCTGCTCCCCAGTTACAAACATTCCTCCGCATCAGACCTTTTTTCACCCACCTTTGTCACGGGGTACTGGTATTGCCACCCACCGCACAACTCTGTCACCGAGTCACTTTTATGACTCCTGATGCTGCTGCCACCTCCAGGCTGTCTCATTCTGTCACCATATGTTCTCCTCATGCTGCCGCCACTTCCAGGCTGTGTCATTCAGCCACCATATGTTCTCTTTATACTGCCACAAACTCCAGGCTGTGTCATTCAGCCACCATATGGTCTCCTCATGCTGCCGCAAACTCCAGGCTGTGTTATTTAGCCACCATATGTTCTCCTCATTCTGCTGCAAACTCCAGCCTGTGTCATTCAGCCACCATATGGTCTTCTCATGCTGCTGCAAACTCCAGGCTGTGTCATTCAGCCACTATTTAGTCTCCTCATGCAGCTGGGACATTACCTAAACATTTTTATGGTAGCACTAGCTACCATAAATCTTCAATTTAAATTTGAAAATTCATCTTTTAATCTTTGGGATTGTGAAGCCCTTTTGTCTCCTCATGCTGCCGCCAACTCCAGGATGTGTAATTCAGCCACTATATGGTCTCCTCATGCTGCTGGGAAATTATCTAAACATTTTTATGGTAGCACTAGCTACCATAAATCTTAATTTTAAATTTGAAAATTCATCTTTTTATCTTAGGGATTGAGTGGCCCTATGATTTCCTCACGCTGATTCCAACTTCAGGCTGTGTAATTCAGCCACTATATGGTTTCCTCATGCTGCCGCCAATTCCAGGCTGTGTCATTGTACTAGATTACGATCTCCTCATGCTGCTTCCACCTCTAGGCTCTGTCATTTTACCAATTAGCTACCATCAAAAGGTTCCTATGAATAGAACCTTCTGCTCCTTAGAGGTACACTATATTGCTACTGAAGAAGGGGACCCCCCGAAACTAGCCATCCAAACGTACATTCACTAAACTATCGCAACAGCTGGAAGCCCACAAGTCGGGTAACACCACAGTGTGCTGGACACAACCCGTGCCAGCCCGCATCACAATCCTCATATTCATCTGGGTCAGTGAGTGGTGCCGTGCACCAACTTCCTCCAAAATGTTTCTATCATAAGAAAGTTCACATAGGAGAACTATACCACCAACAGGCATATCTCCCAAAAGTCCTGCCCGCATTTCCTGACAATTTTTTAAGGCAAACAAAGTGACCAAAAATATGCAATTTGGGATTTAGATTTTTTTTTTACGTATACGCCATTTACCGTGTGGTTTAATTAACATTATATTTTTATATATCAGACATTTACACATGCAACGATACCACATATGTTCATGTTTATTTTTGTTCACATATTTGTTTTTTTGAACCCCTTAACACGTCCTTGTTCCATTTATGGTGTATGGTGTGGGCTCCTGACTTGAGCATGAGCCATACTGGCCGGCCATCAGCTGATTCTTGCAACTGAGGGCCAGGGTTAATAGCCGACATGTGGTGATCGCCACGGGCGGCTATTAACCCTTTGGATTGCCGCGGTCAAAGCTTACAGCGGCATCTGCTGATGTAGCCAGAGGGCTTACTTATCCTCCAGCACTGGTCCCGACTCTGAAATTGATAAAGCCTGGCAGGACCAGGCTTTATCAATTGAGTGCAGAGCACACAGACCAATGTAATTCTATGGAATTACATTGATCTGTTTGAGGAATCTAATGATTCCTCCTAAAAGTCCCCTAAGGGGACTAATGAAGTGTAAAAAAAAAGTTTAATAAAAGTTTAAAAAACACACATTAACCCCTTCCTTATTAAAAGTTAAATTCCCAAATTCTATATAAAAATATAAAATCATGTTTATTTTTATTATATGTGGCATCGCCACGTGTGTAAATGTCCGATCTATCAAAATATAATGTTAATTAAACCGCACGGTCAATGGCGTATACGTAAAAAAAAATACCAAAGTCCAAAATTGCGTATTTTTGGTCACTTTGTATACTCAAAAAACAAATTTATAAAAACCAATCAAAATGTCCCATCAAAACAAATATGATACAGATGAAAACAGATCATGGCGTAAACGATTAGCCCTCATACTGCCCCGTATATTAAAAAATAAAAAAGTTATAGGGGCCAGAAGAGGAAATTTTAAACCATTATAATTGTTGTGCATAAAGTTATAATTTTTTTTAACAGAAGTAAAACAAAATCACACCTATATAAGGCCCCTTTCACACTACAGGTATCATCCTATAAAAACCTCCGTTATTACTCCCGGCAAAAAGTCCTGAAAACGTCCGTCAAAAAATCCCATTCGTGTCAATGGGATTTTTTGACCATCCTTTTCATTAGGTATGTCAGTTTTTACTAATGTGCGTTATTTTTGCCGGCACAAAAGACAGTGCATGCACAAATTTTTGGTCCTGCAAAAATAATGGTGAAAAAACAGCCGTTAAAATTTTACATTGAAGTCTATGGGAAATGGATGTTTAAAAAAAAACATCCGTTATCATCCGTTATTGTCGGTTTTTTTAACATCCGTTTTTTTGTACTGAGCATGCTCAGTACAGCTTTACAAAAAAAGGGTTAAAAACCTGATAAAAAAAATGTAACTGGTAATAACGGACGACAACAGATGATAACAGATAAACAACATCAGGTTTTTAAAGAAAAAATCCATTAAAAATAATGGGTGATGGTCATCAGTTACCATCCGTTATTAACAGTTATTGCATCCGTTTTTTTTCTTCCATTATTGTAAAATAACGGCAGTAAAAAAGCAGGATGATACCTGTAGTGTGAAAGGGGAACTTGGGTATCATTTTAATCATATGGATCTACAGAATAAAGATAAGGTGTCATTTTTACCGAACAGTGCACTGCGTAGAAACGAAAGCCCCCAAAATTTACAAAATGGCGTTTCGTTTTTTTTCAATTTAGCCCCCCAAATATTTTTTTTCTGGTTTCACCGTAGATTTTGTCGTAAAATTATTGATGTCATTACAAAGTAGAATTGGTGGCGCAAAAAACAAGCCTCATATGAGTTTGTAGGTGAAAAATTTTAAGTGTTATGATTTTTAGAAGGTGAGGAGGAAAAATTAAAAATGCAAAAATTAATGCAAAAATAAAAAAAACTGTGGTCCTTAAGTGGTTAAATGAGAAAAGGGGGTGATTCAAACTTGAATTAGGGAAGGGGTGAATTCACATTTATTACTTTTATTTATTTATTTATTTTTTTTACTTTTTTTACACAATTTTTTTATGATGAGGCTTCCTGGAGCATCAAGCCACAAATAGGACAGCAAGGAGGCAGGTAAGGGCCCTACTGCCTTCCTCTTAGCTGATTGGGACACTACGGTGGCTGGCTGGACTTTTAAATTTTATTTTAAGGGTTAATGCCGGGCATCATCCCGATCGGATATATCCGGCATTAGAAGGGGGTCCCTGCAGCTGATAGCTCCTGAGCCCTCATCATAGAAGGGGAGCGGGCGCAGGGTGTACAGAAACTCGTCATAGAAGGGGAGTAGACACAGGGTGTATAGGTATGCCCTGTGTTCTTAAAGGGGTACTCCAGAGAACAACAAAAAATGGACACAAACTGAGTGCATAAAAAAAGCACAAGGCTAGACAGAAATGAGGTGCAGCAACCATAACAAATCAGCCCCACTGCGGTCATTAAGAATTTTCCTTCTCTGAGTAACAGCTTTGCTGTTCTGCAAGGTGAATAAGTTAAAAATTATCATTTCATTTCTAACAAAAACACAGAATGCGTGTGGGTCTGAGACCCTGTTTTTAGTTGGAGTGCAGGAGATAAAATAGCTGAACAAGCTCATTTCACAGCCCCATCTACTTGGGATTCCTCTGTATAAATGGATTTCATTGGAACTAAAAAAAAAACAAAAAAAAACCCTCTTTATACCTCTGTATGAAAACGTAGAAATACAGAGGTACAGTAGAGAGCTCATGTTTCTCCACGGATGAGCTATTACAACTTTCCCTTCTAAGCTGCATGCTCTGGAACATAGGGGGATATTTATCAAATCCTGTGTAGAAGAAGAGTGGTGCAGTTGCCCATAGCAAACAATCAGATTGCTTCGTTTAATTTTAAAAAGGCCTTTGAAAAAATTAAAGTAGCAATATTATTGGTTGCTATGGGCAACTGCGCCACTCTTCTTCTACATAGGTTTTGATAAATATCTTCCAAAAATTTACAAATCCAAACCCTGCAGTCAGATTGAGCAATTATTGGTCAGAATACTCTGTTAACTTTGCTTTCCAGGTGGTGCAGCTTAGGCTGGATTTGCACCACATTTTTCAAGTACGTTTCCCGTATCCATTTTCATTATTGAAAACATATGGAACCATATTGAAAACTGTATACATAGACAAATAATTGAAAACCGTATGCACCCGGATGCATCCAGTTGCACACGGTTTGCTTGCAATAGTTTTTTTTCCTGTACTCAAAACCATGGTTGACCACGGTTTTGTCTCCGCATACGTTTTTTTTTAACATAGACGTTAATGGGAAACGCACATGTATACAGTTCCATACGGGAAACCGTATATGGTATTTATTTTGCACATGCGCATTTGCATCTTAAAGTCCCCACCCAACACCCCTCCCATTAAAAATGGACAAAATCTACAAAACTGTATGCTTTTTTAGTTTTTTTTATGAAAATGGATGGAACCTTATGCACTTTTAAAAACAGTATACAGTTTAAAAACGCATATGGTTTACTTTTTCCCATACGGCTCCATCCTTTTTTTTTACCATACAGTTTTCTTAAGAAAAACTGATTGAAAAGAGTATGGCAAAAACGTGATGTGTACCCAGCCTTAGAGGGCACAAAGCCTATTAAAGGGGTTCTGTAGTGAAATATAACTTATCCTCTATCCAAAGTATAGAACAGTCCCCGGAAGTCTGCTGGAAGGGGGTGTGCCAACCCCTGCATGGAGCGGCGGCCGGCACGCCCCCTCCATGTATCCCACAGAGATACATGGAATGGGCATGTCGGCCGTGTCTTTCTGCGGGGGTCTGAACGTCTGCCTCCTGCCCCGTTCAGGAGATCGTGGGGGTCACAGCAGTCGGACCCCTGCGATCTATAACTTTCTCCTATCCTTTGGATAGAAGATAAGTTATATTTCACTGCACTACTCCTTTAAGTCTTCATACAGGACAAAATCATAGTATGGCCATGTGCATAAGCCCTTACTGTTGCTAAGGTTCTGTTATGTGGCGGGAGAGTTTGTTCTTGACATATCAGATTACTAAACAGTGTCTGGCACAAAGAAAACTGAAAAATAAGTTCTTAAACTTTTTTGTAAATTCAATCTGTTTGTAAACTAGTTAAATTTCTTTTTTATTACAATGTTGTTAGACTAGCTGTGGTCTACAATAGAATAATATACATTTAATTAGAAATGAAAAAGATTTTATTTTACAATAACTACTGTAATAGTGGTGGTGTGTTCTACTGTAATATGGTGGTGTGTTCTACTATATGGTGGTGTGTTCTACTATGTAATATGGTGGTGTGTTCTACTATGTAATATGGTGGTGTGTTCTACTATGTAATATGGTGGTGTGTTCTACTATGTAATATGGTGGTGTGTTCTACTATATGGTGGTGTGTTCTACTATGTAATATGGTGGTGTGTTCTACTATGTAATATGGTGGTGTGTTCTACTATGTAATATGGTGGTGTGTTCTACTATGTAATATGGTGGTGTGTTCTACTATGTAATATGGTGGTGTGTTCTACTATGCAATATGGTGGTGTGTTCTACTATATGGTGGTGTGTTCTACTGTAATATGGTGGTGTGTTCTACTATGCAATATGGTGGTGTGTTCTACTATATAATATGGTGGTGTGTTCTACTGTAATATGGTGGTGTGTTCTACTATATGGTGGTGTGTTCTACTATGTAATATGGTGGTGTGTTCTACTATATAATATGGTGGTGTGTTCTACTGTAATATGGTGGTGTGTTCTACTATATGGTGGTGTGTTCTACTATGTAATATGATGGTGTGTTCTACTATATAATATGGTGGTGTGTTCTACTATATAATATGGTGGTGTGTTCTACTATATGGTGGTGTGTTCTGCTATATAATATGGTGGTGTGTTCTATTATATGGTGGTGTGTTCTACTATGTAATATGGTGGTGTGTTCTACTATATAGTGGTGTGTTCCACTATATAATATGGTGGTGTGTTCTACTATATAATATGATGGTGTGTTCTACTATATAATATGGTGGTGTGTTCTACTATATGGTGGTGTGTTCTACTATGTAATATGGTGGTGTGTTCTACTATATAATATGGTGGTGTGTTCTACTATATGGTGGTGTGTTCTACTATATAATATGGTGGTGTGTTCTACTATATGGTGGTGTGTTCTGCTATATAATATGGTGGTGTGTTCTATTATATGGTGGTGTGTTCTACTATGTAATATGGTGGTGTGTTCTACTATATAATATGGTGGTGTGTTCTACTATGTAATATGGTGGTGTGTTCTACTATATGGTGGTGTGTTCTGCTATATAATATGGTGGTGTGTTCTATTATATGGTGGTGTGTTCTACTATGTAATATGGTGGTGTGTTCTACTATATGGTGGTGTGTTCTACTATGTAATATGGTGGTGTGTTCTACTATGTAATATGGTGGTGTGTTCTACTATGTAATATGTTGGTGTGTTCTACTATATGGTGGTGTGTTCTACTATTTAATATGGTGGTGTGTTCTACTATGTAATATGGTGGTGTGTTCTACTATATGGTGGTGTGTTCTACTATTTAATATGGTGGTGTGTTCTACTATATGGTGGTGTGTTCTACTATATGGTGGTGTGTTCTGCTATATAATATGGTGGTGTGTTCTATTATATGGTGGTGTGTTCTACTATGTAATATGGTGGTGTGTTCTACTATATAATATGGTGGTGTGTTCTACTATATAATATGGTGGTGTGTTCTACTATATGGTGGTGTGTTCTGCTATATAATATGGTGGTGTGTTCTATTATATGGTGGTGTGTTCTACTATGTAATATGGTGGTGTGTTCTACTATATGGTGGTGTGTTCTACTATATAATATGGTGGTGTGTTCTACTATATAATATGGTGGTGTGTTCTACTATATGGTGGTGTGTTCTGCTATATAATATGGTGGTGTGTTCTATTATATGGTGGTGTGTTCTACTATGTAATATGGTGGTGTGTTCTAATATATGGTGGTGTGTTCTACTATATAATATGGTGGTGTGTTCTACTATGTAATATGTTGGTGTGTTCTACTATATGGTGGTGTGTTCTACTATTTAATATGGTGGTGTGTTCTACTATATGGTGGTGTGTTCTACTATTTAATATGGTGGTGTGTTCTACTATATGGTGGTGTGTTCTACTATATGGTGGTGTGTTCTGCTATATAATATGGTGGTGTGTTCTATTATATGGTGGTGTGTTCTACTATGTAATATGGTGGTGTGTTCTACTATATAATATGGTGGTGTGTTCTACTATATGGTGGTGTGTTCTACTATATAATATGGTGGTGTGTTCTACTATATAATATGGGGGTGTGTTCTACTATATGGTGGTGTGTTCTGCTATATAATATGGTGGTGTGTTCTATTATATGGTGGTGTGTTCTACTATGTAATATGGTGGTGTGTTCTACTATATGGTGGTGTGTTCTACTATGTAATATGGTGGTGTGTTCTACTATGTAATATGTTGGTGTGTTCTACTATATGGTGGTGTGTTCTACTATTTAATATGGTGGTGTGTTCTACTATGTAATATGGTGGTGTGTTCTACTATATGGTGGTGTGTTCTACTATTTAATATGGTGGTGTGTTCTACTATGTAATATGGTGGTGTGTTCTACTATATGGTGGTGTGTTCTACTATGTAATATGGTGGTGTGTTCTACTATATGGTGGTGTGTTCTACTATATAATATGGTAGTGTGTTCTACTATATGGCAGTGTGTTCTGCTATATAATATGGTGGTGTGTTCTATTATATTGTGGTGTGTTCTACTATGTAATATGGTGGTGTGTTCTACTATATGGTGGTGTGTTCTACTATGCAATATGGTGGTGTGTTCTACTATATGGTGGTGCGTTCTACTATATAATATGGTGGTGTGTTCTACTATATGGCGGTGTGTTCTGCTATATAATATGGTGGTGTGTTCTATTATATGGTGGTATGTTCTGCTATATAATATGGTAGTGTGTTCTACTATATAATATGGTGGTGTGTTCTACTATATAATATGGTGGTGTGTTCTACTATATAATATGGTGGTGTGTTCTACTATATAATATAATGGTGTGTTCTACTATATAATATGGTGGTGTGTTCTACTATATGGTGGTGTGTTCTGCTATGTAATATGGTGGTGTGTTCTACTATATGGTGGAGTGTTCTACTATATAATATGGTGGTGTGTTCTACTATATGGTGGTGTGTTCTACTATATAATATGGTGGTGTGTTCTACTATATGGTGGTGTGTTCTGCTATATAATATGGTGGTGTGTTCTATTATATGGTGGTGTGTTCTACTATGTAATATGGTGGTGTGTTCTACTATATGGTGGTGTGTTCTACTATATGGTGGTGTGTTCTACTATATAATATGGTGGTGTGTTCTACTATATGGTTGTGTGTTCTGCTATATAATATGGTGGTGTGTTCTATTATATGGTGGTGTGTTCTACTATGTAATATGGTGGTGTGTTCTACTATATAATATGGTGGTGTGTTCTACTATATAATATGGTGGTGTGTTCTACTGTATAATATGGTGGTGTATTCTACTATATGGTGGTGTATTCTACTATATGGTGGTGTGTTCTACTATATGGTGGTGTGTTCTACTATATAATATGGCGGTGTGTTCTACTATATAAAATGGTGGTGTGTTCCACTACATGGTGGTGTGTTCTACTATATAATATGGTGGTGTGTTCTACTATATAATATGGTGGTGTGTTCTACTATATGGTGGTGTGTTCTAGTATATGAAATGGTGGTGTGTTCTACTATATAATATGATGGTGTGTTCTACTATATAATATGGTGGTGTGTTCTACTATATGGTGGTGTGTTCTACTATATAATATGGTGATGTGTTCTACTATATGGTGGTGTGTTCTGCTATATAATATGGTGGTGTGTTCTACTATATAATATGGTGGTGTGTTCTTCTATATAATATGATGGTGTGTTCTACTATATAATATGGTGGTGTGTTCTACTATATGGTGGTGTGTTCTACTATATAATATGGTGGTGTGTTCTTCTATATGGTGGTGTGTTCTGCTATATAATATGGTGGTGTGTTCTACTATATAATATGGTGGTGTGTTCTTCTATATAATATGATGGTGTGTTCTAGTATATGAAATGGTGTGTTTTCTAGTATATAATAAATGGTCTACAAAATACAGTGGAGAAAAGCATTTGACCCATTGACCCATATTTGTATTCATAGAATGTGCATGACAAGGCATACAGAAAGTAATGTCATATACTTAAACAGTTTAAGCTAATGGATACAGATGGGTTCTTCTTGGTGTTTAAAACAGATGTAAGAAAATCACTTCATCATTAATTTGTCTGACTTCCATAAAAGGAGCTTGTTTCTTTTTTTGTTCTTTTCTCTCAGTAATACTGGCTGCAGACTAGGCATGTTTCCCCTCTGAGTCATTGTAGGAGCAGCTCTGTAATAGGTATAGATATCACTAGAACACAGGAAAATCAGCTAAGCCCAAACACATTGGGATTATGGAATGTAATCTAACTGTCCATATGGGGGTTGCCTTATTATATACATTTTCATGGCTTCACCAATGTGTTTGTTAATGTTACTTTTATAGTATACAATATAGAATACATTTCAAAATGTTATGCTGGATTTACGGTATTCAAGTGCTTTACACTTGGGGTACGGCGTACACTTTACCCTTCGGCATACTGGCAGGAAGGTCTGTTGATGTATACCCACACTGAGTCTATTGAGCTAGTTAAGAATAATTTATTTATTGACTATGTTCAGTCCATTTCCAAATGTATTCTGTTATTATGTGCGGTCACATGTGAAACACTTTATGGGGGTCTATATTCTCTGAATGGACAATAATATAAGAAAAACATGTACTTTCCTAGGAATTTGAAGAGATACGTGTTTTACCATGAACTTCGCAACTTATTTGTAGGTCAGTCATATGAACAAATGTAAACAAATGTTAAAAAGGAATTACCGTATTTTTCACCCTATAGGACGCTCCGGCATATAAGACGCACCAAATTTTAAATGAGGAAAATCTAGAATACAATGTAAAGTATAGGTCACAGTGATCTTCAACCAGCGGACCTCCAGATGTTGCAAAACTACAACTCCCAGTATGCCCGGACAGCCGTTGGCTCTCCGGGCATGCCAGGAGTTGCGGTTTTGCAACATCTGGAGGTCCGCAGGTTGAAGACCACTGGTATAGGAGGAAATACTCACATGTCCCCACCGCTCCGGACCTGTCACCGCTGCCCTGAATGTCGCCCTCCATCGCTGTCGTCGCGTCCCCGGAATGTCCCCGTCGCTCCAGAACGTCTCTTATGCTCGGTATCCTCGCTCTCCATCGTGGCCATCACGTCGCTACGCTGCGCGACGACGGGATGGCGACGAAGGAGAGCGCCGGCCATGTAGGGGATCCCGGCACGGAGCAGACACCGAGGTGGCAGGTAAGGTCCCTCCCGGTGCAGCCGGGTTAGTGTCACTTTCGCTTCAGAAGCGGCGGTCAGCTTTGATCGCCGTGTCTGAAGGGTTAATACAGGGCATCACCACGATCGGTGATGTCCTGTATTAGCCGCGGGTCCCGGCCGTTGATGGCCGCAGGGACCGCCGCGATAGGTGTGTATTCGCCGTATAAGACCGCGGTGATGCCCTGTATTAACCCTTCAGACGCGGCGATCAAAGCTGAACGCCGCGTCTGAAGTGAAAGTGACCCGGCTGCTAAGTCGGGCTGTTCGGGACCGCCGCGGCATCCCGAACAGCTTACAGGACACCAGGAGGGCCCTTACCTGCCTCTTCGTTGTCCGATCGACGAATGACTGCTCCGTGCCTGAGATCCAGACAGGAGCAGTCAAGCGCCGATAACACTGATCACAGGCGTGTTAATACACGCCAGTGATCAGCATGAGAGATCAGTGTGTGCTGTGTTATAGGTCCCTATCGGACCTATAACACTGCAAAAAAAAAGTAAAAAAAAGTGTTACTAAAGGTCATTTAACCCCTTCCGTAATAGAAGTTAGAATCACCCCCCTTTTTCCATAAAAAAAAATAAAGCAGTTTAAATAAAAATAAAAATTAACATATGTGGTATCGGCACGTGCGTAAATGTCTGAACTATAAAAACATATCATTAATTAAACCGCTCGGTCAATGGCGTACGCGCAAAAAATTCCAAAGTTCAAAAAAGCGTATTTTGGTCACTTTTTATACATAAAGAATGAGTAAAAAGTGATCAAAAAGTCCGATCAAAGCAAAAATGGTACCGATAAAATTTTCAGATCACGGTGCAAAAAATGAGCCCTCATACCATCCTGTATGTGGAAAAATAAAAAAGTTATAGGGGTCAGAAGATGACATTTTTAAACGTATACATTTTCCTGCATGTAGTTATGATTTTTTCCAGAAGTCCGACAAAATCAAACCTATATAAGTAGGGTATCATTTTAATCGTATGGACCTACAGAATAAAGATAAGGTGTAATTTTTACCGAAATATGCACTGCGTAGAAACAGAAGCCCCCAAAAGTTTCCGTTTCGCCGTGAATTTTTGGGTAAAATGTCCCTGCAAAGTAGAATTGGTGACACAAAAAATAAGCCATAATATGGATTTTTAGGTGGAAAATTGAAAGGGTTATGATTTTTAAAAGGTAAGGAGGAAAAAACGAAAATGCAAAAACTTAAAAACCCTGCGTCCTTAAGGAGTTAAGGAGATCTCCACTTTATATCATCATGTCGCTTTAGATCCAAGATCATTGTAGAGATCAGATGTATGCATTTTCTAGCACAGTTCCATATCCCTTACATAGACACTGATGTAAAAGATAACATTCTGGCTGCCAGCAGCTTCTCGAGGAAAGCTTTCTGCATACTCTATATCATCAATATAGACCGCATGCTATATGTTTCTGCTGCTGGTGGCTTCAGGCAGCCAGAATGTTATCCTTCAGAGATAGATCAAATAATTATTCCTTAAAGGGGTATTCCAGGCAAAACCTTTTTTTATATATATCAACTGGCTCCAGAAAGTTAAACATATTTGTGAATTACTTCTATTAAAAAATCTTAATCCTTCCAATAGTTATTAGCTTCTGAAGTTTTCTGTTTAACTGCTCAATGATGATGTCACGTCCCGGGAGCTGTGCATGATGGGAGAATATCCCCATAGGAACTGCACAGCTCCCGGGACATGAGTCATCAGAGAGCAGCTAGACAGAAAACAACAACTCAACTTCAGAAGCTAATAACTATTGAAAGGACTAAGATTTTTTTAATAGAAGTAATTTACAAATCTGTTTAACTTTCCGGAGCCAGTTGATATATATAAAAAAAGTTTTGGCCTGGAATACCCCTTTAAAGACTGTTTGATATGTTCAGGGCCGGTTTTAGGCTTAGCAAGGCCCTGGGCAAAATCAAAAGTGGGGCCCCAAAAGTCGTAACAGTGCACTAACCAGATTTACACATTTTTCAAATACTATAAAAAAATATCTAAAAAGCAATTGAAAAGTCCCATCAAAACAAAAATGGTACCGATAAAAACTACAAATCACAGCGCAAAAAATGACTCTCATACATCCCCATATACAGAAAAAAAAAGTTAATGGGATCAGAATAGTACAATTTTATATATTTTTTTATAGTTCCCCCACATTAGGTTGGCAGCATAGTTCCCCCACATTAGGATGGCAGCATATTTCCCCCACATTAGCTTGGCAGTATAGTTCCCCCACATAAGGTTGGCAGTATAGTTCCCCCCACATTAGGTTGGTAGTATAATTCTCCCACATTAGGTTGGCAGTATAGTTCCCCCACATTAGGTTAGCAGTATAGTTCCCCCACATTAGGTTGGCAGTATAGTTCCCCCACATTAGGTTGTCAGTATAGTTCCCCCACATTAGGTGCAGTATAGTTCCTCCACATTAGGTGCAGTATAGTTCCCCCATATTAGGTGCAGTATAGTTCCCCCACATTAGGGGCAGTATAGTTCCTCACATTAGGTTGTAGTTCCCCCACATTAGGTGCAGTATAGTCCCCCACATTAGGTGCAGTATAGTTCCCCCACATTAGGTGCAGCATAATTACCCACATTAGGTGCAGTATAGTTACCCCCACATTAGGTAGGCAGTGCCCCCCACAGACATTCAGCCTTCAGCCATATACAGTGTATGGCTGTAGGCTGTATGCCTGTGTACTGCCCCACTTCAGTGCTCTGTCCACTGCGACTCTGTTCAGGGGTCACAATCTATAGGCCATAGCAGTAGCTCCCAGGACCAGAGAAGCCGTGGTCGGAGCACTGAAGATGACGTGCGGGTAACATACCATGCGCGTGCGTCCTCCTCCTCGATGCTCTGCTCCTCCGTTCCTATGGACGCATGCACGGGATGTCAGTGACGTCCCTGCAAGCGCTACCTCCCGGTGGCCCCTGCATTTTTAAGTTAATGTGGGGCCGCAGAAAGATAATCGGGACATCCTTGTGTCCCAAAAAGATCTTTCGGGAAACAGGGATGTTCCGAATGTGACGGGGCCCCATGCGGACTGCTCAGTGGCGGATCTTCCCCCCCCCCTGGAGCATCCCACAGGGGGCCCCCTGGGGGATGGGGGCCCTGGGAAATTGCCCAGATTGCCCAGCCCTAACGCCGGTCCTGGATATATTACCATAGATCCAGCTCATAAAAGTTAAGAAAAGCTAAACATTGGCATAAATAGGGTCTATCAGCTATCTTGATGTGTCTGTAATAAATATTGGAATCTGATACATACAGTGGCATCTCCAGCATTCAAAATTAGGGGGGGCACATGGGGGGCCAGTGACAAAAGTGGGGGGGCAATTTTAAAACGTGTGTGCGTGTATGTGTATATATATATATATATATATATATATATATACACACACACACACACACACACACACACACATATATATATATATATATATATATATATATATATTTATATATATAAACACACAATGAATTTTTTTCCGTTTTTGCCATAGATTTTTGGGTAAATGACTGATGTCATTATAAAGTAGAATTGGTGGACCAAAAAATAAGCCATCATATGGACTTTTAGGTGCAAAATTGAAAGGGTTATGATTTTTAAAAAGTGAGGAGGAAAAAACAAAAGGGCAAAAACAGAAAAACGCTAAGTTTATGGCGTTAAAACTTTTGGACACTACCATCAACTTTGATAGCGGCATCTAAAGTGTTAATGTCAGACATCAGCCTGATTGGTGATATCTGGCATTAGCCGAGGGTTCTAGCTAATGATTTATACAACACAGTGGGAGCAGGGACTGTGCGTACACATACGCCTTGCGCCCTTAGGTCTCATTTACACCGAGGGATCCTCAGCATATTTTACGCTGCGGATCCCCCGACAATGGACCCTACAGTGCTGCCTCCATCTGTGCCTGCTCATAACAGCAATTCTCCGCTACGAGCAGACACACTTTAATGTGTATACTCGCACACATCGCGGCTGCTCTCGGCCTAGTTCAGAGAGCAGGAGGAGCGGCCATGATGTGTGTGAGTATACACATCAAAGTGTGTCTGCTCCTAGCGGAGGATTGCTGTTATGAGCAGGCACAGATAGAGCAGCACTGTAGGGTCCATTGTCAGTGGATCTGCAGCGTAAAATACACTGTGGATCCACCCCTGAATGAGCCCTTAGGGTACGCTCACACGTACAGGATCTGCTGCATATTTTCTGCAGCTGATTTTGCTACCTATTGAAGCTAATGGGTTGCAAAATCAGCTGCACAAAATATGCAGCAAAAATATGCAGCAGATCCTGTACATGTGAATGTACCCTTGAGGGGTTAACGAGGGGTTAATGTGTTCACATGTTGTCCTTCCAGAGGGGTCACTTTCCCTCCTCCAGTGTCCACAGGTCTCCAACAGGTCACATTACCAGAACAATTTATGGAAAATCGCGGCAAAAATTGCGCTGTTTTACCGCGATTTACGAAAAATCGCGGTAAAAGCGCGCAATTTTTGCCGCGATTTTTCCTAAAAATTGTTGTGATAATGTGACCTGGCTCTCGGCCCGTCCTCTCCTGTGCTGGGGGCGGAGCCATCAATGTATTGGGACATCCCTATTAATTTTAAATTGGGGGGGCCCAAGGGGGGGCCATGGCCCCCTCTGCCCCCCCCCCCCCTAGCGACGCCACTGGTTACATATACTTGTATTTTCCATAAAATAACAATTCTGGAGCGTTGTGTCTCTGTGGTATGCTATTCCTCTGTTAAACCTCTTGGAAATCTATGAACAAATTGTCCAAAAGTGACTTACATTCCCCTTATCAGTATGGTTTGTCCTTTGAGATTTTGCCACTATCTGATTGGACAATGTTGGTCAGTGTATGAACACTATTGGATATTGACATCTGAATTATTGTAAGGGAATTGCCATGGTTTTTCTAAGTAGTGATGTAAGAGATATTTAGAGGGGTTGTCCAAAGAATCCTTTTTAAGGGTACGTTAACACACACGGATTTTCGGAGCGTATTTAGCTGCGGATCTGCTCGTGAAGGCCCCGCTCTGTGCCGGCTTTATATGTGCCTGCTTGTAACGGCAATACGCCGCTACGAACAGACACAGTGCAGTGATGTGCGCGGCTTACTCGCACATCGCGGCCGCTCTCCCTGCTCTGAGCTAGGCAGAGAGCTCCCGCGATGTGCGAGTATACTACGACTCGCACATCACAGTGTGTCTGCTGGTAGCGGCGTATAGCCGCTACCAGCAGGCACATATAAAGCCAGCATAGAGCGGGCCTTCACCAACGGATTTGCAGCGTAAAATACGCTGTAAATCCGTGCGTGTGAACGTACCCTTACAGGTAAAGGGGGGAGGGAGTGCACTGACATGTCTGGATCCCTCAACTCCGCTGTTCCAACTGTACCTGATTTCGCTGCGCAAAACTTGCTAGTCTTGGTCTCAACACAAGGAAGCACCTACTCAGTTGGTCTCAACCCAAGGAAGTGCCAATCAGTAACAGAAGATGGTTACTACTATGGCAAGTCATCAGTCATTGGCAGACTGGGCACCTCCTTGTGTTGAGACCAGGACCAGGGATTGCTACACAGTGCAGCCAAGCACCATCAGAACATCGCTGGCATGGTTTTGGGGAGATACTTTCTCATTTATATAGTTTTTACACTACTCTGAGCACATTTGCTTTTAAAAAGAATTCCCCAGATAACCTCTTTAATAATGATATGTTCACTGTAATAAATGATCTCCTTTTTTCCTCTAAGTGCATTTTATATTCCAGCACCATTTCAAAGGCCATCAGCTCTGGTGCCCTGTAACTGAAAATATTCAGCTATATAGGTCAAGTTCTGTAAAATGGTTTTAGAAGTCCTTAAAAACACAATCAAAATTTAATGACATATAAATAAAAAAACGTAATATGTGACAGAGACATGTCAAAGTTTTAATCTGTTACGGTCCCAGTTCTGAACACCCCCAGCACTGACCCAATCCTTGTCCCCTCCCCCTGTACCCCCACCCCACGCACGTCCCCCTACAATCATGAGAACGAGTGGGGATGAGCGTGCCAATTTAAAAGTGGTCTAAAACTGTGGCTGGGTTCACATATTGCAAGATGAAAACAAAAAAATTGCATTCATATAGGTTTAAATAGTGGCAATTTTTTTATTTTATAATGTGTTATATTAAACTATATGTGGAAAAGATGTTGTCAGTGCACATATAGGTCCTGGTTAATTAAAATATGTGAGAAAAAACTGGAGAAATTGTGCCCACAGTGACTATTCATTGCTCAGCTTTCATTTTATGACAATTATGAGAATATGAAAGCTGAGCTGTGATTGGTCGCTGTGGGCAAAATCTCTCCAGTTTTTCTCTCACACATTTTGGTAAATCGAGGCCATCATTTTAAAAGTTTTGCATAATGTTTAAGATTTTCAAACAGTCTGAGCCACTGTTAAAATCTGTCACATTCTCAGACTGTCTTGTCCACATAAGTTAAAACGGCCTAAGGCTGTGTTCAAACTGAAAAAAATGTCATAAATAAAATTTTATATTTGTAACCAGAAAAAGGGCACTAAAAGGGCCCTTTTCCGTTTAGAACGTGTGCGTAAAATTCAATAAGTCACAAAATACAGTGCAAATCTGGCCAAAAACTGAGAGAGTTTTTATTCATCTCCCCACTGTCTCTTGCATGACCTTCAGAATGTACTTGATATACTTGTTTCCCATGTTTTTTTTCTAGCATTTTTTCCTTAAAGAGGTACTCCGCTGTAAACATCTTATCCCCTATCCTATTTGGATAGGGGATAAGATGTTTACAGCGGAGTAGCCCTTTAAGCTTCTTTATAGGACTTAAAAAACACCATGAAAAACAAAGATACAATATAACACTGAATAAAAAAATAAAATAAAAAACACTAAACTAAAAATGCATGTTACATTTATAAAAATGCAAGACTTTTAAAATGGCAGAAAATAACACAATGCCTTTGTATGAAAAAAAAAAGACACTTTGCTTTCTGATTTATTAATTTCCATGAAGTTTTGAAGTAATACTGTATTTAGGTGAGAGGTTTAGAATAGGTTTATAAATCTGTTCTATTGATAATATGATATAATGTATCATAGATATTTCATCCAGTTGCGAGCTTGACATGTCATAAATCATTGTAACCATAATGATTTTTCCTATTGATAGTCCTCTAACCATATAAGCTTTGACCTTATTACGGAATATAATAATTTTTTTGTCTACAGATCTATTCAACATTGTTATTTACTAACAATAGTAACACTTTAAATTTATGTAACCTACATGTGCTGTAAGAAGGATATATTATCATATCTAGATGTTTTGTGGGATGTTTACATTTCAAAATATATGTCAAAATATAAGCCGAAATACATACATATTTTGGCATGTAATGATTTTCCTGTGTAGTTAATCTTATATCCATAACAATTAGGAATGTACAATTATGTGGGAAATAAGACATTTGGGGCACTTTTCCATTAAATTCAGTTCAGCCGCAGACTGCCGTTCTCACTAAGGAAAAATATATTGTGCCTAAGAAAAGACTAATATCTCTCCACATTTTTTATCCATTACTGTACTGTTTGTCTCTAGAACACCATAAACTGTGTTAAAACTGCACCAAAAACTGCGTTAAAACTGCACCAAAAACTGCATGGCCGTAAATGTTGGCACCCCTAAAATTTTTCTAGAAAATGAAGTATTTCTCACAGAAAAGGATTGCAGTAACACACGTTTTGCTATACACATGTTTATTCCCTTTGAGTGTCTTGGAACTAAACCAAAAAAGGGAGGAAAAAAATGCTAATTGGACATAATGTCACACCAAACTCGAAAAATGGGCTGGACAAAATGACTGTCACTCTTTCAAAATTGTGGAAAAATAAGATTGTTTCAAGCATGTGATGCTCCTTTAAACTCACCTGGGGCAAGTAACAGGCATGGGCAATATAAAAATCATACCTGAAAGCAGATAAAAAGGAGAGAAGTTCTTTGCATTGTGTGTCTGTGTGTGCCACACTAAGCATGGACAACAGAAAGAGGAGAAGAGAACTGTCTGAAGACTTGAGAACCAAAATTGTGGAAAAATATCAACAATCTCAAGGTTACAAGTCCATCTTCAGAGATCTAGATTTGCCTTTGTCCACAGTGCGCAACATTATCAAGAAGTTTGCAACCCATGGCACTGTAGCTAATCTCCCTGGGCGTGGACAGAAGAGAAAAATTGATGAAAGGTGTCAACACAGGATAGTCCGGATGGTGGATAAGCAGCCCCAAACAAGTTGCAAAAACAGTCTGGATGGGGGATAAGAAGCCCCAAACAAGTTGCAAAGATATTCAAGCTGTCCTGCAGGCTCAGGGAGCAACAGTGTTAGCGCAAACTATCTGTCAACATTTATATTAAATGAAACGCTATGGCAGGAGACCCAGGAGGACCCCACTGCTGACACAGAGACATAAAAAAGCAAGACTACATTTTGCCAAAATGAACTTGAGTAAGCCATAATCCTTCTTGGAGAACGTCTTGTGGAAAGGATGAGACCAAGATAGAGCTTTTTGGTAAAGCACATCATTCTACTGTCTACCGGAAACGGAATGAGGGCTACAAAGAAAAGAACACTGTAGCTACAGTGAAATATGGTAGAGGTTCAATGATGTTTTGGGGTTGCTTTGCTGCCTCTGGTACTGAGTGCTGTGAATGTGTGCAAGGTATCATGAAATCTGAGGATTACAGATGGATTTTGGGTCGCACTGTACAGCCCAGTGTCAGAAAGCTGGACAATGAGGGAGATTTATCAAAACCTGTGCAGAGGAAAACTTGCCCAGTTGCCCATAGCAACCAATCAGATTGCTTCTTTCATTTTTTACAGGCCTTCATAAAAATGAAAGCAGCGAGCTGATTGGTTGCTATGGGCAACTGGGCAAGTTTTCCTCTGCACAGGTTTTGATAAATCTCCCCCAATGACCCCAGACTTACCTCAAAGAACACTCAGAAATGCATGGCAATACAGTTCTGAAGTGGCCGGCAATGAGTCCAGATCTAAATCCCATTGAACACCTGTGGAGAGATCTTAAAATTAAAAAGGCGCCCTTCCAATAAGAGAGACCGGGAGCAGTTTGCAAAGGAAGAGTGGTCCAACATTCCGGCTGAGAGGTGTAAGAAGCTTATTGATTGTTATAGGAAGCAACTGATTTCAGTTATTTTTTTCCAAAGGTTGTGCAACCAAATATTAAAGGAAATCTGTCATCAGAATCACCCGCACTAAACCTGTTACTCAGGCTTTTAGTGCGGGTGATCCTGATTAAAACGCTTCTTACCTGGTTAAAAATGGTTGAGCGCTTCTTAAGATATCTATATTTTTAGTTTTCTGTTATTCCCTGGCTTGGGACTCAGTGGGAGGTGTTATCATCTGGGACTCGGCCACACGTCATTATAGCTGGGCGGAGCTGCCGCCCGGCTCATGAATATTCATGAACTTATCCTCGTAGTCTAACTCCTTTTTCTAGGTCTGGTGGGGAGGGCCGCGAGGATAAGTTCATGAATATTCATGAGCCGGGCGGCAGCTCCGCCCAGCTAGAATGACGTGTGGCCGAGTCCCAGATGATAACACCTCCCACTGAGTCCCAAGCCAGGGAATAACAGAAAACTAAAAATATAGATATCTTAAGAAGCGCTCAACCATTTTTAACCAGGTAAGGAGCATTTTAATCAGGATCACCCGCACTACAAGCCTGTGTAACAGGTTTAGTGCGGGTGATTCTGATGACAGATTTCCTTTAAGTTAAGGGTGCCAATAACTTTGTCCAGCCCATTATTGGAGTTTGGTGTGACATTATGTCCAATTAGCTTTTTTTCCTCCCTTTTTTGGTTTAGTTCCAATACACACAAAGGGAATAAACGTGTGTGTGTGTGTGTGTGTATAGCAAACCATGTGTTACTGCAATCCTTTTTTGTGAGAAATACTTCATTTTTCAGGGGTGCCAACATTTATGGCCATGACTGTAAGTGATATACAAATATATACACAGAATGGCGATGCCAGACATAGTTGGCACTGAAGTTGCCCATAGCAACCAACTTTTAAATATAATCTCAGCCTAAAGAGGCAGCATAACTTGAATACCATATACTTAGATATTGGGCTGCCAGTGCTCTTACAGCCACATCATACATTTAAGCATACACATTATTTCTAAAAATAAAATTATTTTGTTTGTGATGACATCATAACACGGAAGGCAAAATTAGAAACTTGGTACATTGTGTACTGTTGTCACTTACCTTGCCAATAAAGCCAATGTCTCCTAATTAGGAAATTGTTAGTTTGTTAGCTTTAGAAAACAGACTCACTGGAATGAAACAGATTTCTTTTACTTTATAATCTACAAATATTTTGTCTAGTGAGACTTTTTTCCTGCCCCATCAAATGATTTCTCTGGGTTTCACTATGGCAATATTCCAAACCCTGACTTGAACCCAGTCAAACATCTCTGGAGAGACCGGAAAATGGCTGTCTATCGACAGTCCCGCATTTACGCGGCTTTAGAAATGTGTTCACATTTTTTTTTATATTGTGTGCACGGACAACCACTCTCCGATAGGTTTACAAATAACACAATAATGTTAAAAAATGCGGACTCAAGTTTGGGGATGCATTATTACAAAAGACATGCTGAAAAAACTGAAGTGTGCATGTGTTCATGTGAACTGAAACTGTGTCATCTCAAAAGATTTTGGTGTAGCACCTGCTAGAGCTAAAGACCACATTAAGACATTAGGGATTTATTGCAGATTTTAGGGTGCAGATTTATGATTTGCTATAAATATTTGCAGCAAATAATTTCCAATGCAGATGGTTAGATCTGCTGGGACCTCATGGCAATATCCGCATCACATGGATTTAGCTGTGGACCTGCTTTGGATTTGCTGTAGATTGCACAATGGAAAAACACTAATTCCTCTTAACAATAGGATGTTCATATAGTTCAGAATCAAGTCAAGAAAGCAAATGACACAGATACTCAAACGTTTTACAAAATTTTAGTTGTAGAGTTTTGCCTTGAAAGCATTACTAAAAATATATTCAATATTATAGTTCGGTTTTTGTGTTGTAGCAAGGGTGTGTGGCCTTGATGGAACGTGAATGGTATTTGTGTTACATCTTCAACCATGTAAGAAGCTTATTTAGTTTACATTATGAACCTTAGAGATCTGCCAACCCTTTTTATTATATGACCTTTATGACCTTGTATGCGTTATAAAATTCCTCTTGAGTCAGGAAAATACCCTTTTATGGCCACACAGGCCTATGACTGTCACTTTTCTAATCTGTCACCTCACAAAACAGATTTTACATCCTTTTTATTGTTGTTATATCAGTATTTTCTCAGCCCAGGTATTCAACTAGGAGAGTCCATTTAAAAGGGTTGCCATACCAATTGTAATGCAAACACAAGCATGGAAGGTGCATCAAAGGGATATTTCTATGTAAGATTACTACACTGCTGTGGCAGAAGCAAAGAAATGTTTCATCCTTTTTTTCTCAGAAAGTAAGAAAAACCTACACTTAAGTACAGCAGCAGATGTCTGCGAACTGATAATGATTATACCATGAATAGAAGTGATTATCATCGTGCAGTGGATAAATCCTTGGGGGGAAAAATGAATGTATTTTTTTTTTTATAACCTATGGAAAATGGGTTTATTTTACCAAAATAGCCATAGTTGACACATGGGGAGCCCTAAGAGAATGTTGTGTGATTGGAAACCAAACAACTGTAATAAAAACAAACGGTAACTGTGGCACCATGCGTACAACATTTTCATGGCTTTTCCATTCCTTTTGTTCCAAGTTGCTAAAAATGTCCACAAAACAAGACTCCTAGAGTGTTAGTAAAAAAAAAATAATAATATTGGAGAGATTTCTTAATAACAGTATGGTGTTGTATCCCCCAGTGCAATATGGGAGATATTCATCAACAGGGCTTATGACATGATGAATCTGTCCTGAAACAACGCCTCCCTGTTTTTTTCCTATAACATATACAGGGCTCAAGTACTGCAGGAACATATGGGAACTGAGTTCCTGCACTTTTTCCATAGCAGGAACACCTTTTCCATTAGAATGACCAGCCCTTGAGTGGAGTTCCCACACTTTTTCCCCCCGGACTTGACCTCTGGGTGTAAAGGTCCTCTACAGGGGACATCCAAGGTCTAAAATCTTTCCTGGTATTAAAAACAATCAAAAGCAAGAAGGAGGCGCCAGTACATGTCATGTGATGCTTTATGGCCAATGACAAAATAAGCATGGTTCCTTATCTGTCCTGACACTCTTGAACAAGCGTTGATATTGATATTATTTGGGCAGTGTATAGTAATATGACATGAGCACTGTATGACAGACTCTTTAGGAACTGAATAACAATATTATGTGGTACTGGGTAGCACTATTATTTAAAAGACAATAACAAGGGGCAATATAGCAAGGGGCAATAGCAAGCGGCAAACTACCACAAGAGGACATAGTTTTAAATTAGTGGGGCAAAGGTTTAAAAGTAATATCAGGAATTATTACTTTACTGAGAGAGTAGTGGATGCATGGAATAGCCTTCCTGCAGAAGTGGTCGCTGCAAATACAGTGAAAGAGTTTAAACATGCATGGGATAAGCATAAGGCTATCCTTCATATAAGATGAGGCCAGGGACTATTGATAGGATTCAGATTATTGGGCAGACTAGATGGGCCAAATGGTTCTTATCTGCCGACTCATTCTATGTTTCTATGATACTGTTATTTGAGGACTAAATGACAATGTTATTTGCACATTGTGTGACGGGCCGGCATTATGAGTAAACTTTATTGTAGTGTTGTCAAGCACTGTATAAAAGGATTATGTGAGCACTGTGTGGTCATATTATTTTTATATGACATATCTTAACCTCTTAAGGACCAAGCCCATTTTGACCTTAAGGACCAGGCCAATATTATTTTAGCGTTTTTTGTTTTTTCCTCCTCACCTTCTAAAATCCATAACTCTTTTATATTTCCATCTACAGACCCATATAAGGGCTTGTTTTGTGTGTGACCAATTGTACTTTGTAATGAAACCTCTAATTTTACCATAAAATATACGGCGAACCCAAAAAATTATTTTTTTCAGGGAGTAAATTTAAATGAAAACCACAATTTTGCACATTTTGGAGGCTTTCGTTTTCACACTGTATACTTTACGGTAAAAATGACATGTGTACTTTATTCTGTGAGTCAATACAATTAAAATGATACCCATGGCTAGATACTTTTCTATTTTTGTACTGCTTAAAAAATCTAAAACTTTTTATACAAAATCAGTAATATAAAATTGCCCTAGTTTGACCACCTATAACTTTTTCATTTTTCCGTATATGGGGTGATATGAGGTCTCCTTTTTTGCGCAGTTATCTGTACTTTTCATTGATACCACATTTGCATATATAGAATTTTTAGATAATTTTTTATACATTTTTGGGGGAATAAAATGTGACAAAAAATTATCATTTTGGACTTTTTTTTTATTTTTTACATTTACACTGTTCACCGTACGGGATCATTAACATTATATTTTGATAGTTTGGACATTTACAAAAAAACATAGTTTTTTTTTTATCCTAGGGCTGTATCCTAGGACTTTATCCACCTTTTCCAGCCCACTGGAGCACCTGAAAGCTGAACTACCGTATTTATCGGGGTATACCACGCAGCGGCCTATAACACGCACCCTCATTTTACCAAGGATATTTGGTTAAAAAAAAGTTTTTAACACAAATATCCTTGGTAAAATTAAGGTGTGTGCATGTGTATACCCCGATACACTGTTTCTGACCCTGCAGAAGCCCCCAGGAAAGGCCGGGGGAGAGAGGCCATCGCTGCCCGCTTCTCTCCCCCTGCCTCTGCTGGGGTCTAGAGCCCTGCTGCCGCCGCTTCTCTCCCCCTGGCTATCGGTGCCGCTGCCCCATTGCCGGCGCCACTGCCCCATTGCCTCCCCCTTCCCCGGTTTTATAATAACCTGTTGCCGGGGTCGGGTCTGTTGCCGGGGTCGGGCTGTTGCGTCTCCTGTGTCATTGCTATGCGCTGCGAGGCGCAATGACGAGTGACGTCTTCAACGCGACGTCACTCGTCATTGCCCAGCGCAGCGCATATCAACGAAGCAGGAGACGCCACACCGGAGCCAGAAGCAGCGCGGACCCGACCCCTGCAACAGGTTATTATAAAACCAGAGATGGGGGAGGCAATGGGGCAGCGGCGCAGGCAGTCTCTGGACCCCAGGATAGGCAGGGGCAGAGAACCGGGCAGCGACGGCAGGTCTCTGGACATGCAAAAGCCGCTGCAGTTCATTGATTTAAATCGCCAGGTTTAAATAATTGAACTGCAGCGGCTTATCGGCGTATAACACGCAGATAGACTTTAGGCTAAAAATTTTAGCCCAAAAAATGCGTGTTATACGCCGATAAATATGGTAATTTATGCAGACTAAAGTCAGCAACCACTGAGCCGCGAGGTTCGTGCAGAATCAAAGTACTGTAACTTCGCTCATCTCTAGTGGCAATGTTAAAAGACTTAAGAAACCGGAACACACACACATATACATATATATAATTTTTTCATATAAAATAAAACCCTATTTATCTCAACCAAAAACCACTGCTATTATTTTCTAACTGTTGCATGGATAAGTTCTAGATTTAGTGTAATTGTTATGTACTTTAAAAAGCTACAGGCTTATAAATCAATTTCCTATACAGTAATACTCTGATTTAAA
Source organism: Hyla sarda (assembly GCF_029499605.1). Classification (NCBI taxonomy): domain Eukaryota; kingdom Metazoa; phylum Chordata; class Amphibia; order Anura; family Hylidae; genus Hyla; species Hyla sarda. The sequence continues at coordinate 186,426,191 of NC_079189.1, forward strand.
CCTGGCAGATATAATATAAACTTTGGTTGCTGCTAATGGGAGATTGATTGTGTCTTAAGTCTTCCAAACAGACCAGAAATTATTTCTTCAACAAACAGATGTTTTATGGTTTAATTTAGAATACAGCATGCTTGCAAGTTCCAAATTTATACTCTTAGTGAATTCATTTCAAGATAAGCTAGTGATTCTTTACAGGGAAAAGTAAAGCTTAGTCCTTCTAGAAATACATAATGTCAATGTGGATTACAGATTTAGCATTGACATGTACATAAAACAATTTGGGCTATTTTCTGATCAGTCGATAAACCCTGGCTGTCAACAAAAATGGACTCCAAATAGACCTTCACCGTTGTAATATACATGGGGAATTATATACTTATATCATTATGTGTATTACATTGCCTTAAATTCTAAAGATTAATTCACACACCTTAATTTTACCTAGTGACAAGGTTTATAGTTTTTTGCCTCCCCATACTGAATGTGGGGGTAGAGGTAACATTGTTACTAGATTTTTGACATCTAAACCACCACCATGGGAATTAGCCTTCTAAACATGCCTCTGTCAAAAATGTCTACTTAGCATTATGTATAAACATGCTTCTGTCAAAAATGTCTACCTAGCATTATAAAATAAATATACCTGTAGGTAAACCCCCCGAGAAGAGTCATTTGGGCAGTCCAGGTATCCTAAGGAGTCATTCAAGGAGTCATTAACAATGCACAGTTTTGACATCGACATATTGAGAAGTCTATTCCCAAGAAGTATAACAATATTGTGATGGTTAATTAGCTACTAGCTAAGTACCCGCCATTGCCTGGTCTTTCTACCTAAACCTACCTAAATAGACTTGGCTGGGACTTCCAGTACCTCTCCTAATTGGTTCTAAGTGTAAAAACTTTGCAGCTCAACAAAACAGACTTGTTGGTAGAAAGGACAACTGATAACTGCTCTCTATGTTGGGATATCTGGTGGGAAGGGAGGGAAAAAAACTGGGGGGGGGGAGAAGAAAAAATTGGGAAAGAATAAGGGAAAAAGAAAAGAAAAGAATGGAAGGAAAAAAATGGGGAGAAAAAGAAAAGGAGGGAAATTACGGAAAGTAAATCAATAAATATAAACTGGTTAAAGTGGAAAAAAATACTTCACCTGATCACGTTACATTTGAGCGGCAGAGTTAGACCTAGAGTTTTAACACCCTGATGCTGGACTAATGTCATGGTTAAGTATGATTTAACTGTCCAGGCTCCACTGTTTTACTCGGGCTCCAGAGATTGTCCTTGTTGACATCCATAAATTGTACCATATTTTTAGTTGACAAACGACTAACATGTGTACCAAGATTATTCAAAAAATTCCCAGCCAGTTCCATTTATAAGTTATGAGGTGAAAATACATATTCGTTGAGATTTATAGAAGTTTGCAAACCTTTCTTTTAGAACACAAGTAAAGAATATCACATCCTTTATAAGATCAGAGATGGTTTGAGCACATTTAGCAGTCTGCTGACTTAAAATATTTGAATGATATGTATTAAAAAAGAAAGTTTCTGTGACTTCTATTCCTACTTCAAATGTGAGATTCAAATAAAGAAAACATACAAAATTTTATGTTTACAGGATAGGCCCATTCACAGGATAGGCCTTTAATAGGTGATCAACATGGTGCCCTTTCACTTCAGTAGAAGCTGAGGCTGCCGTAACATGGAACCAGCACTACACAGACTACAGAGCCAACTTCTTCTGGCCCCATCCTCTGTATAGTGTTAATGCCAAACAGCTAATTGTGAGGATAGCGGATGTTGGCGCCTATCTGCTGTTGATGGCCCATCCTGTGGTTATCCCTGTGGATGGGCCATTAACAGTATTTCTCTAGAAAACCCTTATAACTTGTTTCAACTGATGAGTGGATATCCAGAATGTTTATAAAATTCCCAACACATTTCACCTTGGCTTGGTGTGGTTGCCATTTCAACTGTTTTAACCAGTATGCCAGATCATGCCAGATACTCCTGTCAATGGACCAATTGCCACAGTAGCCTCTCACTTTCTGTCTGCAGTAGGATACAAATATTTTAAGCCAGACTGCCCTGTTTATTAAGCCCCACTGACTCAGTTAACTGTGAAACAGATGGAACAAATCAGCAAGAAATAGTCCCCTGTGTTCTCTACAGGATTTCTACAAGCCTGTTTTATCAAGAACATGCAGAAAATTTTACAGACAGACCAACTGTTTACTTTTATTATTTATTTCTAGGTTTAATGTTTCGTTAATACTAAACAATATACGACTCTCTATTATATAAAGTTGTGCTCAAAAGTTTGCGTACCCTTGGAAAATTGGTAATATATAAAACATTTTTAATGGAATGAATGAATGAATGAGCAGACAAAACAATTTCTTATGGGATTCATATTCTGTAGGTTATAAAAGATAAACAAAAAACAACACATGGCAACAAATCAAATAATTAAATATCTCTTTAACTGGCTCCATAAAGTTAAACAAATTTGTAAATTACTTCTATTTAAAAATCTTAACCCTTCCAGTATTTATCATCTGTATACTACAGAGGAAGTTGAGTTGTTCTTTTCTGTCTGACCATAGTGCTCTCTGCTGACACCTCTGTCCATGTCAGGAACTGGTAAGAGTAGGAGAGGTTTGATATGGGGATTTGCTCCTGCTCTGGACAGTTCCTGACATGGACAAATGTGTCAGGAGAGAGCACTGTGGTCAGACAGAAAAGAACAACTCAACTTTCTCTGGAGCATGCAGCAGCTGATAAGTACTGAAAGGCTTAAAATTAATTTTTTAATAGTAATTTTTAATAGTAATAGTAAAAGTAATTTACAAATCTGTTGAACTTTCTGGCACCAGTTGATTTAAAAAAATGTTTTCCACCGCTTTAGGGATGCAGCCAATTTTTTTTTTGCATTTTATTTTTTTCTTCTTGCCATTAAAAAAGTCCATAACTGTTTCAGTGCTTTACATACAGAGCCAAACGAGGGCTTGTTTTATGCAGGACCAATTTTAACTAATGAAAAAATAATGACATTATTAATTTCTGCATTTTGTTTTTCTTGCCTTTGAAAATCCATAACTCTTTTAATTCTCTACCTAAAGAGCCATATTAGTGCTTGTTTTATGCGGGACCAATTATTTTACTATATAATGACATTAATTTTATCTCAAAATATCGGACGAGGCCAATAAAAAATTTGGGGGCAAAATTGATAAGAAAAAAAAGGACATTTTACAAATTTTAGAAGGTTTCGTTTTACGCAGTGCACTTTGCAGATAAAATGACATGTTATCTTTATTTTGTAGGTCGATACCATTACAACCACACCAAATTAATATAGGTTTTGTTTTATTTTACTACATTTATAACAACCACAGTGACTTTTTCCAGAGCATCCTGTGTTTCTCCTCAGGTTACCTTTGGATTCTCCTTTATATCCCGAACAATTTTTCTGTCAGTTGTGGCTGAACTCTTTCTTAGCCTACCTGACCTTGGCTTGGAATCAAGAGATCCCCGAATGTTTCACTTCTTAATAAGTGATTGAAAAGTACTCACTGACAGGCTTTGGATATCTTTTTATATCATTTTCTGTCTTAAAGTTCCCTTCCCTTGTTACACAGGTCTTCTGACAGTTCTTTTCTTCTCCCTATGGCTCAGTATCTAGCCTACTCACTGCATCCACGTGAGAGCTAACAGACTCTAAGGCTAGGTTCAGACTACGGAATCTCCGGGCAGAAAATTTCCGCCCGGAGATTCCAAGTGCGGCCAACGCTGACTGAATCAGTTGGCGCTAGGACTGTGCAGACACTGCAGTCTCCTATAGACTGCAATGTGTTCCGCGCGGATTTCCGCCATAAGAAAGAGCAACCCCTTTCTTCAGGCGAAAATTTCCAAGCGGATTTTCCGTTCACAAGTTCCGCTTCACAAATTCCGAAGTGTGAATTTGTGAACGGAAACCCATTCACTATACTATACATTTTAGCAAGCGGAATTTCCGCCTGCAATTTCAAAGAGGAATTGCAGGTGGAAATTCCGTAGTCTGAACCTAGCCTTAGACTCACAGACACTAATTGCAATTTAAAAAGCCACAGGTGTGGAAAGTTAACCTTTAATTGCCATTTTAACCTGTGCGTGTCACCTTGTCTTCCTGTATCGAAACCAAGGCCATTTGGGTGATTTCTAGTATCATTATAATTTAAAATTATGCCAATGCAATAATAAGGGGCTTCTTCATATGAGCACTATCATTAGATAGATTAGATTTTAGTTTTTGCTAATTTTTGGGCACAACTGTATATGTATAAAAATCAAAATGTTTTTGTTGCATCCTTTAAATGTACATGTTTAATATTTTCTGTGTAGCTGGACAACAAAGACTTGAAATTGTCTTATGATGCAGTGCATGTTGACAAAACTATGGTGGCACAGTCTTGCTAGTAAAACTCACATATTACTGGCAAAATGGTGCAGGCCATGGCCACCGCCTGCGGACAGGACTTTGTCCTCATAAAGCATCTGCGTGGTGAAACTTTATACTACAATTAGCACTTATTTTACTGACAGAAAGTGACAGCCAATATTAAAATTATTCAAAAAATACACAAAAAACACTAGGACAAGAGGGAAGCTGGTGGGTGCAAACAAGGTAATAATATAGTTAAACATATTTGTAGAGAGCAATCTCTCATTTTTTATTGGTGAGAACCACAAAACAAATTAAATTTGCATGTATTTTTTAACTGTAGTTTGCAGTATTTTTTGCTTTGCAGCAGCTAGTCCGCAGCCAGTTTATAATGTAAACTTAAAGGGGTACTCCGGTGAAAAACTTTTTTTTAAATCAACTGGTGCCAGAAAGATAAACAGATTTGTAAATTACTTCAATTAAAAAATCTTAATCCTTCCTGTACTTATTAGCTGTTGAATACTACAGTGGAAATTCTTTTCCGTTTGAAACACAGAGCTGTCTGCTGACATCATGAGCACAGTGCTCTCTGCTGACATCTCTGTCCATTATAGGAACTGTCCAGAGTAAAAGGAAATCCCCATAGCAAACATATGTTGTTCTGGACAGTTCCTAAAATGGACAGAGATGTCAGCAGAGAGCACTGTGCTCATGATGTCAGCAGACAGCTCTGTGTTTCAAAAAGAAAAGAATTTCCGCTGTAGTATTCAGCAGCTAATAAGTACAGGAAGGATTAAGATTTTTTAATAGAAGGAATTTACAAATCTGTTTAACTTTCTGGCACCAGTTGATTTAAAAAAAAAAAAAAAAAAAGTTTTTCACCGGAGTACCCCTTTAACCCCTTAAGGACTCAGCCCATTTTGGCCTTAAGGACTCAGACAATTTAATTTTTACGTTTTCATTTTTTCCTCCTCGCCTTCTAAAAATCATAACTCTTTTATCTTTTCATCCACAGACTAGTATGAGGGCTTGTTTTTTGCGCGACCAGTTTTCCTTTGTATTGACATAACTCATTATATCATAAAATGTATGGCGCAACCAAAAAACACTATTTTTGTGGGGAAATTAAAACGAAAAACGCAATTTTGCTAATTTTGGAAGGTTTCGTTTTCACGCCGTACAATTTATGGTAAAAATGACGTGTGTTCTTTATTCTTAGGGTCAATACGATTAAAATGATACCCATTATTACATACTTTTATATTATTGTTGCGCTTAAAAAAAATCACAAACTTTTTAACCAAATTAGTACGTGTTACGCCGAGCGCTCCGGGTCCCTGCTCCTCCCCGGAGCGCTCACGGCGTCTCTCTCCCTGCAGCGCCCCGGTCAGACCCGCTGACCGGGAGCGCTGCACTGATATTGCCGGCGGGGATGCGATTCGCACAGCGGGACGCGCCCGCTCGCGAATCGCATCCCAAGTCACTTACCCGTCCAGGTCCCCGGCTGTCATGTGCTGGCGCGCGCGGCTCCACTCTCTAGGGCGCGCGCGCGCCAGCTCTCTGAGACTTAAAGGGCCAGTGCACCAATGATTGGTGCCTGGCCCAATTAGCTTAATTGGCTTCCACCTGCTCCCTGGCTATATCATAGCACTTCCCCTGCACTCCCTTGCCGGATCTTGTTGCCTTGTGCCAGTGAAAGCGTTTAGTGTTGTCCAAGCCTGTGTTACCTGATCTCCTGCTATCCATATTGACTACGAACCTTGCCGCCTGCCCCGACCTTCTGCTACGTCTGACCTTGCCTCTGCCTAGTCCTTCTGTCCCACGCCTTCTCAGCAGTCAGCGAGGTTGAGCCGTTGCTAGTGGATACGACCTGGTTGCTACTGCCGCAGCAAGACCATCCCGCTTTGCGGCGGGCTCTGGTGAACACCAGTAGCCTCTTAGAACCGGTCCACCAGCACGGTCCACGCCAATCCCTCGCTGACACAGTGGATCCACAACCTGTAAGCCGAATCGTGACAGTACGTTTATAATCCCTTTATTTTGATGACCTATAACTCTTTTATTTTTCCGTATAAGCGGCGGTATGGGGGCTCATTTTTTGCGCCATGATCTGTACTTTTTTTTTGATACCACATTTGCATATAAAAAACTTTTAATACATTTTTTATTATTTTTTTTATTAATAAAATGTATTAAAAAAGTAGGAATTTTGGACTTTTTTTTTTTTTTTTCCGTTCACGCCGTTAACCGTACGGGATCATTAACATTTTATTTTAATAGTTCGGACATTTACGCACGCGACGATACCAAATATGTCTATAAAAAAATGTTTTTGCGCTTTTTGGGGGTAAAATAGGAAAAACGGACGTTTTACTTTTTTATTGGGGGAGGGGATTTTTCACTTTTTTTTTACTTTTACATTTTTTTACTTTTTTTTTTACACTTGAATAGTCCCCATAGGGGACTATTCATAGCAATACCATGATTGCTAATACTGATCTGTTCTATGTATAGGACATAGAACAGATCAGTATTATCGGTCATCTCCTGCTCTGGTCTGCTCGATCACAGACCAGAGCAGGAGACGCCGGGAGCCGCACGGAGGAAGGAGAGGGGACCTCCGTGCGGCGTTATGAATGATCGGATCCCCACAGCAGCCCTGCGGGCGATCCGATCATTCATTCAAATCGCGCACTGCCGCAGATGCCGGGATCTGTATTGATCCCGGCACCTGAGGGGTTAATGGCGGACGCCCGCGAGATCGCGGGCGTCGTCCATTGCCGGCAGGTCCCTGGCTGCGATCAGCAGCCGGGATCAGCCGCGCATGACACGGGCATCGCTCCGATGCCCGCGGTTATGCTTAGGACGTAAATGTACGTCCTGGTGCGTTAAGTACCACCGCACCAGGACGTACATTTACGTCCTGCGTCCTTAAGGGGTTAAAGGGGTACTCCAGTGGAATTTTTTTTTAAATCAACTGGTGCCAGAAATTAAGCAGATTTGTATATTACCTCTAATTACAATTCCTTATCCTTCTAGTACTTATCAGATGCTATATGGCCCAGAGGAAGTTCTTTTCTTTTTGATCTTTTTTTCAGTCTGACCACAGTGCTCTCTGCTGACACCTCGGTTCATGTCAGGAACTGTCCAGAGCAGGATAGGCTTGCTATGGGGATTTGCTCCTGCTCGGTATAGTTCCTGTAATGGACAGAGGTGTCAGCAGAGAGCACTGTGGGAAGACTGAAAAGAAATTCAAAAAGAAGTTGAGCATACAGCAGCTGATAAGTACTGGAAAGATTAAGATTTTAAAATAGAAGTAATTTACCAATCTGTTTAACTTTCTGGCACCAGTTGATTTAAAGAAAAAAAATTGTTTTCCACCAGAGTACCCCTTTATGGTCTATTCACACATACAGTATTCTGCAGAGATTTGATGCGCAGGATTTTCTGCTGCAGATTTGAATGTAAACTGAATGACTGAACGCAGCATGAAATCCTGCGCATCAAATCTGCGCAGAATACTGCACGCATGAATATACCCTTAAATAGAAAATTAAAGCTCTGTGACAGAAACATTTACCTTTAAACACTAATAATGTATAATATAAAATAATATAGGTATAGGTAAAGTGTTAATGAAATCTAAAAAATCCTATTCCATTGTTTTCAAGCCCGTATTGTCATTGGTGGCGACTTGAAAGCCAAAAAATCTAAACAAGTAACTAATCACTTATATAAATGCAAATGACAAGAAAAAATATATGAACTGGCTAAATACCTACTGCTTGTAAAAAACAAAAACAAATAGAGAACAAATAGGTTGGTTAAAACCCTGTATATAATGATCATCTTGTTCTTGAACCTGGTAAATATGATTTGCTCCATTGTTAACGTCTGTAATTCTTGCCCATGAAAGTATAGCTCACATTGTACTGTATCCTAATGTATAAATAAATCATGCCAGAGGGAAACAAACCAGGACACCACTGTATAACTCTAACATTGTAGCTGATGAGCTTTGTAAACTATTATTATTTTAGAAACCTATAAGGTACTCAGTGTGACTTAGATATTTTTGCTAATGTAAATAGTTTACACTTTGGTGTACTGAAATGTCCACCAAGAAGAGGTGTTCAGGCTCAGTATAGACAGTGACTAGACAGGTTTAAAAATATCAAAGAAACCTTAAGTGAACTCTCTGTACAAACCCAATTTATAAAAAATATATAGTAACACCGCAGCTTCCTTCTTTGCCATTAAAAACTGGCATTACAACCTTTTAGATGTATCTCCTGATAAAATGTCACTACAACCTCTACCATCATCTTGTATTAGTTGGTGTGCCTTATGATGTAGTAGTGAGACTTTATTAGGTACACTAAATGTAATGTCAGAAGTTCTGGCCTGCTCAAATAGCGGTTACAGCCACAGGTGGAATTTATCATTGTCTGTGTACATCAAGTTCTTTTTAACCCCTTAACGACAATGGACGTAAATGTAAGTCATGGTGACGTGGTACTTAGCGCACCATGACGTACATTTACACACCGCCATGATCGTGAGCGCCAGAGCGGTGCTCGCGTCATGCCCGGTAGGTCCCGACTGCTATTAGCAGCCAGGGACCCACCGGTAATGGCGGACATCTGCAATCGCGCGGATGTCCACCATTAACCCCTCAGATGCCGTGATCAATACAGATCACGGCATCTGCATCAGTGCGGTACTTTGAATGGATGATCGGATCGCCCGCAGCGCTGTCGTGGAGATCCGATCATCCAGCATGGAGGCCGGAGGTCCTCTGACCTGGCTCCGGTCATCTCCCGGGGTCTTCTGCTCTGGTCTGAGATCGAGCAGACCAGAGCAGAAGATCACCGATAATACTGATCAGTGCTATGTCCTATGCATAGCACTAAACAGTATTAGAAATCAACTGATTGCTATGAATAGTCCCCTAAGAAGACATAAAAAGTGTTAAAAAAAGTAAAAAGTGTAAAATAAAAATGTAAAAAAATGTGAAAAATCCCCTCCCCCAATAAAAAAGTAAAACGGCAGTTTTTCCCATTTTACCCCCAAAAAAGCATAACATTTTTTTTATAAACATATTTGGTATCGCCGTGTGTGTAAAAGTCTGAACTATTAAAATATATTGTTAATTATCCTGTATGGTGAATGGCATAAACGTAAAAAAAAAAAAAAAAAAGTCCAAAATTGCTGCTTTTTTGTCACATTTTATTCCAAAAAGAATTAATAAAAAGTAAAACCTAAGCAAAAGTGGTACTGATATAAACTACAGATCATGGCACAAAAAATGAGCCCTCATACCGCCCCATATACGGAAAAAATAATTTTGTTAAAATGGTTTGCGATTTTTTTTAAGCGGTACAATTTTAGAAAACCATATAACATGGGTATCATTTTAATTGTATTGACCCACAGAATAAAGAAAACATGTCAATTTTACCAAAAAGTGTACAGCGTGAAAACAAAACCTTCCAAAATTTGCTAAATTGCGGTTTTCTTTTCAATTTTCCCACATAAATAATATTTGTTTGGTTGCACTGTACGTTTTATGGTAAAATAAGTGATGTAATTAGAAAGTGCAATTGGTGACGCAAAAAACAAGCCCTCATATGGGTCTGTGGATGGAAATATAAGAGAGTTATGATTTTTAGCAGGCAAGGAGGAAAAAACGAAAATGCAAAAATAAAATTGGTCTGGTCCTTAACCCCTAAACGATGCAGGACGTATATATCCCGCATCATATCGCGTCGGTACCGGCGCTCATCAACGGCCGGGACCGGCGGCTAATACCACACATCGCCGATCGCGGCGATGTGTGGTATTAACCCTTTAGAAGCGGCGGTCAAAGCTGACCGCAGCTTCTAAAGTGAAAGTGACCCGGCTGCTCAGTCGGGCTGTTCGGGACCGCCGCGGTGAAATCGCGGCGTCCCGAACAGCTGACAGGACACCGGGAGGGCCCTTATCTGCCTCCTCGGTGTCTGATCGGCGAATGACTGCTCCGTGCCTGAGATCCAGGCAGGAGCAGTCAAGCGCCGATAACACTGATCACAGGCCTGTTAATACAAGGCTGGGATCAGGATGATATATCAGTGTGTGCAGTGTTATAGGTCCCTATGGGACCTATAACACTGCAAAAAAAATGTAAAAAAAAAGTGTTAATAAAGGTCATTTAACCCCTTCCCTAATAAAAGTTTAAATTACCCCCCTTTTCCCATAAAAAAAATAAAACAGTGTAAAAAAAAATAAATAAACATATGTGGTATCGCCGCGTGCGTAAATGTCCGAACTATAAAAATATATCATTAATTAAACCGTACGGTCAATGGCGTACGCGCAAAATAATTCCAAAGTCAAAAAAAGCGCATTTTTGGTCACTTTTTATACCATAAAAAAATGAATAAAAAGTGATCAAAAAGTCAGATCAAAACAAAAATCATACCGATAAAAACTTCAGATCACGGCGCAAAAAATTAGTCCTCATACCGCCCTGTACGTGGAAAAATAAAAAAGTTATAGGGGTCAGAAGATGACATTTTTAAACGTATAAATTTTCCTGAATGTAGTTATGATTTTTTTCCAGAAGTGCAACAAAATCAAACCTATATAAGTAGGGTATCATTTTAACCGTATGGACCTACAGAATAATAAGGTGTCATTTTTACCGAAATATGCACTGCGTAGAAACGTAAGCCCCCAAAAGTTACAATATTGCATTTTTTCTTCGATTTTGTCGCACAATGATTTTTTTTCCCGTTTCGCCGTACATTTTTGGGTAAAATGACTAATGTCACTGCAAATTAGAATTGGCGATGCAAAAAATAAGCCATAATATGGATTTTTAGGTGGAAAATTGAAAGGGTTATGATTTTTAAAAGGTAAGGAGGAAAAAATGAAAGTGCAAAAACGGAAAAACCCTGAGTCCTTAAGGGGTTAATGCCAAAATGGGTCTGGTCCTTAAGGGGTTAAAGGGGTATTCCAGGTTTATACATCTTATCCCCTATCCAAAGGCAGTCTGTGCCTGGCGCTGCCTCTGAAACGGGGACGTGACGTCACGGCCACTTCCCCTAGTACTGTCACGCCCCCTCCATTCATGTCTAAGGGGGGGGGGGACGTGACGGCAATCATGCTCCCTCCCATAGACATGCATGGAGGGGGCGTGGCAAGACATCACTAGGTAGCTGCACCAAGATCGCGGGGGTCCCCAGTGGCGGGACCTCTGCGATCATACATCTTATCCCCTATCCTTTGGATAGGGAATAAGATGTATAAACCTGGAATACCTCTTTAACCCCATTCGCCTGGGCATACACCATGCACCACGTGTATTTCCCTTACTTTTATCAAAGAGCTGCATCTCCTTCATGAATAGCAAAGTAGCTTAGATGTAGTCATCTTTCTAAGTGTAGTCAAGGCTGGTGTGAGAAAAATTAGCAAAAATTTTAATGTTTATGCAAAACTTTTGCCACAATAAAAAAAAAAAGTTGCAGTTGATAAATCACTGGCCACTGCAAAAAGTTATCCATGCCCCACCTACATTTAATATATTTTCTTGAAAGAGTCTAAATGAGGTTAAAAAAATGTTGTCCTTTTTCCACCCATTGTACAAAAATTGTGACTTTTTAACACCAAAAAAAGGGTAAAAACCAATGATAAATCCCCCCACAGTGTTCTAATACCTGTAGGAGCTAAAACAATTAATAACATTGACAGCATGACAGCCAGAGGTCTAACGCCTGTCCTGACCTTCTCTCCATCTATCATTTTTAAGTGAACTCTTCCTGCCCTGATCTCAGTCAGTCTGACCATGCATCTAATTTTCCACTAGGGAATTGTGCTTTAAAATCTTCCATTGTCAGTGATTGGTAATGGAGACTGCTCTGAGATCCAGGCAGGCATCTTACAGGGTCTTGCACCAGTCTTCACCATGCATACTAAGACGTTTAAACAAGAGTAAAGGCTTGATGTTCTATCTAGTGAAGAACACTTGGCATGTTCTTTCCTAATCAGATGCAGATGTAAGTCCGGGTAGCTAAAAAGATGCCTGCAGCCAATTAGCATTTTCCCTTGGCTCCAAAACACACATCATCCCACGTGCAAGTCTTATAGAAGAACAATGGAGTGTGTCACGTTTGAGGGTTCAGCCATCCTGACCATAAGCACACTATTGGCCTTCTTCACTAATGTAATGATGTATAAAAACAATGGTTCTAATACAGTCCATAAGTGCTGAGGTAATGTTACATTACTTTGAGATAAATGGTGAGTTACATGATAGAACGAGTTCTAAACACATCATTGGTGTTGATTTGCGTGTTGCAGCATTAATCATAATTTTTCCATCACTGGCACCTTTAAAATATATCATTAAAGGAGTTATCCAGGGATAGAAAAACAGAGCTAATTTTTCAAAAAACGCACCCAGTCTGTCTCTGGGTTGGGTGTGGTTTTGCAGCTCAGTTCCATTAAAGTGAAAGTCAATGGAGAGAGAGTGAAAAATTGGCCATTTCTGCCGCTGGTGCTCCTGGATGGTGAAGGATAGAAACACAGATATATTCCTTTAAAACTAGTTTATTCGACATACACAGGCAACGAGTTTCTGGTCCATACCGGACCCTTCTTCAGGCAAGGTGTATACAACAGGACAACCAAGTGAAGTTAAAATACATTCAGTACGTATGTATTTTAACTTCACTTGGTTGTCCTGTTGTATACACCTTGCCTGATGAAAGGACCGGTACGGACCAGAAACGCATTACCTGTGTATCTGTCGAATAAACTAGTTTTAAAGGAATATATCTGAGTTCCTATCCTTCACCATCCAGAAGCACCAGCGCAGGAAAACGGCCAATTTTTCACTCTCTCTCCATTGCCTTGAACTGGGACAGCGAGGCTGCTACTAGAGGACCGTGGCTGCGGGACTAGATATTTTGAAAATGCTACATTAGGTGCTGTGCTCTGAGCACAACCCTACTTGGTGAGTGTATTTCTATCTAACACCTTTTTCAATCGTAATACGGCCTTCACTAGGAGGCGCAAATTACACTCTTTTTTTTGTGTTTTTCCTATGTGGTATTAAAGTGAATGGGGCCAAGTTGTAATACCACTCACAACCTAGGGACAGATGTGGAGTTTTTTTTTTTTTTAAAGAAATTAGCTCTGTTTTTCTATTCCTGGATAACCCCTTTAAAGTGCATCAGATTTTATGTTTTGTAGAAGTTATGAATTTTCTCCATTAGTAGCCATTATTTGATAAGAGAACTTACTCCACAGTATAGGGGATAAGTAGCTGATCCCAGGGGGCCTGACCTCTGGGAACCCTCCACCAACACCCCCTCCCCTGTATGATCTCAAGGACCCTAATGAGAGACTGGCTGGGGTCTAATTCTTGAGATCTGCTAATTATCCCACTTTGTCAGATGGGAATACCCTTAAAGAAAACCTGCAGCCTCAGAAATGTTCGCCAGAGTTCAACTGCAATTTATGTCTGGTGACGATCTGCACCGCACATATCTATATGTACAGTATATAAAATTCAGTGTGTGTGTATGTGTGTGCATGTGTGTGTGTGTGTATGTTTGTTACATCATCATATAAACACAGAATGTTTCGGCAGATAAGAACCATTTGGCCCATCTAGTCTGCCCAATAATCTGAATCCTATCAATAGTTCCTGGCCCTATCTTATATGAAGGATAGCCTTATGCTTATCCCATGTTTGCTTAAACATCACTTCCAAATCACTGGAGATATTTTAAAGGGGTTCTCCGGTGCTTAGACATCTTATCCCCTATCCAAAGGATAGGGGATAAGATGCCTGATCGCGGGAGTCCCGCCACTGGGGACCCCCGTGATCTTGCACGCGGCACCCCGTTTGTAGCGTGTTCGCTCCGGGTCTGATTACCGGTGACCACAGGGCCGACGGCGTGCGACGTCACGCCTCCGCCCCGTGTGATGTCATGCTCCGCCCCTCAATGCAAGCCTATGGGAGGGGGCGTGATAGCTGTAGTTCAAGAAACTGAATGGGACTTATGGTAACTAAGTCCACAAGATCCGCTTTGCATCTCCAGGTAAGTGCATTATTCCAGCTTGAAAGCCACACAACTAACGAAAAAAAACTCCCACATGCCACAAGACCATTTTCTCCCAATACATATAATCACGAAATCTCTTCATCACAGTGCAGCCCCACCTTACTCCACCAGCGCTGCATCTCCAGGTGAATGTTTCGGTCTGTGAAAGGTGCAAAGCCACATCCCCTTCTAGTTTCAGCCCTTTTTGTGTGTAGGTCTGTCTTGCAAGTCAGTTCCACTCCCACAAAGCCACGTCCCACTAAACCACTTCCCTTTCTATCTTTGGCCTACAATTTCTTCATCACAACTTAGCCCCACCTGAGGAAGGGATATAAGGACTGGATATGAGGATGACATATGAGGACAAGAGCATCCTCTTACCTTGCGTTTAGGTTTAGGAAGCAGAAACCGTGCAATATTGGTTACTCTAGTAGTACTTTTATGAATTCACCTCTGTGCACACCCAGGTCTGTAGCAATGCTATTGTAGCCTAATCTAGCTTCATGCATCCATCTTCTGAGGTCTTCTAAAAGTTGTGGTTGACACTAACCAGTTTTTCTTGCGAAGAAAAGATTTATCAGTAACCAGTTTTTGTATGTCTTTAATAGCTAAAGCACCTGTAAACCTATACTTCCAATCTCATTTTCTTAATTTTAAAAACTTTTGCCATATAGCCCTTGGAAAAGTTAAAACACCCTCTATGACATCCATATGTCCTAATAGGTCATATAGAAAGGGGTTTGTCGATATGAAAGCAAACACTTTGAACATCAAAAATTCACCATCTGATACATTTGGAATGTTTTAAATAGCATTAAACACAATTTACATGACATCTTTATATGAAAACTTGTGACAAACCAAGGGGATATACAGTGAAATGTTTGTAGTACACATTGCATGTTAAGGTTACACTAAGCCATAATGCATAGTCATGCTGCTCTGGTTTCTAGAAGATTTTTCTCTGTTTGTGAATGCCATGTATTCTAAAAGGACGTAATGGAAAAACTTTTTGAGACTGAAATAGTTTTAAAGCTACAGCCTGTAGTATGTTAGTTGCACGGCTACTGCTACACAACCTTGAAGTCTATATTGTTATATATAAGTTGGCTCAACTACACAGTTTAGTTACCCGACTTAGACCTGGCTCCTATATTGATACACCTGAATCCAAACTCTGTGGCTATGTTCACACGTCCGGAATGTCAGTACAAGAAAGCTTGGTGCGGACATTCCGGAGACTGCGGGTGCCAGGATAATATGCTGGAATTTCTGTGCCAAATATTCTGCCATGCGCACAGAGCAGCAGAATCCAGTTCAATTTAACAGGACTCTGCTGCTCCATAATCTCCAGCGGAATTTCAATTCCGCACAAAAATTCCAGACGTGTGAACATGGCCTTACAGTGACCAATTGTTACGCCGAGCGCTCCGGGTCCCTGCTCCTCCCCAGAGTGCTCGCGGCGTTCCTCTCTCTGCAGCGTCCCGGTCAGATCCGCTGACCGGGAGCGCTGCACTGACACTGCCGGCGGGGATGTGATTCGCATAGCCGGATGCGCCCGATCGCGAATCGCATCCCAAGTCACTCACCTGTCCCGGTCCCCGGCTGTCTCGTCCTGGCACACGCGGCTCCGCTCCTTAGGGCGCGCGCGCGCGCCAGCTCTCTAAGATTTAAAGGGCCAGTGCACCAATGATTGGTGCCTGGCCCAATCAGTCTAATTAGCCTCCACCTGCTCCCTGTCTATTTAACCTCACTTCCCCTTCCCTTCCTTGCCGGATCTTGTTGCCTTGTGCCAGAGAAAGCGTTTATAGTGTTTGCCTTACCAGTGTTCCTGACCTCTTGCTATCGCCATTGACTACGAACCTTGCCGCCTGCCCCAACCTTCTGCTACGTCTGACCTTGCCTCTGTCTAGTCCTTCTGTCCCACGCCTTCTCAGCAGTCAGCGAGGTTGAGCCGTTGCCGGTGGATACGACCTGGTTGCTACCGCCACAGCAAGACCATCCCGCTTTGCGGCGGGCTCTGGTGAATACCAGTAGCAACCTAGAACCGGCCCACCGACACGGTCCACGCCAATCCCTCGCCTACACAGAGGATCCACATCCAGCCTGCCGAATCCTAACAGTAGATCCGGCCATGGATCCCGCTGAGGTCCCGCTGCCAGTTGTCGCTGACCTTACCACGGTGGTCGCCCAGCAGTCTCAACAGATAGAGCAACTTGGACAACAGTTCACCCAACAAGGACAGCAGCTGTCGCAGTTGACCGCCATGCTACAGCAACTTCTGCCACAGCTACAGCAGCAACCATCTCCTCCGCCAGCTCCTGCACCTCCTCCGCAGCGAGTGCCTGCTCCTGGCCTCCGCTTGTCCCTGCCATTTGGAGATGTTGTCGGACCAATTTCCTACAGAACAGTCGAAGGTGGCTTTCGTGGTCAGTCTCCTGTCTGGGAAGGCCCTGTCATGGGCCACACCGCTCTGGGACCGCAATGATCCTGTCACTACCACTGTACAGTCCTTCTTCGCTGAGGTTCGTAGTGTCTTCGAGGAACCAGCCCGAGCTTCTTCTGCCGAAACTGCCTTGCTGAACCTGGTCCAGGGAAATTCTTCTGTAGGCGAATACGCCATCCAATTTCGTACCCTCGCCTCTGTATTATCTTGGAACAACGAGGCCCTCTGCGCGACCTTTAAAAAAGGCCTATCCAGTAACATCAAAGATGTGCTGGCCGCACGAGAAATTCCTGCCAACCTGCATGAACTTATCCATTTGGCCACCCGCATTGACATGCGTTTTTCTGAAAGACACCAGGAGCTCCGCCAGGAAAAAGACCTTGATCTCTGGGCACCTCTCTCACAGTATCCTTTGCAATCTACCCCTGTGCCTCCCGCCGAGGAGGCTATGCAAGTGGATATAGGTCTCGCCTGACCCATGAAGAGAGGACTCGCCGCAGAGAAAAAAAATTTATGTCTGTACTGCGCTAGTACCGAACATTTCTTGGTGGATTTCCCTATTCGTCCTCCACGTCTGGGAAACGCACGCACCCAGCTCACGTGGGAGTGGCGTCTCTTGGTCTGAAGTCTGCTTCTCCACGTCTCACTGTGCCCGTACGGATTTCTCCTTCTGCCAACTCCTCCTTCTCAGCTGTGGCCTTCTTGGACTCTGGTTCTGCGGGAAATTTCATTTTGGCCTCTTTTGTTAATAAGTTCAACATCCCTGTGACCCGTCTCGCCAAGCCGCTCTACATTTCCTCGGTCAACGGAGTGAAATTGGACTGCACTGTGCGTTACCGCACAGAACCCCTGCTCATGAGCATTAGACTGCATCACGAAAAAATGTAACTTTTTGTTTTGCCCAACTGCACCTCTGAAGTCCTCCTCGGTCTGCCATGGCTCCAACGTCACTCTCCTACCCTTGACTGGACCACCGGGGAGATCAAGAGCTGGGGTGCTTCTTGTCACAAAAAATGCCTCACGTCTGCTCCCAGTCCCGTCTGTCAAACCTCAGTGTCTCCTCCTATACCTGGTCTCCCCAAGGCCTATCAGGACTATGCCGTGCTTCCTCATAGCCCCCGTCCTGGTAACACTCTGCCCCGTGCCAAGCTTCACCCTCTGCCCCCCCTCCCCATTCCCACTCCTTCTGAACTGCCTGCCATTGATGAGCATACCCAGGACTTAACTGTCCTCCAGAAGGAGACTCTACAATCGCTCCCAATGTCCTCATCCCATGTGGAGCGACATCTGGACAAAAAGAGGGGGAGACCTAAGGGGGGGGTACTGTCACGCTGAGCGCTCCGGGTCCCTGCTCCTCCCCGGAGCGCTCGCGGCGTTACTCTTTCTGCAGCGCCCCGGTCAGATCCGCTGACCGGGAGCGCTGCACTGACACTGCCGGCGGGGATGCGATTCGCATAGCGGGACGCGCCCGCTCGTGAATCACATCCCAAGTTACTCACCTGTCCCGGTCCCCGGCTGTCTCGTCCTGGCGCGCGCAGCTCCGCTCCTTAGGGCGCGCGCGCCAGATCTCTGAGATTTAAAGGGCCAGTGCACCAATGATTGGTGCCTGGCCCAATCAGTCTAATTAGCCTCCACCTGCTCCCTGTCTATTTAACCTCACTTCCCCTTCCCTTCCTTGCCGGATCTTGTTGCCTTGTGCCAGAGAAAGCGTTTATAGTGTTTGCCTTACCAGTGTTCCTGACCTCTTGCTATCGCCATTGACTACGAACCTTGCCGCCTGCCCCGACCTTCTGCTACATCTGACCTTGCCTCTGTCTAGTCCTTCTGTCCCACGCCTTCTCAGCAGTCAGCGAGGTTGAGCCGTTGCCGGTGGATACGACCTGGTTGCTACCGCCGCGGCAAGACCATCCCGCTTTGCGGCGGGCTCTGGTGAATAACAGTAGCAACCTAGAACCGGTCCACCGACACGGTCCATGCCAATCCCTCGCCTACACAGAGGATCCACATCCAGCCTGCCGAATCCTAACACCAATCATGTAGCATTTTATACCACACAGCCAAAAAGTACTCAGAGATTTACTCCAGATTGCTGGCGGACAGATGCAGCACCTAGGCAATAAATAGTACATGTACGGGAACCCCTATAGTAAACAATTATAAGTTTGTGTAGTCACATGGCATTGTAAAAGAATATGAATAAACATATTTTATTACGAATGAAAATAAACATGTTTTCTCCAAAGACAAAAAATATTAGTCCAGCTTACCAGTTTGTAATAGAGGAATATTAAAGGGTATCTGTCATCAGGCTTGTAGTGCGGGTGATACTGATGAAAATGATACTTCCCCCATCAGATCTGTGGCTCCATTCCTCTATTATCCTTCCGTTTTTGTACAGTGACCCCCCCCCCGACCTATGATGGCCCCGACATACGATAATTTCAACATGCGATGGCCTCTCAGAGGCCATCGCTTGTTGAAGGCAGCATCAACATACAATGCTTTTGTATGTCGGGGCCATTGCATAAACGGCTATCCTGCAGCGCAGACTGCTTCAGCTGCCACCGGATAGCCGTTTACGGTGCCCCGTGTGCTCCGGTGATGGTCTACTATCTGTCCTCGTGGCTCCGGAACGTCCTCTTCGGGATCCCCTCCATCGTCGGCGCTCTCCATCGTCGTCATCGCGCACGTGAGTGCGATGTTCCCGGCCAGCAGAGACGGTCCGGAGCATCGGGGACACCCCGGGGACGCGGCGACAGCGATGGAGGGCGACATCCAGGGCAGCATTGACGAGCGGTGACGGTCCGGAGCGGCGGGGACAGGTGAATAAAACTTCCTATTCTTTACATTGGATCCCTCAACATACGATGGTTTCAACAAACGATGGTTCATTTGGAATGGATTACCATCGTATGTCGAGGCGCCACTGTATATGCAAATCACCAGACTAGGTGTCCGTGGGGGGTGTTCCAAAGCCCCCAGTGCGCGGAGATATCACTACTGCTTTATCCTTTGTCTGCCCAAGTAAGAATATTCATAAAACTCCATCTGCCTGCTCGCTCCTATCCGTGGCCACTGGGCATTCCAGGGTACACCCATTAGTGTCACATATCATTATATATTAGTTGGCTGCTTCACAGATGTGGCCTTCTTGGGGTGCGGAAGCGGAGCATGCCCAGTGACTGCGTATAGCAGCAAGCAGGTAGGTGGAGTTTTATAAATATTCATTAGCCGGGCAGACAGTGGATGAAGCAGTGGTGACATGGCTTGGTAATGCCCCCCACGCACCAAGTCTGGTGATTTGCATATACTGAAAAAGAAGGATAACACAAATGAAACTACAGATCTGGCAGTGGAAAGTATCATTTCCATCACCTTCAAGTTCACAAACATTTTTGTCCCTGCCATGAAAACTATGTTTCAGACACTGCATTAGTATGACGGTCTATGCATAGAGGCAATGAAGGCCGATACAAAGAAGATAAATTCATTATTCTAGTCTTATTGTCAAGCTAGTGATACTACTTATGAACACCTATTCCTATGACTACAGGGATCTGCCCTTGGCCTTCTCCAAAACAGATGTAAATCATTTCTTTAAAAGCTTACAAAACCATGGGTGATGTGTTTCCCTTGTAGGCTAATCGCTTCCAGCAGAGCATTAAGGTTGGTTTATCCTTAAGGGACAGAATGATCTTTACAAGGCACAGCTACTATAAACAGAAATGATATATTACTACATAAAATGTGGAAATAACAGCCAGGCCCGTTCTACACACCTCAACTTGCTGTTTCCATACAATAAAGATGAATGTATCTAAACATCATAAACATGCTTGCTTCCTGTATGTATTAAGCAGGGACTACAAACCTTGTATGGCAATATGCCCTTCTGTCTACAAGTTAAATTGCCTGATTTACGTGTCACTTGACTGTACTATTGTATATATATTCCCAGAAATGTTGGAGTGTACAATGAATAATGCTATCATTATAATAAATGTATTCATAATAAATTAACTATTTTGCTGTTTTTTATATAGGATCACATGTAGCAAGTTTGTTGCAAAAGTTCTGCAACCGTTCAATTGTTCAGCATAGATATATACGCAGAGATATATACGCTGCAAACACAACCCCATTCGAATGTTTGGAACCAATTTTCACTGGCTGAGATTTCTGCAACAGATCTGACTAAGGCTGGGTCCACACTACGTTTTGTCCCATACGAGAGCGCATACGGCAGGAGGGAGCTAAAACCTCGCGCTCCCGTATGTGACCGTATGCGCTCCCGTATGTCATTCATTACAATGAGCCGACCGGAGTGAAACGTTCGGTCCGGTCGGCTCATTTTTGCGCCGTATGCGCTTTTACAACCGGACCTAAAACCGTGGTTGACCACAGTTTTAGGTACGGTTGTAAAAGCGTATACGGCGCAAAAATGAGCCGACCGGACCGAACGTTTCACTCCGGTCGGCTCATTGAAGTGAATGGCATACGGGAGCGCATACGGTCACATACGGGAGCGCGAGCTTTTAGCTCCCCCCTGCCGTATGCGCTCCCGTATGGGAGAAAACGTAGTGTGGACCCAGCCTTACAGAAATTCACGTTTAACCCCTTGATGACGCAGCAATTAAACATTTTTGCCTTTCCTTTTTATAACTTTTTCAATTATCCATCTATAGGGCCTTATGATGGCTTGTTTCATGTGTGACCAATTGTATTTTGTAATGACATCACTCATTTTACCACATACAAATGTCTACCGAGGTGCACTAAACTATGGTAAAGCCCTCAAAAATTAGTTGTGGGTAGAAGTTGAAAAAAGAATAGCAATTTTGCTAATTTTGGGGGCATTTGTTTCTACGCAGTGAACTTTATGGATAAAGTGACATGATGTTTTTATTCTGTAAATCAATATGATTACAATAAAACAAAATTTATATAAATGTTGTGATATTTTACCACTTTTAACATTTTTGTCCTTTTGTACTTTCTGACCCCTAGTACCTTTTTTTTTTTTTTTTTTCAATATGAAGCTGTATGAGGGTAATTTTTTTGTGCTGTGATCATTAGGTTTTTATTGGTACTATTTTTTGTTTAGATAGGACTTTGTGATCACTTTTTAAATTTTATTTTCTGAAATATGAAGTGACCAAAAATTACCTATCCTGGACTTTGGTATTTTTATTTTTTTTGTTTGTGTTTATACCATTCGCTTTGCAATTTCATTATATTTAAATAGTTAAGAGTTAGTACCAAATATGTTTATTTTTATTTGTTACATTGTTTGATTTGAAAAATTGGAAAAGAGGGATGTTTTAACCCCTTAAGGACCACAGGTTTTTCCGTTTTTGCACTTTTGTTTTTTCCTTCTCACCTTTTAAAAATCATAACCCTTTAAATTTTGCACCTAAAAATCCATATAATGGCTTATTTTTTGCCCCACCAATTCTACTTTGCAGTGATATCAGTCATTTTACCCCAAAACTATGACGAAACAAGAAAAAAAATCAGTGTGCGACGAAATTGAAAAAAAAAAAAGCCATTTTGTAAAATTGGGTGCTTCCGTTTCTATGCAGTACATTTTTTGGTAAAAATGACACCTAATCTTTATTCTGTAGGTCCATACGATTAAAATGATACCCTACTTATTTAGGTTTGATTTTGTCGCACTTCTGGAAAAATTCATAACTACATGCAGGAAAATGTATACGTTTGAAAATTGTCATCTTCTGACCCCTATAACTTTTTTATTTTATTTTTCTGTGTATGGAGTGGTATGAGGCCTTATTTTTTGCGCCGTGATCTGAAGTTTTTATCAGTACCATTTTTGTATTGATCGGAATTTTTGAAAGCTTTTTATTCATTTTTTTCATGATATAAAAAGGGACCAAAAAAATACGCTATTTTGGACTTTTGAATTTTTTTGCGTGTACGCCATTGCCCTTTTGACCCCATTGAATTAATGATATTTTTTTTTATAATTCGGACGTTTACACACGCGGTGATACCACATATGTTTATATTTATTTGTTTTTTTTAAATGGGAAAAGGGGGGGAGTGATTTGGACTTTTATTAGGGAAAGGGTTAAATCACATTTATTAACTTCTTTTTTTTTACACTTTTTTAGCACTGTTATAGTTCCCATAGGGAATCTCAGGCTTGGAGCAATCAATTGCCGATCGGACGTGTCGGAGGAAGATGAGTGACCCTCCGCTCGTGTCCCAGCTGATTGGGACACCGCATTTTCACTGCAGTGGTCCCGATCAGCCCCACTGAGCAGCCGGGAAGGTTTTACTTTCGTTTTAGACGTGGCGTTCAACTTTGAACGCTGCGTCTAAAGGGTTAATAGCGCACGGCACCGCGATTGCTGCCGCGCGCTATTAGCCCCTGGGTCCCGACTTCAGATACATGCTGGGACTGACCCGATATGACACACGGTTATAACACACGTTATATCGCGGGAGCCGGCCATGGATGTAAATATACGCCCGTGGTCGTTAAGGGGTTAAACTTTTATTATTTAAGGAGCTTATTCACATTTATTAACACTTTTTTTTACAATTGTTTTCACTATTGTAAAAAAAAAAAAAACACTGTTCAATGCTATGCCGAAGCACATTGGACTAGCAGAGTATCATTGGGCTGCAAAGGTAAAGGACCTTCTGCTGTCATATGAGCTAATCTTGTGGGGAGGTCCAGATCAGCCCCCTTAAAGGATCAGCACCACTATTTTACCACATTTAGATGCCGCAATTGATGATGATCCCTGCATCTTAAGAGTTAATGCCGGACATGGGTGATTATGCCGATGTCCAGCATTAGTAGTGAGTGAGAAAGACTAAAATCTTTGTAGTTATTGCAATTGTCTTTATCTATATATATATAAAACTCAATGTGTGTATGTATGTGTTTATGTATGTATGTATGTATGTTCCACAATCACGTCTAAACGGCTAAAGATATTAACATGAAACTTGGCACACATGTTACTTATATATAAACAACAAACATAAAATAGGTAATTTAACCCTTACTCACTCCTATTTGCCAGGGTCTGGGTTTTTTGTTTAAAGTCCCATACAAGTCAATGGGAAATATATGTTACTGTATAACTTCCAAACAGCTGGAGATATTTTGATAATACTTGGTCACGTTACTTATATGTCCACTTAAAATATAGGATAGTTAATTTAACCTTTAACTACCCCCATTTGTGAGGGTTGGGGTTTTTGTTTAAAGTTCCATGCTAATCAATGGGAAATGTATGTTCGCACATAACTTCCGTACGGCTGGAGATATTTCAATACCTGGTACACATATTACGGGTCGGGGTAGGATGTCGGGATATGAGGATGGGATGGAAGGTCGAGATAGGAGGTCGAGATAGGAGGACGGGATAGGAGGACGGGATAGGAGGTCGGGATAGGAGGTCGGGATAGGAGGTCGGGATAGGAGGTCGAGATAGGAGGTCGAGATAGCAGGTCGTTATAGGAGGTCGGGATAGGAGGTCGGGATAGGAGGACGGGATAGGAGGTCGGGATAGGAGGTCGGGATAGGAGGTCGGGATAGGAGGTCGGGATAGGAGGTCGAGATAGGAGGTCGAGATAGGAGGATGGGATAGGAGGTCGGGATAGGAGGTCGGAATATGAGGACAGGATAGGAGGTCAGCATAGGAGGTCAAGATAGGAGGACGGGAAAGGAGGACGAGGTAGGAGGACGGGATAGGAGAACGGGATAGGAGGTCGAGATAGGAGGTCGAGATTGGAGGATGGGATAGGAGGTCGGGATAGGTGGTCGGGGTATGAGGACGGGATATGGGGTTGGGATGTGACAACAATATATGAGGACAGGATATGAAGTCAAAAGCTACCTCTGTTGATTTTCCTCCACAACAAGGATTAGGAAGGAAAAACTCAGCTAGTATGATATAAAATAATATTCAGAGGAATTGTGCATCTCTTCAGTATGTAGCATTTACAAAACCTAAATGGCAGTGTCGATCAATGCTTATTGAAAACAGAGAATAGTATATCAGAAAATATATATGAAATAAGCAGGAGAGGCGTCATGTGCCTTGGCTTCACCACTAGTCCAATGCATTTCCAATGGAATCATTTCCATGGTCAGAATACATAATGCTGCTTTAGTGAAGTCATCTGCTTTTTATATTTCTAATTTTTATAATCTGCCAGTGTCAGAGTATACATGAAACCCCTTCGTACGGTTCTTTTTTAGAATTGCACATGCACATTATAGGAAACAGATGGTTAGAATATTTAAATTCAAACTTTACACCAGGTATGTGATACTTCATTGATATGGGGAAATATGCACTGCTGATTTTATATGAGGAACATATTAAAAATATAGTTTTACTAATGAAAACATGATAATGTCAGTGCAAGTGACCCACTTCAGCTGCTGCCAGAAAATAAACTCTCATCAGGACTGGTCACGCCATTTATTCATTTTCTTGTTGAAAAAGGGTGAAAAGCAGCATGAGCCTGGAGAATGTGGCTGGGGTTCATTAAACAGCAAAATGAAGAATGATTTAACGCCCATTACATTGTTTGGGGAAGTACAGTACTCTGTACCTCTGTACTTCCTAAAATTGCCTTGATAAGTGGATTTTTAAAGGGGTGGTCTTCTCTTAAAGAAAAAAGGCCACTATGCATTATGTATTGTGGACACAAAATGTGGTCTGGTTGAGGGGTCTTGACAAAGAAGTGGTTGTCTTGGAGAGATTTCATTCTATGATTATATGATTCCTCAGCAACTGTAGTGTAGCTTAGAGGCTGCCCTTACTAAAGTCTTAGTAGGGTGGGGTTGTATTGCTGAACTAAAAGATGATGAGGGGTGCGATTACGGGGGGGGGGGGAGGGGGTAATGGGGAGTGTTGCTGGTGCATGGGGGGAGGTGTGTCTAATGGATGGGGGGGAATGGGGGGGGGGGGGTTGCGTGTTGCTGGTGGTTTCCCACATCATCCACCAGCAACACCCCCTCCAGCAGTAGCACCCGCATCATCCACCAGTAACATCCCCACCATTCCCCCTGCCCCTCCGTGGTAATGGCATTAGCTGATGGATGATGAGGAGTGCTACTGCTGGGGGGGGGGGTTCTGGTGCATGATTGGGATGCTACTGCCATGAGGATGGTGCTGCTGATGAATGATGGGGGTGCTACTGCCAGGGGGGAATGTCAGGCTCTTGCTGTTTTGGTATTTGGCTGAGAATGAAAAGACAGGGAACCACACACATTTTTTAAAATTTTTTATAAATAATAAGTTGTGTGGTTCTCCTTTTCATTCTCAGCCAGATACCGACCAAACAGCATCAGCCTGACATTACCATGTGGGCAAAATTGTTACTGGCCCTCCCCAGCCTAAATAACACCAGCATTTTACCGCCTAGGCCCAGGAGCGCCATATTTGACAATTCAGGCCTGTTGGTATTGGCTTTCCCGGCACCCCTGTGGCGGTGGATACCGGGTGTAATAATTAGGGGTTAATGCTAGCTGTTTTTGGGGCTAGCCTGAAAAGTAAATAAAAAAAAGTAAAAAAAACACACTGAAAAAAAATATATTGCAAAAAAAACTCCCCCACAAGCCCTCTTTAACATTTCATTTAAATAAAAAAACGCCAGTCATCAACGTAGTCGACCAAATCCATAGTTATCCTCAGCATACATGTATCTGAAATGAGAAGAAAAGCACAGAAAATGGGTTAGTACATTTTGGCAGTGTGTTCCCAAACAAGGAGCCTCCAGCTGTTGCTAACCTACAACCCTCATCATGATGATGAGACTGACATGAGGAGGCACAGTAATGTGGGGTTGGGGGGGGGGATGATGAGGAGGAGGCAAAGTAATGCGGGAGTTAGGGGATGATGAGGGTGACATGAGAGGGCGTTTGGGAGGTTAAGGATGCTTGGGATACTGACATCAGGCACAGTATATAAAATGGGGGTGGGTAATCATGGAGGGCATGAGGCACAATATATAATATATGGGGGCACTAGTGTATCATTTATTTATGGGGCATAGTTTGTTTTAAATTTCAGAAGGAAAAGTGTATATTGTAATGTGTGTGTATATATATACATATATATATATATATATATATATGGGGTGGAACTTTTTTGTGGGTACAGTATGTTGTGGTATTAAAGGGTACAGTGTGTGGCAGTATTTCAATCAGAGGGTACAGTGTGGGACAGGGTTATATTCTGAGGGAGCGCAGTGTGTGTGAAAGTATTATATTGAGATGATGCAGTGTCTGGTTTGGTTATATGAAATATTGTTTTCATATAGAGGCTCAGAATGCGCTGACACTGTGAGGAGCCATCTGGGCATCAAGTTCTACAGAGTGAAAATGTAGCTGGAACAAATCCCGATGGTATGTACCATCTGAATTAGATAAGGAAAGACTATGGAGAAGACGTCACCTGTAATCACTGATATTATTGTGTATTCTCCTCCTCACTATGTCCCATCATTGCTGGGACATAGTATTGTCCTTTAGTCCATTTTTGCTATGCCTTTCCGATGTCTTTGGAATTAATGAATGTTAGTTTTATAATATCATTTTTTCCATTACCAGCTTGAACATGTCTGAATTGCATTAATATAACAAAGTCGTTGTAACCAACTATTTTTCACTTCTCCTCCAAGAAGAGTTAAGTTTAAAAGAAAAAGACCAAGTTCATGTCCTAATTTATCAAAATGTGCCTGAGCTCAAATAAAAACATTTCTTGCTTTCATTTACTCTGATGATTTTACAAGTAAATACTGCATTCATTCTGTAAGCTTCGGAGGAGTCAGAGGTCACAGTGAGATCCCAAAATACATTGTATGACAGCCAAAGAAGGAAATGTTCTACACAAGACCAATGCAAAACAGATTAAATACTCTGACAGTAACTTCATTCTGATATTTCTTCTAAGGCTCCTTTCACACTACCGTTATCGTCCGGAATGACATGTCTTTTTCTCCCGCTATCATAAAGGGACTTATAACAGATGTTAGAGGAATCCCATTCAAGTGAATGGGATCCTCTTTGCCCGTTATAAGTTCCGTTATGCTCCGTTACACTAACGGATGTTAATGGCAGACAAAGTAGGAAAAAAAAAAGAGCCATTAACGTCCGTTTGTAACGAAGCAACAGTCATAGTGTGAATGGAGCCTTAGGCAACCAATGAGATCAAGTACAAAATATTCAAATAAACTTCAAAAGTAACATTTGTTGACTGTGGAAGGAAAGTTTTCTTCCACTGTTGTTTTCCTGGCAGTGTTGGGAAGAGTATAGAAATAATCTTTAATGTTTCCTATCCCCTTAATAGATGCTATGCTGTGTTCATTTTATACTGTTATGAATTTATAAATAGTATCTGACCAGTGTTCACCGAAGATGACAAAAAAGAGTTAAGAATAGTATAGCAGGGATCATCATTTATCATCTCTTCCGGTCTATTCGTGAGGTTGTTGTATTAGGGACAGCTAATTTTTATTCATCATCCCTTTGCTTCGATTTCCGCCTTCATCATTGTTTTTAGTCATCATCCATTCCAATTATCTTTCAGTTTCTTTTATGCTGTTGATTCCTATTTCTGTTATTTGTTACCTGCTTGCATTGATATGTATTTTAATATTTTTGTTCTTGCAACTATCTGATTGTTACACATTTCAGTAAGGACTGTAAGTCCTTTGGGTATCTGAGTACTAGGACCCACCATTACAACTTGGAAAAGGTGACGGCTATAGGTGAAGTCAAGATCAGCCTGTTTAGGTGAATGATGCATGGAGGTTAAGCAGAAACCCATACGTTACGTTCGTACAAAGGCTTAGATTTCAGTATTTGCCAGGATTTAGATCATAAAGTGAGTGTCAATGATTAGAATAAGGATCTGCTTTTTTCCAGAACTAGCACCGGTATAGTCTGTGTGCTGTGTCTGCTATTGCAACTTACCCCCATTCAACTTAGTGGGCTGAGATCAGGGCCGGCCCTACAATGGGTCCCGCTTGGTCCATTGGACCCAGGCGGCACCTTCACAGGGGTGGCAAATTGCCACCCCAAGAAGATTTTAAACCCCTTCCCGACCCGTGATGCATTGGTACGTCATGGGTGGAATGAGTGGAATATAGAGCGGGCCCGCAGGTCAGGACTGTGTGATAAACGACAGATTCCTCTTCTATTAGCAGATGACAGAGCAATAATGATGGACATCGTTACTGGCTCCGATGCCCATTATTTAAAGGGTTAAATGCTGTGATCAATAGAGATCACGCCATTTCAACATTAAATGCCGGTAATCCCTGGTGTCTAGGGGACCCATCTGCAGCTCTGCAATGTAATTGTGGGCTGTAAGTGGGTTGCTGGGGAACAACGGGGACTTACCCGTCCTTCCCAGTGCTCTGTGGATTGGCGATTGCTTAAGGCTGCCGCTATCAAGCGCCAAAAACATAAATCAATGTAAAAAAAACAAGGCCAGTCAGTAAAATAAAAAATTAATCAGTGTTAAAAAAAGTAAAAATATGTTTTAAAAAATATATTTGTTAAAAACTATGAAAGTTTAAATCACCCCATTTCCCATTTTTTTTAAATAAAACACTGTGAAAAAAAAAAACATATTTGGTATCGCTGCGTGCGTAATTGTCCAAACTAATAAATTATGGCATTGCTGATCATGCATGATGAACAGCGTAAATGCAAATAATGCCAAAATTGTTGATTCTTGGTCACATCACTTCACATCAAAAACAGACAATAAGTTTCAGGCTGATTGATAAATCTCCTTCATAATGTCAGTGGGGGGATGGGTGGCTGCATTTCACTCTTAGAGCCAGGCAGCGCAATGTCTTGGGCCGCCACTGGCTGAGATGCAGTAGTATAGCATCATCACAAATCCCTAATAAGACACAGCTTTTAATTCTGTTAAAAGTCCTTTGTAAAGATCCTTAATGCCAAATATCCTTATGTTGGTCTGTTATATAAGGAATAATGAGAATCCTTGCAGGTTGATGTCAGCAAGCATAACCACTTGCTTCCAATGA
This sequence comes from Hyla sarda, assembly GCF_029499605.1. Classification (NCBI taxonomy): domain Eukaryota; kingdom Metazoa; phylum Chordata; class Amphibia; order Anura; family Hylidae; genus Hyla; species Hyla sarda. The sequence continues at coordinate 186,456,203 of NC_079189.1, forward strand.
TATTCCAATAGGTATAACACAAATGTATATCCATATGATACATACACGTCTACATATATCCTAATAGTATAGTACTAGGCACTCATTAGCATATTTTAAGAATGTTTTGTATAATATCAACATGTTTCCCAATAGCCTGAAAGACCATGGTTCATTAGGGAAATATAATACTATAATTGGCCAATCATAAATAACAGTGAAAGGACAAGATGGTAGCTTTAGCCAAGTAGACTTTTCATCCAGAGTATTTTCCGTTTACGTGATACGCTAAATATTAGTCACCTGATGATGGTCTAATGATGCGTAATTTCTGTTTTGCTGTGTTAGCGCACTCCACATGGCATGTGCATTGTCCTGACTGTCTTGCAATCTATTTACTCTGGTAAAGCATTGTTAGTTTGCTGTTGTATGTCTAGAATTCTGTATATTTATCTTCTACTGCTGATGTATACCCTGCCTATGTGTATTTTTACATGTACAGGGTTATCTGTGCCTTGGGATCATCAATGTATTTTCAGGACTTAATTTCTTTTTCATATCAACTGGCTCCAGAAAGTTAAACAGATTTGTAAATTACTTTTATTAAAAAATCTTAATCCTACCAGTACTTAACAGCTGGTGAAGTTGAGTTGCTCTTTTCAGTCTGACCACAGTGCTCTCCGCTGACACCTCTATCTGTCTCAGGAACTGTCCAGAGCAGAGAGATTTGCTATGGGGATTTGCTCCTACTCTGAACAGTTCCTGAGACAGACAGAGGTGTCAGCAGAGAGCACTGTTGTCAGACAGAAAAGATAGAAAGATAGCCTATGACCACATAGAACCCACTGAAAGCCAACAGTGTGTACTAACTGCTGTGAGTCCGGAATTTATACAATTTGCTATTGTCATCTACCTCCTGCAATCCATCCACTTGGAGATCCGCTTGCTGTGAGATCCTCCGTGCCTTCCTGTCTCTCTGCGGCCAACAGAGATCCTGCAACCCATCTTCCAAGATCCACTTCAACGATCACCTCCCTGGCTGACGTCAGGTGCCGTGGCCACGAGGAGTGTTACTGTGTGGCAAAACATCGGGTCCAGCACAGTCTGGACCAGCCACATTCAGCGCCTGTCAGCGCATACTAACCAGTGGGAGCATTGCATGGACTTAAACATCACAGCAAGATACTGTGGTGCCTTGGGGGGGGGGGGGGGGGTGGTGTATGGCAGTTGGGGTGTTGCTATTTGGTATATCAAGGGAGTTATTAACTCTTGTCAGTCGTGATGCCAGGGTGAGAGTTAATACTGTTTAGCTTGGTCTATCGCCACCCTTCCCAAAAGCGATAGGGAGATGTAGAATAACGGAATGTCCACAACCAGAACTTTGCGGAAAACTTTCGGAAACTTTACTGAAGCTTTTCTGTAACATGGGATAACAGGTACAGTCCTTATAATAAAGTCTATATACAGCTTAGCAGAGATTGACATATGTTGGGACTTTTGTAAATTTTTTAGCTTAGTAGGATTTTGTAAGCACAGATCCGCTGGATTTAGGGGTTTGTTTAGGTCCAGTGATCCTGCAAGCATTTGCGGGGAATTTGTAAGAACTCACTGTTTGATTCAGGCCGAGGCCGGCAGGCTTTGGCCCAGTAATTGCCGATAACAGCTGTGCAGATCTTTTCTCATCAGCAGCCCACGAGGAAAGAGAGATATTATTGGCTGCAGCTCCCTTATATGGGCAGGGGCTGGCCGTTTTAGGATTGGTCCATACCATCTGTCATTCACCGTTACATAGTGTTATGGGTAATCACATGACCCATGAACCACCAAAGGTAGGTCCTTTTACCTACCATAGAGTTCTGAAGCCCCGTCACATGACCCGAAGGCCCTGCGACGCTATGCAGGTAATAACATATTATATACAGTATTTACACACTTAATTTAACACCATATTAACTAGATGAGGGGTGACTAGGGGATGACTAGGGAAGCGGACCCCCACAGTTCCTAGGAACTCTGACTTTGGGGACCCCCAACCAAGGTATGGTATGCAATACGGTATCGGGACACCACAATACCATCACCAGGAACGGGTAATATTTAATCACTACTGCAATAACTTTTATGGACATTCAACCAACATTATTTCACCATACACAGACTGTTTAGTATCCGGACGTCCAGTAGCTGAATTTAGTAATTCACTGTATGTTTTATACGGTCAATTTTTACATTGATTTTATCACGGCATATTTTATATGTTTTATTTGCCATTTATTTTTCCTTCCACAAGGGCCCTGTGTGAGGAATATACGCAATTAAAATCTTATACATTTCATAAAATATCTGTTTAATTGAAGCACGGTCTTGATAATATTTTTTAACCTTTTTTTTTTTATTTATTTATTTTTTTTTTAAACTACTATCCTTCAGGTTTGTGCTATTTTTTGCACAACATATTTAGATTATTTCATCACTTTGGGTATAAGTGATTGCCCCGATACCTTGGACAGTAGTAAATTGTGAGCTGCACCAACCCCCTTTTTTCTTCTTAATTTACAAATCTGTTTAACTTTATGGAGCCAGTTGAGCCAGTTAATATGAAAAAAAATAGTTTTTCACTGGAATACCCTTTTAAAGTTTGACCATCAGTCTGAAGCACTTATCTATTGGCTTTATGTTTGCCCTCTGGGATTACGTATCATTAGACCGTATTAGGTTTGGCCAGGTTTTGGACTATGATTCAGCAATCACACAAATGCTAAATACTCTGGATGAACAGTCTACTTGGCTAAAGCTACATTTTCCTTTATTTTACTGTTAAAATTGTAACACAAACAGCAAACTCGCACAGAACTTCATAGCATTTATTGCCGCTCATACCCTCATAGCATTTATTTCCGCTCATACCTTCATAGCATTTATTTCCGCTCATACCTTCATAGTATTTATTTCTGCACATACCTTCATAGTATTTATTTTCGCACATACCTTCATAGCATTTATTTCCGCTCATACCTTCATAGTATTTATTTCTGCACATACCTTAATAGTATTTATTTTCGCACATACCTTCATAGCATTTATTTCCGCACATACCTTCATAGTATTTATTTCCGCTCATACCTTCATAGCATTTATTTCCGCACATACCCTCATAGCATTTATTTCCGCTCATACCCTCATAGCATTTATTTTTGCTCATACCTTCATAGCATTTATTTCCGCTAATACCCTCATAGCATTTATTTTCGCTCATACCCTCATAGCATTTATTGCCGCACATACCTTCATAGTATTTATTTTCGCACATACCTTCATAGCATTTATTTCCGCACATACCCTCATAGCATTTATTTCCGCTCATACCCTCATAGCATTTATTTCCGCTCATACCATCATAGCATTTATTTTTGCTCATACCTTCATAGCATTTATTTCCGCTAATACCCTCATAGCATTTATTGCCGCACATACCTCCATAGTATTTATTTTCGCACATACCTTCATAGCATTTATTTCCGCACATACCCTCATAGCATTTATTTCCGCTCATACCATCATAGCATTTATTTTTGCTCATACCTTCATAGCATTTATTTCCGCTAATACCCTCATAGCATTTATTTTCGCAGTCGCACATACCTTCATAGCATTTATTTTTGCGCAGACCTTCATAGCATTTATTTCCGCTCATACATTCATAGCTTTCATTCCGCACATATCTTCATAGCAGTTTTTCTGTGCATAAATTCATAGCTTTATTCCGCACATATCGGCATAGCATTTATGCCATTGTTACTTTGATATCATTATTCCGTACATTCATTTCATAGCGTTTTATTCAGTACATACTTCCATAGCATTTATACTGCACATTCACTCATAGCATGTATACCGTACATTCATTCTTGTAGTATACTGTGCATTTTTACTATGCATTCATTTTTTGCATTTGTACTGTACATTCACTCATAGCATTTATACCGTACATTCATTCTTGTAGTACACTTTGCATTTATATTGGGAATTCTTTCATAGCATTTAGACTGTATATTTATATTGTGTATTCTTTTACAACATTATACCATTTATTCACTCATAACGGTATTCATTGCATATAGTCATATCATTTATATGGGCATGTATGCTGTGCATTCACTCAGGGCATTTATAGAGTGTATTTATATTGTATATTCATTCATAGCGTATTCTGTGTATTCACTCATGGCTTTTGTGGTGCGCTTTGCTGTACAGTCATGAATGGCAGTCGTGCCGTGCTTCATGCATAGCATTCATTCTGTATTTTTGCTGTGCTTTCATTCATGATATCTGTGCTTTGGGCTGGTTCATAGCTCTTATGCTGTGCACAGTTCATAGCATTTGTGCTGTGCAGGGGTCATAACTTTTGTGCATTGCATTTACGCCATATTTATTAAACAAAAAAATGCTTGTAGAAGTTTTACTGTGCATACACTAGTTGGATTTGTACTTTACACATGTTCGTGGTGTCACTGTTCATATGCTTGTAGCTTTCATACGTATATACGCTAGTTGTCATACCGTACATCCGATGATACCATTTACCATCAGACACGCTAGTAGCCGTTATACTGTGCATAAGTTTGTATGATTTATACTGTACATATGCTCATAATAGTTATATGGTACATACACTAGTAGATGTTATATGGTACATACGCTCATACCATTCATACTGTACAAACGCTAGTAGCTGCTATACTGTACATACGCTCATACCATTTATACTGTACAAACGCTAGTAGTTGTTATACTGCACATACGCTTGCACCAATTACACTGGACATGCACTAGTAGTTGTGATACTGTACATGCGCTATTACCATTCATACTGTAAATACATTAGTAGTGGTTATACTGTACATACGCTCATACCATTTATACTGTATATGCTAGTAGTTGTTATACTGTACATACGCTTGCACCATTTAAACTGGACATACGCTAGTAGTTGTTATACTGTACTTACACTTGTACGATTATACGGTACATACGCTTGTACCATTCACTCTGTACATACGCTTGTAATTTATATGAAACATATGTTCGTAGCTTTCACCATACATTCGCTCATAGCTTTATACTGTGGATACTGTACATACACTTGTAGCTTTCATATTGTACATAAGTTCGTAGCTGCATACTGTACATTCACTAATAAGTTATACTGTACATGCGCTTGTACCATTATATCATACATACGCATGTGTCATTTATAATGAACATACACTCGTAGCATTTTACAGTACGTACGCCTGTATTATTTTGTGTATTACATAGCTTTCCTGTACTTAGCAATTTACTGTACATAGTTTTATGTTATACATATGCCCATAGCATTTTTATTGCACATACATTGCATTCTTATTATTCATACTTCATATAGGCTCATAACACATACTGTATTTACACTTAGTCTTAGCATTGATGTTACGCATATGGTCATAGTTTATTCATGCATTTGTTCATAGCTTGTTCTTTGTGCATATGTGCGTAGTTTCACAGTAGGTTATGTTCATAGCGTTTCAAACATACCTAGCATACGTTCAAAGTGCTTCTTTGTGGCTCATGTTTGTAGCGTGTAGTACATTACATTATTATTCAGTACATCAGGTTAAAGCATTTTTGTACATTTGTATAGGGAATAGTATGTGCACGTGTTTAGTGTATACATCATAAACTTGGTCTGTGCATACTAGGGTAGTATTTTGTACGTGCAAACAGTTGGCATGTTACATTTTATAGTAGTCATTTAGTTTATGGTTATAGCATATTCGGTACATACAATTTAGTATTAGTCTGTACATGACCAATTTACCGTTTGGTGTACACGGTTGGCATTTGTTACATGTGTATGGCAACAGCTTTTGTGTACATACGGTTACAGCACTCTGTATGCGCTTATAGCACTCAGGTTGTGCTCATGGCAAGCACTTTGGCGGTACATACGATTTTGGCAAACCGTTTTCAATATGTAGTCTGTACATACGTGATAACATTTATTAATTGGTCACTGTTTAGTAGTATCTGTGCATTTTGGTTGGCCAAAAGGTTGGTATGTTGGGCTTACATTATAACTTATGTCTGCATACACGGTTGTAGCTGGTCCGTGCTCATGCTTGTAGGAGGTGACCCGTGATACGTTCATAGCAGGTATTCGGTGCATTGTTCATAGCAATCTTTCATGTTAGTATTATCTGGGGAGTATGTTGTAATTTACCCTATGTGCATTACAGCTGTAATATGGGGCAGTTGTTCATAGCTTCTGCCAGGCAAACGTTTCCATAGTGTTCTTGTCATGATTTTGACATCGTAGAACTCACACAGCATGCCGCCATCGAGGGTTGTGTACTTATCTTGTCTGCCTCATCTGCAGGGGATGCAAAGCACATGTTATTGGGATTGCCACAGAGCAATGACATCACGACACATAGGTGGTTGTTTCCGGTTGTGCCTGCCATGTCCACAGGGTGAGGTACCACATAGCTCATTGCCTCTAACGCTTTTCACAACAATAACATGCTGACATATAGGTCGTGGTTTTCCTGTCGAGCCTGCCACTTAGGCAGGAGGATGCACCACATCGGTTATTGTTACTGACACATTTTCAGAGCAATAACATCGCTGCACATAGGTGGTTGTTTACCTGTTATGCCTGCCATGTCTGCAGGAGGAGGCACCACATACGTTATTGGTACTGATAAGTTTTCAGAACACAAATATTTCGACACATAGGTGGTTGTTTACTCGTTATGCCTGCCACGTCTGCAGGAGGGGCACCACGTTGGTTATTTTTACTTAGATCTTTTCAGAACAATAACATTATGACACATAGGTGGTTATTCATCCATTATGCCTGTCACATATGCAGGGGGAGGCACCTCATAAGTCGTTGTCACTGTCACGTCTTCAGAGTAATAACGTTACGACACATAGGTGGTTGTTTTACCCATTTTGCCTGCCACGTTTGCAGGGGGGATGCACCACATAAGTTATTGTTACTGACACATTTTCAGTGCAATAATATTCCGACACACAGGTGGTGGTCTACCCATTATGTCTGCCATGTTTGGTGGGGAATGCATCACACAGGTTATTGTTACTGACACCTTGTTCAGAGCTATAATGTTTTGATAATAGGGATTTTATATTCATAGTACCTACCATGTCTGCAGGGGGATTCACCACATAGGTTATTATTACTGACACGTCATGTAGTGTAGATGCTTGTATGCTGCAGGGGGTGGTGCACTAGTCAGGGGTTACTGTCATGGTCTCAGAAGCTGTGGGTAGATACATCCCACAGCTGAGGGTGTGACTGACTGTGTTAGTCCAGTCACGTCTTCAGGTAGGGTGGTTACACGAGTCTTATTTAGACTGCAGGTGAACTTGTGTCGCAAGGTCATCTTCTTCATAGGCCTGTCATGTTGTAAGGTTTTATCAGTTGGCTAACAAGTTATTTAGCCTCTTTATAGCAGGGACTTGGGAAAGCACTAGATGTAAGCGTGACAAGCATCTAACAGTTTTCCTCTTGCCGGGTTAAAAAGGTAAGTTGGTTAATATGTACTGCAGCTAGTATGTCAGCCTGGTCCGGTTCGGATGATGGTTCATTTATATTAGAGTGGGCGTGACTACCACAGCTTCTCAGTACCAGGTATTGGCCTACATGGTTACTAGTTGGCAATTGCAATTCTGTCGCACAAGATTTAGTCCAGCATTAGGGTATGGGAGGGTGGAGGTGGCTAGCGTGTATGGATTAATGGATGATAATTATTAATATTTTGTTTAATCCTACTAGGTTGACTTTTGCCCTCTAAAGGAGTGCCCTCGGAAGCAGTTTATGGCACACCTCTGACCCCTTTGCTAAGATTATTTCATTTCATACAAGTAGATATGCAACCCTGCAGCCATGAGCACGAGTTTGTAGCCCTGAGTACAAGTCTTAAACAGGCATAATACTTGTAATCGGGGCTACAAACTCGTGCGAGGGGCGTCAGTATTGCACACCCCTCCACCTCTAGGTGGGATAACAAGAGTCAGGGCAGGGGGGCAGGAGTAAATAACACCCCCTGTACCCTAAGGCGGGGCGTACGTGCCGTTTTTGTGGAACCCACCCATCCCTCCCTTATATTATTAATTTATCTGCAGGGTATGCCCTCTAAAGGCGTGCCCTCGGATGCGGTTTATGGCACACCTCTTACCGCTTTGCTAAATAAATAAGGATATCTGGTTATATTGGATTAAGTATCTTAGTAGTAGTCACTGCTAGAGATGAGCGAATTTTAGAAAAATTCGATTCGGCCGATTTTCCCGAAAAATGTGTTTTGTTCCGAATTTATTTGCAGTGAATCGCAGTAAAAAATGGCTATTTCTGGCCAACAGAGAGCCTCAATTGGGGTGTAGAACACTTTGCCTTGCTGTAACATGCATAGGGTGTGTGCTGGGTTAGTGAAATAATATTGTTTTTCAGTATGACATGCAGATCAGAGGCGTCGCTATTAGAATCACTGTCGCAAAGTGGCACAATGACAGAGCCTGGAAGTGGCATCAGTATGAGGAGACCACATAGAAGCTGGAGACCATATAGTGGCTGGATGACAGCGTGGAGAAGGCAGCAGCATGAGGAGACCATATAGTGGCTGAATGACATAGCGTGGAGGTGGCGGCAGCATGAGGAGGACAGATAGTGGTTGAATGACACAGCCTGGAGTTGTCAGCAGTATATAGTGACTGAATGACACAGCCTAGAGTTTGCGGCAGCATGAGGAGAACATATAGTGGCTGAATGAAACAGCGTGGAGGTGGCAGCAGCATGAGGATAACATATAGTGGCTGAATAACACAGCCTGGAGTTGGTGGCTGCATGAGGAGACTACATAGTGGCTGAATGACACAGCCTGGAGTTTGTGGCAGCATGCGGAGAACATAGTGGCTGAATGGTATAGCCTGGAGGTGACGGACGCATGAGGAGACCATATAGTGGCTGAATGACACAGCCTGGAGTTGGGGGCAGCATGAGGAGAACATATAGTGCCTGAATGACACAGCCTGGAGGTAGCGGAAGCCTGAGCAGACCATATAGTGGCTGAATAACACAGCCTGGAGGTGGAAGCAGCATGAGTAGAACATATGGTGGTAGTATGATACAGCTTGGAGCTGGCATCAGCATGAGGAGAAGATATGGTGGCAGAATGAGAAAGCCTGGAAGTGGCATCAGAAGGAGGAGAACATATGGTGGCAGAATGAGACAGCCTGGAGGTGGCATCAACACAAGGAGAACATATGGGGGCAGAATGAGACAGACTGGAGGTGGCAGCAGCATCAGGAGTCCTGAAAGTGGCCCAGTGACAGAGTGGTGCAGTAGGTGGCAATACCAGTACCCGGTGACAAAGGTGGGTGAAAAAAAGAGAACTTGGCATCAGATGTGTGGCATCAGGCGGGTGGCAGGATCAGAATAGTAGCTGAGGCAGGTAGGCAGAAGAAAACGGTCTCTTTTGCAAAAGTGCTCATGTGCATTGAGGATATGCATTACGTAAAAATGTTTTTTTTTTAAATCAAACAAAAGGAAATGTGTGCAAAAAACACCATGTGCCACCTACGCCATCATGTAGTGATGTAATGCAAAGACCTCTAAAAGGTGGAAGGGAACAACGTATGGTCCATTGTAACCAGTGGGGGTAAAAACTTTCCCTGTAAGTGCCCTACTCTTGCATTATTAATTCCCTTCTTGGCAAGTGTTACTCACCCTAAAAAGAGCAGCCCCATACAGGAACCTCTCCCTATTTCCACTTACAAACACTGCCATTTCCCAGGGTTCTAAGGTGGAAATAGGAATTGGTTCCTGTGTGGGGCCACCCTTTTTAAGATGAGTAACACTTTCTTTGAAAAGGCAGAAGGGAACAACGTATTGTCCATTGTGGCAGGTGGGGGTAAAAACTTCCCCTATAAGGCCCTACTCTCGCCCTATTAATTCCCTTCTTGGCAAGTGTTACTCACCCTAAAAGGGCAGGCCCCCACAGGAAACTCTCTCTAGTCACACCTAAAACCCTGGGAAAAGGCAGTGTTTGTAGGGGGAAATAGGAAGAGGTTCCTGTGTGGGGCCACCCTTTTTAGGGCAAGTAACACATGCCAAGAAAGGAATTAATAATGCGAGAGTAGGGCCTTACAGGGGAAGTTTTTATCGCACCGGTTACAATGGACCATACGTTGTTCCCTTCTACCTTTTAGAGCTCTTTGCAACACATACTTGGTGGTGTAGGTGGCACATTCAGTTTTTTGCACACCTTTCCTTTTTTTTTATAAAAAAAAATTTTGGGTGCACATATTTTGTCCTAAGAATATTAATAAAAGTTAAATTTTGTGCAATGCATATCCTCAATACTTACTTGTGGTCTGATGCGGAGGAATGTCTGTAACTGGGGAGCAGAGCCTTAAATATGTTTAGCACTGTCCATATTTGTGAAGTGTTGGTGTGGCACCATGGTCAATCTACTCTGATGCATCAGGCATTGGTTGGTGGAAATCCTGGATGATCTATGCCTGATTCATCTTCACAAAGGTCAGTCTCTCCACATTTTTTGTGGACAGTCAAGTTCTCCTTGGGGTTACTATGGCCGCTGCCGCACTAAACACCCGCTCTGATGGCCCACTACTGGCCAGGCAGGAAAGATTTTCCAGGGCAAACTCTGCTAGTTGCAGCCACAAATCAAGTTTGGCTGCCCAGAACTCCAGCGGATCTTCAAGGTTTGTTGGCATGGTCATGTCAAGGTATGCCACCACCTGCTGGTTCAGGTCCTACTCCATGTCTAACTGCTGCTGAGGAATTGCTTCACTATGCAGGTGAAGAAAGCTACTCATCAGTGACTGTAGACTCAGGTCAAGGCAGTGGAGAGCCCCCCGAGTCACACCTGAGAGAGGATGGACGATGGTGCAGATAGGCATCGGCCAAATGACTACGTTGGATATCTCTGTAGTAGGTCAGTTTGTCCTCCCTCTCAATGGGTTTAAAAAAGGCCCCCATTTTGTGCCGGTAGCGAAGGTCCAATAAGGTGGAGAGCCAGAAGTCATCCGCTGCCGTATGGTGACAATTCAGCGGTCACTATGCAAGCAAGTGAGCATGCATCGTGCTATTTGTGCAAATGACTCGGTGTGACTCCCTGCCTTCATCTCCACTGCATACTGCCAGGGTGTGTCTGGGTCCTCTGTCTCACCTTACTCATAACCCTCTAGCTTCTCTAGCTGCTCCTGCTCCTCCTCTCCTGTCAGATGACTAGAAAAACCTCCCATCTCGTGAAACGTAAACTGTGCTCCACTGTGCCCCTCCCCCTCCTCCTCCAGTTCAGCCCCCACAGGGCTCATGTGGCCGTGAGATGTAGGTGCCATGTCTCTAGTGCCCTGACCAGCCATTGTTTCCAACAATTGTTGTAGTAGATAAAGCAGTGGAATGATGTTGTTCATCCCGCAATCCTGGCGACTGACAAAAAATGTGGCTTCCTCAAAGGGTCTGAGCAAATGGCAGGTGTCACGTATGAGCTGCCACTGGTTGACATTGAAGTTACACAGGGGAGTACCCCTATCCGCTTGGATCATCAAGAAATCGGTGATGGCTTTTCTCTGTTCGTATAGTCGGTCCAACTTATGGAGGGTGGAATTCCAATGTGTGGAAACGTCGCGAAGCAGACTATGTTGGGGGATGCCGTTCTGACGCTGCAGCTCAAGGAGGGTGTGCTTTGCGGTGTATGAGTAGCTGAAGTGCATGCAAAGTCTCCTTCCCACTGTTAGGATGTCTTGCAGATGGGAGGGACACTTCAGGAACCGTGTGTGCCATGCAGGGCGCATGTCTCAGGCTTCCTTTTCACAGACAAGATGTTCTTCCCGTTGGTCACAATGGTTCCCATTTCCAGTTTTTGTGGAGTAAGCCATGATTCGATTTCTTGATGAATGACTTTTAGCAGTTCCTCCCCTGTGTGACTCTGTTGGCCAAAGCAAACCATATGAAGAACAGTGTGACACCGCCGTGCCCTGCACACATGGTATGCTGGAGGGGCACTGAGACTTCTCCATGCAGTGGAGGCTGAGGACATGGTGGAGGATTAGGGGGCAGATTCGCACTTTCACAGGACCAATGGCTTCGCCGATGGATTGCTGACGGAATGACTGACTCGAAGTAGGAGGAGCAGGAGCAAATGGAGTGACAGAAGTTGGGTATGACACACAGCTCACTTCGGCTGTGGTGGTGGAGCTTTGGCTGGCTGAAACAGGGAGTGGTGTGCCACTGGGTGATGCAGCAGGCTGGACCACAACATCGGAGCCACGGTTCTCCCAGGTCGCTTTATGGTGATGATGCATATGTTGACGCAGGACCGTGGTGCCAACATTGACGCCCTGGCCATGCTTCACCTTCTGCCAACATATCTTGCATGTGGCCAGGTTAACATCTGCCGGATGCTTGATGAAAAACTACCACACTGCCGAGTAGCTGATTTTCCCACCAACAGTCTGCACTGATTGACTGCTACTGCCGCCGACTCCAGGTACTCCTGTTCTACTACCTCCTGGGAAGGTAGGCTGCCGCGAAGCAGGTGGTCTACTACGGCATGTTTGGCTCCAGACTTTCAACTTCTGCCACCAGGCTGCCACCTTGCTTGCTCAGCTGCTGCCTCACAGGCAACCTGCAACCCTCTTCTCCTGATGATTATGATGATGAAGCCCCTTCTGCACCCGCCTCCCAAGTGCTATCAGCTTCATCATCATCGAGTTGTCTCTGCACATCACTGATATCCTCCTCAGGTTCCTCAACAGTGTCAGCTTCAGGAGCCTGAACGCTCGCAACACCACCTCCCACGCCACACTCCTCATTACTACTTGCCCACCTAGCGGAGGAAGCGGCGATGTCTCCTCCACTTCTTGGCTGGGCAGTAGCTGCTGACTGTCCTCTAGTAGATCGTCCTCACTAAATAGTGGAGCTGAACCCACAGCATAAGATACTTCTGTGGGGGAGGTAACAGCATAGGACAGAAGCAATGGGAGGACAGGGACTGCTCCCAGGCCATGCCAACTGAGGGTTGTGTCTGAGGAACCCACCGACTGTTGACTGGGGGTGTCAGATGTCACTTGTAATGAAGTGGATGACCATGTTAACCAATCGATGATGACAGATGGGTTGCTGGTCGAGACATGACAGCTAGCTGATACCTGGAGCTCAGGCCTCTCATTGCAACTCCTGCTGCCACTCACACCTAGTCTGCTGTGACCTCTGCCACTCCTCTGTGCATGTCCTGACACTTCTCTGCCTGACATACTTAGTGCGTATATGAGGGGAGTACAATATGCTCCACTACGCTTAAAACAGTATTTGTCTATAAAACCAGCAAGTATGTACTTTTGCCTGGCCTTTCACGGTATCTAGGCCCTTAAGACTTTAACAGAAACAAAATGGTACACCACTTAGATGTACGTATGTGGTATGCACTTATGAGGGGAGGACAATGCGCTCCAGTACGCTTAAAAGAGTATTTGTCTACAGCTCCAGCAGGTGTGTACTTTTGCCTGGCCTTCCACAGTATCTAGGCCCTTAAGACTTTAACAGGAACAAAATGGTACACCACTCTGATGTATGCACAGATTACACTTAATAGAGGACAATGTGCTTTTAGTGCTCTGCTCACCCTAACTGGTTGGCTACTATTAGCTTTTCAGTTGTTGTACACACCAGTGCTGCAGCACACAGTCACTGTGTACTACATCCCAAAATTGCACTTTCTCTCTCAATCTCACTCCCTTCTCTATCAGTGCTTCTAGGCTGGATTTGGGCTTGAGGTGAATTGCTGCTGTAAAAGATTTTCTGTGCAACTCACTGCTCTCTGTCCCTCTCTGCAACAGAACGCTGATGTGACTGGGAGATTAATCACTGCTGTAAAAATGCTTTTCTGTCTAACACACACTGTTATCTGTCCCTCGCTCCAATAGAATGCTCATGTGACTGGGAGTTGAATCGCTGCTGTAAAAATGCTTTTCTGTGCAACACACAGCGCTGTCTGTCCCTCTCTCTCTCTCTGCAATAAAAGGCTGAAGTGACTGGCCGCAAGATGGCTGCCGATTATATAGAGCTGTGACATCACAGGGGTGGCTGGCGGCTGATAGGCTGCATGCTGCATGTGATTCAGGGTCATCCCGCTGACCCTTGTTCCCACCTTCCCAGCATTCCTTGCCGCATGTCATCACATGTGGATCCGCCATTTTAGATGCCCGTGATCAAATCGCGTCGATATTCACATTCATTGCGAATGGAATTTTTCCTGAAATTCGTAATGAATTTGGATTCGTCAGATTCGATTCGCTCTTCCCTAGTCACAGCCAAAGGGGCACTGTTTCTGCGAAAAAGTCAATCCTGGGACTCATTATGTCACTATAAATATTACGTAGACAGTATTATGTGTTCACACTTGAGACTTTCATTTAATCTAGTATGTGTGCTCTTTATTGTTTAGGTACTTTTTATTTATACATTTTTTTCAAAATGGACCTATAAGTTGACTTGCATGTTCAGGTACATATTTTCTTTATAAATGGCATGGCTGTATAATAAGTCATAAGTATTATACATTTTTATTTTCCATACTTGAAGTAGTGTTCATTTGCATTTCCCTAATACTTTAAATAAATCTTGTTTCAGAATATTATAGTGTATATTGCTGTTGAGCTTGTCTTGCAGAAGAAGCTAGTACGTTATAGAGTTTCGGTGCATGTGTTTTGCTGCCACTACTTGCAGCAGTAATTCAGGAGATATTTATTCTAGGCTGTTGGTATGAGCTTTTAGCAGTAGCCATGCACTGAAAATGAGTTCCATGGGAAAGTGTGTTATTTGTACGTAAAGAATTTACACTGATTATAGATTAAAAGAGTGATTGCTATTCTCATCAATCGTTGAGTACGCAAGTGTTATGTGATGTAAGGTATACCATAAAACTATACAATTGATTAGAGAATTTAATTTTATTAGTGAAAATGGTATTTCCAGGTTCAAAGAAACAAGAGACAAAGACAGTGCTAAGGGAATCAAATAAAAGTACAAGAGTGCAGCAGCTCATGGGAAAATCTTGAATTGTTGAGTAAGCTGTAAGTTTTTTCCATTATTTACTTTTGACTGTTTGATCATTCTCTTACAAAACAAGCTACCATCTGCAAAACAACCATACTGAAAGATAAAAATAAATGTGTTATTGCAACCCCCCAAGAACTCATAACATATTACATAATGGCATGACAAGCACTAGAAAAGTGCAATTATCAAGAAGATAGCTTTAGTAAATATTTTTATATAAAGTGAACAAGCCTAGATATGATGTATATCATCATAGTATGGATGTTGATACTTCTGGCTGTTTTAGAGGGGCTACTATAGACTTCATGAACCTAAAAACCTCAGTAGAGATGTCTATACAACTGATACACATGTAAACAGCATATATTGATAAAGAGGAAAGTATGGTTGTATCCAGGGCTTGAGTCCTGCAGGAACGCACAGAAACGGCGCTCCTTTGCTTTTTCCACAGGAGGAACTCCGTCCCTGTTACATTAGTCCTGCAGGACCGACCTCTGTTCTTACCCTCCCTCCGTCTCCTCCCCGACCCGGACTGCTAGATGCTGGAGATGTAGGACCTGTGATGATGTCACCATCACATGTTGGGGCGGAGCTGAGCTGTGGAGGAAAAGGAGAGATCGTGGCTGAAGGACCTGTGTGATGCTGTGGAGGAGGCGGGGCTGAGCTGGAGGAGACATGTCACATGTCACCCCAGTAAGGTAATTACATGGAAGGAGGTTTGTTACAGTGTGCCACCCCAGTAGTAAGAAGATTACATGAGGAGGTTTCTTACAGTGTGTTATCATGATGATAGGGACATAAGGAGGTTTTTGTTACAGTGTATTAACAGAATGATAACCCCTTAAGAACATTGGGGGAGATATATAAAGACCTGTGCAGAGAAAAAGGGGAGCAGTTGCCCATAGCAACCAATCAGATCACTGCTTTCATTTTCAGAGGCCTTTTAAAAAAATAAAGAAGTGATCTGATCGGTTGCTATGGGCAACTGGTGAACTTATCCTCTGCACAGGTTTTAATAAATCTCTCCCATTGGATGTAAATATACATCTTGGTGCCCTGGTACTTAAAGGAGTATTCCTCCCCTTGACATCTCATCCTCTATCCAAAGGATATGGGATAAGATTTCTGATCGCGGGGGTCCCGCCATTGGGGACCCCCGGGATCTCGGCTGTAGCACCCGCTGTCATCACTGCACAGAGCAAACTCGCTCTGTGCGTAATGACTGGCGATACAGGGGCCGGAGTTTCATAACTTCACGGCTTCGTTCCTTGTGAAGTCACGGCCCGTCCCCTTAATGCAAGTCTATGGAAGGGGCCGTGACGGCGGAACGTGACGTCGCGAGGGGTGGGGGTTGTATTAGAAATCTTGGGTGAGTTCCCACACTTTTTTTTCCAGGACTTGACGCCTGGTTGTATCCTCCACTTACTTATGCTGAATGAGTGACTTTCTTTGTACATAACTCTCCCGGGAAGTAGAAATGTAATATACTCTAAGGTAGGTGATAATTTCAGTCAAGTAGCTATAGACACCGCC
Organism: Hyla sarda; assembly: GCF_029499605.1. Classification (NCBI taxonomy): domain Eukaryota; kingdom Metazoa; phylum Chordata; class Amphibia; order Anura; family Hylidae; genus Hyla; species Hyla sarda. Next base: position 186,472,857 of record NC_079189.1, read on the forward strand.
TATAAATCGTTCATAGTTGATATAATATTGATATAACTTCAGTTTCTGAAATGCAACATTTACATAACATCAATAAATTAGTTGTGTACATTAAAAGTGAAGAAGAAAATAGTATGCCAATAAGTATAAAGTAAAATATGTTTAACAGCTTTACGTGTCCCAGGAATATTTTTTTTTTCCAAAGTAGTCATTTAAAGAGTACCTTTCATTAACTTGATACATTTTATAATCCTCCTAGTTCACTGCCCCCATCATGATAAACCACCCCCTGCCTTTATTTATTTTTTAATCATTTTTTAGTTTTCTACCTTGATATTGCTCTGTATTTTCTGCTCAGCTTCAGGTTCAGATTCACAGACTGGGAAGGGGCATTACCCAGCAGGTGCGACATCATCTGAAGCCATACAGGGGAAAACTTTCTCCCTTACTCTGCAACCAGCAGCAAATGGCAGTTAAGTGTGAGAGGAGCTATGATTGGATAAGGCTGCACACCCTCCAGACTGCATTTCCTGTGTTTGGACCTCTGCCAGGCCAGCAGGAGTCCAAAGTCTGTGCAAAAGATGGGGGTAAATGTGCTCTGGACAAGTAGGGAGACACCTAGTGGCAGCTTTTTTAAACACAAATAAAACATAGAAAACTTCATTTTTTTATATTAGAAAGTTTTTTTTATTTACCATAAGGAGTGCAATAGCAAAAATTCGTTTTGATGAGAGTGCCCATTTAAAGGAAAACTGTCAGCCTGTTCACCCACACTAAACAAAATACACTGAGTTATAGTGTAGGTGAACGGGATTCCATAGAGGTGTCACTAACTTATTTTCATTCACTGGTTGCCTCTAAAGTTCCGTTGCTGAATCCATGAATTGCACGCTGGAGGCGGGGCCCCCGCTGGCTGGCCACCTCTGCCTCCATCTTTCAGTTCCAAAGTCCGCCCCGCTATTTGCATATTCATTATGTTCAACTCCACGTCCCAGTGATGAGAAGTCACAGGTCACGTGAGTGCAGCGCTCTGTCTGCAGAGCGCATGCGCCGAAAGATTTCCCCCAGCTCTCACATCATGATTACCTGCGTCCTGTGTCCTCCTTACGCAGAGCTCTCACGTCATCAGGAGCTTGGTCAATTGAATCATTTCTAGTGGTACTTTTGCACAACTACCCTCCAAGAGGTATTCCAGTTTTTAACTTTGTATAGTGAGACACATATGGTTCGGAGTGTGCATAGATTTCAGAAATATGGCACACCGGGAGCTTCTTTATTTGATTTATTAAGGGGGGTGTGTCAACCAGCATAAATTTGCATTAAACCTGTGGGAGAAAAGCCAGTCTTGATACATTTGTCACTAAATGTTTTTCCACTATAATTGAGTGAATTTAAGTAGCTTTTCATGGATTACTTCCAGGGTATGAAACATTGACCATGTGATCGGCACACAGGTCCAGGGCTCATACAGATACAGTCTAGTTATCAGAGATGTGTCTTATAAAGCACCAGGACAGATTTTTATCCCTTTGGGAGTAAACAATGAAAGTTACTATTAAATAACTACAAGCAGTGATCTTCAAAATAAAGCAATAAATAAAGAACATATGTTGTAAACCACCATAGTATAATACATTATTATTTTATTCATCATGTGATGCAGGGAACAATGAAAACAGTATCACTGGACTTCTGCTAAGCTGCTTCTCTACCAATCTGCTGCTACCAGAACACCAATACAATGCAGTCTGTAGCATTTTCTGCTCAGGACAGCATTGCATAATCTTTTTTTTTTTATGGGAATCAACTCCCATTAAAGGAGTAGTCCAGTGGTGAACAAGTGATGAACAACTTATCCCCTATCCTAAGGATAGGGGATAAGTTGCAGATCGCGGGGGGTCCGACCGCTGGGGCCCCCCGCAATCTCCTGTACGGGGCCCCCGACAGCCCGCGCGAAGCGGCGGCCGACACGACCCCTCAATACAACTTTATGGCAGAGCTGGAGCACTGCCTTTGGCAATCTCCAGCTCTGCCATAGCGATGTATTGAGGGGGCGTGTCTGCCGCCGCTTCGTGCGGTGGTCGACACCCGCTATCTGGCCTGGCCCCCGTACAGAGAGATCGCGGGGGGCCCCAGCGGTCAGACCCCCAGCGATCTCAAACTTATCCCCTATCCTTAGGATAGGGGATACGTTTTTCCCCACTGGACTACCCCTTTAATAATTAAAAGAAAGACATTAATTTTTACATACATTGTGCTTCAGCTTCTCAGCATGTGTGATCTCATGGAACATTACTGTTTATATATAGACACGTCTTTCCAACCAGGATTCCCTAGAATCCAGAGTCTCCTTGGAACCTCAGCAGTAGTTTCCCAAAACACAGCAGCTGGACCTATAACTTTTACAGGCAGCAAAGAAAACTGAATTTATCCTCCTCAAAGATGCTTGGCAAGCATAGTACTCGCCATGAATTTTGGACTGCTTTATCTGCCCTTCTGCCAAGCTACAGTACATAAGAAGAGGGGGTTGCCTGGAAGGGGAAACATTTTTAGGAGTTTCTTCAATGTAATAAATCAATAAACCAGTCCTACTCAGGCAGTTTTATATGGGGTACTGTATACTGTAGCTGGCAATACCCAAGAGAACTGGGCCAAAAGCTCATTAACCCCTTGCCCGTTTTCTAGCTCTCCATACCAACCATTGATAGTTGCTGTATCATATTTTATATCTCCTGTTGCTTTCACATAGCTTCTGTACAGTTTTTTGTGTGATTTATACATATATTCTTGCATGCAGATTGTCACCACAAATGTATTATTACGTAGCCACAGATTGTTGTGACTATATGGAGAAAAACATGCATCTAGTCTCTGCACTCTTTTCTGACTGCTGCTGATCTTTTTAATAATGTTTTATATCTATGTGTCCTGTATAAAGATGTTCTATTTTTCATGAGTTTGGTGCTTTTTTGCACTGAACACCCGTCCGTTGCTTCTTGGCAACTATATTGGCCCTACTATTGGTTTACAAAAGCTCATTAAGCCAATAGCAATTTATCCTCATGACCATGAACATGCTTGGATAGGCAATCAATCCCGCTGCAAAAGGGATCTTTCATGGAAAAAAAATCTTTTCCCTAACATTTTTCATCAGGGTGGTCTTATATGATCACTGGCCAATTCTATCAAATTCCTTTAACTTGGACCACCTTTTATCTTATACAGTAAAGAAAACCAGCTGATCAGTATAAAAAAGTGTGAGCTGACTTTTGTTGGCTCATTAAAATCGATGGAGGACAGCACAAATCCGGCAAGGATATGGCAGGAGGCTGTTTTGAAGTTTTCCCACCGTATTCGGCTGCCAGACTCAGAATCTAAGATCTAAGGCTGTGTCTGTGATGTACTGGGTAGTTTTCCTGCCTGATACACCACGTTTCTAAACTTAAAGGAAAACTGTCAGCTTGCTCCCCCTCCCCCCCGCACTAACCAAAGGTACTGGCTGGTAGTGCGGGGGACGCTGATCAGTTTGATGCCTACCGTGCCCGGATCCGCTCCGCCGTTTGGCCGAAATCTTCGATTTTCGGTATATGCTAATTAGGTGCTAACTGGCACAGACCTGGCTAACTGGCACTCTGACATCAGCGTTGCCGGCCGGAGCGCCGCCCAGCTCATCAATATTCCTCCCCTCACTCCGCCTCTCCCTCTTCTCCCCGCTCTGTAATGAAGAGGGAGAGACGGAGGGAGGGAAGGAATATTGATGAGCTGGTCGGCACTGCGGCCAGCGACGCTGATGTCAGAGTGCCGGTTAGCTCAGCCTGTTAGCATCTAATTAGCATATACCGAAAATCAAAGATTTTGTCCGCACGACAGGGCGGATCTGGGCACGATAGGCATCAAACTGATCAGCGCCCCCTGCACTACCAGCCAGTACCACTGGTTAGTGCGGGGGAGCAAGCTGACAGTTTTCCTTTAAGTGGGGTCATCCTGAGCCATCCAAGAGACATGTGGCCCTAGAAATCATGGGCCCCCTGGGAGGAGCATGTATTTGCCTGTAAATGCAGTGCTGTGCGTGGGAAGAGTTGTGTGCAGTATCTTGAACATGTTTGCAAGAAGAGAAGAGGTATAAAGAAGTATAGATTAAGCACCATGGGTGGAAAATAAGCTGCTTCCTGAGTAAGTGAGCTTTTACAGGCTGTGTTCAATGAACCAGGACAGTAGTGAATACACCCATATTTACACCCATATTTAATCTTCTGGTAGAGATTAAGTTTTCTTGTGTTTCAGTAAAAAGAACAGTTTTTCATCCCAATCGACATGGTCTCTACTGTCTTATCTGCGTGATATACCGTATTTATCGGGGTATACCACGCACCGGCCTATAACACGCACCCTCATTTTACCAAGGATATTTGGTTAAAAAAAGTTTTTACCCAAATATCCTTGGTAAAATGAGGGTGCGTGTGTGTGCATGTGTATACCCCGATACACTGTTTCTGACCCCACAGAAGCCCCCAGAAAAGGCAGGGGGAGAGAGGCCGTCGCTGCCCGCTTCTCTCCCCCTGCCTTTCCCGGGGTCTAGAGCCCTGCTGCCGCTGCCCCACTGCCTCCCCATCCACGGTTTTATATTTACCTGTTGCCGGGGTCTGGTCCGCGCTGCTTCTGGCTCCAGTGTGGTGTCTCCTGTGTTGTTGCTATGCGCTGCGAGGCGCAGTGACAAGTGACGTCTTCAATGCGACGTCACTCGTCATTGCGCAGCGCATAGCAACGACGCAGGAGACGCCACACCGGAGCCAGAAGCAGCGCGGACCCGACCCCGGCAACAGGTAATTATAAAACCGGGGATGGGGGAGGCAATGGGGCAGCGCCGCCAGCAATGGGGCAGCGGCGCCTATAGCCAGGGGAGAGAAGTGGCGGCAGCAGGGCTCTAGACCCAAGGAAAGGCAGGGGGAGAGAAGCAGGCAGCGATGGCCTCTCTCCCCCTGCCTTTCCTGGGGGCTTCTGTGGGGTCAGAAAAACCGTGGATGGGGAGGCAATGGGGCAGCAGTGCCGGCAGTCTCTGGAACCCAGGATAGGCAGGTTTCTGGACCTGCAAAAGCCGATGCAGTTCATTGATTTAAAGCGCCCGCTGCAGTTCATTAATTTAAAGCGCCTGCTTTAAATAATTGAACTGCAGCGGCTTATCGGCGTATAACACACAGATAGACTTTAGGCCAAAAATTTTAGCCTAAAAAATGCGTGTTATACGCTGATAAATACGGTATTCAGTTAGCCAATAGGGGGAAAAATTACTTCAGTTATCAATAGTAGTCAAATGAGTGAAATGTAACTTTTATTTAATTTATTAAAATGTGAAAAACTGGAACAAATTAAAACTTTTTTTTAATTGAATATAAAGTGTTTAACCCCTTAAGGACCCAGCCCATTTTAACCTTAAGGACCCAGGCATTTTTTGCGCATCTGACCACTGTCACTTTAAAATAACTCTGGGATGCTTTTACTTTTTATTCTGATTCTGAGATTGTTTTTTCATGACATATTCTGGTTTATGATAGTGGTAAATTTGCGTTGATACTTGCATCATTTCAAATTCCCAATTTTTTTTTAAACTTTGAAGCTCACTGCTTATAAGGAAAATGGATAATCCAAATAAATTATATATTGATTCACATATACAATATTTCTACTTTATGTTGGCATCATAAAGTTGACATGTTTTTACTTTTGGAAGATGTCAGAGGGCTTCAAAGTTCACAGCAATTTTCCAATTTTTCACAAAATTTTCAAAATCAAAATATTTCAGGGACCAGTTCAGTTTTGAAGTGGATTTGAAGGGCTTTCATATAAAAAAATACCCCATAAATGACCACATTATAAAAACTGCACCCCTTAAAGTATTCAAATGCATTCAAAAAGTTTGTTAACCCTTTAGGTGTTTCACAGGAATAGCAGCAACTTGAAGGAGAAAATTCGAAATCTTCATTTTTTACACTCGCATGTTCTTGTAGACCCAGTTTTTTTTTATTTTTACAAGGGGTAGAAGGAGAGAAATCTTCCTTAATTTGTAACCCAATTTCTGTCGAGTAACCCCATTTCTTCTTAGTATGGAAATGCCCCATGTATGGACGTCAAGCACTCTGCTGGCGCACTACAATGCTCAGAAGAGAAGGAGCGCCATTGAGCTTTTGGAGATAGAATTTTGCTTGAATAGAAGTCAGGGGCCTTTTGTGTACATAGTGCACTCTCACTCCTGAGCCTTGTTGTGCACCCGCAGAGCATTTTACGCACCACATATGGGGTATTTCCGTACTTTTTTTCCTTTTACCTTTTGTGAAAATTAAAAGTATGGGGCAACACCACCATGTTAGTGTTAATTTTTAATTTTTTTTTACACTAACAGGCTGGTGTAGACCCCAACTTTTCCTTTTCATAATGGGTAAAAGGAGAAAAAGCCCTCCAAAATTTGTAACGCAATTGCTTCCGAGTACGGAAATACCCCATATGTGGCCCTAAACTGTTTCCTTGAAATACGACAGGGATCCAAAGTGAGAGAGTGCCATGCGCATTTGAGGACTGAATTAGGGATTGCAAAGGGGTGGACATAGGGGTATTCTACGCCAGTGATTCCCAAACAGGGGGCCTCCAGCTGTTGCTAAACTCCCAGCAAGTCTAGACAGGGCATTCTGGGAGTTGAAGTTTTGCAACATCTGGGGGGCTATAGTTTAGAGACCACAGTATAGTGGTCTCCAAACTGTAGCCCTCCAGATATTTCTAGGCAACGCAACGGCTTCCGTAGTTTGCAGTACGCCACACCAGGGAGAGGATCACCGCCGCCACCCATCACCGCCAGGTAAGGGACCTCCACCGCCGCCACCGGTCACGCCACAGTTCCCCCATTCTGCCGGGATTACCGTGGGTGGGCAGAACGGGGGAACTATAACTGCCCCCCGATTTGCTATTAGTTGGTCGCTTCTGACCGACCAATAGCAGGGATAGGAGGGGTGGCACCCGTGCCACCTAACTCCTATCCCTTCAGGGAGCTCGTCTTAGCACCCCCCCGATCTCCCTTATTTTCCAGGTCATCGGAGACCCATATGACCTGGAATCGCCGCAGATCGCCGGTCTGATTGCCGACATGGGAGGGTCTCAGGACCCCTCAGGAGTTTGCACAGGGGTCCTGCTGATAGATATCAACAGTCACCCTAGTCCTGTCCCCGCCCAGTGCGGCGGGGACCGTAATTCCCACGGGCATACAGGTATGCCCTGGGTCCTTAAGTACCAGGAAGCCAAGGTGTACACATATGCCCTAGGTCCTTAAGGGGATAAACTAATATAATTCATCAAGTGACCATGCACGATGTGTCAACTTAAGCTACAGAGGATCAAAAGAGAACTTGTGTATTAACAGTTAAAAATGCCTTTAAACTAGGCTTAACAGAAGGCTTATTCCACTGTCAACCCTACACATTTATACTGCCACAGTGTACTTCTGTACCTCTAAGCCCCAGTAAGCAGAAGTCACCCCACTGTAATGGCAGTAAATACCCTATAAGGTATTGATAGAGCTTTATTGATTATTCAGTCATCATTACCTTACTTACAATAAATTACAATCATACAAACCATGATAGTATAATATACAGCACAGGTTCCCCAAGCTATACACTATACCACATGTTACACTAACATTCCGCTCCAGCACTCATTATAAAAGAAAAAAAGTTGAACAACAATACTATACATTATAGTCTGTGATTGGGGAGGGGTGTTGTAATAGGGAGGGGTGGATCACAAGGTCAAACTACTCAGCAAACATTTGGGGATGTGGGGAAGTAAAGGGGCCTTATTCCTGAATGCTCACTAATGCTCTACCTACACATGGCGGTATCTGCAGTGTTATAACTCTTGTAACACTGGTGCCATACTGAGTCCTAATCCGCAGTGGCTTAAGGAGAGCAGCTTTTAAATACTACTGTATTATGTCTGAAACTCTCTATCTGCATGGGAGTACAGATACCCAGAATCCTTCTGGTCACTTCTATCCCATAGAGGGGCTTACTGTAGCTACTCTGCTCTTAGAATTGCCTTTATTTTAGCTACCTGACTCTTGTAATTGGCTCACTCATATAGCCATTAGCATTTAATTAGAATAGGTAAGTCATCAGCTTTTATGTGCATAAGCTGTAAATCAAACGATGGGGCAGCAATGTGGTGTTATTTATAATTTTTATTAATATTCTTTATGCTTTTATCTACTAGGAGCAGACAGCTGCTGCATTAAATTTATAATTCAGATGCAATGAAAGTGGCATTACTATAAGCACTGAGGCACCTTTCACCTTTTTTTGTGGAGGTCCAACTACTGGAACCCCCACTCATCACCTTGGTTCAAGTGGCTTTCCAACTATTGCAAAGCTACAAGTCTTATCAGGCCTGGAGCACCTCAGGCATTATGGGAGTTGTAGTTGTGTTTTTCACCAATTACCTAGTACAGTTTCACCAATTATTACTGTAGAACTTACAAGTGACTCCAGCAGTGATAGGACAAAGTCAGGCAGAATATACAATATCAATGACTCCTGGGAGACAGCTTCTCAGTTGTCTTTACTTTTTTCTTCTTATCTATCTGGTCCAGAGGTCAGGATTACTTCCAGCTACATCTTCTCTTTGAATAATTTGACGCAGAGGCATCATTGGTTTATCGCTTTGTCAGCAGATCCTTATTTTCCATATAAAGACAAGAATCATTAACACTACCAGACACTGTGCCCCCTAAATAATAGTGCCACACACTATGCTCCCTGAATATAACCCTGCCACACACTCTCCCATGAAAATAATACTGCCACAGATCCCTTGGTCCTTCTCCAGACCCCTCTGTCTCCTCCTCTTCTAGACTCCTCTATCCTCCAAACTCCTAAATCCTTTTCCAAACCCCTAAATCCCCCCAGATGCCTAAGTCCTCCTCCAGACTCCTCTGTCCCCTCCAGAACCTTCTGATCCCTAGACTGCTAAGTCCCCCTCAAAACTCATAAGTCCCCAAAGAGCCCTCTGTCCTCCCCCTTCACACCCGTAAATCCCCCCAGACCCCTTAGTCCTCCTTTTTCAGACCCCTAAGTTCCCCACACCCCTAAGTCCCCCTCCTCGAAACACCTCTTTCCTCTTCTTCTCCAGACCTCTCTGCCCTCCTACTCCTCCACCCGGCGGCTCCTTATTACTTGCATAAGGCACCTTATAGAGGAGGCACTTTGCACCATTGCTACGGCAGGCTGCTAGCAACAAGCCACTGCTGTTATTAAAGTGGTAAAGCTGATCGAACTTGGGGCCAGGGAACTGTTCTGGAGAGAGGCCTCCTTCAGCCTAGTGGCGTAGGAGGCAGATGGATGGCCTAGTATGGCCTAGATGGAGGGTTTGGTTATTCCAATTCATACCAGCCTAACATATGTCAAAAAGGCATTCTTTTGACATCTGCTGGGTATATACTCCCAGTTTACACACTCAACATAAAGCAGAAGCAAGATTTACTTAAGGTATATTGTATGATACTACTAAAAGCTACTGCATTTTTTTTTTAAATAGAAAATCAATCTTGCTCTGGTTAGTGAAGAAAAAGACAAATATATTCTGAAGGCATATTTCTTCTTAAAAAACAGTTTGGATGATTTGACCTAAGACATTATTACTTCTAACAGTAATATATGTTTAGAACTTTTCAGATTATATTAAGTAAATTACACTACGGAAGTCATGGCAAAACATACTAAAATCAAAACTGATATCCCAAGAATCCCTATCATCTGAAATGTCCACTGGGAATCTGGTTTAGGAAGATCATGCAGGAAATACTGGTGGGAGAGAAGCCAATGCCTGTAGTATAATTATAGCAAGCATTTATCAACCAAAGGGAAAATGTAGCTAAGTATTAGTAATACAAGTCAAATTGTCAATAGTCATTGATAGTTTGATCATTGATCTATGATCATCTCATAAAACACATTTTTTAACAACAGGTTTGTGATTATACAATTAAGGAAATATTTTTTACAACAAAAAACAAACTGAAATTGCATTTAAAACATATGACATGGCATGTACAATGCAGTCCGAAAGTCTTCAGACCCTTTCACTTTTTTCAAATTTGATATGTTGTTGCCTTGTGGTGGCTAATGTAAAAAAAAATAATGTTTTCCGGGGGCGTGGTGAGGTGCCGTGGAAGATGGCTGCTCAGTGTTAGAGCTCCGGCGCCACGAGGCCCTCTGACACCTTCATTAAGCCCTGACTGCCAGCAACTCTATGGGGAGAACCTCACGCAGATCCTCCAGGAGACCCCCCGCCACCCTGAACCCATCTCCGGTACCGTGTGGCATCCAGAGGTTCCTCCGGCCTCCTATAGCTCCTGGACCCGCCGGCCTGCCGCCATTGTTGGACCCGCCTCAGGGCTGCGCTCTTGTTTGGGGACTTCCACAGCAATCAGGGTGACTCCAGCTACTGTGTCACTGCCGGCGCACCCTCCACTGGCCCTTGGAGCTCCTCACATCCTCGCTCCCAGTGTCCTGGTGGCTTCCTGTGAGTCCCGTGTGCTTGAATCACAGCTGCCTGCACACTCAGCAGGCCCAGCAGAAGTGACATGGACCCCGGAGCCGGCACAATTATCTCAGCGGTCACAGGTACAGGACGCCGTCCTCCCAGCCTCACAGCCCCTAGACCCTGTGACAGCTCCACCTACAGGGTCGGCTCCTCTCTCCTGTCCCCTGCCTCCTGCACTGCTGTGCCCTCTCCATAAAGGGCCCACGGAAGCCCTGCAGTCCTCCTGGGCCACCATAGTGAGGGGTGCTCCCTCCTCACCCCCCCCCACATTGGGACTGCCTGCCACCTCTCCAACCCAGGATTCTCTGGCCTCTCCCTTGAGTCATCTACCTACTGCATTGGAAGGGGCCTTCTCCCCCGGACTCCCCTCTGTCTGCTCCTCCCCTGCTCCTGCACCCAAATTCCCCAGGGGCTCCCGGCTCGGTGCCCTCGAGGGCCTTTGTGATACCAGCAATGGGCTCTGAGATCCGCCCCCCCCCGGAAGGTAGGGGGTCCTCATCTCCCTGACATGGAACTGGTGTATTCGGGAATCCCAGGTCCCACACATACGCCCTTTGATTTATGTCAGCTCTTGTCACTAATCCATACTAAGGAGGACTTTCGCTCTTTAATTTCTGAAGTCAAAGATGCATGCTGTGCTGAAATTTCCTCTCTTCGCCAAGACTTGCAGCATGTCTCAGACAGAGTCGAGAGTCTGGAAGAGGCCCACGATTCTACAAGGGCATATATCGCTCAGCTATAGTCCACTGTTGCCTCACAATCTGAGTTCCTATGTGATATGCATAACCACATGGAGGATTTGGATATAAGGAGCAACAGAACAATATCGTTGTGTGAAGTCTCCCCGAAGCCACCCAGGATGAGGACCTGCTATTTTTAACCACCTCCTGGGCCCCCGTCCCATAGGATTAAATTGGATACAGCGCACCAAGCCCTCTGCTCCAGGGCCCCCCTAGAGACGTCATCTGTTGTGTGAATGACTTTCAACTCAAAGAAGTTGGCTAAGGTCCGATCACAGCGGAATTTTGACTTTGATGGTGCCCCTATTCAGCTGTATCAAGACCTATCATGGATCCCCCTCAGGAAGAGACGCATGGAGACTCACTATTTTATTGTTTTATTGTTTTCCTTCTTATTGTTATTTTCTTGCTCTCAAATTTCAATTAAGGTCCCTTTGGACCTGATAGATCCTTTGTGAATATGCATGACACTGTTTGGATGAACAATTATGCTCCACCAGTCAAGGTTGTTATGCATGTTCATATGTAAACTCTGACACATCTGATGTCATAATATGTTATATGTTACATTTCTTATGTTTATAAAATTCAATAAAAACATTGTGAAACTCAGGAAGAGACGCATGCTCCAACCTCTTTTGGCTGTCCTCTTGAATCACCATGTCCCTTACCGCTGGATCTTCCCCTTTGCCCTACAAGCCCATAAAGATGGGCGCTCTGCTGTTTTGCTTTCCCACTCTAATATCCCATCTTTCTGCTCTGCCCTGGACATTCCTACTACTCAAGTGATGGACTGAGGCCTCTCCCCTTCACCCCTGTGTGGCAACCGGTCCGCAGTTGGCGGTCTGGAGGGAACAAGAAAACAGTCTCCCCTAGCCGCCATGGCTCCCCCTGCTCCTCCCTGAGATGGGGCCTGAATACTTGCTAGAGCTCCCCTTGTGCCTCTGGGAATTAACTTTTTCCTGATTCTTTTTCGGGATACATTATTTGTTGTTATTGATTTGCACTTATTGAACCGTTGTAGTTACTATATCCTGTGACCTTATTGCCGGTCATCTATACCTGCTGCCTTTGGCATGGCCTCGTGGGGTGAGCCTTTCTGGGCTGGTTATGTTTTTTCTCAATGATGGTCTCTCATCTCTCCACCGAGGCCTTCCAAAACATAATGATACTTTGGTGGTGCATATGCACCTCGATGCTGCTGTTGCTGCTGCTGTTTTGTGCCTCATCTTTGACCCAGTGGTCAATGGTTTATTCTTTGATTCCTTGTTTTTTTGTTCTTTTTCTTATGTCTCTGTTTTCATTGTCATGTCTTTTGTGGTTTATCATTTCTTTCCCTTTCCTTATGTGTCCTGCCCTGCCTCCCTCTTTTCCCCTCCTCTCTTCTAGGCTTCCAGAGGTGGTTAAGTTTCCCCTTCACTCCTACCTCCCGTGATGGTGCTTAAGGCTAAGGGACTCCTTTCCTCAAACCTGGGTGAATGGATTTTCTCTTTCAGCTTCCTCCTCCCCCCTTTTCCTTGACCATGGCTAAGTGTGTTTCTCTGAATGTTAAGAGCCTTAACTCCTCCCTAAGCAGTGCCTCCTGCAACGAGAGTTAGTCTTGCAGAGGGCCGATATAGTTTTTCTTCAGTAAACACACTTTGACCACTCTGGCTCTTTCCAATTTATACACCATCTTTACCCGCTTGCTTTTTCGGCCGCTTCAGGTAGGAAGACGGCCGGAGTGGCAATCTTGATCTCCCCCATCCACGTCTCCTCCTCCTATACTGACCCTCAGAGACGGTGCGTGATAGTGGAGGGCTCCCTTGGAGGTAAACCTTTGCTCCTATGCAACGTCTATGCGCCCAATATGTCTCAGATCCTCTTTTTGCGTCGGGTCCTAGCTTGGTTAAGTAAATACCCCCCATCAGCTTGGCTTTTTGGCGTTGATTTTAACCTTATTTTTCCCCCCTCTATGGACCGTCACTCAGCCCTTGGCAGTCCTACCCATCCTGCCCAACTGCATCTTGCTTCTCTGTTCTGTTGCTTGATACGCTCCTCCTGCTTATATGACCTATGAAGGATAAATCACCCTACTGACAAGTCGTTCTCGTTCTACTCCCACCCACATAAACTACATACCCATATAGACTACTTCTTTGGCATCTTACCTATGGTTCGCTTGCTCTCCTCTGCTTCCCTCGACCCTATCTCTTGGTCCGATCACAGTCCAGTCCTCCTGTCTTTCTCCCCTTTCTCCTCCTCTCACGACGCTGCCTCTGGCATCTTAACGACTCTTTACTCAAGTCCTTGCCCTCCCGGGAGTTGATCCTCTGCCTCTTCTCAAATGGTTCTCTGTGAGGCACATAAATCTGTAGTTAAGGGGGCACTGTATTGTTCTGGGCTCCCGTTTGAAACAAGATGCCTTGGCTTGAACTCGGGAGTTGCGAACGCAAATTCGTACCCTTGAGGCCACTTTGCTTTCCTCTCCTTCCCTGCCGGTAGTCGTGGAACGTGCACAACTGGGTGAGCTTGCGGAGTGGAGTGACAGCTTCTCTATGCAAAACAACAGTTTTACGAGAAGAATAACAAAGTCCACTCGATGCTAGCTAGACGTTTGAAAGCCCGTGCTGCAGCCCAGATGCCCTCGGCTCTGAAAGACCCCTCTGGCACTCTTCACCATCACCCTGACGCTATCTCTCTCATCCCTTTAGGGACTACTACTCTATGCTTTACTCCCATCCCTCCCTATTGCTTTCTGACCCGGGGGAACGTGATGCTCTGCTGGACTCCTTTCTTTCGGAGGTCCACATGACCTCTCTCTCGGCGTCCGATCGGGCTAACCTAAATGCTCAGATCACGCTTGAGGAAATTATGGAAGTTATTAACTCCTTGCCTTCCGGTCGCTCCCAAGGCCCAGATGGTTTTTCCTATTTATATTACAAGACCTTCTCTGCTGTTCTTCTCCCTCACCTTGTTCCTTTGTTTAATTCTTTCATGGAGGGAGAAAGGATCCAAAAGTCCTTCCTGCACTCCCTACTTACCCTTATTCACAAACGGGGTAAGGACCCACATGATTGCTCCAGTTATAGGCCCATAGCCCAGCTCAATACCGATCTGAAGCTGTTCTCTAAGATTCTAGCAGCCCATCTCGGTTGTATCCTCATTCATAAAGACAAGGTTGGCTTCATACCTTGCAGTCAGGGTGGAGATAACACGAGGCGGATGATTGATTTGATTGATCTGGTTAATTGACTGTTTGAGCACGCTGTTGTCCTTAGTCTGGATGCTGAAAAGGCCTTTGGGTTGGCCTTTCCCTTTTGCCACCCTTTGGGAATTTGGGATTATGGGTAATTTCCTTACTGCACTGCAGAGTCATTACTTTTCCCCTGCAGCCTATCTTAAGCCTCCTCATGCCTCTTCCTCACCTTTTCCTCTGTTCAATGGAACAAGGCAGGGGTATCCGTTATCTCCCCTGATTTTTGCTTCATGTATTGAACCCCTAGCTGCCATGATCCGGGGGAGTGCAGGCATCTCTGGAATTGCACAATAACAGTTCATAGAAGAAAAGAAAACGAAGAGGCACTCACGTACAGATTCGTTGGGATCGGTATTCTTTATTCTCGGTGCAGCATAATACAGCAAACGTGGGACGCCAGAGCAATGGAGTGCGGACCATCCATCACTCCCACGTTTGCTGTATTATGCTGCACCGAGAATAAAGAATACCGATCCCCACGAATCTGTACGTGAGTGCCTCCTCATTTTCTTTTCTTCTATGAACTGTTATTGTGCAATGCTGGGAGGATTGAGCACCGCATTAGGAAGTGGATGGTTCGGGTGTCTGAACGCCGCACAGCCCTTTAACAGAGGTGCACGCCAGACTTGCCTGTACAAGCTGTACACTTAACAGCAGTGTCGGTACTATTTCTACCTTCCGGATTATCTCTGGAATTGCTATTGCTCTCCATGATAGGGAATTTAAAATCTGCCTATTTGCTGACAATGTTCTTCTCACCCTCACAAGACCTTTGACTTTTCTCCCAAACCTCTATAGGGTTCTACGTTCTTATGGTGTTGTTTCTGGCTACAAAATTTATCTCTTTAAAACTGAGGTTCTACCCTTGAACCTCCCGCCTCCTCTTTCCGCTCAGCTACGTGCTGCCTATTCTTTCTGGTGGTCCCCCACTGCTATTGCCAATCTTGGTGTCCACCTCACTCCAAGCTATTCCTCTCTCTACGCTGCTAACTACTGTCCTCTGTTCCGACATCTTCGATCACTCATGGAAAAGTGGCGGTCCCAATATATCTTCTTTTTCGGGCGTATAGCAGCCGTTAAAATGACCATACTCCCTAAATTGCTCTATTTTTTCGAAACACTACCCGTTCGTGTACCGTTGTCTGCCCTGCGAACATTCCATTTAGCCATTTTTTATTTTATCTGGGACGGTAAGAGGCATAGTCTCCCGATGTCGGTTATGTTAGCTGGTAGGCACCTACCACCTACGTCATCTAGTGGCCTGGACCGCTTACCATGCTTATAGCCGCTGGATGGAACTTGAGAAGCTGTGGTTGGCACCGATCCACCCAAAAACGTTTCTCTGGAGTCCCTCCCCTTATAGTTCCCCCTGGCCCCTTACTAGGACCCATGTCCTTCTCCAGATATGTTTGGGGGTATTGCTCCAGGAAATACCATCTTTTTTCCTGTGTCTCCCCCCTGCAGTCTTTCCTTTACCATCCAGATTTCCCCCCGAGCCTCACCTCTAATATGGTTAGGGAGTGGGGTGGTAGGGGACTCTTTAGTTGGGCTGACAAAGTAAACCCCTGTCCCGCACGCTGCTATCCATTGAGAACTTGGTCTCCCGACATGGTCTTCCCTTCACCAACCGACTTCCCTATCTCCGGCTCAGGCACTTTATGTCGTCTGTGCTGGGAACTCATGTGGTTTCCCTACCTACGGCCTTCGAGCGGCTGTGCCGCACTGGGCCACAGATGGAGGGTCTTCTCTCAGACATTTACTCTATTATTAATGCTCCCGCTGACAGGAGTGCCCAATCTCATTGTTACATGAGTTGTTGGGAGGAGGTTTTGAACACCACTATCATCCTACCCCAATGGCGGATTATTATACGGCCTATAAAGAAAAGCAATTTAAGAAGTTAATGAGCTGGTACCATACCCCTGCACTGCTTAATAAATTGAACCCAAATATTCTCCTTCAATGTTGGTGATGTGGTGTGGGGCTAGTCTTTCACATATTTTGGTCATACCCTATGATTGTCCCTTTTTGGGAGGTGGTGAGGGGGTTGGTGGCTGAAGTGCTTGGGGTTCTGGTCCCCTTGGACCCCCTGGTCTACTAAGACACTACCCAAACGGCCTTTCAAATTGTTCATACATACAGTCTTAGCGGACAAAACTCTTATCACAAAATGCTGGAAGCAACCCCTTCCTCCATCTGAGATCGATCTAGTAGCGAGGATCAGGGAGATATGCTCTCTTAAAGCCCTTACTGCCTCACTTAATAATTCCTTCCCTCTCTTCCTGTCTTTTTGGGAGCCCTGGGATAGGTTCTTGGATAGGCAACCTCCTTAATTTTCAAACTTTTCTAATGCGGTCGACCCCCCCCCCCTCTCTTTCCCTGCTCTCCTTGTGTCCTCCTTGCATTACTTGTGTGGTCCTGTTTTTGTCTCTGTCTGTTTTGTTTTGTAAAGACTTGTCCTTATCTGTTTTGGAAGGGCTCGACATGGACCTTCCTGGGGCTTACCCAGGAGATCTGTCACGCCGAGCGCTCCGGGTCCCGCTGCCTCCCCGGAGCGCTCACGGCGTGCCTTTGCATGCAGCGCTCCGATCAGCATCGCTGACCGCGAGCGTTGCTCCCTTGTCACAGGAGGGGAAGCGATCCGAGGCACGGGACGTGCCCGCTCTCGGATCGCGCCCCATGTCACTCACCTCACGCCTCCGTGAAATTTAAAGGGCCAGTGAATGCTGAAATTTAAAGGGCCAGTGCACCACTAATTTGTGCCTGGCCCAATCATTGCAGAACCTATAAATATCCACTTCCCCTTCCTGCCCTTGCCGTATCTTGTTGCCTTGTGCCAGTGAAAGTGTTCCCGTGTGTCCATTGCCTGTGAATCCAGACCCTTGCCGTTGCCCTTGACTACGAACCATTGCCGCCTGCCCTGACCTTCTGCTACGTCTGACCTTGCCTTTTGCCTAGTCCTTGTGTATCGCGCCTGACTCAGCAGTCAGTGAGGTTGAGTCGCTATTGGGTGGAACGACCTGGGGGTTACCTGCCGTAGCAAGTCCATCCTGCCTTGTGGCGGGCTCTGGTGAAAACCAGTAATCCCTTAGATTCCGTTCCCCTGGTACGGCCCACGCCATCACCTCACTGACATAGAGGATCCACTACCTGTGTCATCCCTGCATACCACTCCGGATCCTGATAGTAGATCCGGTTATGGATCCCGCTGAGGTCCAGCTGCCCAGTGTCGCTTACCTAACCTCCGTGGTTGCCCAGCAATCTCAGCAGATCACGCTACAAGGACAACAGCTGACTCAGTTGACTGCTATGCTACAACAGCTTCTGTCTCAATAACAGCAACCATCTCCTGCATCACCTCCACAGCGTGTGGCCGCTCCCAGACTCCACCTGTCCCTACCTGACAAGTTTGATGGGGACTCTAAACTGTGCCGTGGGTTCCTGTCCCAGTGTACCCTTCACCTGGAGATGATGTCAGACCAATTTCCTACAGAATTGTCTAAGGTGGCGTTTGTGGTCAGCCTGCTGTCTGGAAAGGCCTTGTCCTGGGCCATGCCGCTTTGGGACCGCAACGATCCTGCCACTGCTACTATCCAGTCTTTCTTCTCAGAAGTACGCAGTGTCTTTGAGGAGCCAGCCCGGGCTTCCTCAGCCGAGACAGCCCTATTGAATCTTGTCCAAGGGAGTTCTTCAGTGGGCGAATACGCCATTCAGTTCCGCACCCTCGCCTCTGAGCTATCCTGGAATAATGAGGCCCTTTGCGCGACCTTCAAGAAAGGCTTATCCAGTCACATCAAAGATGTTCTGGCCGCACGAGAAATTCCTGCTACCCTGTCTGAACTCATCCATTTGGCCACCCGCATCGACATGCGTTTCCCTGAAAGACGCCAGGAGCTTTGTCAGGAAAAGGATCTTGTTCTCACCAGGCGGTTTCCTCCCCTGGCACCTCTCTTCCAGCAACCTTTGCAATCTGTTCCTGTGCCTTCCGCCGAGGAGGCTATGCAAGTGGATCGGTCTCGCCTGACCCAACAAGAGAGGACTCGCCATAGGAATGAAAACCTGTGCCTGTACTGTGCTAGTACCGAACATTTCCTAAAGGACTGTCCTATTCGTCCTCCATGTCAGGGAAATGCTCGCACCTAGTTAACGTAGGAGAGGCATTGCTAGGTGTGAATTCTTCCTCTCCACGACTGACTATATCTGTGCGGATTGCTTTACCCGCTAATACTAATACTTCCTTCTCCGCTGTGGCCTTCTTGGTTCAGCAGGAAGTTTCATTGAAGCCTCCCTAATCAACAGATTCAATATTCCAGTTACCCGTCTTGTCAAGCCTCTCTTCATTTCATCTGTCAATGGAGAAAGGCTGATCTGCACAGTGCGTTACCGCACTCAACCTCTGCTCATGAGTGTTGGAGTTCACCATCATGAACGTATTGAATTTTTTCTGCTGCCCAACTGTACTTCAGAAATTCTTCTGGGCTTGCCCTGGCTCCAACGTCACTCGCCTAGCCTCGACTGGGCCACCGGGGACATTAAGAGTTGGGGATCTTCTTGTCACAAGCGATATCTCCACCCAGTTCCTTCCTGCCAAGTCTCCATTGCTACTCCATTGCCAGGTCTTCCTAAGGCCTATCAGGACTATTCTGACGTCTTTTGTAAAAGCAAGCAGAGGTCTTACCTCCACATAGACCCTATGACTGCCCTATCGACTTGCTTCCTGGTACCACACCGCCCCGTGGTAGGATTTACCCACTTTCTGCAAAACACAAGCCATGATAGAGTACATTCAGGAAAACCTCAAAAGAGGTTTTATCTGGAAATCTTCTTCTCCAGCCGGAGCTGGATTCTTCTTCGTGGCCAAGAAGGACGGATCTCTACGCCCTTGTATAGACTACCGCGGTCTTAATAAGATCACAGTGAAAAACCTCTACCACTCATCTCTGAACTATTTGATTGATTGCGTGGAGCTAAGATCTTCACCAAACTTGATCTAAGGGGCGCCTATAATCTCATCCGTATTCGTGAAGGTGATGAATGGAAAACCACCTTCAATACCAGAGATGGACACTTTGAATATCTTGTCATGCCCTTTGGTCTATGCAACGCCCCAGCAGTCCTCCAGGACTTTGTCAACGAGATTTTCCGGGACATGCTGCATTCCTATGTGGTGGTCTATCTTGATGAAATTCTAATTTTTTCTTCCAACCTAGAGGAACATCGCCTCCATGTCTATCAAGTGCTTCAGCGCCTACGCAAAAATCATCTTTATGCCAAGATAGAGAAATGTCTTTTTGAGCGCAGCAGTCTTCCCTTCTTGGGATACATAGTCTCCGGTCAAGGTCTTCAAATGGACCCTGATAAACTATCTGCAGTAATAGATTGGCCACGTCCCACTGGTTTGCGAGCCATCCAACGATTTCTCGGATTTGCAAATTATTATCGTCAATTCATTCCCCACTTCTCCACCATTGTTGCGCCTATTGTGGCCTTGACCAAGAAAGATGCAAATCCGAAATCCTAGCCATCGCAGGCGGAGGAAGGCTTTAAACACCTCAAAGCCGCCTTCACTTCTGCTCCAGTCCTGTCTAGGCCAGATCCTCTGAAGCCCTTCTTCCTTGAGGTTGACGCCTCCTCAGTTGGTGCCGGAGCTGTCCTTCTTTCTCTCCTCCTGAAAAGAACTATTCTATTGGAGACCGTGAACTATTGGCCATTAAGTTGGCACTTGAGGAGTGGAGACATCTTCTAGAAGGATCATTGCATCCCATCACCATCTACACTGACCACAAAAATTTGTCTTACCTTCAATCCGCCCAGCGGTTAAATCCTCGCCAGGATAGATGGTCATTGTTCTTTGCCCGTTTCAATTTTCAAATAAATTTTCGTCTGGCGGACAAGAATGTCAGGGCTGATGCTCTATCACGTACCACCGATGCCTCGGAATCAGAAGTTCTTCCTCAACACATCATACCTCCTGAGTGTCTGGTCGTCTCTGCCCCAGCTTCTTTGGTGCCAATTCCTCCCGGAGAGGCTTATGTTCCTCCATGTCTTTGCCTCCAGACTCTCAAATGGGGTCATTCCTCCCAATTGGCGGGTCATACTGGAATCAAAAAGTCCATACAGCTAATTGCCAGACACTATTGGTGGTCTTCCTTGGAGAAAGATGTGACCGATTTCGTACGAGCCTGTACAGTGTGTGCACTTGACAAGACTCCACACCAGAAGCCGGCTGGTCTTTTCCTTCCTCTGCCTGTGCCTGAACAGCCATGGTCTCATATAGCTATGGACTTTATAACTGACCTACCTTCATCTCTTGGCAACACTGTAATTTGGGTGGTCGTTGATCGCTTTTCCAAAATGGCTCATTTTGTCCCGCTTCCTGGTCTACCTTCTGCGCCACAATTGGCAAAACAATTTTTTCTACAAATTTTTCGTCTCCACGGGCTTCCTACGCATATTGTCTCTGATAGAGGTGTTCAATTTGTTTCAAAATTTTGGAGAGCACTCTGCAGTCAATTAAAGATCAAATTGAATTTCTCTTCCTCCTATCACCCTCAATCCAATGGACAAGTGGAAAGAGTAAACCAGATTCTTGGCGACTACTTGCGGCATTTTGTCTCCTCCCGTCAAGATGATTGGGTCGACCTTCTGCCCTGGGCTGAATTCTCGTACAACTTCAAGAATTCTGAGTCTTCCTCCAAATCTCCATTTTTTGTGGTGTACAGCCGTCACCCGCTTCCCCCCCCTCCCCGTTCCCACTTCATCCGGAGTTCCTGCCGTGGATGAATTGACACAAGATTTCTCCTCCATCTGGAAGGAAACTCAAAAGTCGCTCCTACTGGCCTCATCTCGCATGAAGAGACATGCCGATAAAAAGAGAAGAATTCCTCCTGTTTTTGCCCCCGGTGACAAAGTATGGCTCTCCGCCAAATACATCCGTTTCTGCGTCCCTAGCTACAAGCTTGGTCCTCGGTACCTCGGGCCTTTTAAAATCAAGAATCAAATCAATTCTGTCTCCTACAAGCTTCATCTTCCCCCTTCTCTTCGTATTCCTAACTCTTTCCATGTTTCTCTTCTCAAACCTCTCGTACTTAACCCGCTTTTCTCCCAAGGTCACTGTTCCTGTTCCTATCTCTGGCTCCTCTGATGTCTTCTCCGTCAAGGAAATCCTCACCTCCAAGGTCGTCCGAGGTAAAACAAAAATTTGGGTGGATTGGGAGAATTGTGGCCCTGAAGAAAGATCATGGGAACCCGAGGCCAATATTTTAGACCAGGAACTCATCTACAGATTCCTCGGTTCCAAAAAGAGGGGGAGACCAACCAGAGGGGACGCTATTCGAGGCACGGGACGTGCCCACTCTCGGATCGCGCCCCATGTCACTCACCTCACGCCTCCGTCTGCTTCCTCCCAGCGCGCGCGACCCCGCTCCCTAGGGCGCGCGTGCGCCGGCTTGCTGAAATTTAAAGGGCCAGTGCACCACTAATTGGTGCCTGGCCCAATCATTGCAGAACCTATAAATATCCACTTCCCCTTCCTGCCCCTGCTGGATCTTGTTGCCTTGTGCCAGTGAAAGCGTTCCCGTGTGTCCATTGCCTGTGAATCCAGACCCATGCCGTTGCCCTTGACTACGAACCGTTTCCGCCTGCCCTGACCTTCTGCTACGTCTGACCTTGCCTTTTGCCTAGTCCTTGTGTACCGCACCTGACTCAGCAGTCAGTGAGGTTGAGTTGCTATTGGGTGTAACGACCTGGGGGTTACCTGCCGCAGAAAGTCCATCCCGCCTTGCGGCAGGCTCTGGTGAAAACCAGTAACCCCTTAGATTCCGTTCCCCTGGTACGGCCCACGCCATCACCTCACTGACATAGAGGATCCGCTACCTGTGTCATCCCTGCATACCACTCCGGATCCTGACAAGATCTATCATAGTATATGCATTGTTTGACAGCTGAGTGTTGTATGAGAGGTTCCTGCGCAATTACTTGCTCAGTTGTCCTAATTACTACCTGATATTCTCCTAGTGTTTATTTCCGCTTATGTTTTGTATTAGAATATACTTTGCATTGTTTTCTTCTATACTGAAAAACCTTAATAAAAATTACAGTGAAAAAAAAAAATAATAATAATAATCTTTTCCTCCATCAATCTGCACCAAATACATTTGCATGGACTTTTTTTACCTGCATCAGGTGATTGTGGTAAGCGCCAGAGATTTCCCACCAAATACAGCAAACAGACACCATTAATGGGATTATGAAAGGCGCCTTCTATAAGTCTAAGGTCATTTTCCCACAAAAGTATTCATGATAGTTTTTTATAGTATTTGTATACTGGAAGCAGGAGTGGAGCCTGCAGAAATAAGGCATCTCTGTTTTGAAACCACTCCTAGTTTTGGATTACACATACCGATGCATAATACTGACCAAAAGACAGCTGTATGAACGAGGCCTATATAATATATATAAAATATAACCTTTAATCCTTAACTTGCCATAAGCATATAACCCCGTAAAGGGGTACCCTGCTTAAAAAAAATCTTATCCCCTATCCAAAGGGGACCCACTGAGGACCCCCGATCTCTGAGCTTGGAGCTTCCGTGTTTGTGACATCACACCACTCCCCTCCATTCATGTCTATGGGAGGGGGCGTGACAGCTAGTACATAGCTATCATGCTTCCTCCCATAGACATGAATGGCGTTCACTCCATGCACGGATGCCTGGGGTGCCACGCTGGAGATCAGACATCTTATCCCCTATCCTTTGGATGAGATGTTTTTCGGTGGGGTACCCCTTTAAGCAAAATTACCATTGAATAGTCATGTGCATAATTACAACAGGGAAGCAAAAAAGATTCTATGTGTACACATATCTTGAATTCAGTAATGTATAAATTACAACATTTTACACAAGGCACCTTTCCATGAATGGAAATACTGAATAATATACACTAAGTTGCACCATAAATATTACAAATGGGAAAGGCATACAAACAATAGGTAGTCCTATAATCAATATGGGTGGATGGTCAACTTGGGAACATTGTATATGTAACTTTCCCTATCCTCCCTACAAACACAAACTGTGAATTAAAAATAAAATATCCAATCCCTCATTGTAGCACTCCCACTGAAAAAGGTGATCCCTGTGCCTTAGGACCCTGATACCTCTTCTATATGGTCCTGTCCATACTGTTAGATCAAAGTTTCTTTGTACCTATAACAGAAGAATAAAGTGTCACATTGCTGTAGTACAAAAAAAAAAACTAATCTCGTATGTGGCGTTTTACCCATGTGCGGCTCATCAGGGGATACTTTTAGGAGATCCTTGCACAGCAGTAGTCCTAATGACAGTGTCCAAATACAGTATTGTGCACTAATATGTCCCATAACATGAAACACAATAATTGTTAGATAATGTTAATGCACAAGAACAGTATTTATTTTCTTTGCTGTGATATTCTTTGGCAGTCAGTGTGAGAAAGTTTCAGTTTTCAAACCCATAACCTGTCAAAGTGTTTTCATTTGGGAAAGGTTCCCAGAATGAAATGTCATGTGAGCTCACAGGAGAATGACATTCAGATGTTTTGCTCACAATAAGCAGATTTCTGATAATCCTTTTATTTCAAATGAACCAATGCTGATTTCGTCATCTTATAGAATAAAGAGCAAGAAGTAATAGTTTACTACATGTATACTCTATTCCTTATTGAATATCATAGATCAACCAGCTAGACTGAAACTATGTGGTTAGATGTGAATAATTTTTCTACCAAAGTACCACATATCACATTCAATGTAGGGGAAAAAAAGAAAAAAAAAGGTGTAAAGGGCTGGTGGATAAGCAGCCCCAAACAAGTTCCAAAGATATTCAAGCTGTCCTGCAGGCTAAGGGAGCATCAGTGTCAGAGCAAACTATCTGTCAACATTTAAATTAAATTAAATGCTATGGCAGGAGACCAGGAGTACCCCACTGTTGACACAGAGACAAAATTAATTGTCTAAATGAACTTGAGTAAGCCAAAATCCTTCTGGGAAAACATCTTGTGGACAGATGAGGCCAAGATAGAGCTTTTTGGTAAAGCGCATCATTCTACTGTTTACTGAAAATTGAACAAGGCCTACAAAGAAAAGAACACAGTGCCTACAGTGAAATATGGTGGAGGTTCAATGATGTTTTGGGGTTGTCTTGCTGCCTCTGGCACTGGGTGCCTTGAACGTCGGCAAAGCATGATGAAATCTGTGGATTACCAACGGATTTTGGGTCGCACTGTACAGCCCAATGTCAGAAAGCTGGGTTTGCGTCCGAGATCTTGGGTCTTCCAGCAGGACAATGACCCCAAAAATATGTCAGAAAGAGCACAGAAATGGATGGCAACAAAGTGCTGGAGAGTTCTGAAGTGGCCAGCAATGAGTCCAGATCTAAATCCCATTGAACACCTGTGGAGAGATCTTAAAATTGCTGTTGGGAAAAGGCCCTTCCAATAAGAGAGACCTGGAGCAGTTTGCAAAGGAAGAGTGGTCCAGCAATCCGGCTGAGGGGTGTAAGAAGCTTATTGATAGTTATAGGAAGCAACTGATTTCAGTAATTTTTTCCAAAGGGTATGCAACCAAATATTACGTTAAGGGTGGCAATCATTTTGTCCAGCCCATTTTTGGAGTTTGGTGTGACATTATGTCCAATTTGCTTTTTTCCTCCCTTTTTTTTTTGGTTTGGTTCCAATACACACAAAGGGAATAAACATGTGTATAGCAAAACATGTGTTACTGCAATCCTTTTCTGTGAGAAATACTTATATTTCTTGAAAAATTTCAGAGGTGCCAACATTTACGGCCATGACTGTATAATTGGACAATATTCAATATAGCACACACGCAGTTTAGATATACAGTGGTCCCTCAACATACGATGGTAATCCGTTCCAAATGAACCATCGTTTGTTGAAACCATCGTATGTTGAGGGATCCGTACAATGGAAAGAATAGGAAGTTATACTCACATGTCCCCGCCGCTCCGGACCCGTCACCGCTCGTCACCGCTGCCCTGGATGTCGCCCTCCATCACTGTCGCCGCACTGTCGGTGTCCCCGACGCTCGGAACATCTCTGCTTCCCCGGGATCCTCACTTTCCGTCGCCGCCATCACGTCACTACGCATGCCGCTCCTATTGGATGATGGGACGGCGTGCGCGATGACGTAATGACGACGAAGGAGAGCGCCGGGGATGCAGGGGATCCCGAAGAGGATGCTCCGGAGGCCAGAGGACATGTAAGTGATCGTCACCGCAGCACACCGGGCACCGTTAACGGCTATCCGGCGGCAGCTGAAGCAGTCTGCACTGCCGGATAGCCGTTTATGCGATGGCCCCGACATACAAAAGCATTGTATGTTGATGCTGCCTTCAACATGCGATGGCCTCTCAGAGGCCATCGCATGTTGAAATTATCGTATGTCCGGGCCATCGTAGGTTGGGGGGTCACTGTACTACAGTTGGATTTATAAAAGTCTATTCCCTAAAAAGATTAGTGCCAAAACTGTACCATGAGAGATGTTTCTCATTAAATCTCATGTTCTTTATATAAAAACCAGTAAAAGTGGTTTAGATATACTTTATACATATACCATTACAGAGAACTACAAAGAACAGCTCTCCCTCTGGAGGACCTGGCTCAATTAGGCATTACACGGAGGGTCCATTGATTTACTTGCTCAAAGGTAATGACAAGAGGAAATTTATTGTCCCACTGTATTCATAGTTAATCTGAATGTTCAAATGCCTATGCAACAGCAAAATACAAACATTACATTTTAGCACAAATTTATAGCCACAGGGGATATTAACCTCTAAACAGTGTCAAAGAAAACTTACTGTCCTGTAATATGGGACTCATGAGATCAATTTCTGTAACTTATTTGCACGAGAACCTCATTCTAGAGCCTATTAAAATGTCACAACTCGCTGAATCTCCTATTGGATCACACATCTAAATAATCATTATGGCATAAATAAATTGAAAAGGTTCTAGCCACTCGCCAGATATAAATGTGTAACATACCGTTATAGCACATCTTCCTCTTTTTGGTCAGTTGCCTTTATTTGTTCTGCATGATTTGGTCTATAATGATGTATGACAATAGACATAGCTGTGACATAATATTATAATGGGGCCCATGGGGGAAGGGCAGCACTCCTTTCCCTAAGTGCCACTTTCTAATTTGCAATTCTAATATGGTGCTATGTGACTGCCCCTTATTTATATGATCCTTCTAAACTTCTAACTTTTCAGTCTGAGCTATCTATGAAGACTCTGAATGAACCCTTTAACATCCGTGTGGACAGAGCATTACTGTAAAATACAATATTACATACCTAAAATGTATATGTATACCGGCGCTTCCCCAGAAGGTAGCAAAAAATATAGAAAAATCTTAATGTAGCTGCCAGGTATTAATTATGGATCCCTGTATACCATAAAAAAACAATACAATGTAATGAGTAAACAATAAATACAGGCGCTTATGACTAAATGTATTAATTGAATGTTTTTTGTAAAAACAATGCAATAAAAAGAATGCAATAAAATGGTGTGATAAAAAAGTGTGGAGGAAAATAATAAAAATGATAATAATCTTGAGGTAGATTCTGACTGTAGATGAGGCTTAGATCATGTTCCAATCAGTGGACAGATGGTCGGGGAGGCTGAAAATACAAATGTGTTGAGTGAGATACTTCTCAAAATTAAGAGTGGGAGATATGTAGTTAATAATTGACAGATTCACACATACCCCGTTCAATAGTTGGAGGGTATTCCTAGTAGATCTGTGAGGAATGGGGTATGCAGACTGATCGATTTATTCTGTATGTAGTATCCAAAGTAGGGGGAAGAAATATGTATTATATTATATGATGAGGCATGATGGTGGTAAGTTTGAAATAAAACTTACTGTATTTTTCGCCCTATAGGACGCACCGGCGTATAAGACGCACCCAATTTATTGGTGCAAAATCTAAAAAAATAAAGATTTTGAACCCAAAAGTGGTCTTCAACCTGTGGACCTCCAGATGTTGCAAAACTACAACTCCCAGCATGCTCGGACAGCTGTTGGCTGTCCGGGCATGCTGGGAGTTGTAGTTTTGCAACATCTGGAGGTCCACAGATTGAAGACCACTGCATAGGAGGTAATACTCACGTGTCCCCGCCGCTCCAGACCCGTCACCACTGCCCTGGATGTCGCTCGATCGCTGTCGCCGCGTCCCCGTCGCTCCGGAACGTCTCTGCTGCCGGCCGGGTATCCTCGCTCTCCATCGCCGCCATCACGTCGTTACGCACGCGGACGCACGTACGCGAAGACGTGATGACGAGGAAGTAGAGCGCCGGCCATACAGGGGATCCCTGAACGGAGAAGACACCGAGGAGGCAGGTAAGGTCCCTCCCGGTGTCCTGTAAGCACTAACCCGGCTATTCAGTCGGGCTGTTCGGGACCGCCGCGGTGAAATCGCGGCGGTCCCGAACAGCCCGGCGGTCCCGAACAGACCGGGTTAGTGTCACTTTCGCTTCAGATGCGGCAGTCAGCTTAGATCGCTTCGTCTGAAGGGTTAATACAGGGCATCACCGTATTAGCCGCGGGTCCTGGCCGTTGATGGCCGCAGGGACTGCCGCGATAGGGGTGTATTCGCCGTATAAGACGCACCGACTTTTTCCCTCCAGTTTTGGGGAAGAAAAAGTGCGTCTTATACGGCGAAAAATACGGTACCTGACACACTATGTTGGTGCAGGTACTTGTTGTAAATGATGTATAGGAATACAGTACTTTACGTGTGTCTCCTTTATTTCAATGACGAGGTGCCAATACTTCAGAGTGGACAGGGAACTCCTTTTTATGAGAAGAGAACACAATTAAAGATATAAAAAAATGTATAGCTGGTTGTGAGATGAAAAAATATTAATGCACTACTTACATCTTTTTGTGCAAAGGAGAACATTTTTTGAAAAAAGTAGAAAAAGACTGTTGTTTAATCCACTGAAAAACGTGCTTGAGGAGCAGCCGTGGGTTATTTGAACTGAAGGATATTTCCGTGGGTGAAATGCTCTGCAGGCATATATATACAGTGAAATCCTGTGGCGCTGCGCTTGGGAACGCAAGTGCCTGTGCTTCCTTTTTAGATATATGAAAAGAAGCAATATTTTAGTTGAAGTTATCGTGCTGAACAAGGAAGCAACAATGTATATAGTGTATCCAGTGTGTAAGCTTTGAGCTATTAATAGTAATACAGGTGCGATATTCTGCAGTAACGCTTGTTGCGCTATAATTCAACAGGATCGCCGTGTAATTATGTCCTATCCAAACGATACTTGTAAATTGAAAAGGGAAAAAATATATAATAAGTACCTGGTACGGAGTCCTGGGGCACTCTGGCTTGTAGGTTTGTCCTCTGAAATAAAAGTCCTGAACGGTCTGGGAAAACAGCCCCGGCCGGTGGCGTCTTAACTAGATCCCGTTTGCGCTACCCGGTGAAAGGAAAAGGTAATCCTGGGTTCAAGCTGTCACAGTGATGTCACTACATGTGTAAGTTTGGACCAAAAAGGGCTCCTCGTAATAGAAATAAAGGAGACACACTTCGAGTATTCCTATACATCATTTACAACAAGTACCTGCACCAACATAACGAGTCAGGTACGTTCTATTTCAAACTTACCACCATCATGCATCATCATATATTATAATATATATTTCTTCCCCCTTCTTTGGATACTAAATACAGAATGAATCGATCAGTCTGCATACCCCATTCCTCACAGATCTACTAGGAATACCCTCCAACTATTGAACGGGGTATGTGTGAATCTGTCAATTATTAACTACATATCTCCCACTCTTAATTTTGAGAAGTATCTCACTCAACACATTTGTATTTTCAGCCTCCCCGACCATCTGTCCACTGATTGGAACATGATCTAAGCCTCATCTTCAGTCAGAATCTACCTCAAGATTATTATCATTTTTATTATTTTCCTCCACACTTTTTTTATCAAACCATTTTATTGCATTCTTTTTATTGCATTGTTTTTACAAAAACCATTCAATTAATAAATTTAGTCATAAGCGCCGGTATTTATTGTTTACTCAATATTACATACCGTTATGCCTTAATTTTATTTACATTTTTTTTTAAAGAAAGGACTTTATTTCTATAAAATAATTGTAATTATTAATAATTGTAGTCAATGACTTAAAGTTCCTCTAAACTTGGACTAAAGCTGTAGTGTGTGCCAATTTGTATCTGTCTCACTGTTTTTCAGCTTTACAGTTACGTAGTTTTCATGAATTGAGACCACAAGTTTTTGTAACATAAATTATATGGAAGTTAAATATTTTTGGACTACAGGGTATGTGGACATCTTCCAACATAGCATTTGAGTGAGACTGTTATCTGTTTAAGGCTCTTTTCACATTACGCATGCACCTCACTGGTACCCCTATATAACACTAATATCCAACTTGTGTTCACACACAAATATCCAACTAGTGCTCCCAACGCGTTTTTTATAGCCAGTAAGGGCGACGTCCTCAGGGGAGTACCCATATTATAATGTGGTTATGATTTGGCACCCTAGAGTCTAGTGAAAGCTGCTCTCAGTAGTCTGCATACAACACATAATCAGTAGTCCGCATACAATCTACATCATGTGAGAGATAAGATGGCAATAGCAATTATATGCCCATATTCAGGGCTACAAATAATGGGGTATACCAACAGGATCTAACTTCCAGTAATGGTCACAATGAACATGACCCCCTGCACTGGAATACAGTATGTTAATCCTCACTGAAAGGGTATACAGTGCGTGCCCCTGCAGTGGCAAAAGGGCCGGCTGTTACTGCCAGACCAGACCTTTCATTTTTTATGGTAAAATGAAAGGTGTAATTATAAAGTACAATTTGGGGATAAAAATATATTTGGCTCCCTTCCAGGCATGCTGTACAATTTCCTGTATACCTGTGGAAAATGATCCCTCACTCAAAGATCACTATACCAATTGAAGCATTGCCATGCACCCTTTCAACACCTGACTAGTGATGTAATGTCTAGGGCCACACTGCAACCTGGGAAAAGCCTGAGACAACACTCATTTTGCATGCTGCTTAAAAGGGGCAAAGATGCGGGGCAAAGATCATATAAGAATTGTGAAACCAGCCATCAATCACAGGTACAGACGCTATATTATGAACTAACTAACTTTACAGCTTCTGTAGCACAGTCAAAGAAAAATAAATCCCAAATACCCCTTTAAAGTACCCAAAATACACTGGCAAAAAAGAGGTAATACATTTACTATCATTAACTAATACATTTATGGTAAACTTGGCAGATCTGTTGGTTATCATGTTTATTATGGTTGTTTTATAACCATAAACTATACACTTTAAAAAAGTACAGAGGATGTAAAGATTTTTCTATGACAATATCTTAACGGCAAAGCAGATTAAAATTATATAACCATTGTAAATGGTAAAATATTTGGCAATGGCACTTAGCTACATAACAGAATAACATAGGACTCTTTGGTTACCAGACTGTTTCATATTTTGTAACTTCAAAAGACAAACAAAAGCTTTGCTGATGTCAGGAAATGGTTCTGCAGGAGAAAATGATTTTAGAAAAGTGGATATAAATACTGCCTAGAGAGCATGTGTCACAGTCAGTTTATATTCAATGTAAACCGAATATGCAACACTCCAGAAAGCTAAATATAGAGTGTATACTCAAGTGCCTGACCTCCCCGACACTAGCTTAAAAAAGGGCCCGATCACATTAAAGTGATATTTACAAGACAAATAACTTATCACTTATCATTTAGAATACATAAGGAACCTGCAGAAAACAGTGATGTGTCTTTTGTTAATGTAGGATCTTATTTATAGTACTATTAGTGGAATGAATGGATAGATCAGTCAAAATCTAGTGATCAAAAACATTTCTACAAGATTAAAGAAGCAAACCCATGTTCAGGCAGAGGTAGGACTGGTGCAAAAGTTCATCTTGGGCTTCTCTCTTGTGTCTGTCTTCCTGGTGGTCTATAAATGGGGGTTAAAGTGCAATACTAATACCTTTAGTGGTGTGGGGCAGTTTAAAGTTAAAGGTAAATTGGGGAGATTTACCAAAACCTGTCCAGAGGAAAAGTTGCCCAGTTGTCCATAGCAACCAATCAGATTGCTTCTTTCATTTTGCTGAGGTCTTGTTAAAAATGAAAGAAACAATCTAATTGGTTGCTATGGGCAACTCGGCAACTTTTCCTCTGCACAGGTTTTGATAAATGTCCCCCAAAATCCCTGGTATTTTGAAGTAAAAAAGGATCCAGCGCTGACATTCATAGTTGTTAAAAACATTGAGAAGGAGATTTATCAAGCTCCGTAGTAGATTTTTTTATTGCGTAAAAAAGTTGCACGTACTTGCGAACGTGCGACTTTTGTATACATGCTGCGACTTTTACATTTTTGCTTATTCCAAAGCACATTTATGAAACTGTAATATTCACTATTTATGAAGAAAAAAAGTCGCATCTCCATTTAAAAGTCGCATATTTATTCCAGGTCCAACCTGGCTTACAGAAAGTGAATACGTCTGCAGAAAACGACATTAAAACCCACTTTAACAACTGTTCTTGTTCTGCATCATGAAACAAATCTACTACGTTAATGTTAATTATAGAAAAAATGTCTTATATAACTAATAACGCTATTAATTTTAACCCCTTAGCACGTTCCCAGTGAGCGCGCATCATACTATAAGCAACCAGGACCCATGCTAATGCCGGACATCGCCGATCAGGCTGATGTCCGGCATTAACTCTGTAGGCGCAGCGATCAAAGTTGATCACCGCATCTAAAAGTGAAAGTAAAAGCATCCCGGCTGCTCAGTCAGGCTGATTGGGATCATTGCGATAAAATCGCGATGTCCCAATCAGCTGGGACGCATCAGGAGGGTGTCTTACCTGCCTCCTGTGCGTCTGATCATTGATTGATTGCTCCAAGCCTGAAATCCAAGCTTGAGCAATCAACCGCCGATAACACTGATCAATGCAAAGCTATGGCTTTGCAGTGATCTGTGCAAAAGATCAGTGTGTGCAGTGTTATTGCCCTCTATAAGCGCTATAACACTGCAAAAAAAAGTTACAAAAAAAGTTAGTGAAGATCATTTAACCCTTTCCCTAATAAAAGTTTGAATCACCACCCTTTTCCCATAAAAAAACTGTGTAAATAAAAATAAACATATGTGATATCACCACATGCATAAATGTCCGAACCATAAAAATATGTTGTTAATTAAACCGCATGATCAATGGCGTACCCACAAAGAAATTCCAAAGTCCAAAACGGCGTATTTTTGGTCACTTTTTATACCATAAAAAAATGAATAAAAAGCGATCAAAAAGTCAGATTAAAAGAAAATGGTACCACTAAAAACTTCAGATCACGGCGCAAAAAATGAGCCCTCATACCGCCCTGCATGTGGAAAAATTAAAACGTTATAGGGGTCAGAAAAGGACAATTTTAAACGTATACATTTTCCTGCATGTAGTCATGATTTATTTTAGAAGTACGACAAAATCAAACCTATATAAGTAGGGTATGGTTTTAATTGTATGGACCTACAGAATAAAGAGAAGGTGTCATTTTTACTGAAAAATTTACTGCGTAGAAACGGAAGCCCCCAAAATTACAAAAAAAATTTTTCTTCCATTTTGTCGCACAATGATTTTTTTTCCCGTTTCTCAGTAGATATTGAGGTAAAATGACTGACGTCATTACAAAGTAGAATTGTTGGCGCAAAAAAGAAGCCATCATATGGATTTTTAGGTGCAAAATTGAAAGTGTTATTATTTTTAGAAGGCGATGAGGAAAAAACAAAAATGCAAAAACTGAAAAACCCTCCGTCCTTAACCCTTTAAGGACCAAGCGTTTTTCTTTTAAAAATCATAACCCTTTCAATTTTGCACCTAAAAGTCCATATGATGGCTTATTCTTTGCACCACCAATTCTACTTTGTAGTGACATCAGTCATTTTACCCAAAAATCTACAGAGAAATGGGGAAAAAAAATCATTGTGCGACAAAATTGAAGAAAAAACGTCATTTTGTAAATTTTGGGAGCTTCCGTTTCCACACAGTACATTTTTTCGGTAAAAATTACACTTTATCTTTATTCTGTAGGTCCATACGATTAAAATGATACCCTTCTTATATAGGTTTGATTTTGTCGTACTTTTGGAAAAAATCCAAACTACATGCATGTTTGAATAGTTATTGTGTAATATTATGTCTGATACTTGTCTTTGTGTGTACCCCATAATTGTAAGCGCTGCAGAATCTGTAGGCGCTATATAAATAAATAAAATAAAGAATAAATAAATGCATGAAAATTTATACATTTAAAATTGTCCTCTTCTGACCCCTATAACTGTTTTATTTTTCCGCGTACAGGGTGGTAGGAGGACAATTTTTTTGCACCGTGATCTGAAGTTTTAATCGGTACCATTTTTCTTTTGATTGGACTTTTTGATCACTTTTTATTCCTTTTTTTTATGATATAAAAAGTGACCAAAAATACGCTATTTTGGACTTTGAAATATTTTTGGCGCGTACGACATTTACCGTGAGCTTTAATTAACAATATATTTTTATAGTTCTGACATTTACGCACGTGGCGATACCACATATGTTTATTTTTATTATGTTTGTATTTATTTTTATGTGGAATTTGGGAAAAGGGGGGTGATTTAAACTTTTAATAAGGAAGGGGTTAATGTGTGTGTTTTTAAACTTTTTTTAAACTTTTTTTTTACACTTTTAGTCCCCTTAGGGGACTTTTAGGAGGAATCATTTGATTCCTCATACAGATCAATGTGGTTCCATAGAACCACATTAATCTGTGTGCTCTGCGCTCGATTGATAAAGCCTGGTCCTGCCAGGCTTTATCATTCTCAGCGCCGGAGCCAACACAGCAGGAGAGGTAAGACCTCAGGCTACCTCCACAGTGGATCACCCTCCGCGATCACGCTGCAGGGTGACGATCCACCCCACTGGACCACCAGGGATGGGATAAAGGCACCTTTAGATGCCACTTTCAGCTGCGATCTAAAGGGTTAATAGCCTCCCACGGCGATCACCGCATGTCGGCTATTAATGCCGGCCCCCAGCTACAAGAATCAGCTGGGGGCTGGCCGGTATGATGCGAGCTTCAGTCGGGAGCCCGCGTCATACCCTGTTAACGGCACATGGATGAGCATAGACGTCTATGGTCATTAACAGGTTAAGGGGTTAAGGTTGAAAATACACACTGCACACCTTGTTAATTTTAGGACACGAACAAGCTTTTAAATTTTAATATTTACATTGTGTTAATATAGAATAAGTCACAAAATATTTGTGTTAGAATTTTTACTGACTACATAAATAACCCATATGTGGCATTAATGCACATTTTGGGGTGGGTAACATACCAAGCAGTTTTTATTTTTTTTGTGGCTTCACTGTTGTTTATGTGCCTGTTGGTGCCCTGTCTTCCTTCCTGATATAAACTCCGGCCTGAGCGCAGCAACGCAAGACTCCTCCGCCATCCAACGTCACAAAATGCGGGCTCAAAATTAAACAAAAAGCCTCCAGAGTACGCATATTCATGGTGCGGCATAGTATGTTTTTAATATTTTTTAATTTCTGAGGAGGGTGGATGGGTTGTTGCGGGATAGCTGAAGTGCAGCTATTTAGTGCCAGACAGGCCAGTCAGGGTGTCACCCCCCCCCCCTCCCAGTCACTCTCTAGCAACGCTACTGGTAATAAAGGGTAGATAAATAACTTCAGCTATTAACATAAGTGAAAACTTTTCTGCTTTTTAAAATGCTTTTGTAAGCGGGTTTCCCGAGTTTTGTTTACGTGCGATTTATTTATCAAGGTCTATTTGATAAATAGGTTGCATGTAAGCAAAAGTAAGTAAAAAAAAAAATAAACTATCATATAAAAGCCATACGTTTGAAAAGAATGAAATATCTCCTTTTGAATTGTGAAGTTGTATTCGTAGTTCATACATTTTTGCAAAGATATTACTTTACCCTTACAACAACAGAAGGCCCCCACTAACCACAAAGGGGGCTACAGCACAAATTTCATGATGCTACCCATTCACTTTTTCTCCTTGTTATAACACTGCACACACTGATCTTTTACATTGATCAATGGTTTCTTATAGGAAACCATTGATCAATGATTCTGCCGTGCCAGGATCTCGGGCACTGAGCAGTAATTCGGTGATCGGACAGCGAGGAGGAAGGTAGGGGACCCTCTTGCTGTCCTACAGCTGTTCGGGATGTCACGATTTCGCCGATCCCAAACTGCCCACTGAGCTAGCCGGGAGCAGTTTACTTTCATTTTAGACGCAGCGTTGAACTATGGATGCCGCGTTTAAAGGGTTAATAGCGCCCGGCACCGTGATCAGTGCCCCACACGATTAGCCACAGGTCCCGGCTGTTGTTAGAGGTCGTGGCCCTGCGTTATAGAAAGGGAGTGGGCGTAGGGCGTACAGGTGCGCCCTCCGTCCCCAACAGGTTAGAGGGGTACTCCGGTGGAAAAAAAATTTTCAAGGCACCTGGCTCCAGAAAGTTAAACAGATTCGTAAATCACTTCTATTTAAAAGTCTTAATCCTTCCAGTAATTATCAGCTGCTGTATCCTACAGAGGAAGTTCTTTTATTTTTGAATTTCTGTTTTGTCTGAGCACAGTGCTCTCCACCACGGTTTTAGGTCCAGTGGGAAAACCGTATACAGGACAAAAATGAGCCAACCGGAGTCAGCGCTTCACTCCAATCGGCTCATTGAAATACATTACATATGAGCCGCAGGGATATGGAAGAGCCCGGTTTTAGCTCCCCCCAGTCGTATGCCGTCCCGTATTGCATAAAATGTGATGTGAACCCAGCCTGAGAAAGACAATCGCTTCAGAGATCGGAGCAGGACACCTGAGGCACCATGGGAGTGCTGAACGTAAGTATAGGTTTATTTTGTTATGTACCACACAATAGGCAACCTGTTTAATTGTGTATTATGCAAAGAAAAAATAAATAGTAAGATATTGGTATATTTATTAGAGATTTTGACTTCCCCAATGGAAATTCCACAATAAATCCAGATCTGACACCAAAATTCATGTGCTGTAGAGAAACGCACTACAGGTCAATAGCCACACAGATTTTATGTGGTATCTTTCAGCAGTTTCTAAAACTTATTCAGTTTCTAAAACATTAAAATGTTCTTATTTTAAATCTCATTCACTCATCTGCTACCGAAACAGACAGATTCTCCAGAGCGGAGGGAAGGCAGAAAACGGATGAACTTTGTCTGGTCATTAATAGAGGGAAAAAAGTACCACAAAAGTAAAAAAATATAAAATGATAAGGTGAAAATATATAAACCTAGCCCATGAAGCCTGACAGACCAGCCATGCCCAATAATAGTGTAACTGTCATTCTGTCATCCACCAGATGGCAGTGTTGCTTTTGTAATATTTGTAACATAGAAAGCAGAAATATGACTACGGTACGTGAAAACACACAAAACAAAACAAAAAGTTGGTATAAAAGCACTCTAGCTACAACAGCTTTATATGTAAGATACCTAAATACATATATATATATATATATATATATATATATATATATATATATATAGAAGAAAAAGTCTTGTCCACAGCACCAAAATTAATGAAAAAAATTTGTGTTTTATTCCATAAAAGGTGTCAATACAACAGCGACGTTTCAGTCAGCTCAACCTGACCTTTCTCAAGCAGGTTGAGCTGACTGAAACGTCGCTGTTGTATTGACACCTTTTATGGAATAAAACACACATTTTTTTCATTAATTTTGGTGCTGTGGACAAGACCTTTTCTTCTGTTTGAAAGATGATCCCCTAACCAAGGATCCAGGAGCTGCGTGCACCTCCCTACGATATTTTTCTTCCATTGGTTGTGCTGTTCTTCTTCTACTACCATATATATATATATATATATATATATATATATATATATATAATATAAAAAAAATAATAATACATACATAAAAGAAAAAAATATAAATATAAATAAATATATATATATATATATATATATATATATACACACACACACACTATGGGGTGCTTGACTTGTGAGAAACACTCATCTAGTGTGAGTACAGATGTTCCATGGTAATTTTTTAAGGGTAGACTAATTTGTTAAAGTTTTAGTAAATTTTGGAGAGCTGAGGACAAGACCATGTCATCTACATTGTGTACATTGTGCTGGGTTTGGAAACCTGTGGTAGTGACGTCACGCCATGCCATTACCCCCCCCCTTCCCCATTGCCGCCACGCCCCCTCGTGCCGTCATGCTATTGATAGAGGATAAGATGTCTAGCAACGGTGTACTCCTTTAAATGGATTTGTAATGACTTGTGTAAATAATCGAAGCACAAGGTAGAGGTTAATAGTCCCTTCACATGCATACCTTTAGTATTGTGAACTTCTATATGTGAGCAAAGAAATTTCAATTTTTTTCAAATAAGCAAATAAGAAGCAAATGCCTACAGGTTAGGGCTCATCACCTTAAGCACCCAGCATTTCCATCCCCTTATTACACCTTGCCTCCACCTCCGGCATTTGATTGACAGCCTCTGTGCTATGTGCATAGACAATGAGGCTCACAAAAAGAAGTTCACACAAATAAAGGTATGTCTATAAAGATACTTTTTATCCCTACCTGGAGCTGTCTTTACTTATACTGTGTGAAACTATCTAATAAATTGGCTGTGATGTGAGCCAATAATATATATATATATATATATATATATATATATATATATATATGTATATATATATATATATATATATATTACAAGTGTGATGTGTTGTTTCTGACTTGCAGGATTCCGCTCTATTTACTATGGGGATTCACAGGGAATATTTTGTGAGCAGCTACTTTTTAGGTGGAAATTTCCATCCATTTATTCACAGGATTTTCTGTGACTTCAATAGTAAATAGGTTAGGGTGTGAAAGCACGCCCTTTTTCGGGTTTGACAGTTTATTTGGTCACGTTGCACCACAAATTCTGGCTCAGAGACAATTTGTGGCGCAATTCACCACATTCTGGCGCACAACCCAACAATACAGGTTGAGTTTACAATAGTAAATCAGGGCCACTGTGTGTAGGTATGTGTGTGTGTTTGTATGTTCCAGTATTACTTCCAAACAGTAAAACTTTGTGCACATGTATATGTCAACTAATAAATATAGTAGCGTTACATTAATCCTAACCCAACCCCATTTGCAAGAGTCATGGTTTCTTTTTTCTATGTAATTCTATGGGACTTCAGGACTCCACAAGCTCTGCTCTGCATCTCTGGGTGAGTGTGTCAGTCCAGCTTGCAGACCATGCCCCTCCCACGAGCCATGCCCCTTCTGTTTCTGGCCTTTGTTTTGTTTCAGCTCAAGGCTGAAAACACCATTTTTGCCCGACATGCCCACATCACGGGTCCTTTAACCACAATCTCTCCGGGTAAATGTATCAGTCCAGCTTGCAAGCCATGACTCCTCCCACAAGCCACGCCCCTCAAAGTCAAGCCCCTTCTATTTTCAGCTTACAATCTCTTCATCACACCTCCGCCACCTGAGGACCGGATATAAGGACAGGATATGAGTCGGGATATGAGGATGGGATATGAGGTCAAGATATGAGGATGGGATATGAGGGCGGGATAAGAGGACAAGAGCTTCATTGTTTCTTTTCCTCTCCCACAAGGTTTAGGTAGGAAGACTGGGCAATGCTAGGTATTCTGCTAGTTTTGATATAAAACCAAACACTGGGGTAATTTATTAATATAAATTATGCAGTTTACAGTGCATCATTTGTCTTTCTACTAAAAATAGGTTTTAAATGCTTAAACCAAACTACCCTAAAATTGACTGTGGTATAGAGAGCATCTTCCTATTTGCAGTGTAACAACTCTGTCCTATTATTTGTATTGGCAAAGCTTCCTGGCTTAAATTCATTATCAGCTCTGCAAATGTTTGGCCTCCAACAGAGGGTGGAGTCATAAAAGGTTTATAATGAAGATGAGGAACACAAGACTGGGGAAGGTTTTAGGTTATGTGTCCCTGTCTATTGTACAGAGCTGTCATCAGCTCTCATATCCTTTTATAGCTGAGAGGAGCACTATCCTATAAATAGTATTGCCTGTCACATTCAGGTGCAGGACATTATAGAAGTCCGAAGCCTCTATGAACATTGCATACAGCCGGGCTACACCAGGGTCCTGTCAACAAAGTGATGTTCTCCAGGTTTTGTTGTAATTAATATGACATATAAGGGTAACAAATTATATTTATAATGACGCCAATTATATTTATAATGACGCAAATTATATTTATAACGCCAATTGCGTTTTTCTTTTTAATTTGCCCACACAAGTAATAATTTTATGGTTGCACCATACATTTTATGGTAAAATATGTGATGTCATTACAAAGGACAATTGGTTATGCAAAAATCAAGCCCTCATATGGGTCTGTGGATGGAAATATAAAAGAGTTAGGATTTTTAGAAGGCGAGGAGGGAAAAAAAATGAAAATTCTAAATTAAAAATGGCTGTGTCCTTAAAGCCAAAATGGGCTGTGTCCTTAAGGGGTTAATGCAGGAATCCCCTCTACTAACTCTAATATTTCTAAGGCCAGATTCACATTTCATAGGCCGGATTCACTAATACATTTCTGCATCCTTCTTAAAACAGCAAGTCCCAGCCTGACCAGTGACCACAGAACTGACAGCAATCAGTTAGGGTCATCAGACCTATGGTTGGCCAGGACATGCATCCGTAATAAAGAAGGAAAAATTTGTGCGTTTTACACTCATGTAAAACCAGCCTAATAGAATGTTTGATAATGAGGAGTAATGTAATAATGACAGTTAATGCCTGATAGCCTGTAATATAATAAACAAAGTAAAGATGCTACATATTCAAAATGCAACACATTAAACGATCACTGTAGTTTCAATGTCCCTCCATTGATAGCCTCTGGTATTCACACATATTTTAAATCACTTGGTTTACCAACTAATGACCCCTTACCCTAGAAAAAAGTTCTAAAGTCTTGACCATTAGCTGTCCCCCCTCATCTGCAAACTACTGTCCACTGCCTGTTGTAAGGGGAATTCTTTCTGTGGACAGAAGCAGTAGATAGACCAATGTGGAATACAGGGAAAAGGGGTAGTGTTATGCAGGTGGGAAAGAGCTTGGACTGAATGCATGCAAGATGAGCTTGTCTTCTTCCAGGGGGTCCACACCATGCCTGAGCGATTAATCAAGGCCTCTCTCATCCCACATTTTTAAATTTCTGGCCGCTGTTCCTTGTGTAAATACTTGTGTTATTCCTATGTACACTAAATGTAATCCCCTCTATGCCCTTTCTTTAGCTTTCATTATCATTAGCCATTCTCTGCTTAAATCAGGGCTGTTTGAATAAATACTCCACCGGAACATATTTTTTTTTAAATCAAATGGTGCCAGAAAGTTAAACAGATTTGTAAATTACTTCTATTAAAAAAATCTTAATCCTTCCAGTACTTACCAGCTGCTGTATGATCCACAGGAAGTTCTTTTCTCTTTGAATTTCCTTTCTGTCTGACCACAGTGCTCTCTGCTGACACTCTTTTTATTAGAAAAATACAAAACTTATCAAATACAAAACACAAAGCAAGCTTAACCAGCTATAACATAAATAAGAAATACTTTAGAACCAAAAACAAAACCTCAAACAAAACCCTGCCTAACCGGCCAGCCCAGCTTTACTAAGATACAAAAATACTAAGATATTAAAATATGCCCAAAATATCTAAATCAAACACTCACACGCTTACCGAAAATGAACATAAGAAAAATAAATAAATAAATAAAATAGCACAACTTGGCTTGTCAAAATATAAACATAAAAGTTATCATTACCCGACTATAACTCAAAACCATCCATACTTGGGAACACGCAACAAGAAAACTAAACAGAAACCTCAAAAAAAAAAAAAAAAAAATTATTATGTTTTTTTACTTTTTTTTTTATATATATTTTTTTTACTTATTTTTTTACATTATTTATATATTTTTTAATCTTTTTATATATATACATATATACATATATACATATATATA
Source organism: Hyla sarda (assembly GCF_029499605.1). Classification (NCBI taxonomy): domain Eukaryota; kingdom Metazoa; phylum Chordata; class Amphibia; order Anura; family Hylidae; genus Hyla; species Hyla sarda. The sequence goes on from NC_079189.1 coordinate 186,514,613, forward strand.
CATACACACACACACACACATTTTTTTTATAAACAAAAAAAAAAAAAAAAAAAAAAATAGCAATAATAATAAGAATAATAATAATCAAAATAATCATATCACACATACATTCACTTACAAAATGTCCAAATTAACTGGATCCTCTATCCGGGACTAATGAAAATACCAAAGAAAACATAAAACAGACCAAATAACTGAAATAAACAAAATAAATCACATATCAACACAACAACTGGTCCGGCTACCATAACGCTATAACATGAAACAATATGAAACAATATAGGTATAACAATATAGATAGAACACAATATACGTACAAAATTACTAAATATACTATATAAATAAAATATAATATAAACAAAATATATGCACTACAGAAAACACCTACAAGATCAATAGAAAACCCTAGGAAAAACCCTACACTAAAACTGTACCCTCACCCATACCACCCCTCCTGTACATGGGTCAGAGTCCATACCGTTCTTACAGTTCACAAAGTCCAGTCCTTAACTGACCCATGTCAGGTCCCCCAAAGATGAACACCACCACCCACAAGCACACCCTCCCCACCTAGCACTCCTCCCAACCAACTTATACACAAACTTATACACACTGAACCACAAACCACTTTAGGCCCAAGTTTGGTCGCCTGTAAGCCCTTCATACCATATCAGCTTAAAAACAAAACAAAAAGCTAGCGTGCACATGCATCAGCCCACCACCAGGGAGAAGGATGGCAGACTTGATACATTCAAAATAATTTTACACTCTTTCCCTAACTCCCCCTACAATTCTCCCTAATCCTATCCCTCCATTCAAACTAACCCTGTTCTCATCCTATCTCTATCCCTATAACACTGTCCCTAACCAAAATAAAGGTACTCTACCTAAAAGGTCTAGTACCTAGGGCACATCAAAAGAAAACCCTCTCCATAGGAGAGAAGCCCTACTGGTACCAAGACTGCCATACTCCAAAGACCTGATCTTCCCGAGGTCACCAGTGATGTTCCTACAGACCTCCACCTCGGAGAGGATTTTCTGTTGGGTCGACACTAAACACCGTGCATTCCACGTGTAGTACCTAACCACTAAACTAACTAAGAATAAAGTGCCCCGATCTCGGCCACCCAGGTTCCTGAATGCCCCATAAGCCCACTCCTGATAGGTAAGGCCGGCAAGTTGACTCCAGCCGATGGAAGCGCCCACCCTGTTGTAAACCCCTATATTAAAGGGACAATGAAGCAGGAAATGGTCCATGCTTTCCAGCATGTCCCCGCACTCTTCTCGGGGACATCCCCGGTCATCAGAGTTCCTACACTTCAAATTGTCCCTCACATATAGCTTCCCCTGAAAGCAGCGCCAGGCCAAGTCCCAAAACTTCTGGGGGATCCTTTTCATGTTTAAAAGGTACAACCCCACCCTCAGATCCCGACCTGGGCAGTCCCTGAGCGCCAGAGGCTTCTGGAAGTGGGTCAACAGAACCCGTTTGTCAAGGAACTGCCTTGACTGGGTCCTGATCTCCCACACTCCCAGACCCCACCGACGTATCACCTTCAGAGTCGGGGTAGCGTAAGCCGGAAGATGCCCATGGGGCGTACGGAGGTCCTTCACTTGCCCTCCTGTCTCCCATTCCTGGAAGAAAGGCCGAAACCATTCCCTGCAGGAGAGTACCCACGGAGAAGCCCTCTCTGACCAGAGGTTTGCAATGTTGGCTTTCAAGAAGGTGTTGGTTAAGAACACCACAGGGTTTACCATAGATAAACCCCCTAGTCTCCTCGTGCGGTACGTAACCTCCCTCTTGACTAGGTTCATCCTGTTTCCCCATAACAGTTGGAAAAACAGGCTGTAGATCCTAGTGTGGTAAGCCTCTGGCAAGATACATACGCTGCCCAGATAGATAAACAAGGGGAGCAGGTACGATTTGATCAGGTGTACCCTTTCCCTGAGGGTCATAGACCAACTCTTCCATTGGTCCACCTTCTGAGTGGCATCCTGGAGCTTACCATCCCAGTTTTTGGTGGGATAATCATCCTTGCCGAATATGATGCCCAAAACTTTTGCTGACTCTTGGGGCCCTGGAAGGGTGTCCGGGAGATCAAACGTGGGATCTCCCCCTCCCAGCCAGAGACTCTCACACTTATCCCGGTTGATCTTAGACCCGGATGCCTCCGAGTAGCGGTCCACTTCCGACATCACCACATCGACCTCCTCTCGCGAGGACACGAAAATGGTGACATCGTCAGCGTACGCCACCACTCTCTGGGCGACATCCAGCTCCGCCAGACTCATCCCGACTCCCGCCAACGGCCCACAATCTACCCTCCGGACGAAGGGATCGATTGCGAACACGTATAACAGCGGGCTCAAAGGACAACCCTGACGGACTCCGGACCCCACCTCAAAAGAGCGGCCAGACCAACCGTTCACCAGTGGAAAACTCTCTGCCCCTGCATACAAGATCTTAAGCCAATTAACAAAAGGACTCGGTAAGCCATATCTCAGGAGGACGGACCAGAGGTACTCGTGGTTCACCCGATCAAACGCTTTGGCCTGATCCAGGGACAGCAAGTACCCCTTCCAGAAACCCGCACTACTCCGCTCCACTGCCTCCCTGACACTAAGGACCGCACTTAAGGTGCTTCGGCCTGGAACAGAGCAGTGCTGGGCCCGCGAAAGGAGCCGGGGTGCAAACTTCACCAGCCGATTAAACAGTATCTTAGCCAGAAGCTTCCTGTCCGTATTGAGAAGAGCTATGGGCCTCCAATTCTCAATACGGCTGGGATCTTTACCCTTTGACAAAAGAATCAGGGCTGACCTCCTCAATGACTTCGGCAGAGTGCCCGAGGAGAGACACTCATTGAATACCTCAGTCAAGAGGGGAGCTAAAGACTCCTTAAAGGTCCTGTACCACTCGGATGTTAAGCCATCCGGACCTGGTGACTTCTTAGGGGCAAGCCCCTCGATCGCCAGTCTCACTTCCTCTTCCCTGATTTCTTCTGCCAAAACATCAAGAGAGGGGTCTACCCCTGGCTCAGGAATGGTTTCAGTCAGGAAAACCGACATCTTGTCTCGATCTAGATCCTTCCTCCCCAAGAGGTGCGAGTAGAAGGATCTGACGACCTCCAAGATCCCTGATCTGGACCGATTCAGAGATCCTGTACTATCAATCAGTCCTGAAATGACTTTACTACTCACTGACATCTTACAGTTTCTGTAAGGGTCGGGCGAGCGGTACCTCCCGTAATCCCTCTCAAAAACCAAAGATGCGTGCCTATCATACTGACACCCCATCAGCAAGGATTTCACTCTGGAGATACCCTCTCGGCTACCTCCAGTCGAGACGAGAAGCTCGAGTTTCCTCCTCAGTCCCTGATACAGGCGATACCTGTTCAGGGACCTGAGGCTCGAGAGCTGGTGGAAGAACCCCGCAACCCGCTTCTTGAATATCTCCCACCACTCTGACTTACTACTACATAGGCCCAGTAAAGGTACCTGACTCTGAAGAAAATCCTCAAAGGACTGTCTTACCTCCACTTCCTCCAGGAGGGACGAATTCAGCTTCCAATAACCTTTACCCATCCGGGGGGTCTCTGAAACATTCAGGGAAAACAAAATCATACAGTGATCGGAGAACTCCACCTCAACCACGGACACTGCGGAAGAGACGGCTTCCTCCTTTAAATAAAACCTATCTATTCTAGACCTGCGACTACCTTGATGATAGGTGAAACCCGCGTGGCCCGAGGGGTTCCGGATGTGGGCATCCTCTAGGCGAGCTTCTCTAGCTATGCTAATCAGTGCCACACTATCACAAGTCAGCGGACCATTGGAGCCTCTCCTATCTTGGGACCTCGTGACATTATTGAAGTCCCCTCCAAAGATCACCTGCCGACTCGTAAAAAGAAAGGGCTTAATCCTCATAAAGAGATCTTTACGGCCCCGCTTAGTTTGCGGGGCATAGATGTTAATGAGCCGGAGCTCCTGCCCCTTCATGAGGACATCTAGGATCAGGCACCTCCCCATTTCTAATTCAATAACCCGTCGGCATTCAACAGGAGCGGTAAAAAGGACCGCCACCCCACTATACGGCTCAGCCGCAAGAGACCAGTGGGAGGGACCGCGCCTCCACTCTCTCCTGGCTTTTACCAGGGAGGCTAGATCTGACAACCTGGTCTCCTGTAAAAAGAAAATGTCGGCTTCAACGCGGCCGAGAAAATCAAAGGCTGCAAATCTAGCCGTATCAGATTTTATGCTGGCACAATTAATAGATGCCAGCGTCAATGGGGTGAGTGCCGCCATACAGGGTGATTGAGTTAGACGGCCTTCTATCCCTTACACCTTCTTCCTCTCCTTTCCCCCACCCCCATCTGAGTCAGAGGAAGACCCCTTACCCCTTTTAAGGCTGTGGGATAAATCCATCCCAGGATCTTTACCTTTGGAATCCAGAGTTGCCTTTCCCCTTGAGGAACCCACCTCAGGGGTGGAAGGCTCGGCGCTCCCTTGAGGCTGCACCACTTCCCGCCCCTCTTCCTCCCCCTCAAGAGGAGGAGGCGAGATAGTATCCCCGAGGGCCTCATACCGATTCGAGAGGACGATCAGAGGGTCGGAGACTGGGATGTTCCTTTTCAGGTCTGGGGCTGTAACAGAAGAGAGGAACAGAACCTCCTTACTTTTTCCCCTTTTCCTCCTCCTCTTCTTTTTACGGTCACCATTTAGTTTCTGCCCTCCCTCCTCCTCCTCATCCACTGTTTCGTATTGGGAAGAACTGGAGGAGAGGGCAATCTCACCCTCCTCTCTGCGAATTCTCCCGACCTCCTCATCCAACTCAGTCTCACCCAAAACCTCAGATTGCTGACCAACTGAGCCCGTGCCTGGAGAGGGACCCAGAGCTACCCCTGGCACCTGGGAAATCTCCTGGACCCTCTCCAACCTGCGCTTCTCCTCTCGCCTCAGCTTAGAGGGGGTCTTGTGCTTCTCCCTCACTGGTTTTGGTGCCCCTTCTCCATGGCTGGTCCCCTCCCCCACTGAGGCAACCGACAGGCTCTCCCCAGCAGGAGTGGTCGCAGCATAGGAAAAGGAGCGCGGACACCGGCTGAAAGGGTGACCTAAGTCACCACACAAGTTACACCTAATCTGCCCACAGGTGGCTGCCAGGTGACCCACCCCACAGCAGAGGGCGCATATCTGCTGAGTGCAGTTTGCACTAAAATGGTTGGGGTCACCACACCTGTGACACAGCTTCGGCTGCCCTTGGTAGAAGACCTGAATCCTGTCGCGTCCAAGGAAGGTGGCCGAAGGGATGTGGGTGACTGTGTTCCCTGAACGCCTGAGACGGACGGAAAACGTCCAGGCCCCAGACCAGATCCCGTGTTCATCAAAATTCTTTCGGGGGACGTCCGTCACCTCCCCGTACCTGCCCAGCCAGGTCATGATATCGTAGCATGAAAGTGACTCATTACGGGTTAATACGGTCACCTTCTTCAGCATGCTTTGGCGGGATACCGCTTTTACAGCAAAATCACGCCATCCGGGCTCGTTCTTCATCAGCTCATAATTAGACCAGAAAAGATCAAGTCCCTCTGGTCTAACAAAGCTGACGTCAAACTCGGAGGAGCCGAAGGGGTGAATCAGGGCAAAGATGTCCCTAGCCCTGAAACCCATCTGGAGCAGAAGCTCCACCACCTTGCCCCTTTGTGGGCACGCATCATTGCCAGTCCACACCAAACGGGCCACATTCCTGCGGCCAGCCTCCTGCCCGGGTGTATGGAGGGACCATACGATCTCCCCATCTTTTTCTCGGAACGCTCCAAGACCATGTCTCTCCACCCAAAAAGACAGGTCCACCTCCTTTCCCTCTACCTGGAGCGTCCTCTCTCCTCTCCTAAGCGCCTCCAGGAGGCGCCGCTGCAAGTGACCATTTCCAGATTCCAAAGGTAAAGAACTCCCTGAACCTCCCGAACCCCCAGCCGCCACACTTGCATAACTCCTGGCGACTGGGGGGGCAGCCGGACCAGACCCCGACACACCAGAGCCACCAGCACTTACACCACAATCATTCCTCCCATCCATGACACTCCTCCTATTCATACCACTACCATTCCTCTCATCCACAGCACTACCACTCCTCCCATTCACAGCACTACCACTCCTCTCATCCACAGAACTTCCACTCCTCCCATTCACAGCACTACCACTCCTCTCATTCACACCACTACTCCTCTCATCCACAGCACTTCCACTCCTCCCATTCACAGCACTACCACTCCTCTCATTCACACCACTACTCCTCTCATCCACAGCACTTCCACTCCTCCCATTCACAGCACTACCTCTCCTCCCATTCACACCACTACTCCTCTCATCCACAGAACTTCCACTCCTCCCATTCACAGTACTACCACTCCTCTCATTCACACCACTACTCCTCTCATCCACAGCACTTCCACTCCTCCCATTCACAGCACTACCACTCCTCCCATTCACACCACTACTCCTCTCATCCACAGAACTTCCACTCCTCCCATTCACAGTACTACCACTCCTCTCATCCACACAGGTATTACTAAACCCTTTCAGTGCAGTAACTTTTTCACTCTTACTTTTGGCTGAGCTGGCCGGGATAGACTGTAATGTTGCTGGTGCCGATGTCACTAACTCTGCCTCTGGCATCACATCTCTGCCGCTGATGTCACTAGTTCCATCTCCTGACGTCACTTCCATGAGCAGGGCCGCCCCTCCTCCTTCACCATGTGACGTGTAGGAAATCCCCTCCCTCACAGGGGAAGTTTCCATTATGTCAGCACTTGCACTGAACGACCGCATGGACTGTCCAGCTGATGCCCGGACACTCCCCCCCCTCACAGGGGAGTGCCCTGCAGCACCAGCAATGCCCAGGGGACCGCCCCCCACTTCAAGCCTGTCCTGCCCTTCCCTACCGACAGGACAGGAGGGCTTCTCAGCATCTCCCTCCGCCATCTTGGATTTCACACTGTACCCCCCGTGCTGGCCCCGCTCCACCTCAGAAGTGGGGTCTTGCAGAGTGGGGGGCCCAGCAGCCTGTACCAACTTCTCAGCCGGCCCAGACTGCTGGAAAGGACTAAATACAAAACGGGTGACTTCTCCCACTTTCCTCTTCTTTTTGCTCCTCTGCCCTTTCTTCTTCCCTCCTTCAGGGCCCAGATCATCACCAAAAGAAAAGTTCTGGAAATGAGTGGGGGATTCCTGCAGGATGATGGCCCGGAGCACCCCGCCATCACTGTCCTCCTCGCTCTCATCAGCAGATGACACAGGTAAGGCCACCATTTGAGCAGCAGCAAGGTGGTCTTCACTGAGGGGGGGGCTATAGGTGACACAGACAGCAGGGGCCCCACCATCCAGCACCACACTCTCCACCCTCCCCTCAGCCTCTCCGACAATCTCTGACTGTTCCACCTCCTCCTCCTCACCGCCACTACTCTCCCCATCATCCACCACCTCCTTACCTGGGGATTTCATGGCGGTGAATCTGTCCTTGTTTAGCAATTTTTCACGGAAAAGTCCACTGCCTTCCAAAAGGACCTTTCTCCTTTCTTCCAACGCCTTAATCTCTGTTTTCCGGGCTTGTATTCTCACCCTCAGCTCGGGTCGTTTTTTCTTGGGACCCCTGTCAGCCAGGTTTTGGGCCAGGCGCAAATCCTCCCTGGCTGCCTTTAGTTCTTTCCCACAGCGGTCGTACTCTGTAAACCGAGCCGTCATCCTGGAGCAATATATTTCCGCGGACTCTTTCGGGTCTCGGTTGCCCCACATCTCAACATTCTGCAGGCTTTTCTTGGCCTTCCTGCCACTAGTGGCCTTTCCACTACTCGCCGTTGCCTGGGGAGCAGGGACCACATTACTGCGGTCCCTGCTAGATTTTCTCACACAGGCCGGAAGACTGGCTGTAGTTGGCTTCTCTCCACCCCCCGCCAGCCTGGAACGCGAAGTGGAGCCCCGAGATTCCCGGGGCTCCATGCAGGGAGGCTCTCCCCAGGAGTCTGCCACCCTCCTGGGAAAAGCTGTTAGAACACCTGCCTCTGTAGTCTGCTTGGAAGTCCTGGAGAGCTCAAACAGGGACACACCCGCACGCTTCTCACACTGAACTGGTGTGTTTCACAGGAAGTGCTCTCTGCTGACACCTCTGTCCATGTCAGGAACTGTCTAGAGCAGTATAGGTTTGCTTTGGGGATTCGCTTCTACTCTGGACAGTTCCTAAAATGGACAGATGTACCAGCAGAGAGCACTGTGCTCAGACTGAAAGGAAATTCAAAAAGAAAAGAACCTCCTGTGTAGTATATAGCAGCTGATAAGTACTGGAAAGATTAAGATTTTTAAATAGAAGTCATTTACAAATCTATTTAACTTTCTAGCACCAGTTGATTTAGAATTTTTTTTTCAGTGGAGTACCCCTTTAGAGGCTGTTGCTCCTTCCTTGCTGTGATATGCTGCTGTTTTTTCCTTACTGCTCACATAACACCCTGCAAAGACAGTGCATCCATAATCTCCTTCTCGACCGCATACCAATCTATAGTAATGTACTGTAGATCATCCCCTAGCACAGTACCAGCCTGTTCAGTCGAGTGCACTTTTTCCAGCACTAATGTAATTGCAGAGAGGAGGAGGGTTTGTGAGCAGGTGCTGTCCTGCAATTGGCCATAGAAGTTAAGGAAAGGAAGTCCATGTGTGAGTACTGCTGGCAAACAACTCAACTCTGGTCTTGCGCCCTAAAAAATAATTAGTTATGCACCATGGGCTCTCAAGGGCTCAATAACAGCAGTGAGAGCACTAAAATCACTGTGTGGTTAGCTTTTTTTTAATTCTTTTGGAAGAACAGGTATGCTTTAAGACCTCTGCTAAAATCCTAAAAAATCTACTTGAGCTCTCAGTCCAGAAATACTAATGCCAAAACAACAGGTAAAAAGTGAGCAAACTCAGCAGTAACAAATGGTCTGCTCCATTGTCAACATTAGATAGGGTTGTTCTCTGCTGGACTTCCTGGACCTGGTTGATCCTCTCTCTATATTTTCTTCCTTTAATGCTTGTTCTTTTATGTTATGATACTTTCTCATGTTACAGAAGAGAGGTAATTCAGCTCACCCCAAAACTTAATCCACATCACGGTAGGTGCTAGACCACACCAATATATGAATTCCAAGACGAGCAATAGCCAGCATGGAAGATGCAGATAATTTATTGAGCATAAAAGTCAAAGACACAAAAACGGTGCTCACAGTCACATGTTTCAGGTGTCTACACCCTTAGTCATACTGAATAAAACATGGGTTCCTCAAACTTAAAATAGGGGAAACAGATTGGATCAGGTGGACCACACCTGAAACAACCTGTTTAACCCCTTACATATCAATGTATTACATATACAAGAAGAAAAACATGTAGAAAAAAACGCTTGAACTATAGAAGTGATCCCATTTGATATGTGAATACAAGCATATATTATAAATGATACAAGTAGAATGTAGCCAGAATATATAGTCCAAGTACAAGACAAATGTTATAAATAAATCAAGAGGTAAGAGAGAATATACAATCTATGCATGGAGAAAAAGCGTAGTGTGAATATGGTTTTAACTAAAAAAATAAAATAAAATATTTTCCCATACAGGAATAAAAACGAAACATAAACAAAAGATGATATTCTGTAACATAATGATAGAACTTATTGATAATGTAGAAAAACATCTTATCTTTTGTTTAGTCCATGTGGAGTTCTAGTAGCCAGAATCATGATCCAGTATATTTCTCTAGATAATACCTTTTGTCTATAGTCTCTTCCTTGTGCTGGTAGTACAACTCTTTCAATGTCCTGTAATCTGATGGATGTGGTTTTGCCTGTATGGTATTGGGCACAGTGTGATGAGATGGCCGAGACATGACGTGTGTTAAAGTCTTGTATATCTGACAGATGTTTTCTTATCCTCACTTTTAATGCAGTAATTGTACATCCAACATACTCTAATTTGCAATCTAAACACAAGATTACATACATAACATGAGAAGTGTTGCAATTGATGTATTGTTTTATATATACATTACCAGTAGAAAAAGGAGTAACAGTTGTGCTGCATTGCATGGAAGAACAACATGTACACACACGATGGCCGCAATTGAAAGAGCCAACATGGCGCAACCAAGTAGGGGTATTAGTGGTGCCACTTGAGAATAACCTGAGGGACAAGAGTTGGCCCAATGGAGGAGCCCATTTGGCAACACATTTGTACCTGTTTTTTAGTATTAATCCAGGAAAAATTTTTTTTTTATATATCAACTGCCTCCAGAAAGTTAAACAGATTTGTTTCTAAACTGGGCAGTTCCCAAGAAACGTATCATCAGAGAGCACTTAGACAGAAAAGAACAACTTTAACTTCAGAAGCTCATAAGTACTGAAAGGATTAAGATTTTTTAATAGAAGTAATTTACAAATCTGTTTAACTTTCTGGAGCCAGTTGATATATAAAAAAAAGTTTTTTTTCCTGAATAACCCCTTTAAAGGCATAAATGTATGTACAATTTTGCAGATAGCATTATATTGTGTACTGTATTGGGTAGCAAAAATGGCGTGATTTATGTGGATTTATGTGACCTACGCTGAGGTGCAATTAAATCCTAACTGTTTCTATGGTGTACCACATTGTTAGCCCTCTGGATTGTCCAATTCGGATAACCTCTGTGCCGAAGACGAGTTGCCAAAGAATCCATTTCCCGTTCAAAATCAATATCACTTGTACAATTACGATGGGCTTTAATGGCTTTGCCGATAGGGAGATTTTTGACAATGTGAAATGGATGACAGGGCATTGCATGAAGGATGGCATTTACAGATATTTCCAAGATAAAACACGAACACTTTGGACATGTCCATGTAGATTGAGATCTAGGAAGGGCACTCGATGCACACAATATGTCACAGTAAAGACAAGGTTATCCGGATTGGAATTCAAAAATGCTGTAAAAGTATTGGTGTGCTCAAAATCGTAGACAAACATGACTTCCTCATGTTACTATGGCTTGCACCTGAGACATATATTCAATTTGTACTGTACTCTATATTGCTACCACACAGGTTTTTATAAATGAACTGTGATCTTCATATTGAGCTGCCTACTGAACACAGAGTTTAGAAGCCTTTTATGCACATTATCCTACTGTTTATTTTAGACATAGTTTTGAACCAGTGCGACCATGACTTACGATTTAGCACAAGATATTGTTACTGTGGTGACTGATGCTAGACTTACACACACACGCTTTCTGGCTGACATCACTCTGTCGGAAGAATTACTCACAGTTTTACCACTAGATCTAGTATAATTAATGACTCAAACTGTATGAAAGTCACATATAACCCATACATGGATCTTTGGTTGTTGACAAGCATTTCAAGACCTTGGCACAGAAGTACTGAAAGCAATAAGCATGACTTCATGCCTTCATGCCAACATTATGTCTAAAGCTAAAGTTTATTTCAAGTTATGTAGTAAAATTTTTATTTTTGGGTGCACTAATAAACTCTTTATTGCTATTTGAAATCATGTGTCTTATTATATTTTTTTCCTATGTTCACTCGTGCTGTACTGTCCAATGGAAATCTGAAGAAGAAAAGTTTGCATTGGCAGTGATTAATAGCTATCTCTATAAATAAAGTCTTACAGAGTAGGCTGTCATTCACTGGGTTGGACTGCCCACTTGATTCCTAAGCATAGAAAGAGCAGAGACTTAAAGAGTAGCGATGAGCGGCATAGGCCATATTCGAATTTGCGATATTTTGCGAATATATGGACGAATATTCATCATATATTCGCAAAATTCGCATATTCGTTATATTTGTTTCTTCTATGCCCATTTGCGAAAATGCATGCGCATATATACGAAAATGTATGCTCCTATGTGAATATTTGCGAATATTGAGCCCTCCCTTTAATGGTATAGGGAACTAATGGGCTAGTGCATTAACTCTGTGATTGTTTGCCCATTGAAGCCAATTGTGGTCTATGGGGATCTCACGTTGTGTAAACCTATAAGATAAGCAGGAGGGTCTCGGCAGTACAGTGGATGGGAGACCGTGTGGTGGTTCCAGTCTTGGGGTGGGACAGAGTGTTATGGTTAAACTTTACTTTCCTGGCTTAGCTGCTAAGTTGTCCATAGCAACCAATCAGATGGCTTCTTTCCGTTTTCACAAGGCCTCTGCAAAATGAAAGAAGCGAGCTGATTGGTTGCTATGGGCAACTGGACAACTTTACCTTTGTACAGGTTATGATAAATATTCCCCTATGGGGGAGATTTATCAAAACCTGTCCAGAGGAAAAGTTTCTGAGTTGCCCATAGCAACCAATCAGATTGCTTCTTTCATTTTTGAAAAGGCCTCTGAAAAATGAAGGAAGCAATCTGATTGGTTGCTATGGGCAACTCAGAAACTTTTCCTCTGGACAGGTTTTGATAAATCTCCCTCTACGGGGAGATTAATCAAAACCAGTGTAGAGGAAGAGTGGTGCAGTTGCCCATAGCAACCAATTAGATTGCTTCTTTCATTTTTAACAAGGCCTTTGAAAAATGAAAGAAGCAATCTGATTGGCTGCTATGGGCAAAAGGGCAACCTTTACTCTGCACAGGTATTGATAAATATCCCATAATGTTCCTTAACCTCCCATTAATTCATTCATATCCAGCCTTACACATTACATCCAGTTTCAATTACCCCCAATACCCATATTTGGTACCCCATTAACCTAGTTCCCACAGTTCAAACACTCAGTTAATTGCCAATTGACCTAGTTCCCATGGTTCAAAGGCTTTCTTAATTACCAATTGACCTACATTTGTCATTCACAAGTAAAAAAGTTAAACCAAAACACTGTGACACTCAACCCACCGCACAGTCGCCCATCCACTGTACTGCCAAAACCCTCCTGCTTATCTTACAGTTTTACATACCATGAGATCCCCATAGACCACAATGGGCCTATTGGTTTCAATGTGCAAAAAATCACAGAGTTAATGCACTAGTGCAGGGGTCTCCAACCTGCAGACTTCCAAATGTTGCAAAACTACAATTCCCAACATGCACGGACAGCCAACGGCTGTCCGGGCATGCTGGGAGTTGTAGTTTTGCAACATCTGGAGGTCCGCAGGTTTGAGACCACTGCCCTAGCCCATTATGCGCATATGCGAAGAGCAGAGAGGGATGATCAGTGATTACTGGGATGTGCACTGTGAAAAAAAGCGAATATTCGTAATTGCGAATATATAGTGCTATATTCGCGAATTCCATATTCGCAAATAAAATTCGAATTGCGAATATTCGCAAGCAACACTATTAAAGAGTACCATTCACCAAACTAAATTTTAATACAGGGAACACTTAAACAACACAATGTAACTCTAAATCAATCACACTTCTGTGAAATCACAGTGTCCACTCAGGAAGCAACACTGATTGACAATCAATTTCACATGCTGTTGTGCAAATGGAACAGACAACAGGTGGAAATTATAGGCAATTAGCAAGACATCCCCAACAAAGGGGTGGTTCTGCAGGTGGTGACCACAGACCACTTCTCAGTTCCTATGCTTCCTGGCTGATGTTTTGGTCACTTTTGAATGCTGGCTGTGTTTTTAATCTAGTTTTCAATCTAGTGGTAGCATTAGACGGAGTGGCTCAGGTAGTGCTCAGGTAGTGCAGCTCATCCAGGATGGCACATCAATGCGAGCTGTGGCAATAAGGTTTGCTGTGTCTGTCAGCGTAGTGTCAAGAGCATGGAGGCGCTACCAGGAGACAGGCCAGTACATCAGGAGACGTGAAGGAGGCTGTAGGAGGGCAACAACCCAGCAGCAGGACCGCTACCTCTGCCTTTGTGCAATGAGGAGCAGGAGGAGCACTGCCAGAGCCCTGCAAAATTACCTCCAGCAGACAACAAATGTGCATGTGTCCACACGGTCAGAAACAGACTCCATGAGGGTGGTATGAGGGCCTGACGTCTACAGTTGGGGGTTGTGCTTACAGCCCAACACCATGCAGGACATTTGGCATTTGCTAGAGAACACCAAGATTGGCAAATTTACCACTGGCGCCCTGTGTTCTTCACAGAACATTCTTCTGCCTGCAACATCCTCCAGCATGATCGGTTGGGCGGTGGGTCAGTAATGGTGTGGGGTGGCATTTCTTTGGGGGGCCGCAGAGCCCTCCATGTGCTTACCAGAGGTAGCCTGACTGCCATTAGGTACCGAGATGAGATCCTCAGACCCCTTGTGAGACCATATGCTGGTGAAGTTGGCCCTGGGTTCCTCCTAATGCAAGACAATGCTAGACCTCATGTGGCTGGAGTGTGTCAGTAGGTGTCAAGAGGAAAGCATTGATGCTGTGGACTGGCCCGCCCATTCCCCAGACCTGAATCCGATTGGCGGATGCGGATGCTTTAGTCCAGGTCTGGGAGGACATCCCTCAGGAGACCATATGCCACCTCATCAGGAGCATGCCCAGACATTGTAGGGAGGTCATACTGGCACGTGGAGGCAACACAAACTACTGAGCCTCATTTTGACTTGTTTTAAGGACATTACATCAAAGTTGGATCAGCCTGTAGTGTGGTTTTCCACTTTGATTTTGAGTGTGACTCCATATCCAGACCTTCATGGGTTGATAAATTTGATTTCCATTGATAATTTTTGTGTGATTTTGTGGTCAGCACATTCAATTATGTAAAGATGAAAGTATTTCATATGATTAGTTCATTCATTCAGATCTTGGATGTGTTATCTTAGTGTTCCCCTTATTTTTTTGAGCAGTGTATATTTTTCCTTATGTATAAGACACTTTGCTATTTACTAGCTGTTAAAATTCTTAACCTTCATATGTTTTTAATGTGATATCCACTTGGACTTGCAGAAGTCCAAACTCAGGAAGTGTGTGTGGGGCATGGAGAGGCACAGCTCTCGCAGGCTTCAGTGACGTTGCGCTGCTGGGGAATGCCCACTTTCTCCTGTCGGGAGCTCACACAATGTGAGCAAGGTGAAAGATATGATGCACAGCTTTTTAACCCCTTAACGACCAAGTACCTATATTTACATCCTTGGCCGGCTCCCACGATGTAACGCGGGGTCACGCGGTGACCCAGCATGTATCTGATGACGAGACCCGGGGCTAATAGCGCCTAAGTTAAACGCCGCATCTAAAATGAAAGTGAAAGCTGCCCGGCTGCTCAGCGGGGCTGATCGGGACCACCGCAGTGAAAATGCGGTGTCCGGATCAGCTGGGACACGAGCGGAGGTCCTCTTACCTGCCTCCAGCGTGTCCCCTCGGCGTTTGATTGCTCCAAGCCTGAGATGCAGGCTTGAGCAATCGACCGCCGATAACGCTGATCATTGCAAAGCTATGGCTTTGCAGTGAACAGTGCTGGCAATCAGTGCGTGCAGTGTTATAGCTTCCTATGGGACCTATAACATTGCAAAAAAAAAAGGTAAAAAAAAGTTAATAAATGTGATTTAACCCTTTCCTTAATAAAAGTTCAAATCACCCCCATTTTCCCATAAAAAAACACCATGTAAATAAAAATAAATATAAACATATGTGGTATCGCCGCGTGGGTAAATGTCTGAACTATAAAAAAAATATCATTAGTTAAACCGCACGGTCAATGGCGTATGCACAAAAAAATGGCAAAGTCCAAAATAACGTATTTTTGGTCGCTTTTTATATCATGAAAAAATTAATAAAGAGCGATCAAAAAGTCCGATCAATATAAAAATGGTTCCGTTAAAAACTTCAGATCACGGCGCAAAAAATGAGCCCTCATATCGCCCCATATGCGGAAAAATGCTGAGTTTAAGGGGTTAAATGTTAAAGCTCTGAAATTTTTTTTTTAAGGAGGGGTGATAATAGCAGTTAGGAAATATAATCTGAGTTAGTTTAGAAAATATGGTTTTATGACCGGTACTCTTTAAAAGAATAAGGGATCGTTCACATCACTTTTGTGCCCTCCATGGCACAAATACATTGAAAATATGTTGAGATGGGGTTCCCATGTAATCACAATCCTTGTTACTTTTAATGGGTCAAACATAGTTAACTAGTGACTACATTCGGGTAATTTTTTCAAGCATATACTAGTTTTTTCTCAGACTAAAAAGCTTTGTGTGCTGTGTTTTTGTGTCCACAACAAATCATATATGCACCCTAATGTTGTCACTAGCCATTGAAATTAGAGGGGTACTCCCCTGGAAAACATTTTGTTTTAAATTAGCTGGTGCCAGAAAGTTAAACAGATTTGTAAATTAGAAGAAAGAAAAAAAGGGGTGCAAGTGCAGCTCACAATTAGTGTATAAATACTGCCTGAGGTCAACAGGGCATGCAACTATACCACAGTTGCAAAAATAATAAAATATGTGAAAAAGAAATATATTGCCCGGACCTTCCAAGGTAGTGTAATTTAATTATATGAACGATAGAAAACTGGGTCGTACTCCAATAATAATTCAATGGTTATTTATTAAAAATGTATAGTGCATTATTCCTCACAGGGCCCTTGTGAGAAGAAACACATATAATAGATATACAAAATTAGATATATAAAATTAAAATATAGAAATATTATAAAAATGTATCACTGGCATATAGAGTAGCTCTATGTTGATGAATTCATATATCGTCTTTAGAGTATTGTAAAGGTATAGATGTCCTTTTGTATGATAATTATAAATCAAAGTGGATACTCTGTTACCGGTCCTGGGTGATGTGGCTGTGTCAGCTCCCGTGCCCGGATGGCGGTCAGCGGTCCTAGATGGTGCTGTGGCTTTGTCTTTCAAGATCCAGGTGTTTATGCGGTATTGGTCGTCCCAGGCTAGTGGCACTGGCAGGTGCCGATGGTGATTCGCCGGGAGGCCGTGCGCTGGCAGGCGCTGCTGGATATTTGTCAGGAGACCAAGCGCTGGCAGGCGCTGATGGTATCGATCTCCTCACCGCTGGACTTGGAAGCCGGAGACTACAAGCTGGGTAGATGGAGCTTGCCTCGTGTAGATGGCGTGTGACGTCAGCTTGAGCCGGAGCTGACCAGGTAAAATCAGGACCGGACACTAGTCTAGGTCGACTAATGCGTGGGGAATCCACAATGTGATGGATTTGCTCCGTAAACTAGAGCTTAGATTCATAAAGAGCATAAATGCCAGTGAACAAAATCAGTGCATAAGACTAGACGCGTTTCAGGGTTCTCAGATACGACCCTTTCCTCAGTAGTCAGGAGGAAAGGGTCGTATCTGAGAACCCTGAAACGCGTCTAGTCTTATGCACTGATTTTGTTCACTGGCATTTATGCTCTTTATGAATCTAAGCTCTAGTTTATGGAGCAAATCCATCACATTGTGGATTCCCCACGCATTAGTCGACCTAGACTAGTGTCCGGTCCTGATTTTACCTGGTCAGCTCCGGCTCAAGCTGACGTCACACGCCATCTACACGAGGCAAGCTCCATCTACCCAGCTTGTAGTCTCCGGCTTCCAAGTCCAGCGGTGAGGAGATCAATACCATCAGCGCCTGCCAGCGCTTGGTCTCCTGACAAATTTCCAGCAGCGCCTGCCAGCGCACGGCCTCCCGGCGAATCACCATCGGCACCTGCCAGTGCCACTAGCCTGGGACGACCAATACCGCATAAACACCTGGATCTTGAAAGACAAAGCCACAGCACCATCTAGGACCGCTGACCGCCATCCGGGCACGGGAGCTGACACAGCCACATCACCCAGGACCGGTAACAGAGTATCCACTTTGATTTATAATTATCATACAAAAGGACATCTATACCTTTACAATACTCTAAAGACGATATATGAATTCATCAACATAGAGCTACTCTATATGCCAGTGATACATTTTTATAATATTTCTATATTTTAATTTTATATATCTAATTTTGTATATCTATTATATGTGTTTCTTCTCACAAGGGCCCTGTGAGGAATAATGCACTATACATTTTTAATAAATAACCATTGAATTATTATTGGAGTACGACCCAGTTTTCTATCGTTCATATAATTAAATTACACTACCTTGGAAGGTCCGGGCAATATATTTCTTTTTCACAGATTTGTAAATTACTTCTATTTAAAAATCTTAATCCTTCCATAACAGCTGCTGTATGCTCCACAGGATGTTCTTTTCTTTTAGAATTTCTTTCAAAAGACACCTCTGTCCCTTTTAGAAACTGTCCGGAGAAGGATAGGTTTGCTATGGGGATTTGCTCCTACTCTGGACAGTTCCTAAAATAGACAGAGGTGTCAGCAGAGAGCACTGTGGTCAGACAGAAAGGAAATTCAAATAGAAAAAAAATTCCTCTGGAACATACAGCAGCTGATAAGTACTTAAGGGTTAAGATTTTTAATTAGAAGTAATTTACTGATCTGTTAAACTTTCTTTCACCAGTTGATTTAAAAATGTTTTTTTTCCAGTGGAGTGCCCCTTTAATGGAGCCCAGGCCTCTCCATGCACATATAACTTAGCACCCCATTTTCACTTTTTTCCGATGTATACGTGCCACAAAGGGCACAAACGTGATGCAAACAAGCTCTAAACTACAACCTATACTAAATCTTTTCCACCAAAACTATATATCAATCTACTCAGTTCCTCCTGCTCTATAGCATGCAGTCTGCTAATTAGAAACCATGTGACACATGACAGTTTCCCAAGTATTTATTACTCTCTTCAAGCTAAATTAATTTGACCACTTGTTTTTATGTTTTTCGAGTTTTTAATAATTTTATCTATAAGGGCTAGGGTTTTGAATTAAAGGAGGATTATAGCATTTTAAAATTGTTATTATATGGTGATTGTATTTTACTTTTGATTTTGAAAGAATTGCTGGAAATGTATTTAACCACTTAATCTATATACTGTATATATAAAACTCAATGTGTATGTATGTATGTATGTATGTGTGTATGTTCCGGCATTACTTCCAAACGGCTAAAGATATTAACATGAAACCTGGTACACATGTTACTTATATGTCAACAACAAAGTAATTTAACCCTTACCCACCCCCATTTGTGAGAGTCTGGGTTTTTATTTAAAGTCCCATGCAAGTCTATGGGAAATTCCGTATTTATTGGCAAAAATTTTTAGACTAAAGTCTATCTGCGTGTTATATGCTGAAAAACTGTTTCTGGCCCTGCAGAAGCCGCTGCAGATCAGTGATTTAAAGTGGGTGCTTTAAATCAATGAACTGCAGCTGCTTCTGCGGGGCTAGTGTCCCACCAATGCTGCCCAATTCCCTCCCCCATCCCTGGTTTTATAGTTGCCTGTCCTGGGGACTGTGCTCCTTCAAGCTCCAGCAGCGTCCTGCTCTGTGGCTGTGGCTGCGCAGTGATTAGTGACATCCTCAACATGACATCACTGTCAGTGAGCGGCACACAGTGACAGCTCAGGATGCCGGCAGAGCGTGAAGGAGCGTGGTCCCCAGGACAGGCAACTTTAAAACCGGGGATGGGCAAGGGAATTGGCCAGTAGCAGCAGGACACTGGCCCCAGTACAGGCAACTATAAAACTGGGGATGGGGGAGGGAATCAGGCGGTGGCGGCTGGACTCTGGCACCGCAGTAGCCACTGTCATTGATTTAAAGCACCCACTTTAAATAATTGATCTGCAGTGGCTTCTGTGGGTCCAGAAACATCTTATCGGGGTATACACGCACCCACACGCCCCCTCATTTTAACAAGGATATTTGGGCAAAAAAACTTTTTTTACCCAAATTTCCTTGGAAAAATGAGGGTGCACGTTATAGGCCGGTGCGTGGTATACCCCGATAAATACGGTATATGTTACTGCATAGCTTCCAAACACCTGGCGATATTTCGATAATACTCGGTCACATGTTACTTATATGTCCACTAAAAATATAGGATAGTTAATTTAACCTTAACCTACCCCTATTTGAGAAGGTCAGGGTTTTTGTTTAAAGTCCAATGCAAATCTATGGGAAATGTATGTACCAACATAACTTCCGTATGGCTGGAGATATTTTGATAATATGTTACATGTCACATGTTTGATAACATGTTACTTATATGTCAAATAAAAAACATATCATCAAATATATCAATTAATTCCTATACTACCACCTTGTATGAAGTATGAGGTTTTTGTTTCAAGTCCCATGCAAGTATATAGGACTTCTGGTGCCTTACTCCACAAGCTCCGCTCTGCATCTCCTGGTGAATGTGTCAGTCCGGCAGGCAAGCCACACCCTCCCCGCATTCCATGCCCCATCTTTCAAAGACACGCCCACCCTTTAAGTCACACCCATTTTATTTTCAGCTTACTCAACTCAGCCCCACCTGAGGATGGGATATGAAAATTAGAAATGTGTATTAGATATGGGGACGGGATATGAGGTCGGGATATGAGGATGGGATATGAGGTCAGGATATGGGGAAGGGTATATGGGGACGGGATATGAGGACGGAAAATGAGGTCGGGAAATGAGGTCGGGATATGGGGACGGGATATGGGGACGGGATATGAGGTTGGGATATAAGGTCGGAATATGGGGATGGAAAATGAGGTCGGGATTTGAGGTCGGAAAATGAGGTCGGGATTTGAGGTCGGAATATGAGGAGGGGATTTGGGGTGGGGTAATTGTCAGCCTTGCACAGCCATTGAGAAAGGGGGATTGCCCCTGAAACGCGGGGTGCTTTTCATCCCCACAAGGATAAGGAAGGAAAAACCAGGCAGCGCTGGCTACTCAGCTAGTATTTTGTAAAAGCTAGGCAGATATTTTATATTTTTAGTTTTTAAAAAGACATAATCTGTTACATCAGATCACTGAAACCATTTATTTTCTTAATCAGTGGTATTGATCTTCAGATATGGCTTTTGACTTCTTAAAGGGCCACAATTTACATTTTGCCAGGGGCATATACACAAATGCTATTTATAGTTTTATAGCCGATTATACCCTTTGTTTGACTTCAAACACATACTATTACTGTAGACAGATCTATATAACAGATTTCCATTATAGTATATAATATAATAAAATAAATCAAATATAGGAAAACTGGTCACATCAATTTTATGGGTTATGCCGCAAGTAAATTAAAAGGGTACAGGGGATTCCCCATTGGACTCTAGGTGCTATTTATTAATGGGCCCACATTATCCAGGAGAAGTCAACCCTATTTGCAACTGAACAGAGGAGTTAGTCACTTGCTGTTTCTTATAGAAGGATTCACAAATAATCTATTAAACAATGCTGATCATATTTTCTGTGTGTACAATGAGAGCAGTGAAGATCAAGGGTCAAGTCCTGGGAAAAAAAGTGCAGGGACTCACCCAAGATTTCCACTCAAGGGCCAGTCCTGCAGAAATACTGCTAATGGGAGCGGTGTTCCTGCTGTGGAAAAAGTGCAGGAACTCAGTTCCCATGCATTCCTGCAAAACGAGAGCCCTAGTGAAGATTATATGGACATATTCTGTAAAGATGGAAGGGGTCCCATTAATCATCTTCTCTGGTGGAGGCATGGAACCCCAGTTCGACACTGACTACAGTTGAAGTAAATATAAAGTACAAAGCTATCACACCACTGCATTATGTAGGAGCACCCTAAATCAGTTATGAGTATTCAGTGTGCAGTCTGGTTAATGTGTTTGGAAACAAAATTTAACCTAAAGATATTTGGGGGAATACATAAAAGTGTGCACATGAAAAGTTTGATGCCAAACCTGTTGTTCATTAGATTTCTAAAGCAAATTAGACAGAAAGAATAGTGTTTTGCATCCTACATGTGGGAGGAGCTTAGCAAAAAGTGTTTTTTTTTTGGCATAAAAAGAGGTGTGGTTTAAATTCAGCAAAAAATGAAAACAATTTAAAGATGGTATTAACTAAAACTGAAAGATGTTCTAGAGTCTTAAACCACCTGCCCAACTGGTGCATTTGTAGAATGTGTAGTCTGAGCTAAGAATCACATTTTTAGTTATATCAACTTTGTCTCAGATTCATATTTGATCCCTCATAAAACTAGTAAAAATTATGTTTAACAACTGATTTAGATTTCAATACCTGAAGCTACAACGATACAGTGAACACAATGCTGCTAAGAAAATCACATGTCAACATGTTAAAATGTGGGACTAATGTTTCTTGCTGAATTTCCAATCGGTTTAAATTTATGTAGTGACTTACAGGTCAGCAAGTCAAATAAGTTCTTATATGAATCTATATATATATGTATACATATATATATATATATATATATTACAGACCAAAAATTTGGACACACCTTCTCATTCAAAGTTTTCTTTATTTTCAGGACTATGAAAATTGTAGATTCACACTGAAGGCATCAAAACTATGAATTAACACATGTGGAATTATATACATAACAAAAAGTGTGAAAATATGTCATATTCTAGGTTCTAGCCACCTTTTGCTTTGATTACTGCTTTGCACACTCTTGGCATTCTCTTGATGAGCTTCAAGAGGTAGTCACCTGAAATGGTCTTCCAACAGTCTTGAAGGAGTTCCCAGAGATGCTTAGCACTTGTTGGCCCTTTTTGCCTTCACTCTGCGGTCCAGCTCACTCCAAACCATCTCGATTGGGTTCAGGTCTGGTGACTGTGGAGGCCAGGTCATCTGGCGCAGCACCCCATCACTCTCCTTCTTGGTCAAATAGCCCTTACACAGCCTGGAGGTGTGTTTGGGGTCATTGTCCTGTTGAAAAATAAATGATGGTCCAACTAAATGCAAACCGGATGGAATAGTATGCCGCTGCAAAATGCTGTGGTAGACATGCTTGTTCAGTATGCCTTTAATTTTGAATAAATCCCCAACAGTGTCACCAGCAAAGCACCCCCACACCATCACACCTCCTCCACACCAGCACACCTGTGAAGTGAAAACCACTTCAGGTGACTACCTCTTGAATCTCAACAAGAGAATGCCAAGAGTGTGCAAAGCAGTAATCAAAGCAAAAGGCAAGTACTTTGAAGAACCTAGAATATGACATATTTTCAGTAGTTTCACACTTTTTTGTTATGTATATAATTCCACATGTGTTAATTCATAGTTTTAATGCCTTCAATGTGACACGAAAATAAAGAAAACTCTGAATGAGAAGGTGTGTCCAAACTTTTGGTCTGTATTGTATATATATATATATATATATATATATATATATATATATAGCGGAGTCAGTAAGTTCTACCTTCTATAGGAGATTAACTTTGTTTTGTTGTTTGACCAATTATAGAAAGTAGAGTGCACATACACTTTAGATAGACCAATACAATGCACCTAGTTCATAGTTGTCATTTTAGACATTTTGCTGATATTAAATTAAGTATTCATTCTTGCCTCCAAGTGAATAGTCGTGGCATGCTAACATGCTTGCCTCAGCATTCTGTAGCTGAAACTGTATAATGAAGCAATGCAAAGAATGTAACAGAGGAAGCTGTGGAGGACAATTCACAGATAATTAGATAACTGGTACTTTCAGCTCACTCCAGGGCCCTAATGGTGAATTGTCTTAGCTCACCAGCAATTATCAAGGTTAACGTGCTAACTGGATATTATTAGCATAGCTTAAAGGGGTACTCTGACGCTTAGACATCTTATCCCCTATCCGCCGCTGGGGACCCCCGTGATCTTGCACGCAGCACCCCAGTTAAAATCAGTCCCCCGGAGCGAACATACTGATTACTGGCGACCACGGGGCCGGCGGCGTGATAGCTGTCACGCCCCCTCCCATAGACTTGCATTGAGGGGCGGAGCGTGACATCACACGGGGGCGGAGGCGTGACGTCACACGCCGCCCGCCCTGTAGTCGCCGGTAATCAGACCCGGAGCGAACACGCTCCGGGGACTGATTACAAACGGGGTGCCGCATGCAAGATCACGGGGGTCCCCAGCGGAGGGACTCCCACGATCAGGCATCTTATCCCCTATCCTTTGGATAGGGGATAAGATGTATAAGCACCGGAGTACACCTCCCTCTCCTGTGAGACTGGACTTCACACTAAAAATCAGCTCAGCTTTGTCCTGTGTCTGCAAAACAAGTTATAGGAGAACTCCAGACCATAACAATTGTCCCCCATAGTGCCGTCAGTAAAAAAAATTAAGATGTACATACCTTCCTCCGCTCCCCCGGGGCCTCCGGTAACCGGCTACGGTCTCCGCCGCAATCCACTTCCTGGTTGCCGTTGGTCGGATGAATCAGCCAATCACCAGCCGCACCGCAGTCCGACTCGGCCGGCGATAGGATGAGCGGCAGTGTGACGTTTTCGGCCCCGGCCGCTGGTGCCGCTGTAGTGAAGAACTTTGTATCCTGAAGCGTTTTCACACTGCCGGTCATCCTATCGCCGGCCGAGTCGGACTGCGCTGCGGCTGGTGATTGGCTGATCCGACCACCGAGCCGGTTACCAGAGGCCCCGGGGGGAGCGGAGGAAGGTATGTACATCTTTATTTTTTTACTGCCAGCAGTATGGGGGACAATTTTTATGGTCTGGAGTTCTCCTTTAATACAAGTCTGTGGAAGGGGAACGAGGAAGCTCTGCCCACCAACTCTGGCAGAACAGCAAATTATAGCTGAAGCCTGCAGAGCAGAAATCTTCTGAAAAAAATACAGTTTCTGATGTCAGAAATAGTGCTGCCCCACATGTACACACAAAGCGTCTTTTTCTGAAAAGTCACCTGAAATGACATGTACACTTTAACAGGGGCGGATCCAGAGCCTAGTCTCGGGAGGGGCACTATTAGAGAATTTTGCATTGGTGGACAGCAAATAAGGTGTTGCTTAAGGAACTTACAATATTTTTAAATGTATATAGTATAATAATCAACTATACCAATTACCACAGAATGGGAAAGTGCTAAAGAAGTTTTTACCATTTAAAACTACAGTTCCCAGTATGACCTAAGTAGTGGTGAGGTTATGCTGGGAGTTTTTGTTTCACCCATCATTACTGCAAAACTTACAAGTGACTACAGCTCTGATGGGACAGTCAGGACAATACACAATGATATCAGTGACTACAGGTGACGTCTTCTCTATAGTCTTTCCTTATCTAATTCAGATGTACATACCACCAGGTCCAGCTAAATATTCTTGACGCCCAGATGGCTCCTCACTATGTCAGTGCATTCTGATCCTCTATATAAAAACAATAATTATTATAAACCTTCCAAACACTGTATCCTTTGAATATAATACTGGCACACACCCTCTGAATATAATTCTGACACACTGTACCCTCTGAATATAATACTGCCACACACTGTACCCACTGAATATAATACTGCCACACACTGTACCCACTGAATAATACTGCCACACATTGTACCCATAAATATAATACTGCCACACACTGTACCCCTGAATATAATACTGCCACACACTGTAACCTCTGAATATATTACTACAACACACTGTATGCTCTAAATATCCCTCTGAATACAATACTGTGATGTATTGTGGCTAATGAAAACCGTACTACCCCAGAAATTCCTTATACTCTGTGCCCCTCATATATAGTAATAATGCCCCATCCTGTGCCCCCACATATAACTATGACCTGTCCTGTTCTCCCTCATAATAAGAATGCCCTCTGTCCTGTGCCCCTAGCATATAATGCCCCCCCTGTGCTGTGCCCCTCACATATAATGCCCCTGCAATGTTCCCCTCACATATAATGCCCCCCCCCCATCCTGCTCCCTCAGGGGGCATTATAAGTAAGGGGCACATGACAAGGGGCATTATAAGTTGAAGCACATTATATGTTAGCGGCCCAAGACAAGGGGCATTATAAGTGAGGGGCACATGACAGGGCGGTTCCTCACGTATAATGCCCCCCTGTCATGTGCCACTCACTTATAATGCCCCCTGTCTTGTGCCCCTTACTTATAATGCACCCTGTCCTGCACCCTCAGGGGGCATTAGACAGGGGGCGTTATAAGTGAGTGGCACATGACAGAGGGGCATTAAATGAGTATGCTTTAAAGTGTCCTCTTCTCACCCCTATACCCCTTTTATTCTTCCGCATACGGGGCTATATGAGGGCTTATTTTTTGTGCTGTGATCTCAAGTTTTTGTCAGGACCATTTTTATTTTGATGGCACCTTTTGATTGTTTTTTTTTTTTTTAGTTTATGAAGTGACCAAAAATACGCACTTCTGGACTTTGATATTTTTTCATGCTTTCGCCTTTCAGTGTGCAACTTAGTTATTATATTTTATTAGTTCAGACATTTGTGCAAGTGGCGCTACCACATGTTTAGGGTTTATGTATTGGGTTTTCCTTACATTATTTCATTTGAAAAATGGGAACAAAGGGTGATTCAAACTTTTATTAGGCAAGGGGTAAATCACATTTATTCCTTTTTTTAAATGTATTTTTATTTTTACACTTTTTTGGTACCCATGTATAGGCCGGTATAGGCCAGTGAGAAAAGGGACATAATACTGTGATACTATATACATCAGCTGTGCTGTACCCTGGCTACTATATATATATATATATATATATATATATATATATATATGTGTGTATGTATATGTTTCTATGCATAAATATAGCTGCAAGGGCAGTGGGTACAGCACAGGGAAGCTGATGTATATAGTCCTGCAGTATTATGTCCCTATAATGCTGTGCTGTGCTGTGTGTCCTCTAAACTGGCTAGCCCATACTACATATATTATATACGTAATATGGGCCAGCAGGGCAGAGAACACAGCACAGACATTGGTATACAGTGACATAACACTGATGGGCTATATACATTAATTGTAGCCTTGACTTCTATATACATGCATATATTTATAGCAGCCAGGGCAGTGGGTACAGCACAGCTGATGTATATAGCCCCACAGTGTTATGTCAGTGTTTCCCAACTAGGGTGCCTCCAGCTGTTGCAAAGCTACAACTCCCAGCATGCCGGGATAGCCTTTGGCTGTCTGGGCATGCTGGCAGTTGTAGTTTTGCAACAGCTGGAGGCACCCTGTTTGAGAAACACATCACTGTATATCAATGACTGGCCCATACTGCATATACTATATGTAGTATAGGACAGAGGGCACAGCAGTCACTGGTATACAGGTAGTGACTGACATGCCCGGACACTGGGACCTAACTACAGACCTCCTCACCTCTGATGGCCGCCCTGCAGATCAGAGACTGTCAGACTGGACGGAGCTCCACTGGTATGGAGTGAGGATACAGGCCGCAGAGGCTGTACAGCTGGCAGGCAGTGTCTCTCTCTCTCTGTGGTGAACAGCCGGGGGAGGGGTCGGACGAGCAGGGACTAAGATGCAGCAGCCTCAGCTCCCTCTCTTAAAGGGGCAGCAGGAGCTGGAGCAACGTGTGAAAGGTGAGGGGACAGTGGAGCCGGGGACAGCTCCCGCTCCTCAATAATAGGGGCAGCAATCTCCCCCCCCCATGGATCCGCCACTGCACTTTAAAGGGGTAATCCACTGTGAATTTTTTTTTTTTAAATCAACTGGTGCCAGAAAGTTAAGCAGATTTGTAAATGACGTCTATTTAAAAATCTTAACCTTTCCAGTACTTATCACATGCTTCACAGGAAGTTCTTTTCTTTTTGAATTTCCTTTCTGTCTGACCACAGTGCTCTCTGCTGACACCGCTGTTCATTTTTGGAATTTTCCAGAGCAGAAGCAAATCCCCATAGTGAACCTATCCTGCTCCGGACAGTTCCTAAAATGGACAGAGGTGTCAGCAGAGAGCACTGTGGTCAAACAGAAAGGAAATTCAAAAAGAAAATAACTTCCTGTGAAGCATACACTGGCTGATAAGTACTGGAAGGATTAAGATTTTTAAATAGAAGTCATTTACAAATCTGTTTCACTTTCTGGCACCAGTTGATTTAAAAAAAATGTTTTCCAGTGGAGTACCCCTTTAAACATATTATACTGTTAATAAATGCAATGTATTCAGCGCGCTGTATAGAAAAAAAAAAGACCAAATGAAAAAAAAAAGGATTGTAGGGCTATATCAGGGTACACCGATTTTTAGGGACTACAGGTTTCCTGCAGGGCACTGACAATAGATATAGTAATACAGTCCATAGTGGGATGGATTGTACCGCCGCCTGTAAACATGTTCATTTATAACAAAACCTGTAACCAAAGAAGCAGCAGCATTACATAATCCACTTACAATGATAGGGAAGGTCCTTTTACATAAAGGTACAGTACTAGACAGGACACACATTTCTAGTCACGGCAGCAGGTGGATCAATGGCAATAGACAAATATATTATCTCAGTAGTTTTTGTCAATGCACTTCTTCTAAAGATTTACTTTTCATTTCTCAATACTTTGCAATGCCTGTGCAGTCCTTAATACAGGGACATTACCTCATAACTACTTATATCTCTTCCCCTGGATCACTAACAAATATGAAGATAAGCATGCTGCGGATATCTTCACAAGTAGGGCTCCATTTACATTTGGAAATATTACACTTCTGTGAATACTGCTTAGTTGAATGCAGAATTGAAAGCACTGAAATAACTTACAAAACTATGTGCACCCTTGGACTGGTACACAGAGGTATTTGTATATATGTCTGCTGAGCGCCATATGGCATTATCTCATCAGCTTTTCTTAGATTAAGGAAGCTACTTCATCCTTTCTTTATTATTTCTTTCCATCAAGATTTGTGAATATGTTGCTTAGTGGATGTGTAATTGTCTTCATTGAAGAGCATTAAGTAGTTCTTCCAATGGACACATCATTTATGGCAGCAATTGTGTTGCAATAACTACATGGTCCATGATCATTTTTAACTTTTTTGGACCCTGTTAAACTTAAGGTAGTTCATTTAGATAATCTCCTGATGATGTTGCTTCATCTTTACTGCTGAACACTTCAACTATAACTGTAAATGAACCCATTTCTAATAGCTGGTAGATGTACTATCTTGCTGAGGGTCAGACTGAGAGTTTTGATACTCAAGCAGTATCCCAGGACCCAGACACTTAAAGGGGTACTCCGCCCCTAGACATCTTATTCACTATCCAAAGGGGATGTCTGATTGTGGGGGTCCCGCCGCTGGGGACTCCCGCAATCTCCCTGCTGCACCTGGCATTAGTTTAGAGCATTGGGTGCTGCGCCGGAGGCTCGTGACATCACGGCCACACCCCCTCATGATGTGCCCCTCAATGCAAGTCTATGGGATGGGGCGTGATGGCTTACATTGAGGGGGCATGGCCATGATGTCACAAGCAGGTGTAACCGTGACATCATGAGCTTTCGCTCCGCATCGCCAGTCATCCGAACTTCACTCCGTGCACCAGATGTCTGGGGTGCCGCAGCCGAGATTGCGGGGGGACCCCCGCGATCAGAAATCTTATCCTCTATCCTTTGGATAGGGGATAAGATGTCTAGGGGCTGAGTACCTCTTCAATGTAACAGCAGGCCTTTCTTCTACCCCACAGAGAAAACAGGGACCCTGCATTACTTTATACTCCACTTAAACTGTTGTCACTTGGATTGGACAAGCATCTCACAATAAATGCTATGACCTTGTAGATCCAAGGACACCACTAGGTCCAGCTCAAAGACTCATACACTCTCACTTCACCAGTGGCCCCATTACTTAGATTTTTGATATATAGCCTTTATCTAGTTCATTAGACCCAGTTCCTTTACTAGGTACAATGAAACCTCTCCAGAAGACCACCCCTTTAATGCAGAGAGGGTATCTCAAAGAGGGTTTCCTGTATGTTGTTTTCCTACAAGATTGAAATTTTAAAAAGTATCTCCATCCAGTCAAGTGCATACTTGAAGGCCAGTGCCCTTGTAGAGATACCTAGCAATAAATCCACTTTGGAAAAGCCTTTAAAATAACTATAACTTCCTGTCACTAATTTCATACTGGGCACTGATCCCATCATCATACCAGAGGCTGTAGAGAAAATCTGCCTGGCTTTTCTAGTCACACATGCATCAATGATTTTTTGTCACGTCCATCTGTAAGCTAGCACCTGAATCTGTCTCCACTCTCTCTCTAGGTCAGGGGCACGTTTGAGAACTTTCATTTTGTCAACTTTATTTTGAACCAACTTACTTTTGTTTTTTTGGCCTATTGTTTAAACCAAATTTGGTGCTGTTTTTCTAATTTTCCATTTATATTATAAAGTATTCCTAAAATATTGAACTTTTCCTTCTGGCCACTAATCCTTATAATATACTGATACTTCCAATTCTATAAAGAACCTTAAAGACAGGATTACGGTGAAAGGTATAGATATAACAGGATCATGTCCTTCACATTAGGCAATATCTTAGCCTGCACAATGATATCTGCATGGGTCACACAGCATGCCTAGAAAACTCTAGAAGTCAATAAGGTCCCTTTCAGTCTATTGTTCCATAAGTCTGTAGTGCTAAAGTAAAATATTCTCTAAATTCTGTGCATTAAGCTCAAGCAATATGGCTGCTGGTTGTACAAGATTAGAAAGAGGTAAAGGAAAGAAGGATGTCCAGTGCCCGATTCAGGAACGGTTCTTTATTAATAAGCCATGAGAGACATCACAGGAACACGGTTAAAGTGACGCATTTCGGCTCAGTGATACATACATAGGCATGACTTAGGCTTTCAAGTAAAGCCGAAATGTGTCACTTTAACCATGTTCCTGTGATGTCTCTCATGGCTTATTATTAATGAACCATTCCTGAGTTGGGCACTGGACATCCTTCTTTCCTTTACTGATTTCTGGGACGGAGTCCACGTCACCTTCTTTGTTCCGAAAACCAAGCCATGATTGTCAATGGCTTGTATCTGTTTTTTTTTTTTGTTTTTTTGCTCTAATCCATTCGGTATCTAAGTTAGCTATTATACTACACAAAATCTGAGTAAGGTTTGCTGTTTTTTGGATAAAAGTAGCTTGGAAAACTTGCCATTATCTACCACCAGCAATAAAAATGGACAATTGCAGACAAAAAAAAAAAAAAGGATGAATCCTGGTATTTCCACCATTTAGATTTCAGCAACATTAATAGATTAGACTGCAATAGTATGTACTGCTTGTATTTATTTTGGTTTGGATGTGATGTTGTTTAAGCAACCAGGTATCCCCTAATGCCTCAATGTCAAAAGTGTATTACTTCATAGAACTGTTCAGTAAATTTAACAATGAGTTAACCTTGCCACTGGTTGCTCTGGATCGCAGTGCTTTTGGTTATCTTTAAGATGAAGTGGAATGGGCTCTGTGTAGTATACCCATCATTTGATCTCATCTTATCACCCAACCAGGAGAGATACACTAATGTTGCCTACTTGACCCACTATCAAAGCAAATTTGTTATCCAAATTAGCAGATGCTAGAACTACCTAACACATTATGTTAGGCCCCTTTCACACTATAAAATTCATCCGTTAAAAGATCCGTTATAAACATCCGTTAGAAAAGCCTTAATAACGGATGTTAAACGTCCGTTACAAAATCCCATTCAAGTCTATGGGATTTTTTAATTACCCGTTATAGCCCGTCATGAAGAACGGACGTTATTTGTGACGGAAGAAAAAACGGCACATGCACAAATTTTTCTTCCGTCGCAAGAAACGGGTAAATTAATGGCCGTTATTTTTAACATTGAAGTCTATGGCAAACGGATGAGCCTTTATGTCATCCGTTTGCACCTGGTATATAATATCCGTTATTACTTCTGAGCATGCTCAGAAGAGGTGACATCAGCAGATTCCTGCAGGGCTGAGGGACTACTACTACTCCCGTCATGGAACAGACTTGATTCCATGATGGGAGTAGTAATTCACTGGCTGCAAGAGTCTGCAGACAGCCGGGGAGGCTACATTAGTGTTTGTACTACTACCCCATCATGGAACAGAGTCTGTTCCATGATGAGGGTTGTAGTACAGGGGCTGAGGGATTGATCGCACTGGGTTTCACTTCTGAGACCCGATGGGATCAGAAGTTATCAAGCAGGGCAGCGGGTGGCATGATCCACAACCCTGCGATGTATCAGTGTGTTTTAACTTTCATTTTGAAATCCCCCGCGGGGAGCCCTGAATGGCCGGTACTGAGGAACCAATCAGGGCTCCCAGCAGGAGATTTAAAAATGAACATTGTGAGTAGCAGGGGGGCCATATGTATATTAAACACAAACACACGTATATATATATATATATATATATATATATATATAGTGTCATATATTATATATATTATGCATAGCACTGATCAGTATCTGTAATCTAAAGATTGCAAAAAATAGTCCCCAGTGGGGAATTAAAAAGTGTAAAAAAAATTGTAAAAAAGTTTTTTTTTTTTAAATGTGAAAAGCCCCTCCTCCAATAAAGAATTAAATGGCCACTTTTTCCAATTTTACCTCAAAAAGCGTTAAAAAAAAGAACATATTTTATATCGCCATGGGGAAGATTTATCAAAGGATTTAGACAGTTTTTTCCTGTCTATATTTGTCGCACAGAAAGTCGCAGTCTAAATATGTGCGACTTTTCTGCGACTTTTGCTGTAGAGGATTTTTAGAATATGATGCATGTCTATTTTAGACGGAAATGCATTGGAAAATGCATTGGTGCTGAATTTATCAAGTGCGACTTTTGTGCGACAAGTCGCATCTGCCCAAAATACGCTGAAATGTCAGACCATGTTGGAGCAGGTCTAAATGCAGTTTAAGCTGTAGACCCTGAAGTCTGAGCACAGAATTTATCAAGGGCTGTGAGACCTTTGATAAATTAGGAGCACAATAGACAGGAGACTACCACATACGCTGGTCTATAAGCATACCCAGAATAGACTAGATTAGTAAATGTCCCCTCATGTGCGTAAATGTCTGAACTATCAAAATATTATGATAATGATCCCGTAGGGATAATGATCCCAATTTTTTTAAAATAAAAAAACGAATAATATATGACATATATGCAATCGTGGTACCAATAAAAACTACAGATCACATACATCCCTGTATATGAAAAAATGTGAAAGTTATAGGTGGTCAAAATAGGGCAATTTTAAACATATTTATTTTGTAAAAAAAAAAAAAGTTAGATTTTTATTTTAAAGCAGTACAATAATAGAAAAGTATCTAACCCTGGGTATAGCTTTAATTATATTAATCCACAGAATAAAGAAAACATGTCATTTTTACCGTAAAGTTTACAGCCTGAAAACGAAACCTTACAAAATTTGCAAAATTGCAGTTTTCTTTTCAATTTCCCAACAGAATTAAAAAAATTTTTTGTTAACCCCGCATTTAGATGCTGCAATAAACTATGATTGCAGTGTCCAAAGGGTTAATGCCGGGTATTGGGCTGATCGGCTGACGATGATGATGCCCGGCATTAACCGTTGGTCCTTGTTGCTCATAGCATCCGGGACCCACCGAGTATGAAACGTTCTCAGTTCGTGAGCATGCTTCCAACCCCGGTAATGGGACCAGGGCGTGCAGGTATGCCCTCGGTCTTTAAGAACCAAGACGCAAGAGCGTACCTGTATGCCCTTCATTCTTGATGGGTTAAGTCCTCTAAAGGGAATAATAACACAAGTGAAAAAATATATGAAAATAATTGAATGATGTGTTTTCACTGTCACACAACAAGCATTAGGGTATGTTCACACAGGCAAAAAAAAAACTCTTAAACTCCCACAAAAATTCCTCAAAAAACGCATTGGTTTCATCACCCATTGACTTCAATGGGGATTGCTCAAACAGTATGAGGGCACTTAAAAAAAGAAGTGACATATTACCACTGCAGAGCTATTCCACTTGGAAGATTACATTAAAGGAGTATTCCAGGCAAAAACTTTTTTTTATATATCAACTGGCTCCGGAAAGTTAAACAGATTTGTAAATTACTTCTATTAAAAAATCTTAAACCTTCCAATAGTTATTAGCTTCTGAAGTTTTCTGTCTAACTGCTCAATGATGATGTCACGTCACGGGAGCTGTGCATGATGGGAGAATATCCCTTGCATGATGGGAGACTGCATTATTTCCTGTTGGACTCCCCCTGTGGGACCCTTCGTGTATATAATGTTTATGGTCGTAACACTGTTTTCTTTTCCTCCTTGGATTAATTGATTCTGGCAGATTCTATGTCCTCTAAAGTCATTGGCGGTGATTTCAACACCGTTCTGGATGCGCATGAGGATAGGTCCTCTATGGTGGGAGACCTAACTGTCCCTTGCGGTGCATTGCAACAAGACAAGGCACTAACTCCACTCCTTGACCATACTGCAATGGTTGATCCCTGGCATTTGCTCAACCCCACGGATAGACAATACACATTCTATTCTCATGCACAATCCTCCTGGTCATGGATTGACCATATACTTGTACACACTTACTTGATCCCATTGGTCATAGAGTCTCAGATTGAAGATATGGTGATCTCTGATCACTCTCCATTATCTCTGGTACTCTCGGACCGATTTCCAAAAGGTAGTGACTTTGTATGGCGTTTTCCAGCACATCTCTACAAAGATAACGCTTTTCAGCACCACTAAGGGTGGTGGTTGGAATATAATGTAGACAACGAGGCTCACAGGGATAATCCAGCTCTATTCTGGGATGCAGCTAAAGCGGTCCTTAGAGGGCATATCATTTCTTATGTTGCAGGGGAAAAAAGAGATGTGGCCACTAAATACTCCCAAGCAAGTGACTCTCTCAGACAGGTGTACACATGTTTTCTTGCTGACCCCACACCCCTGAATAAAACCGCATGGGTAGCGGCTAAGGATGTTTTTGATGGATGGCAGGAGCGAATACTGATTTTCAGGCTTTACTACACAGACTTGGTAATAAATCAGGACACCTTTTGGCAAACTTAGCTAGAGGCCAGCATCCCCCAGCTCGTGTTTTATCATTGCGTGACTCCACAGGAAGTCTCCTTACAAACCCCCTTCATATTGTGGACTATATGGGCCGTTATTATGCGGATTTCTATGCCCGCACCTCCCCTTCCCAATTGCCACTGGATAACTTGCTCACTAAGGTCTCCCTTCCAAAATAAACCCCCACACAGCTGGACACTTTAAATGCCCCAATTACCCCTGGAGTGGTCACAGAATACATTAAGCTCCTTCCCAACTTTAAAGCGCCGGGTTCGGATGGCCTGACTGGGGAGTTTTATAAACTCCTTCAGGACCAGGTTGCTGATACTCTTTCAGCTCTTTTTAATGTGGCGCTGCGGGGGGGAGGGGGGTCTGGGCTTATCGGATTCTGCCTCCATATCTTATGTCTGCTGATTATCTAAACCTAATAAAGACCCATTAGACCATGGATCTTATGGACCCAGTTCATTAATCAATGTAGATTCTAAACTTCTTTCTAAGATTATGGCAGATAGGCTTTCCCTACTTTTACCTGCTCTCATTTCCCTGGTTCAAACTGGTTTAGTTAGGAACAGGTTGGCGGTTCTGAATCTCCACACTGTTCCCTCAGTTCTTGATATTGCCCATCAACGATATAGCCAATCCGGATGTCCAACTTCATTAACTCTAGATGCCGAAAAGGCCTTCGACAATGTGAGCTGGTATTGGCTAGATTGGCTAGACTAGGTGCTGGATGCTATGGGAATACACGGGGAGTTCCGGACTCTGCTGACCGCTTTATATGCCAGTCCGAAATCGAGAATCTCTCTGCCAGGTTTTCTATCTGCTTTTTTTCCATTACATAAAGGTACGCATCAGGGATGCCCGCACTCCCTGCTGCTCTTTGATATTGCCCTGGAGCCTCTGGCTCGTTATCTCACTACCACACCAGCTTTCTCGGGGGTGTCGGTGGGCTCCTGGTAGGTGCGGGTGTCCTTGTTTGTGGACGATATTATTTTATATTTAGCGGATCCTGTTCAAACCGTCCCCACCATTATACAGATTCTCAACATGTTTGGTACATATTCCGGATACCGGATTAATGCCAACAAATCTGAACTACTACCTCTCAAACGCCCCTCCACACGATACCTCTCTGCACTTTCTACTCTAGGTAACCCTATTGCCACCCATTCTATTACTTATTTAGGGATAAAAATAGGTAAATCTCCCATGCTAGTGGTGCAATCTGAATTGCACCACTGGCATCGTCTACCCTTGTCTCTTTTGGGTCGCTGCCATCTAATCAAGATATGTAGCTTCTCACTGCTTTACCCTCTCCAAACGATTTCCCTTTTGTTGGAACATACTGATGCTCTTACCTTAACATCTACATTCACGAGAATTATCTCGTCGGGTAAGAAGCCAAGAATTGCATTACGGACACTTATGCTGTCCACATATGATGGAGGTGGGGTGAACTTTCCTGATATAAGGGGGTATAACCTAGTGTGTGTCTTTAGACACATCATGGATTGGTTTCAAAACACTTCCGTCTATTCTAATACTCCCCACGAGATGTAACTTGCTTCCCCTTGACATCCTATAGCGCTACTTCACTGCCCAATTTCTTTGCTCCCGCCATCCATCTAAAAATGGATAACATTGTTACCTGGAAGACTATTCGAAAATGCATGAAGCTATCTTACTGTTGTTCGAAATATCTGTCCCCCTGGCATACCCTGGAGTTCTCGGAAGGCCAAAATATTGTTCTGTTCTGTGTGTGGAGACAGAGGGGGATCAATGCCTTATGTGACTGTTACGCCGAGCGCTCCGGGTCCCCGCTCCTCCCCGGAGCGCTCGCTACACTCTCGCTACTGCAGCGCTCCGGTCAGATCCACTGACCCGGTGCGCTGCGATACCGCCTCCAGCCGGGATGCGATTCGCGATGCGGGTGGCGCCCGCTCGCGATGCGCACCCCGGCTCCCGTACCTGACTCGCTCTCCGTCGGTCCTGTCCCGGCGCGCGCGGCCCCGCTCCCTAGGGCGCGCGCGCGCCGGGTCTCTGCGATTTAAAGGGCCACTGCGCCGCTGATTGGCGCAAGTGGTTCTAATTAGTGTGTTCACCTGTGCACTCCCTATGTATACCTCACTTCCCCTGCACTCCCTCGCCGGATCTTGTTGCCATTGTGCCAGTGAAAGCGTTTCCTTGTGTGTTCCTAGCCTGTGTTCCAGACCTCCTGCCGTTGCCCCTGACTACGATCCTTGCTGCCTGCCCCGACCTTCTGCTACGTCCGACCTTGCTTCTGTCTACTCCCTTGTACCGCGCCTATCTTCAGCAGTCAGAGAGGTTGAGCCGTTGCTAGTGGATACGACCTGGTCACTACTCTGGTGAAAACCAGTAGTGACTTAGAACCGGTCCACTAGCACGGTCCACGCCAATCCCTCTCTGGCACAGAGGATCCACCTCCTGCCAGCCGGCATCGTGACAGTAAATGGATCCAGACAAACTCTCTGCCGTCTTAGATTGGCCACGCCCCTCCGGACTCCGTGCTATCCAACGTTTTTTGGGGTTCGCCAATTATTACAGACAATTTATTCCACATTTTTCTACCATTGTGGCTCCTATCGTGGCTTTAACCAAAAAGAATGCCAATCCTAAGTCATGGCCTCCTCAAGCGGAAGACGCCTTTAAACAGCTCAAGTCTGCCTTTTCTTCGGCTCCCGTGCTCTCCAGACCTGACCCATCTAAACCCTTCCTATTGGAGGTTGATGCCTCCTCAGTAGGAGCTGGAGCGGTCCTTCTACAAAAAAATTCTTCCGGGCATGCTGTTACTTGTGGTTTTTTTTCTAGGACCTTCTCTCCGGCGGAGAGGAACTACTCCATCGGGGATCGAGAGCTACTAGCCATTAAATTAGCACTTGAGGAATGGAGGCATCTGCTGGAGGGATCAAGATTTCCAGTTATTATTTACACCGATCACAAGAACCTCTCCTATCTCCAGTCTGCCCAACGGCTGAATCCTCGCCAGGCCAGGTGGTCTCTGTTCTTTGCCCGATTTAATTTTGAAATTCACTTTCGGCCTGCCGATAAGAACATTAGGGCCGATGCTCTCTCTCGTTCCTCGGATGCCTCGGAAGTAGAGCTCTCTCCGCAACACATCATTCCTCCTGACTGCCTGATCTCCACTTCTCCAGCCTCCATCAGGCAAACTCCTCCAGGGAAGACCTTCGTCTCTCCACGCCAACGCCTCGGAATCCTCAAATGGGGTCACTCCTCCCATCTCGCAGGTCATGCGGGCATCAAGAAATCCGTGCAACTCATCTCTCGTTTCTATTGGTGGCCGACTCTGGAGACGGATGTTGTGGATTTTGTGCGAGCCTGCACTGTCTGTGCCCGGGATAAGACTCCTCGCCAGAAGCCCGCTGGTCTTCTTCATCCTCTGCCTGTCCCCGAACAGCCTTGGTCTCTGATTGGTATGGACTTTATTACAGACTTACCCCCATCCCGTGGCAACACTGTTGTTTGGGTGGTCGTTGATCGATTCTCCAAGATGGCACATTTCATCCCTCTTCCTGGTCTCCCTTCAGCGCCTCAGTTGGCAAAACAATTTTTTGTACACATTTTTCGTCTTCACGGGTTGCCCACGCAGATCGTCTCGGACAGAGGCGTCCAATTCGTGTCAAAATTCTGGAGGGCTCTCTGTAAACAACTCAAGATTAAATTAAACTTTTCTTCTGCCTATCATCCTCAATCCAATGGGCAAGTAGAAAGAATTAACCAGGTCCTGGGTGATTATTTACGGCATTTTGTTTCCTCCCGCCAGGATGACTGGGCAGATCTTCTACCATGGGCCGAATTCTCGTATAACTTCAGAGTCTCTGAATCTTCCTCCAAATCCCCATTTTTCGTGGTGTACGGCCGTCACCCTCTTCCCCCCTCCCTACTCCCTTGCCCTCTGGTTTGCCCGCTGTGGATGAAATATCTCGTGATCTTTCCACCATATGGAAAGAGACCCAAAATTCTCTCTTACAGGCTTCATCACGCATGAAGAAGTTTGCTGATAAGAAAAGAAGAGCTCCCCCCATTTTTTCTCCTGGAGACAAGGTATGGCTCTCCGCTAAATATGTCCGCTTCCCTGTCCCTAGCTACAAATTGGGACCACGCTATCTTGGTCCTTTCAAAATTTTGTGCCAGATTAATCCTGTCTCTTACAAACTTCTTCTTCCTCCTTCTCTTCGTATTCCTAATGCCTTTCACGTTTCTCTTCTTAAACCACTCATCATCAACCGTTTCTCTCCCAAACTTGTTTCTCCCACTCCTGTTTCCGGCTCCTCGGACATCTTCTCCGTAAAGGAGATACTGGCCTCCAAGAAGGTCAGAGGGAAAACTTTTTTTTTGGTCGATTGGGAGGGTTGTGGTCCTGAAGAGAGATCCTGGGAACCTGAGGACAATATCCTAGACAAAAGTCTGCTCCTCAGGTTCTCAGGCTCTAAGAAGAGGGGGAGACCCAAGGGGGGGGGGGTACTGTTACGCCGAGCGCTCCGGGTCCCCGCTCCTCCCCGGAGCGCTCGCTACACTCTCGCTACTGCAGCGCTCCGGTCAGATCCACTGACCCGGTGCGCTGCGATACCGCCTCCAGCCGGGATGCGATTCGCGATGCGGGTGGCGCCCGCTCGCGATGCGCACCCCGGCTCCCGTACCTGACTCGCTCTCCGTCGGTCCTGTCCCGGCGCGCGCGGCCCCGCTCCCTAGGGCGCGCGCGCGCCGGGTCTCTGCGATTTAAAGGGCCACTGCGCCGCTGATTGGCGCAAGTGGTTCTAATTAGTGTGTTCACCTGTGCACTCCCTATGTATACCTCACTTCCCCTGCACTCCCTCGCCGGATCTTGTTGCCATTGTGCCAGTGAAAGCGTTTCCTTGTGTGTTCCTAGCCTGTGTTCCAGACCTCCTGCCGTTGCCCCTGACTACGATCCTTGCTGCCTGCCCCGACCTTCTGCTACGTCCGACCTTGCTTCTGTCTACTCCCTTGTACCGCGCCTATCTTCAGCAGTCAGAGAGGTTGAGCCGTTGCTAGTGGATACGACCTGGTCACTACCGCCGCAGCAAGACCATCCCGCTTTGCGGCGGGCTCTGGTGAAAACCAGTAGTGACTTAGAACCGGTCCACTAGCACGGTCCACGCCAATCCCTCTCTGGCACAGAGGATCCACCTCCTGCCAGCCGGCATCGTGACAGTGACCTTATTAATGTCTCAGAGAGACGTAGGTTCACATTTTCTAAATGACTTATGGCATTGGAATGACTTATGGCATCCCCAGATCGCACTTCTTACCATATAATGAGATCCTATCCTGTTTGTATTCCAAGTTACGTGATCAGAGGAGGAACTATCTGTGGATGGCTTTGATTCCCTTCTGTCCTCTACCACAGATAGATCCATAACTTTCCTGTACTCTCGTCTAAGACAATGGTTCCTTCCTTCATCTCCTGGGAAGGTGGGCTAAAATCTTGCATGATCCGACCTTACCCTTTCATATACTGATGGGGTTAGCTGACTTTTGTCACTATATCCACAATGAAAAGTGGAGGGAGATGCAACTCAAGCTGATACATTCAGCGATCTATGCATTTACAAGTCCCCCTTCGTCTGGGAACCCAGACAGGATTACTCATTGCCCAAAATGTCAATCTCCTAAGACTGACCTTTATCGTTGCTTGTGGCTATGCCCCATGGTGACTCAATACTGGAAGAGGGTCTCTACCTTAGTAAATAGGATTTGTTCCTTTGTGGGGGATCTTAGCTGTATAGAGGCACTCTTGAATGTCTCGGTGCCGGGTTCACCGGGTGCCTTTTCTTGCTGCCACCTACCACCTATAGGTCACTCAGTGATTGTTTTAGCGAAACTAGGATTACTGAGATGAATGGCTTTCACCCTCTTCACCCACTATGCCTCATCTTATAGAGTCGCTGAAAAACCTATTTACCTTAGACAGAAATTAGGTGCTCCAACACAAGGAACGTATGGCCCAAAAGTTTTTTCACAAAGTGGAAATTATTCCTTACTCATTACTATGACCCACCTGACCGATCTTTCATTATGCGCCCGTTTATTCATACGCAATGGTACTTACTGACTGGGCTTTCTGATTATCTGGGTGCTCTGAGAGTGACTTAAATCCTGGAGTCGGGATGTCGTGATTTTTTCCACATGGCGGCTGTGTATGTGTATTTGTATTTGTGTCTGTGGTTGTGTTTTTGTCTATTAGTCTTGGTTGTTGTGTCTGTCTTAATGTCTGACCACTTGCTTGTTAGTTACTATTAGTCAGAGTTTCCGTTTTTTGCTTGACTACGTATTCTTATAGGGGGGCATTTATCAAGGGATTTAGAGCTCTTATTTTTGCTTCCAAAAGTCGCAGAAAAAGTCTCATGAGCACCTAAGCAAATTTTTGTGCAACTTTTGTCTGTATGCAAAAACAATGGCTGGGACTGAGCAGACAATCACGGGACCCGGCGGGAAATTTGATCTTACAGCAGGGGATATAGAAACTCTGCAGCATCACTCTGCAGCCACCCGGGACTCCCTCAGACGGGCCGGGAGATGTGCAGGAGTCTGCTGGATGCTATGGGAATACACGGGGAGTTCCGGACTCTGCTGACCGCTTTATATGCCAGTCCGAAATCGAGAATCTCTCTGCCAGGTTTTCTATCTGCTTTTTTTCCATTACATAAAGGTACGCATCAGGGATGCCCGCACTCCCTGCTGCTCTTTGATATTGCCCTGGAGCCTCTGGCTCGTTATCTCACTACCACACCAGCTTTCTCGGGGGTGTCGGTGGGCTCCTGGTAGGTGCGGGTGTCCTTGTTTGTGGACGATATTATTTTATATTTAGCGGATCCTGTTCAAACCGTCCCCACCATTATACAGATTCTCAACATGTTTGGTACATATTCCGGATACCGGATTAATGCCAACAAATCTGAACTACTACCTCTCAAACGCCCCTCCACACGATACCTCTCTGCACTTTCTACTCTAGGTAACCCTATTGCCACCCATTCTATTACTTATTTAGGGATAAAAATAGGTAAATCTCCTATGCCAGTGGTGCAATCTGAATTGCACCACTGGCATCGTCTACCCTTGTCTCTTTTGGGTCGCTGCCATCTAATCAAGATATGTCTTGTAGCAAGTAGCGGGTGTGAGATGTGCGGCGTGGGCAGGTGGGAAACAAGTGGGGGCCCGAACGGCTGCACAGTGATGCCAGCCCGGGCTCCTTTCAACACATAATGGCGCCGGCGAGTATCTCTATCCATATGTAATTTCACATTTCCTTCTGGATCCCGTAAATGGCCGGGACTGAGCAGACAATCACGGGACCCGGCGGGAAATTTGATCTTACAGCAGGGGATATAGAAACTCTGCAGCATCACTCTGCAGCCACCCGGGACTCCCTCAGACGGGCCGGGAGATGTGCAGGAGTCATCCCTTCCATCCCTCAGCGCTGCGGTACACACTGGGGGATGGCAGGGACAGCTCCTGCACATCTCCGGGCCTGGC
Source organism: Hyla sarda (assembly GCF_029499605.1). Lineage (NCBI taxonomy): Eukaryota > Metazoa > Chordata > Amphibia > Anura > Hylidae > Hyla > Hyla sarda. The sequence continues at coordinate 186,557,001 of NC_079189.1, forward strand.
TGCGGGAGTCCCAGGGGGCTGCAGTGTTATGTCAGCCTGGGCTCCCTTTGCTACAGTGCCGTACAGTTTACTGTAATTTAAAATTTCTCGCCAGGTCCCATGTCACAGGACCCAGATATATGAAAATGCAGTGATTTTCTTATCACCCCCGGCCAGGGAGCAGAGCACATTACCGCCTGCTTATCTTGCTTGCTTGTCACCCACAGCGCTGCACGACTACAACTCTCAGCATGCCCTTACAGTAAGGACATGCTGGGAGTTGTAGTCCTGCAGCGAGGGGCAGATGACATGATGGTCACTCACCCATACCGCACAGCTACAACTCCTAGCATGTCCTTACTGTAAAAGCATGCTGGGAGTTGTAGTCCTGCAGTGAGGGCAGGGGACAAGCTTGTCACTCGCCAGCACATCTCACGCACTGCACGACTACAACTCCCAGCATGTCCTTTCTGTAAGGGCATGCTGGGAGTTGTAGTCGTGCGGAGCAGGTGATGTGAGAGCTGGTGACAATAAATGTATTAACTCCTTAAGGACTTAGGACGTACCTGTACGTGCTGAGCCCGCTCCCGGTGTTAAAAACGGGCTCACGCCGTGACCCCGCATCACACCGGGCCGGTCCCGGCTGCTATTCACAGCCGGGACCCTGGGCTAACAGCGTGCGGCACCGATCGTTGTGCCGCGCGCTGTTAACCCTTCAGACGCGGCAATCAAAGTTGACCGCCGCGTCTGAAAACGAAAGTAAATGCTTCCCGGCAGCTCAGTCGGGCTGATCGGGACATCACGATAAAATCGCGATGTTCCGATCAGCTGGGACACAGGTCTCCTTACCTGTGTCTGCAGCGTCCGATCTGGGTTTGATTGCTCCAAGCCTGAACTACAGGCTTGAGCAATCGAGCCCCTATCTCGCTGATCCGTGCAGAGCTATGGCTCTGCAGGGATCAGCATAGGAGATCAGTGTGTGCAGAGCTATAACACTGCAAAAAAAAAAAAAGTTAAAAAAAAAAGTTAACAAAGGTCATTTAACCCCTTCCCTAATAAAAGTTCAAATCACCCCATCATTAAAAAAAAAAACTGTGTAAATAAAAATAAACATATGTGGTATCGGCGCGTGCGTAAATGTCCGAGCTATAAAAATATATAATTAATTAAACCGCATGGTCAATGGCGTACGCGCAAAAAAATTTCAAAGTCCAAAATAATGTCTTTTTGGTCATTTTTTATATCATGAAAAATGAATAAAAAGCGATCAAAAAGTCCAATCAATACAAAAATTGTATCACTAAAAATGTCAGATCACGGCGCAAAAACATGAGCCCTCATACCGCCCCATACGCAGAAAAATAAAAAGTTATAGGGATCAGAAGAGGACAATTTTAAACGTATACATTTTCCTGCATGTAGTTATGATTTTTTCCAGAAGTACGACAAAATCAAACCTATATAAGTAGGGTATCATTTTAATTGTATGGACCTACAGAATAATGATCAGGTGTCATTTTTACTGAAAAATTTACTGCATAGAAACGGAAGCCCCCAAAACTTACAAAACTGTGTTTTTTCTTCAATTTCGTCGCACAATGATTTTTTTTTTCGTTTCGCGGTAGATTTTTGGGTAAAATGACTGATATCACTGCAAAGTAGAATTGGTGGCGCAAAAAATAAGCCATCATATGGATTTTTAGGTGCAAAATTGAAAGGGTTATGATTTTTAAAAGGTGAGGAGGAAAAAACGAAAGTGCAAAAAACGAAAACCCCTCAGTCCTTAAGGGGTTAACCTATTTTTTGTGGGGTTTTTTCTTCTCATTTCAGATCTGTGTATCCTGTGGACTCCTTCAGATTCGATGGACTACGTCAATGACCAGCATTTTTTTTTGTTTAATGTTCATAAAATGGTTAATGAGGGCTTGTGGGGGAGTGTTTTTTTTGGAATAAATTTTTTTTAAACGTGTTGTGTTTTTTAAATTTATTTATTTCCTTTATAGGATTAGTAGTGGAAGCTGTCTAATAGACAGAATGCATTACTAAGCTGGGCTTAGCATTAGACACAAAAACAGCTAGCGCTAACCCCCAATTTTTACGCCGGTACCCTCTGCCACAGGGGTGCAAGGAAGAGTCGGTACCAACAGGCCTGGAGTGTCAAAAATGGCGCTCCTAGGCGGTAACAGGCTGACATTATGTAGGCTGTAGAGGGACAGTAGCAATGGTCCTCGCCCACCCTGGTAACGTCAGGCTGTTGCTGCTTGGTTGGTATTTGGCTGAGAACAAAAATAGGGGGAACCTTTGTGGTTTTTTTTTGTTTTTTATATTTAATTATTTATGAAAAAACACATAGGGTTCCCCCTATTTTATTCTTAGCCAGATACCAACCAAGCAGCAACAGCCTGATGTTACCAGGGTGTGCGAGGACCATTGTTACTGGCCCTCCCCAGCATAAATAACATCAGCATGTTACCATCTAGGCCCAGGAGCGCCATTTTTGACACTCCGGGCCTGTTGGTACCCCTGTGGCAGTGGATACCGGGGTAATAATTGGGGGTTAACGCAAGCTGTTTTTGTGACTAATGTTAAGTTCAGCTTAGTAATGGATTCCGTCTATAAGACGGCTTCCACTACTAAGCCTGTCAAGTTAAAAAAAAACACTCCCCACAAGCATTCTTTAACCATTTTATTAACATTAAACAAAAAAAACGCTGGTCACTGTACTCCTCCAAATCTAAAGTAATCCACAGGACAAAAGGATCTGAAATGAGAAGTAAAAAACAAACAAAAAATTACTAAATACATTTAGGGAGAAAAAAGTGGTAAAAAATTTAATAAACACACACATACACACATAACTATATATATATATATATATATATATATATATATATATATATATATATATGTAAAAAAAGAAAATGGCAGCAGCACACTTGGTCAACGAAATGGAGGCTCTTAGCGCACTTTTTGATCAAAACGTGTCCCCCATCCACCACGCGGAGGTGGCCTCTTATCGGATGGGTCCCTAAACACTCACCTACCTCAGGCTGGGTGACATGTTGGATCCACTAACGATCCAAACCACCTCCTGTGAAAATAGGGGAGGGGATGCACGGCTACAGAGGGAGCCACTCCCCCCAAATTTGCACAGCAAAGAAAAAAAAAAAAAAAAAAAAAAAAAATGAAAATGTAGCCAGCACCTAAACCCAATACACGGGTGCACGCTGCTGTGGCAAGTACAAAACATGTAAAAAAAGAAAATGGCAGCAGCACACTTGGTCAACAAAATGGAGGCTCTTAGCGCACTTTTTGATCAAAACGTGTCCCCCATCCACCACGCGGAGGTGGCCTCTTATCGGATGGGTCCCTAAACACTCACCTACCTCAGGCTGGGTGACATGTTGGATCCACTAACGATCCAAACCACCTCCTGTGAAAATAGGGGAGGGGATGCACGGCTACAGAGGGAGCCACTCCCCCCAAATTTGCACAGCAAAGAAAAAAAAAACAAAAAAAAAACTGAAAATGTAGCCAGCACCTAAACCCAATACACGGGTGCACGCTGCTGTGGCAAGTACAAAACATGTAAAAAAAGAAAATGGCAGCAGCACACTTGGTCAACAAAATGGAGGCTCTTAGCGCACTTTTTGATCAAAACGTGTCCCCCATCCACCACGCGGAGGTGGCCTCTTATCGGATGGGTCCCTAAACACTCACCTACCTCAGGCTGGGTGACATGTTGGATCCACTAACGATCCAAACCACCTCCTGTGAAAATAGGGGAGGGGATGCACGGCTACAGAGGGAGCCACTCCCCCCAAATTTGCACAGCAAAGAAAAAAAAACTGAAAATGTAGCCAGCACCTAAACCCAATACACGGGTGCACGCTGCTGTGGCAAGTACAAAACATGTAAAAAAAGAAAATGGCAGCAGCACACTTGGTCAACAAAATGGAGGCTCTTAGCGCACTTTTTGATCAAAACGTGTCCCCCATCCACCACGCGGAGGTGGCCTCTTATCGGATGGGTCCCTAAACACTCACCTACCTCAGGCTGGGTGACATGTTGGATCCACTAACGATCCAAACCACCTCCTGTGAAAATAGGGGAGGGGATGCACGGCTACAGAGGGAGCCACTCCCCCCAAATTTGCACAGCAAAGAAAAAAAAAAAAAACTGAAAATGTAGCCAGCACCTAAACCCAATACACGGGTGCACGCTGCTGTGGCAAGTACAAAACATGTAAAAAAAGAAAATGGCAGCAGCACACTTGGTCAACAAAATGGAGGCTCTTAGCGCACTTTTTGATCAAAACGTGTCCCCCATCCACCACGCGGAGGTGGCCTCTTATCGGATGGGTCCCTAAACACTCACCTACCTCAGGCTGGGTGACATGTTGGATCCACTAACGATCCAAACCACCTCCTGTGAAAATAGGGGAGGGGATGCACGGCTACAGAGGGAGCCACTCCCCCCAAATTTGCACAGCAAAGAAAAAAAAACTGAAAATGTAGCCAGCACCTAAACCCAATACACGGGTGCACGCTGCTGTGGCAAGTACAAAACATGTAAAAAAAGAAAATGGCAGCAGCACACTTGGTCAACAAAATGGAGGCTCTTAGCGCACTTTTTGATCAAAACGTGTCCCCCATCCACCACGCGGAGGTGGCCTCTTATCGGATGGGTCCCTAAACACTCACCTACCTCAGGCTGGGTGACATGTTGGATCCACTAATGATCCAAACCACCTCCTGTGAAAATAGGGGAGGGGATGCACGGCTACAGAGGGAGCCACTCCCCCCAAATTTGCACAGCAAAGAAAAAAAAACTGAAAATGTAGCCAGCACCTAAACCCAATACACGGGTGCACGCTGCTGTGGCAAGTACAAAACATGTAAAAAAAGAAAATGGCAGCAGCACACTTGGTCAACAAAATGGAGGCTCTTAGCGCACTTTTTGATCAAAACGTGTCCCCCATCCACCACGCGGAGGTGGCCTCTTATCGGATGGGTCCCTAAACACTCACCTACCTCAGGCTGGGTGACATGTTGGATCCACTAACGATCCAAACCACCTCCTGTGAAAATAGGGGAGGGGATGCACGGCTACAGAGGGAGCCACTCCCCCCAAATTTGCACAGCAAAGAAAAAAAAAAAAAACTGAAAATGTAGCCAGCACCTAAACCCAATACACGGGTGCACGCTGCTGTGGCAAGTACAAAACATGTAAAAAAAGAAAATGGCAGCAGCACACTTGGTCAACAAAATGGAGGCTCTTAGCGCACTTTTTGATCAAAACGTGTCCCCCATCCACCACGCGGAGGTGGCCTCTTATCGGATGGGTCCCTAAACACTCACCTACCTCAGGCTGGGTGACATGTTGGATCCACTAACGATCCAAACCACCTCCTGTGAAAATAGGGGAGGGGATGCACGGCTACAGAGGGAGCCACTCCCCCCAAAATTTGCACAGCAAAGAAAAAAAAAAAAAAAAAAACTGAAAATGTAGCCAGCACCTAAACCCAATACACGGGTGCACGCTGCTGTGGCAAGTACAAAACATGTAAAAAAAGAAAATGGCAGCAGCACACTTGGTCAACAAAATGGAGGCTCTTAGCGCACTTTTTGATCAAAACGTGTCCCCCATCCACCACGCGGAGGTGGCCTCTTATCGGATGGGTCCCTAAACACTCACCTACCTCAGGCTGGGTGACATGTTGGATCCACTAACGATCCAAACCACCTCCTGTGAAAATAGGGGAGGGGATGCACGGCTACAGAGGGAGCCACTCCCCCCAAATTTGCACAGCAAAGAAAAAAAAAAAAAAAAAAAAAAACTGAAAATGTAGCCAGCACCTAAACCCAATACACGGGTGCACGCTGCTGTGGCAAGTACAAAACATGTAAAAAAAGAAAATGGCAGCAGCACACTTGGTCAACAAAATGGAGGCTCTTAGCGCACTTTTTGATCAAAACGTGTCCCCCATCCACCACGCGGAGGTGGCCTCTTATCGGATGGGTCCCTAAACACTCACCTACCTCAGGCTGGGTGACATGTTGGATCCACTAACGATCCAAACCACCTCCTGTGAAAATAGGGGAGGGGATGCACGGCTACAGAGGGAGCCACTCCCCCCAAATTTGCACAGCAAAGAAAAAAAAAAAAACTGAAAATGTAGCCAGCACCTAAACCCAATACACGGGTGCACGCTGCTGTGGCAAGTACAAAACATGTAAAAAAAGAAAATGGCAGCAGCACACTTGGTCAACAAAATGGAGGCTCTTAGCGCACTTTTTGATCAAAACGTGTCCCCCATCCACCACGCGGAGGTGGCCTCTTATCGGATGGGTCCCTAAACACTCACCTACCTCAGGCTGGGTGACATGTTGGATCCACTAACGATCCAAACCACCTCCTGTGAAAATAGGGGAGGGGATGCACGGCTACAGAGGGAGCCACTCCCCCCAAATTTGCACAGCAAAGAAAAAAAAAAAAAAAAACTGAAAATGTAGCCAGCACCTAAACCCAATACACGGGTGCACGCTGCTGTGGCAAGTACAAAACATGTAAAAAAAGAAAATGGCAGCAGCACACTTGGTCAACAAAATGGAGGCTCTTAGCGCACTTTTTGATCAAAACGTGTCCCCCATCCACCACGCGGAGGTGGCCTCTTATCGGATGGGTCCCTAAACACTCACCTACCTCAGGCTGGGTGACATGTTGGATCCACTAACGATCCAAACCACCTCCTGTGAAAATAGGGGAGGGGATGCACGGCTACAGAGGGAGCCACTCCCCCCAAATTTGCACAGCAAAGAAAAAAAAACTGAAAATGTAGCCAGCACCTAAACCCAATACACGGGTGCACGCTGCTGTGGCAAGTACAAAACATGTAAAAAAAGAAAATGGCAGCAGCACACTTGGTCAACAAAATGGAGGCTCTTAGCGCACTTTTTGATCAAAACGTGTCCCCCATCCACCACGCGGAGGTGGCCTCTTATCGGATGGGTCCCTAAACACTCACCTACCTCAGGCTGGGTGACATGTTGGATCCACTAACGATCCAAACCACCTATAGATAGATATATATATATCGCCCATTTTTTTTAAAGCTGCAAAGTGGTATTCTGAAAACATTTATTGGTTTTTGCTTATGTGTGCTAAAAAAAAATTGTATTCAAGAGTGATTTATTGTTTTTTGCTTATGTTAGCCAAATTTATCAACCCCCTGTGATACTATAATAAATGTGTCATACATAAGCAAAACTAAAGCAAAAAAAAAAACTGCCTTTAGAACTCGCTTACCAAAGCAACGATGATAAATGTCCCCAATAGTAATTTAGTTTCTCCTTTATATGAGATTCCAGTTATGTTACTGACCCTGTCGGGTGCTTTCCTGGACCACAGATCCCAACCTAGTATCTTTCATTATTATGTCTAGCTTGTTGCCCTGCCCCCTACCCTCACAATACAGGCTGGTATCGTCTTTAATTGGAGATATTTGTATTTCTATTTATATTTGTGGATGGAGGGGTAGACCTCGAATGTGCTTTTGGTCCTATGCATCATACTACTGTATTGGCTCCTGACTTATCCCACTGTTCTGTTGGTTGAAGTTATGTACATTGACATGATAAACTAATAAAAATTGTTATTTCATAAACACGTGCCAAAACAGCACGTCAGAGGTGCCCACAATCTACTGAGCAGGGTCTACAGTGAAGAACTCATGATTCACCCCAGAGCTGCAAAAGAGGAGATGGTAATTGACACCTTATCTTCATTTCTCAAATGGATCGTGATTGGACTAGGAATTCTAGCAATCTGTTTTTGTGCATGGTTACGGTACCTAAAAGATTTTTGTGCTAAACATGCACACAAAATTCCAGTTGACAAAATGTTCGCTTTGTATGCCAAGCCAGAAGTGGCCAAATAAAATACCACCAGTCATTAAGTCATCATAAGGAGGCCTGAGTGACAGGAATAACATGCTTACTATAACATCATGAGCTTTATGTTGTAAATAAATATGTGTGTTTTAAAGCTGAAGCTTCTTATATTATTTAATATGACTGTCTATTTATGTATAGGTTTTTCTTTTAGCTAAGTAAGATATCTACAATAACATGTAAAAAGCAGAGAAAAAAGGCAGGGATCAACCTATGTCAATATAATGTACATGGGGGCTACCTAAGCATTAAAGAAGATCTGCAACCAAAGAAACGTATCCACAGGATAGGGAGAAGTGTCTGGGATCCCCCGCGATCTCCTGTACGGGGCCCCGGCTCTGTTGTGGCTCTCCAGTGCAGGAGGCGTGCTGACGACTCGTGCATTAGCTTAAGGATAGGGGATACGTTTTTTGATTGCGGGGGTATGACCACTGGGACCCCCCGCTATTTCCCGTATGGGGCTCTAACTCTGGCTCCACATGGCACATGTAGACCACCGCACGAAGTGGCGGCCGACACAACCCATCAATGCCGGAGATCCGAATGCAGCACTCTGGCTCTACCATAGAGCTGCACTGAGGGGGGCTGTCGGCCGTCGCTTTGTGTGGTAGTCAAACACGCCCCATTTAGGAGGACAGCCAGGGCCTTTACAAGATTGCACGCGGTCCCAGTGATCAGACCCCCCATGATCTGACACTTATCCCCTATTCTTGGGATACGGGATATGTTTTTCATATTGTAGATGTAACCCCTTAAGGACCCAGCCATTTTACACCTTAGGACCCGGCAATTTTTTGCACACCTGATCACTGTCACTTTAAACATTAATAACTCTGGAATGCTTTTAGTTATCATTCTGATTCCGAGATTGTTTTTTTGTGACATATTCTACTTTAACATAGTGGTAACATTTTGTGGTAACTTGCATCCCAAAATTTTATGAAAAATTTGAAAATTTAGCATTTTTCTAACTTTGAAGCTCTCTGCTTGTAAGGAAAATGGATATTCCAAATAATTTTTTTTATTCACATATACAATATGTCCACTTTATGTTTGCATTATATAATTGACGTGTTTTTACTTTTGGAAGACACCAGAGGGCTTCAAATTTCAGCATTAGAAATACCCCACAAATGACCCGTTATAAAAACTGCACCCCCCAAAGTATTCAATATGACATTCAGTCAGCGTTTTAACCCTTTAGGTGTTTCACAGGAATAGCAGCAAAGTGAAGGAGAAAATTCACAATCTTCATTTTTTACACTCGCATGTTCTTGTAGACCCAATTTTTGAATTTTTACAAGGGGTAAAAGGAGAAAATGTATACTTATATTTGTAGCCCAATTTCTCTCGAGTAAGCACATACCTCATATGTCTATGTAAATTGTTCGGCGGGCACAGTAGAGGGCTCAGAAGCAAAGGAGCAACAAGGGGATTTTGGAGAGTACGTTTTTCTGAAATGGTTTTTGGGGGGCATGTTGCATTTAGGAAGCCCCTATGGTGCCAGAACAGCAAAAAAAAAACACAAATGGCATACCATTTTGGAAACTAGACCCCTTGAGGAACGTAACAAGGAATAAAGTGAGCCTTAATACCCCACAGGTGTTTCACGACTTTTGCATATGTAAAAAAATTTAACATTTTTGCAAAGGTTAATAGCAGACAATACCCCCCAAAATTTGTAACCCCATCTCTTCTGAGTATGGAGGTAACCCATAAGTTGACCTGAAGTGCACTACGGGCGAACTACAATGCTCAGAAGAGAAGGAGTTATATTTGGCTTTTTGAGAGCAAATTTTGCTCGGGGGCATGTTGCATTTAGAAAGCCATTATGGTGCCAGGACAGCAAAAAATACCCACATGGCATACCATTTTGGGAACTAGACCCCTTGAGGAACGTAACAAGGAATAAATTGAGCCTTAACACCCCACAGGGGTTTCACGACTTTTGCATACGTAAAAAATGAAATATATATTTTTCACTAAAATGTGTGTTTCCCCCCCCCAAATTTCACATTTTTGCAAGGATTAATAGCAGAAAATACCCCCCAAAATTTGTAACCCCATCTCTTCTGAGTATGGAGGTACCCCATAAGTTGACCTGAAGTGCATTACGGGCGAACTACAATGCTCAGAAGAGAAGGAGTCATATTTGGCTTTTTGAGAGCAAATTTTTCTCGGGGGGGCATGTCGCATTTAGGAAGCCCCTATGGTGCCAGGACAGCAAAAAATACCCACATGGCATACCATTTTGGAAACTAGACCCCTTGAGGAACGTAACAAGGAATAAATTGAGCCTTAATACCCCACAGGGGTTTCACGACTTTTGCATACGTACAAAATAAAATATATATTTTTCACTAAAATGTGTGTTTCTCCCCCAAATTTCAAATTTTTGCAAGGATTAATAGCAGAAAATACCCCCCCAAAATTTGTAACCCCATCTCTTCTGAGTATGGAGGTACCCCATAAGTTGACCTGAAGTGCACTATGGGCGAACTACAATGCTCAGAAGAGAAGGAGTCATATTTGGCTTTTTGAGATCAAATTTTGCTCGGGGGGCATGTCGCATTTAGGAAGCCACTATGGTGCCAGGACAGCAAAATAACCCCCACATGGCATACCATTTTGGAAACTAGACCCTTTGAGGATCGTAAAAAGGGGTACAGTGAGCATTTACCTCCCCACAGGTGCCTGTCAGATCTTTGGAACAGTGGGCTGTACACATTTTTTAATTTGCACAGCCCACTGTTCCAAAGATCTGTCAGACACCAGTGGGGGGTAAATTCTCACTGCACCCCTCATTACATTCCATGAGGGGTGTAGTTTGCAAAATGGGGTCACATGTGTTTTTTTTTTTTTTTTTGCGTTTGTCAAAACCGCTGTAACAATCAGCCACCCCTGTGCAAATCACCTCAAATGTACATGGTGCACTCTCCCTTCTGGGCATTGTTGTGCGCCCCCAGAGCACTTTGCGCCCACATATGGGGTATCTCTGTATTCGGGAGAAATTGCATTACAAATTTTGGGGGGCTTTTTTCCCTTTTACCTCTTGTCAAAATGAAAAGTATAGGGCAACAGCTAAGTTAGGAAGCAGACAATGTTTCCCAACCAGTGTGCCTCCGGTTGTTGCAAAACCACTACTCCCAAACATTCTCAGGCATGCTGGAAGTAGTAGTTCGGCAACATTTTTAGAGCCAGATGTTGCCGAACTACAACTCCCAGCATGCTTGGAGTTGTAGTTTTGCAACATGTGGAGGACTACAGTTTGCAGACCACTAATACAGTGGTTCCCAATCTGTGCCCTTCCAGATGTTGCAAAACTACAACTCCCAGTATGCCAAAACTGTCCAGGCATGCTGGGAGTTGTAGTCCTGCAACATCTGAAGGGCCAGATGTTACAGAACTACAACTCCCAGCATGCCTGGACAGTAAGGGCATGCTGAGGATGTGTAGTTTTGCAACATCTGGAAGGGCACAGTGGTCTCCAAACTGCGGACCTCCAGATGTTGCAAAACTGCAACTCCCAGCATGCCCAGATGCCAAGGGCTGTCTGGGCATGCTGGGAGTTGTAGTGTAGAGGGACCAGATGGAGCAGTCCAGATCGCTTTACGGCGGTCTGGAGTGCTGAAAAGGTCCTGCAATGCCACCGAAGATCCACTCACCTGTCGCCACCGCCGCCGTCTCCGCCGCCAGGATCCGGGTCTTCAGGGACGAGGTAAGTACCGGGGCCGGGCCCCAGCACTCCCCTGTCCCCCGCCGCGTCCTCCGGCCATCCTCCCGTTCTCTCCGGACTTCCAGGGGCCGGGCAGGGTGGGAGGAAGTAACTGCCCCCCCCTGTGATTGGTCGGTTAGCTAACCGAGGAATCGCAGGGGATAGGAGGAGGTGGCAGGCTTGCCACCTCGCTCCTATACTTCAGCATGGTCCTGGCTGTCTGTGACAACCGGGATCATGCAAAATTACCGGGCGGTCGGGTCCCAGAGACCCGATCAGCCGGTATCGCCGCACATCTCAGGGGCGATTTCCCTCGCGATTTGCGAGGATCGCCGATATGGGGGGCCTACACGGCCCCCCTCGGCGTTTGCCCTGGATGCCTGCTGAAGCATTTCAGCAGGCATCCGCTTCCGATCTCTGCCCAGCACGCGGCAGGGACCGGAAAATGCCAGGACGTACTCATACGTCATGGGTCCTTAAAGCCCAGGGTGCTGAGACGTATGCATACGTCATGGGTCCTTAAGGGGTTAAAGGGGTACTCCACTGGAAAACATGTTTTTTTTTAAATCAACTGAAATTTAACAGAAAGTTAAACAGATTTGTAAATTACTTCTCCTTAAAAATTGTAATCCTTCCAGTACTTATCAGCTGCTGTATGCTCTGCAGAAAGTTCTTTTCTTTTTGAATTTCCTTTCTGCCCGACCACAGTGCTCTCTGCTGACACCTCTGTCCATTTTAGGAACTGTCCAGAGTAGGAGCAAATCCCCATAGCAAACCTATCCTTCTCTGGACAGTTTCTAAAATGGAGAGAGCACTGTGGTCAGACAAAAAGGAAATTCAAAAAGAAAAGACAAGGTATCATAGGTTATCTGCATGAAAAGGGCAGGGGCTCAAGCCCCCTTTTGAGGCTATGTGTGCACATCCCTGATCACATATATGACATACAAAAAAAACACTACCCACCCTGTGTCACAATCCCTAAAGGCACAGAATGTTGGCACAGGTAACACAGTGGATTTTGAGCACTAACTACCCGATGTTATGTTTACGCCACTATGGTGGGATATCCAGAATTTGATTGGAAAACGTAATGCCCTGTTGTCAGTGTGTAACCGACATGCAATCATTATTACTAATATTTAGACTCCCTGATCATGGACACTGAAAACTTAGGTCTAAATGGAAACATTTGGCAGATGAAACATTGCTTCAGATGATTTTGCATTAACATCTCTTTCCTATTGCTTTTAAAATGACCGGCTATTTACATTATTACACCAGGGGAATAAACTGAGAATACCATTCCTTATTTGTAAATGTTGGGATTACAGTGTTTAGCATCCTCTGCCTCTATTAAACATCCATATCATGTCATATCATGTACTTCATATTACAATTACAAAAAAAAAAGATCTCTCTAAAATTAAAGAGCCAAGCTTTCCAGTAATGTGCAACTACAGTAAAAAAAAAATAAAAGCAAAAAAAAAAAAAAAAGTGCAATAACCAGAGTCTTTAAATATAAAATAATTAAAGGGTTTATCCAGGAAAAAACTTTTTTATATATAAATCAACTGGCTCCAGAAAGTTAAACAGATTTTTAAATGACTTCTATTAAAAAAATCTTAATCCTTTCAGTACTTATGAGCTTCTGAAGTTAAGGTTGTTCTTTTCTGTCTAAGTGCTCTCTGATGACACCTGTCTCGGGAAACGCCCAGTTTAGAAGAGGTTTGCTATGGGGATATGCTTCTAAACTGGGCGGTTCCCGAGACACGTGTCATCAGAGAGCACTTAGACAGAAAAGAACAACCTTAACTTAAGAAGCTCATAAGTACTGAAAGGATCAAGATTTTTTAATAGAAGTCATTTACAAATCTGTTTAACTTTCTGGAGCCAGTTGATATATATGAAAAAAGTTTTTTCCTGGATAACCCCATTAACCCCTTAAGGACGCAGGACGTAAATGTACGTCCTGGTGAGGTGGTACTTAACGCACCAGGACGTACATTTACGTCCTAAGCATAACCGCGGGCATCGGAGCGATGCCCGTGTCATGCGCGGCTGATCCCGGCTGCTAATCGCAGCCAGGGACCCGCCGGCAATGGCCGACGCCCGCGATCTCGCGGGCGTCCGCCATTAACCCCTCAGGTGCCGGGATCAATACAGATCCCGGCATCTGCGGCAGTTCGCGATTAAAATGAACGATCGGATCGCCCGCAGCGCTGCTGCGGGGATCCGATCATTCATAACGCCGCACGGAGGTCCCCTCTCCTTCCTCCGTGCGGCTCCCGGCGTCTCCTGCTCTGGTCTGTGATCGAGCAGACCAGAGCAGAAGATGACCGATAATACTGATCTGTTCTATGTCCTATACATAGAACAGATCAGTATTAGCAATCATGGTATTGCTATGAATAGTCCCCTATGGGGACTATTCAAGTGTAAAAAAAAATGTAAAAAAATCCCCTCCCCCAATAAAAAAGTAAAACGTCCGTTTTTTCCTATTTTACCCCCAAAAAGCGTAAAAAACATTTTTTATAGACATATTTGGTATCGCCGCATGCGTAAATGTCCCAACTATTAAAATAAAATGTTAATGATCCCGTACGGTGAACGGCGTGAACGAAAAAAAATTTAAAAAGTCCAAAATTCCTACTTTTTTAATACATTTTATTTAAAAAAAAATTATAAAAAATGTATTAAAAGTTTTTTTTATGCAAATGTGGTATCAAAAAAAAGTATAGATCATGGCGCAAAAAATGAGCCCCCATACCGCCGCTTATACGGAAGAATAAAAAAGTTATAGGTCATCAAAATAAAGGGATTATAAACGTACTAATTTGGTTAAAAAGTTTGTGCGCAACAATAATATAAAAGTATATAATAATGGGTATCATTTTAATCGTATTGACCCTCAGAATAAAGAACACATGTCATTTTTACCAGAAATTGTACGGCGTGAAAACAAAACCTTCCAAAATTAGCAAAATTGCGTTTTTCGTTTTAATTTCCCCACAAAAATAGTGTTTTTTGGTTGCGCCATACATTTTATGATATAATGAGTGATGTCATTACAAAGGACAACTGGTCGCACAAAAAACAAGCCCTCATACTAGTCTGTGGATGAAAATATAAAAGAGTTATGATTTTTAGAAGGCGAGGAGGAAAAAATGAAAACGTAAAAATTAAATTGTCTGAGTCCTTAAGGCCAAAATGGGCTGAGTCCTTAAGGGGTTAAAGTAGTACAGTTTGACCACTTTAAAATAACCACCTGTCACATCGAGTCTCTCCGGGGATCTAGCAGTTCTGTTTCCTCCTGTGTACACAGCAGGTGTCATTGATTACCCTGATAATGCCCCTACAGCTGGGACTCTCCCAGACCTATCAAAGGGTGAGGAGCCTGGTCCAATAGCATTTGGTCCCAGCATCTATACCTCTCTAGGCTGACTATTTATTCTCCACTCACTTCAGTGTTCCTTGCCTGAAGTATTGGATCCTTCCTTGTAACTGGCTTTGTGCTCGTATCTCCTGGTTTACCTGCATTTATTCTTGGCTTGTTATTTGACTTCTCTTTTGCTTACTGTTACTGTACTGCTCCCCTATCTCTGTTACTGCCGCCTAATTGAAATACATTGAGTTTGTGCTTCTTGTGTTTATCCTGTTTGCTGTTCAGTTTGTTGTTAACCCATTGTGTCCTGACCTGATCCCTGACTTTTCTACTGTATTTGTGTTTTATTGTATTGACATCACTACACTTTGCACTCATTCAGTATAGGAAATGTCACCCATTTGAGAGGTCTGTTGCTTAGGGCAGATCATAAAGTAGGCAGGAATAGAGGCATTGGGTGAGCTCAGGGCTTCACCTATCTCTGTCCAAAGTGACACCACCCCAAATTGCATTGAAAAGTGAAAATCGAAAATCTGTCATAGAATGTCTGGTCTGGATTAAGGGGTGGTTTTCTCAAAGAGAGGGTCTTTTGGAGATGGCTTTTTATCATTTGCTCTGAAATGTTTACAATTTGAAGGAAAAAAAAATCTGGATATTACAACCAATATATTCCAATTCCATTTATTTTCAAATGTAGTGGTTCAACCAATAACATCTGTCCACCCTCACCCATCATAAACAAAAAATAATATGAAATATGTATTTTTTTCCCGGTTGTTTTAAAAGATTTTTGAAAGCCTACTTTATTTTGTTAGATTAACCCTTCAGAGTGGTGACAAGGGAATTTCAGTGCTCTTTCTGCTGTTATTGATCTCCTGAGAGTCCCCTCCACAATAGATAGCTATTTCTCATTGTCCCGATTTCAGGGGGGGAGACCAGGACTTAGCTGTTTGCTTGTAGTACACACACAGGCACTTCCTCCCTTAGTGCATTCCCCTATATGCTTTACCCTGATATAGTGCCCATAGTAACAAAAGTTCTATGAGCAGGCTTTGCTGGTGGATGATTTACACAGTGTATTACTATAGATGGCATGTGGAGAAGAGAAGGGTTTACTGAAGTATTGGGATTGCATGGTGCTGTGTCAGCAGAAATGCAATTAACAGCAAAAGAGGGGAGAGAGGAGAGATTACACTATGGCACTGTGAACGTACAGCAGTAGATACACTGCTATTTACACATGGGATAATGCGGCACACTTTACTGGTAATAGATTTCAGGGTAAAATCCACGCAAACATTGTAATATACTGTATATCAGTATCAAAGACTCTATTGACCTTCGTTCCAGGGGTGAAAATTCGGACAGATTCTGAAACCAGCTGTTATTTTCACAGGAAACAGTTTGTGGCAGTATTGAAATTCGGGAGCACAGTGTGTGAAGCTATCATTTTTAGGTGGCACAATATGTGACAGTACTATAGTCAGGGGGTACAGTGCGTGGCACTATAGGAGTTTATTTTAGTATAGAGACTGAGTAAAAGCTAGTGTGAACACACCTGGACCAGCTTTCACCTCTTTCACCAGAATCGTCAGCACGGATACACCAGGGGGTAGATTGGGAAAATGCTGAGAAGGAAAAAGGAAAATGCAGCTTGAAGTTCCAGATAAAACTTGACCTTTATTTGTAAATCATAAAAGCAGTAGTTCACCAAAGCATAGGTACAAAACACAGCGGATCTGATGCGTTTTGGCCTAGTGGACCTTAATCATGAGATCTATGTTTAAAGGGGTACTCCGCTGCTCAGCATTTGGAACAAATTGTGCCGGGAGCTCGTGAAGGGAGCTCGTGACATCATAGCCCCGCCACCTCATGATGTAACGCCGGCTCCCTAGTCACCGGTGGCCCAGACCACAAATCACCCCCCCCCAAAAAAAAAAACACATTTCTAATAAAAACCTGCACCCCCCCAAAAAATACCTCATTACAGTAGAAGTAAAAAAAAAAAAATGCTCTACGCTACATCTACACTACACGATGAAATAAAGTGAAAACACTATACATTTACACACACACTGAAACACAATCCCCCTTCAAAATTAAAATGGCCCCAAGGCTCATTTTGGTAAAGGTGGCATATGCCATGCTTAACTTTGGGACTGCTATCTCATATTCACAGCCCATTGTTACAAAAATATGTCACACCTGTGGGGTCAAAATGCTCACTGCACCCCTTGTTGCATTGTTATAGTGGTATAGTTTTCAAAATGGAGCCATTTGTGGGGGTTTCCACTGTTATGTTACCTTGGGGGCTTTATAAACGTGTAATGGCCCCAAGACTTTTCCTATCCAAATGCACTCTCGAGCAGCCCAGTGGTTCTCCTTCCCTTCTGAGCCCTGTTGTGAGACCAAACAGCACTTTGGGGTGTAAATGCTCACTGCACCTTTTATTACATTTCTTAATGGGTGTAGTTTCCAAAATGCAGGGGGATTCCACTGTCTGGGCTTTGTTAACGTGACAAACTCTCAGCCAAACTCTCAGTCCAAATTCCAATGAGTGCTGCCCTCCATAGTCTACCATCAGGACTATGTGACACCTGGGGATCCCCTATTGAGCGTTGGCATGGATCAGGCTTTCTGATAAGTACATTACACACCTGGACTCTTATTTTGCTTGTGCAGTAGCCATGGCCCTTATTTGAGTGTATCTACTAACATATCACTCTGTTGTATGTACAGCTGTGGCACTTTGGTCTGAATATAATAGCATTACCATTATTACATATACTCACCTGTGTATATGAATCTTACTATATCTTTTGTTTTGAGATATTGGCTGATGTTTTATTATTGCACAGATGCTACTGAATATCTATATGTATATCTAAGACTGATCTCGGTGTTACCACGTATACTGGGTACAAGATACGCAATTATAGCTTCATTTTATTGTTTTACTAGCTGAGTACCCGATGTTGCCCGGTTTTTCCTTCCTAGTCCTTGTTGGGGAGGAAAATCAACAAAGGAGGAAGCTTTTGACCTCATATCCCATCCTCATATATTGTTGTCATATCCCAACCTTATATACCGTCCCCATATCTCATCCTCATATCCCGACCTCATATCCCGACCTCACATCCCAACCTCATATCCCAACCTCATATACCGCCCTCATATCCCGACCTCATATCCCGTCCTGATATCCCGTCCTGATATCCCGTCCTGATATCCCATCCTCATATCCCACCCTCATATCCCGTCCTCATATCCCGTCCTCATATTCTGTCCTCATATCCTGTCCTCATATCCTGTCCTCATATCCCGTCCTCATATTCCGACCTCATATCCCGTCCTCATATCCCATCCTCATAGCCCGACCTCGTATCCCATCCTCACATCCCGTCCTTATAGCCCGTCCTTATAGTCCGTCCTAATATCCCGTCCTCATATCCCATCCTTGTATCCCGTCCTTATGTCCCATCCTCAGGTGGGACTGAGTTGTGATGAAGATATTGTAAGCCGAAAATAGAAGGGGACGTGGCATTTTGGGATGTGGTGTTATTTGCAAGCCAGACTGATGGACAAAAAGGGTAGAAAATAAAAGGGGTGGGTCTTAAACAGTGGGCATGTCTTTGTGAGATGGGGTATGGCATGCGGGAAGGGTGTGGCTTGCAAGCCGGACTGACACATTCACCAGGAGATGCAGAGCAGAGTTTGTGGAGTAAAGTACTGGAAGTCCTATATACTTGCATGGGACTTGAAACAAAAACCCACCTTTTATAAAAGGGTGTAGGTAAGGGTTAATTTAACTATCATATATTTTTATTTGACATATAAGTAACATGTGTAGCAGGTATTATCGAAATATCTCCTGCCATACAGTCCTCCTATCTGGACCTCCTATCCCGACCTCCTATCCCGTCCTCCTATCCCGACCTCCTATCCCGACCTCCTATCCCGACCTCCTATCCCGACCTCCTATCGCGACCTCCTATCGCGACCTCCTATCTCGACCTCCTATCTTGACCTCCTATCCCGACCTTCTATCCTGTCCTCATATACCGTTCTCCTATCTTGACCTCCTATCCCGACCTCATATCCCGTCCACATATCCCGACCTGTAATATGTATACCAGGTATTGCCGTATGGAAGTTATGTGGGAACATATATTTCCCATTGATTTGCATGGGACTTTAACTCCTTAAGGATGCAGCCCATTTTCACCTCTAGGACGAAGCCCTTTTTTGCAAATCTGACCACTGTCACTTTAAACATTAATAACTCTGGAATGCTTTTACTTATCATTCTGATTCTGAGATAGTTTTTTCGTGTCATATTCTACTTTAACATAGTGGTAAATTTTTGTGGTAACTTGCATCCTTTCTTGGTGAAAAATCCCCAAATTTGATGAAAAAATTTAAAATTTAGCATTTTTCTAACTTTGAAGCTCTCTGCTTGTAAGGAAAATTGATATTCCAAACAATTTTTTTTTGGATCACATATACAATATGTCTACTTTATGATTGCACCAGAGGGCTTCAAAGTTCAGCAGCAATTTTCCAATTTTTCACAACATTTTCAAACTCACTATTTTTCAGGGACCAGTTTAGGTTTGAAGGGGATTTGAAGGGTCTTCATATAAGAAATACCCCATAAATGACCCCATTATAAAAACTGCACCCCCCCCCCCCCAAAGTATTCAAAATTACATTCAGTAAGTGTTTTAACCCTTTAAGTGTTTCACAGGAAAAGCAGCAAAGTGAAGGAGAAAATTCAAAATCTTCATTTTTTTACACTCGCATGTTCTTATAGACCCAATTTTTTTATTTTTACAAGGGGTAAAAGGAGAAAATGTATACTTGTGTGTGTAACACAATTTCTCTCGAGTAAGCACATAACTCATATGTCTATGTAAAGTGTTTGGCGGGCGCAGTAGAGGGCTCAGAAGCAAAGGAGCGACAAGGGGATTTTGGAGAGTACGTTTTTCTGAAATGGTTTTTGGGGGGCAAGTTGCATTTAGGAAGCCCCTATGGTGCCAGAACAGCAAAAAAAAAAAAAAAACACATGGCATACCATTTTGAAAACTAGACCCCTTGAGGAACGTAACAAGGAGTAAAGTGAGCCTTAATACCCCACAGGTGTTTCACGACTTTTGCATATGTAAAAAAAAAATTTTTTTTCACTAAAATGTTGGTTTTCCACCAAATTTTACATTTTTAAAGGGTTCATAGCAGAAAATACCCCCAAAATTAGTAACCCCATCTCTTCTGAGTATGGAAGTACCCCAAAATTGAACCTGAAGTGCACTGCGGATGAACTACAATGCTCAGAAGAGAAGGAGTCATATTTGGCTTTTTGAGAGCAAATTTTGCTCGGGGGGCATGTTGCATTTAGGAAGCCCCTATGGTGCCAGGACAGCAAAAATAAACCAAATGGCATACCATTTTGGAAACTAGACCCTTTGAGGAACGTAACAAGGGATAAAGTGAGCCTTAATACCCCACAGGTGTTTCACGACTTTTGCATATGTAAAAAAAAATGTTTTTTTTATTAAAATTAGGGTTTCCCCCCAAATTTCAAATTTTTTCAAGGGTTAATAGCAGAAAAGACCCCCCAAAATGTGTAACCCCATCTCTTTTGAGTATGGAGGTACCCCATAGGTGGACCTGAAGTGCACTGCGGGCGAACTACAATGCTCAGAAGAGAAGGCATCAAATTTGGCTTTTTGAAAGCAAATTTTGCTCGGGGGTCATGTCGCATTTAGGAAGCCCCTATGGTGCCAGGACAGCAAAAAAAAAAAACACATGGCATACTATTTTGGAAACTAGATGCCTCACAGATGTAATGAGGGGTACAGTGAGCATTTACCCCCCACTGGTGTCTGACAGATCTTTGGAACAGTGGGCTGTGCAAAATTTTTAATTTTCACGGACCACTGTGGGGTGTAAATTCTCACTGCACCCCTTATTACATTCCGTGAGGGGTGTAGTTTCCAAAATGGGGTCACATGTGGGTGTGTTGTTTTTTTTTTGTGTTTGTCAGAACCGCTGTAACAATCAGCCACCTCTGTGCAAATCACCTCAAATGTACATGGCGCACTCTCCCTTCTGGGCCTTGTTGTGTGCCCCCAGAGCACTTTGCGCCCACATATGGGGTATCTCCGTACTTGGGAGAAATTGCGTTACAAATTTTGGGGGGCGTTTTTCCCTTTTACCTCTTGTGAAAATGAAAAGTATACGGCAACACCAGCATGTTAGTGTAAAAATATTTATTTTTTTACACTAACATGCTGGTGTAGACCCCAACTGTTCCTTTTCATAAGGGGTAAAAGGAGAAAGCCCCCCAAAATTTGTTAGGCAATTTCTCCCGAGTACGGCAATACCCCATATGTGACCCTATACTGTTGCCTTGAAATACAGCAGGGCTCCAAAGTGAGAGCGCCATGCGCATTTGAGGCCTGAATTAGGGACTTGCATAGGGGTGGACATAGGGGTATTGCATGCCAGTGATTCCAAAACAGGGTGCCTCCAGCTGTTGTAAAACTCCCAGCATGCTTGGACAGTCAATTGCTGTCCAGAAATGCTGGGAGTTTTTGTTTTGCAACAGCTGGAGGCTCCATCTTAGAAACACTGCCGTACAATACGTTTTTCATTTTTATTGGGGAAGGGGGGTGGTAGGGGGGGCAGTGTACGTATTTATATGTAGTGTTTTACTCTTTATTTTATGTTAGGGTAGTGTAGTGTTTTTAGGCTACATTCACACTGACGGCGGATTACACTGAGTCTCTGCTAGGAGTTTGAGCTGTGGCGGAAAATTTGCCGCAGCTCAAACTTGAAGCGGGGAACTCACTCTAATCTGCCGCCAGTGTGAATGTAGCCTGTACATTCACATGGGAGGGGGGTCAAAACTACAACTCCCAGCATGCACTGACAGACCATGCATGCTGGGAGTTGTAGTTTTGCAACAGCTGGAGGTTCTATGACCTAACTCAGTATTTTCCAACCAGTGTGCCTAAAGCTGTTGCAAAACTACAACTCCCAGCATGCATGGTCTGTCAGTGCATGCTGGGAGTTGTAGTTTTGCAAGATTTAGAGGGGTTCAGGTTGTAAATCACTGTCCAGTGGTGTCTAAACTGTGGCCCTCCAGATGTTGCAAAACTACAACTTGCAGCATGCCCTGACAGCAAACTGCTGTCTCGGCATGCTGAGAGTTGTAGTTTTGCAACATCTGGAGGGCTACAGTTTGAGACCACTGCAGTGTGATCTACAACCTGAACCCCTCTAAATAGCTGTCTGGGCATGCTGGGAGTTGTAGTTTTGCAACATCTGGAGGGCCACGGTTTAGAGACCACTGTAAACTGTGCCCTCCGGATGTTGCTAGGCAACAACTCACCTGACAGGACCCGGATGAATTGCTGCTGCCGCCACCACGCACATGAGGGATCCCCGCATGGAGGATCGCGCTCCGGGATCCGGGATCCAGGTAAGGGACCTTCGGCGCCGGTCACTGGACAGTTCCCCTATTTTGCCCGGACATTTTGCTATCTAGGCACAATACCATTAGGGTAGCTTAGCCCCATATTTTATCTTTTAACATCTTTTTGATTATTTTCATCATGTTTGTATGGTCACCTATGTAAGACATGATTTTGGATGCATTGGTCTGTTGGTTCCCTGATGAACCCATGACTGATTGGATGAGGGAAATGCGTTGGAACGTGTGACCAAGTCAGTTGACCATAATTTTCTCAGCATATAACTAGATGCATTGATGTTCATTTGTAAATACTTTCATTGTGACATTGTGCCACCAGTGTGACAGGATTGGGTGACATCATTTTAAAGCTCTCTGTATATCTCCATTCTTTTTCTCCCCTCACTTTATATCAGGAGAGGGAACGTCTCCGTGGTTAAGGCCACCCTGTTAAGGAGGTGGGTCCCTCAAAAGGCAGGGACAGCTGGAGAGGGAGGCTCATTGTTAGAGGACACTTTCCCCCTTTATTTTCTTCTTCCATATATTTGCCATCTCTTGAAGCTATAACATCTCAGGGGTACTATCAGTTCTACCTTTGCCTCACTATCAGAAATTTCCCTTGCAGTAATACCCATTATTACTATTACCATCTATATTGTCTCCATCCTGTCACCTAGTGGCACGTGTTTTTTGTCAAGTATTGTGGTTATGGTAGTGTGCACACAGTTTTGGAGGGGATTTATGTTGTTTTTCTCATGAGTATTTTATGTTTTAGCCCGCTACTGTTATGAATAGAGGTTTAGTTGGCTCGGTGCCTTTTTATTTTTTGCAAATCCCAATGTTGCTCATTCCCGTCTTAGCCCTGCCATGCGCCCACACATCATGGCGGAGATTTATCAAAACCTGTGCAGAAGAAAAGCTGTCCAGTTGCCCATAGCAACCAATCAGATCGCTTCTTTCATTTCTAACAAGGCCTCTGCAAAATGAAAGAAGCAATCTGATTGGTTGCTATGGGCAACTGGACAGCTTTTCTTCTGCACAGGTTTTGATAAATCTCCCCCCATGTGTCCACATATAGGGTATTTCCGTACACAGGATAAATTGGGTTACAAGTTTTGTTGCCCATTTTCTCTGTTGACCTCTCGTGAAAAGGAAAAATTTGGGGTTAAAATAACATGTTAGTGAAAAAAATTTAATTTTTAATTTTCATGGCCCAGTGTTCCAGAAGTCTGTGAAACACCTGTAGGGTCAAATTAGTGGTTCCCAAACTTTTTCAGCTCGGGGCACCACAAGCAAAAGAGTCTTACACAAACAATGCCTCCACCAGCCTCACACAATGACTCCAGCAGCCTCACACACACACACACGCACACAATGGGGGGTATTTATTAAAGGATTTATGTGTTTTTTTTCACATAACTTTGGCGCAATACTTTGACACAGTGTCTTTTTGCGCCAAAGTTTGGCGCATCTTCTCCTCTGTCATTTTTACAACTTTTTCAAAATCACACGGTCCTGTGTATGATTTTAACTTTAGTCAGTAATTCATCATTTGCGCCAATCGATCTTTGGCTCAATTTTGGCGCAAATCCGTTTTTTTGGCGCAAATCTCCGCCAAGAAATTTTGCACATGGAAAACACACTTAATGTCAGAAAATGTAAAGGCGTCAAAATACATAAAAAAAATGTTGTTTGTGAAAGCAGCGACGCCTCCGGGGCTGCTCAATATTATCCTGCGACATGGTTGTCTCTGAGGGACCTTCACCCTCCATTGAGCCAGCATTGGACATGGCCGCACAGGTTCAGGAAAGGTAAGCACTAAAGCAGTGGTCTCCAACCTGCGGACCTCCAGATGTTGCAAAACTACAACTCCCTGCATGCCCGGACAGCCGTTGGCTGTCCGGGAATGCTGGGAATTGTAGTTTTGCAACATCTGGAGGTCCGCAGGTTGAAGACCACTGCACTAAAGTAACCAAAAAAAAAAAAAAATACCCAAGTTGAAAATAAAATCCATTTCACATGGTGGCTATAAACCCCACAAAAGAAAATAACTCATGTCTCTTGCTGATATACTGCAGGAGGGACTCCGAAATGGCTGCTCTACAGGGTAAAATACGCGTCCTCTGTGGGGGTAAGTTCTGTGTAAAAGGTGCTGTGAACAGCTGATTCCAACATTTGAGCCAAAATTACTAACAACTTGCACCAAATGATAAATTTGGTGCATGTCCACGAAAACCAAAGTGAAAAAAAAAGGGTAAAAAGAAACTGTCAACAGGCAAAATTGATAAATACCCCCCAATGCCTCCAGCAGCCTCACACAATGACTCCAGCAGCTTCACACACACTCACACACACTCACAAACACAAAATGCCCCCAGCAGCCTCACACAAAGCCTCCAGTCGCCTCATACACACAAAATGCCCCCAGCAGCCTCACACACACACAATGCCTCCAGCAGCCTCACACACACAATGCCTCCAGCAGCCTCACACACACACAATGCCTCCAGCAGCCTCACACACACACAATGCCTCCAGCAGCCTCACACACACACAATGCCTCCAGCAGCCTCACACACACACACAATGCCTCCAGCAGCCTCACACACACACAATGCCTCCAGCAGCCTCACACACACACAATGCCTCCAGCAGCCTCACACACACACAATGCCTCCAGCAGCCTCACACACACACACAATGCCTCCAGCAGCCTCACACACACACACAATGCCTCCAGCAGCCTCACACACACACACAATGCCTCCAGCAGCCTCATACACACACAATATGCCCCCAGCAGCCTCACACACACACAATGCCTCCAGCAGCCTCACACACACACAATGCCTCCAGTCGCCTCACACACACACAATGCCTCCAGCAGCCTCACACACACACAATGCCTCCAGCAGCCTCACACACACACACAATGCCTCCAGCAGCCTCACACACACACAATGCCTCCAGCAGCCTCACACACACACAATGCCTCCAGCAGCCTCACACACACACAATGCCTCCAGCAGCCTCACATACACACAATGCCTCCAGCAGCCTCACACACACACAATGCCTCCAGCAGCCTCACACACACACACACACAATGCCTCCAGCAGCCTCACACACACACACAATGCCTCCAGCAGCCTCACACACACACAATGCCTCCAGCAGCCTCACACACACACAATGCCTCCAGCAGCCTCACACACACACAATGCCTCCAGCAGCCTCACACACACACACAATGCCTCCAGCAGCCTCATACACACACACAATGCCTCCAGCAGCCTCACACACACACAATGCCTCCAGCAGCCTCACACACACACAATGCCTCCAGCAGCCTCACACACACACAATGCCTCCAGCAGCCTCACACACGCACACAATGCCTCCAGCAGCCTCACACACACACACAATGCCTCCAGCAGCCTCACACACACACAATGCCTCCAGCAGCCTCACACACACACACAATGCCTCCAGCAACCTCTCACACACACACAATGCCTCCAGCAGCCTCACACACACACAATGCCTCCAGCAGCCTCACACACACACGCAATGCCTCCAGCAGCCTCACACACACACACACACAATGCCTCCAGCAGCCTCACACACACACAATGCCTCCAGCAGCCTCACACACACACAATGCCTCCAGCAGCCTCACACACACACAATGCCTCCAGCAGCCTCACACACACACAATGCCTCCAGCAGCCTCACACACACACACAAAGCCTCCAGCAGCCTCACACACACACAATGCCTCCAGCAGCCTCACACACACACAATGCCTCCAGCAGCCTCACACACACACACAATGCCTCCAGCAACCTCTCACACACACACAATGCCTCCAGCAGCCTCACACACACACAATGCCTCCAGCAGCCTCACACACACACGCAATGCCTCCAGCAGCCTCACACACACACACACAATGCCTCCAGCAGCCTCACACACACACAATGCCTCCAGCAGCCTCACACACACACAATGCCTCCAGCAGCCTCACACACACACAATGCCTCCAGCAGCCTCACACACACACACAATGCCTCCAGCAGCCTCACACACACACAATGCCTCCAGCAGCCTCACACACACACAATGCCTCCAGCAGCCTCACACACACACACAATGCCTCCAGCAACCTCTCACACACACACAATGCCTCCAGCAGCCTCACACACACACAATGCCTCCAGCAGCCTCACACACACACGCAATGCCTCCAGCAGCCTCACACACACACACACAATGCCTCCAGCAGCCTCACACACACACAATGCCTCCAGCAGCCTCACACACACACAATGCCTCCAGCAGCCTCACACACACACAATGCCTCCAGCAGCCTCACACACACACACAATGCCTCCAGCAGCCTCACACACACACAATGCCTCCAGCAGCCTCTCACACACACAATGCCTCCAGCAGCCTCACACACACACAATGCCTCCAGCAGCCTCACACACACACAATGCCTCCAGCAGCCTCACACACACACAATGCCTCCAGCAGCCTCACACACACACACAATGCCTCCAGCAGCCTCACACACACACAATGCCTCCAGCAGCCTCACACACACACAATGCCTCCAGCAGCCTCATACACACACACAATGCCTCCAGCAGCCTCACACACACGCAATGCCTCCAGGAGCCTCACACACACACAATGCCTCCAGCAGCCTCACACACACACAATGCCTCCAGCAGCCTCACACACACACACAATGCCTCCAGCAGCCTCACACACACACAATGCCTCCAGCAGCCTCACACACACACAATGCCTCCAGCAGCCTCACACACACACACAACGCCTCCAGCAACCTCTCACACACACACAATGCCTCCAGCAGCCTCACACACACACAATGCCTCCAGCAGCCTCACACACACACAATGCCTCCAGCAGCCTCACACACACACACACACACACACACAATGCCTCCAGCAGCCTCACACACACACAATGCCTCCAGCAGCCTCACACACACACAATGCCTCCAGCAGCCTCACACACAATGCCTCCAGCAGCCTCACACACACACAATGCCTCCAGCAGCCTCACACACACACAATGCCTTCAGCAGCCTCACACAAAGCCTCCAGCAGCCTCACACACACACAATGCCTCCAGCAGCCTCACACACACACACAATGCCTCCAACAGCCTCACACACACACACACACACAAAATGCCCCCAGCAGCCTCACACAAAGCCTCACACACACACAATGCATCCAGCAGCCTCACACACACACACAATGCCTCCAGCAGCCTCACACACACACAATGCCTCCAGCAGCCTCACACACACACACACAATGCCTCCAGCAGCCTCACACACACACACACACACACACAATGCCTCCAGCAGCCTCACACACACACACAATGCCTCCAGCAGCCTCACACACACACAATGCCTCCAGCAGCCTCACACACACGCAATGCCTCCAGCAGCCTCACACACACAATGCCTTCAGCAGCCTCACACAAAGCCTCCAGCAGCCTCACACACACACAATGCCTCCAGCAGCCTCACACACAATGCCTCCAGCAGCCTCACACACACACAATGCCTCCAGCAGCCTCACACACACACACAATGCCTCCAGCAGCCTCACACACACACAATGCCTCCAGCAGCCTCACACACACACAATGCCTCCAGCAGCCTCACACACACACAATGCCTCCAGCAGCCTCACACACACACAATGCCTCCAGCAGCCTCACACACACACAATGCCTCCAGCAGCCTCACACACACACACAATGCCTCCAGCAGCCTCACACACAGACAATGCCTCCAGCAGCCTCACACACACACACAATGCCTCCAGCAGCCTCATACACACACACAATGCCTCCAGCAGCCTCACACACACACAATGCCTCCAGCAGCCTCACACACACACACAATGCCTCCAGCAGCCTCACACACACACAATGCCTCCAGCAGCCTCACACACACACACAATGCCTCCAGCAGCCTCACACACACACAATGCCTCCAGCAGCCTCACACACACACACAATGCCTCCAGCAACCTCTCACACACACACAATGCCTCCAGCAGCCTCACACACACACAATGCCTCCAGCAGCCTCACACACACACAATGCCTCCAGCAGACTCACACACACACACACAATGCCTCCAGCAGCCTCACACACACACAATGCCTCCAGCAGCCTCACACACACAATGCCTCCAGCAGCCTCACACACACACAATGCCTCCAGCAGCCTCACACACACACAATGCCTCCAGCAGCCTCACACACACACAATGCCTTCAGCAGCCTCACACAAAGCCTCCAGCAGCCTCACACACACACAATGCCTCCAACAGCCTCACACACACACACACACACACAAAATGCCCCCAGCAGCCTCACACAAAGCCTCACACACACAATGCATCCAGCAGCCTCACACACACACACAATGCCTCCAGCAGCCTCACACACACACAATGCCTCCAGCAGCCTCACACACACACACAATGCCTCCAGCAGCCTCACACACACACACAATGCCTCCAGCAGCCTCACACACACACAATGCCTCCAGCAGCCTCACACACACACAATGCCTCCAGCAGCCTCACACACACAATGCCTTCAGCAGCCTCACACAAAGCCTCCAGCAGCCTCACACACACACAATGCCTCCAGCAGCCTCACACACAATGCCTCTAGCAGCCTCACACACACACACACACACACACACAATGCCTCCAGCAGCCTCACACACACACACAATGCCTCCAGCAGCCTTACACACACACACAATGCCTCCAGCAGCCTCACACACACACAATGCCTCCAGCAGCTGGTAGATAATTGGTAAACTGGTAAACAATTAGGGTTAATTCACACTATGGATATTCTGCCCACAGTATTCGGGTGGAGACTCTATTTTTAGTGGGTGCAAAACATTTCCGAGCAGATTCTGCTGGGCACTAGTGTTGAGCGGCATAGGCCATATTCGAATTCGCGATATTTAGCAAATATATATGGACGAATATTATATATTCGCTAATTTTGCATATTCGTAATATTCGCGTTTTATTTTCGCATATGTGAAAATTCGTGTATGCGAAAATTAGCATATGAAAAAATTAGCATATACAAAAATTAGCATAAGCGAAAATTTGCATGCCAGTCTCACACAGTAGTATTAGAGCCTTCTTTACACCACACAAGCTGGAAGCAGAGAGGGATGATCACTGTGATGTGTACTGTGAAAAAAAAAAAAAAAACAATATCCGTAATTACGAATATATAGTGCTATATTCGCGAACACTACTAGGCACCATAAAAAAGTCCTTACGTCAGTAAGAAAACTGTATTTTGAAGACATCTCTTGTGAACATTTGCAAAAATAAAAATTTGCACAAAGAACTTCTGAAACTGCGCTATATCCATATTTGGCAAATTATTCTGTCTAAAAGATTAATAAATAGAATAGCAACATGGAACAACAGTATATAGTGATTATATTCTACCTTGACATTTCCTAAAAGCCATGGATATTTACATCATTTTCTTTGTCTTATTTCAGGTCCGCAGTATGAGTAAGGCTTCTAATGCAGGATTATATGTGGGGGACGAGGTGATTTCTATTAATGGGACAAACTGCACCGACATACCTTATTCAGAAGTTGTGGGTCTCATCGAAAAATCACAGGAGAGCCTTCAGATGCTGGTGAAAAGGTAGGTAAATGCAACGCGTAAAACATGGAATTGTCATATTTCCATTTCAAAGTGACCTAATCTTTGGGAAATGTGCGGCGCTATTATTTGAGAGTTGTGTTGAACTGTTATCGGAGTGTTCTTAGAGCTTAAAGTGCAACTTCATACGTCATCTCCGTACAAGGTATGAAGACTGAAGCTAGCATAAGGCAAAAAGCAGTAATTTGTTAATTCTAGTTATTAAAGAAGTACTGCAGCCATAGAACACTTATCCTCTATCCGCAGAATAGGGGATAAGTGTTTGATTGTGAGTGTCCGACCATTGGGACCCCCGCGCGAGCGATCTCCCATACAAGGCCGGGGGTTTGGGCGGCTCTTCATGGCTAAATTTTGTGTCGTTGATCTCACTAAGAAGTCGACAGACACGCCTCCTCCATCCAGCTCTATGTAAGAGGCGGGGATGCTTGATCACTGCATCTTCGCCTCTCCCTTAGAGATACATGGAGGGGGCGTGTTGGCCTCCTGCATGGAGCGAGCCGCAGCAGAGACGGGGGAGCCCAGCTTTCAGACCACAAGCAATCAGACACTTATCCTCTATCTTGCGTATAGGGACTAAGTGTTCTATGGCTGCAGTACTTTGTTAAACTTAAATTCATCCAAGGAAATGTATTTTACTTAAAGGTTTTGAAGTGTGCAAAGTGTTCCATCTTGAGCCACACCACAATTACTCAAGTCCATTTGCCAAAGCCACACCCCATTGTCAAAAATCTCTGATCAACAATATTCTTCATTAATCTGGTTCCAACTTTCTCAAGAGTGGTAGATAGATCAGCTGCACAGGGTGGAGTCTTGTCACAGACCAATGTTTTAAATTTCCTGTTTTTAATTGGGTTGAGATGCCGACTGTTTTCTGGCCATATCAATGATTTCATTTATTGACATGTTTCTGCCCATTTTCTAGACATATTGGCCCAGATTTATCAATCTGTTGGAGACAAAAACTGGTGTGATTTGCCCGTAACAACCAATCACAGTTTAGCTTTAACCCCTTAAGGACTTAATTTTATTTTTACGTTTTCGTTTTTTCCTCCTCGCCTTCAAAAAATCATAGCTCTTTTATATTTTCATCCACAGACTAGTATGAGGGCTTGTTTTTTGCGCGACCAGTTGTCTGTTGTAATGCCATCACTCACTTTGCCATAAAATGTATGGCACAACCAAAAAAATAATATTTGTGTGGGGAAATTAAAAAGCAATTTTGGAAGGTTTTGTTTTCATGCCGTACAATTTACGGTAAAAATCACATGTGTTCTTTATTCTTTGGGTTAATACGATTAAAATGATACCCATGATAATGTACTTTTCTATTACTGTTGCGCTTAAAAAAAATCGCAAATTGTTTAACCAAATTAGTACGTTTAAAATTCCCCTATTTTGAAGACCTATAACTTTTTCATTTTTCCGTATAAGCGGCAGTATGAGGGCTCATTTTTAGCGCCATGATCTGTACTTTTTATTGATACCATTTTTGCTTATATAAACTTTAATAATTTTTTTATAAATTATTTTGGAATAAAATGTTATAAAAAAGCAGCTATTTGGGACTTTTTTTTAACATTCACGCCGTTCACCGTACGGTATCATTAACATATTATTTTAATAGTTCGGATATTTATGCATGCGGCGATACCAAATATGTATATAAAATATTTATTTTGGGGGAAAATGGGACAATTTACGTTTTTATTGAGGGAGGGGGTTTTTCACATTTTTTTTCTTTCATTTTTTTTCTTTTACTTTTACACTTTAATAGTCCCCATAGGGGACTATTTATAGCAATCATTTGATTGCTAATACTATTCAGTGCTATGCATAGGACATAGCACTGATCAGTATTATCGGTCATCTTCTGCTCTGGTCTGCTCGATCGCAGACCAGAGCAGAAGACCCGTGGAAGGCAGTGGAGGCAGGTGAGGGGACCTCCGGCTGCCATGTTGGATTGCTGCGGGCGATCCGATCATCCATTCAAAGTACCGCGATACTGCAGATGCCGTTATCTGTATTGATCACGGCATCTGAAGGGTTAATGGCGGACATCCGCGCGATCGCGGATGTCCGCCATTATGGGCGGGTCCCTGGCTGCTATTAGCAGCCGGGACCTGCCACACATGATGCGAGCATCGCGCCGATGCTCGCAGTTATGCATAGGACGTAAATGTACGTCCTGGTGCATTAAGTACCAGCTCACCAGGATATACATTTACGTCCTGCGTCATTAAGGGTTAATTTTACTACAGCTTGTTAAGCTGAGCTTTGATTGGTTGCTGTAGGCAAATCACACCAGTTTTTGTCTCCAACCGATTGATAAATCTGGGCCATTGTTTGGAGTTTTCTATCCTGGTGCTTTGACGTCTTACGTGACCTACTGATATGTTTTACTTTTGTAACCCTATTTTGTAAATACTTGCACTATAAAACACCAATACACAGCTGCAGCATCTTCCTCCTTACTTCATTTTAGACTTCTCTAAGGCCCCTTGCACACAGTGCAGCAGGCTCCCATTATGTTCAATGGGATTCTGCTGCACTGTGCACACTGTGGAATTCCAATTCCCAATTTCACCAAAAGAATGAATATGTTCATTTTTTCGGCAACATTTACTCAGAAATGCATTAAAATAAACGAAAACAGAACATGTCGGAGCAGTCCTATTCATTCCAGCAGCGCCTGCTGCACAAGGAATGTCTGCCCAGAATTTCTTCGGGTGGATACTCTGTAGTGTGCATGGGGCCTAAGTGTGGTGATTCCATAATTTATGCTAGGGGTTGTAAAAGTCCTAAAACCATCAATGAAGTTAGGTGCTTACCTTGCCTCGCCTCATAGATGATATGGTCCCGTGGGCCAAGGTTCTATTGGGGTTTATGTCACTTAGCCCAGTAAGCAGTGATATTCTAACCATCAAGTCATAGAAAACTTTGACAGAATGGATCTCATTATACGCTAATGGAATCCATCACTGTGGACAGTGTGAACTGAATCTTAGTAGTTGGATCAGTATCAGGACTCCATAAAGTGTTAAAAGACTGTATGAACACGCACAATAAAATAAAAACAATGGCCCTCATTTACTATTCTAAACCCGACTTCTTTTGTCGGGTTTTTTTGGCGCATCTTTGTCTGCGACATGTCGCAGACATCGTGTGCCAGTCTGCGACACGATGCAACATTTTTTCCCGACGGACCCGATGTGGATTCTCCCAAACCCGAAAAAGGGGCGGAACCCGACATTTCTGAGCTTTCCCACGTATTTATAAAGGTTTCCAACCCGAATTTGTTGAATTGTTGTAGATTTTTCCCCGAAACCAAAATCAACAAAACCCACGTGCGACAAACAGGATGCGACATAATAATAAATATCAGGGGAAAAAAGCAGTCGGGTAAGAAAGCAAGATAGACTTACAACCCGATTTTCTTAGTAAATGAGGGCCAATTATTTTTATGTTTATTTACAACCGTTTTTTAGCTGTGTACTGTAAGGAATCTTAAAAAAAGAATTAATAGACAAGGAACCTTAAAAAAAGAATGAATAAACATTGGAAAATAACTATCCAATAAATGTATGTTTTCCTGAATGTGGGGACTCGAGTGGAGATTTAGGGTGGCTGAAGAGCAATAAAACCAGCAAGATTCCAATGTATAGGGTCCACTGTGATGATGTAGTGAGGTTTGATCATACATTGTAATGGTAGCAAGCTTGTCTGTACTCGGCACAGCTCATTTTCTTTTCTTTATTTTCTTGACACACGCAGTACTTAGCAGTGTCGTCTTGTCTGCCAACTGAAATTGAGTTAATACAGTGAAGCTTCTAAGAAATGAATCTTGGCTGGCAGCAGCGGTTATTGTCAGTACAGTACCTCGAATGTTCACAGCCTTTTAAGGAGGAAACAGCGGCAGAATGCTGTTGTTTTCTATCCATCCAAGTTTACAACATTGGAAATGATTACTGTAGAAATGAAACTTCGCTGCTTCTTGTGTTCAGCAAGTTCTCGCCATTAATGCATTTGATTCTTGTCATTAGTGATGAGCTGCATTGGCCATATTCGAATTTGCGATATTACGCGAATATATAGGCAATATTCGCGAATTTAGTGTATTCGTTATATATGCATATTCGCATATTTGAGGAAGAAAACAGTGAGGGGGTGGGTACCTTTACTATTGGTTGCTGGGGATGTTGTTGATAACCTCTGACAAGTGTATTTGCATCATTCTAATTGGCCCACAAGTGAAAAGAAGGAATATGCGCATAGGCGTAAAAACAAATATTTGCAATTTCAAATATATAGCAAATATATTCGCAATATTCGCAAATTCGCGAATTTGCTATATTCACGGTAAAAATTGGAAATGCGAATATTCGCTCCCAACACTACTTGTCATAGGTAAATGCAAATTAGCTCAATGGAGGTACCCAATTTATTTTCATTAAAAAAAAATTGTGGCACATCATACTTAACTTAAAACGTTCAACTTTTTATCATTAAGCGGATGGGGATTAGTGCAGAGGGTGTGGTCAAAACAGTCTTTAAAGCTAGGATGCAAAACACGGCATATCTATGCATGTTCATAGCATAGTCATATTCTGCATAGCCATATTCTGACTTAAAGGGGTACTCGGCCCCTAGACTTCTTATGTCTTATCGCGGGAGTCCAGCTGCTGGTGCACCCAGCGTTCGTTTAGAGCACGGCCACGGCCACGCTCCCTCAATACAAGTCTATGGGAGGGGATGTGACGACTTGCATTGAGGGGGCGTGGCCGTGATGTCACGAGTGGGGAGTGACCGTGACATCACAAGCCTCCGCCCACATCGCCGCCAGTCATCCGGTACGGAGCAAAGTTCTCTCCGTGCACCAGATGTCTGGGTGCCGCAGCCAAGATTGCGGTGGTCCCCAGCTTCGGGACCCCTTTGGATAGGGGATAAAATGCTTTGGATAGGGGATAAGATGTCTAGAAGTGGAGTACCCTATTAAAGACCACTCTAAATTTATTAAGAGCCACCTTCCCCTATTTCATATTGTTTACCAACCATTCAAAATACAATACATTTACTACTTATATTATGTACACATGGCTATAAATATATTGTCAGTTTAACTCGACTATTATTATTATTTTCACTACTTTCCATCTCATGAAGTGTTTGAGGACTATTACCTAACTTCTGTGTATGAACAATACATATACAGTGACCCCCCGACTTATGATGGCCCCGACATATGATCATTTCAACATATGATGGCCTCTCAGAGCCCATCGTATGTTGAAGGCAGCATCGAAATATGATGCTGCTGTGTGTCGGGGTCATCATACAAACGGCTATCTGACAGCGCTGACAACTTCAGCAACTGACAGATAGTTGTTTAATGTCCCCGTTCTGCCTCCTGTTACCCAATGAGCTGCTGGCTGCCCTCCCCTTCCTTTCCTATAGAGCTGTAGTCGGCAGGATCGTTATGAAGGACATTCTGTCCCCCCTGAAGGTATTTAAAGAACTGTACAGTACTGTATGCGATGTCACACATCACATACAATACATATACACACTATACACCCCATACATCAATGTTTCCCTATCAGTGTGCCTCCAGCTGTTGCAAAACTATAACTCCCAGCATGCCCAGACAGTCAATGGCTGTACATGCATGCTGGGAGTTGTAGTTGTGCAACAGCTGGAGGCACCCTGGTTTGTTAAACACTCCCCATACACTCCACATACAATGGTCATCCCAGAACCAATTAGCAGTTTCCCATAGAGATATGTATTCAACATACAATGGTTCCGAGGCCCCAGAACCAATTACCATTTTTACATAGACATATGTACTCGACATATGATGGTTTCAACATATGATGGTTCTCCTGGAACCAATTAATATCATATGTTGAGGGACCACTGTACTACTTGCCAGTTCATGTTCTTTCTGTTCTGTACAACTAGTAAATGTTACTCACTTTCAGGACCATCCAGTGGTGTAATCTTTTTTATCACCTGTATCATATTAACCTCTGTCAATTCCTAAAGAAATAATCTCACATTTGCTACCCTTCACTACAGGGTTGTGAAATGGTGTCACACTGAATAGATTCTGATTTGTAAAGAGATGTTAAGGGCTTTTCTGAACATCATTTATTGACAATCTATTCTCAGGATGGGTCATCAATGTGACTGTTGCCAGCCTACACAGTGAATGGAATCACAAGTGCAGAGTTTGTACTTTATATAAAGCTGTATATCATTGTATATAGCAATATGCCATGGCATAGCAGTAAGGAGTATGTGATCGGTTGTGCTGTGATTGGCTAGAGAAGTAAGGGAGGAAGTACCTGTGCACGTACTTCCTGCAAACGACTCAGTTATGGTCGTGCCCCTGAAATGGAGAGAATGAAAAATAGCTGTGCACATGGAAGGAATTCTCCAGGGCTCAATAACAACAGGGCTGTCACCATGTTTAAGGGTTAACAGGAAGCTATGGTTATGTAAAACTGTGGTGACCCACGGTGTATGGTGGGACCACGGGGTGTAGCGGTGTAGGTGGCTGAGCCAGATGGTATTAACCCCTGGGGCAAGATGTTGTTAACCCCCAGTGTTCGTGACTCCAGAGTGTTTTTTGGGTACCGGAACCACACAAACGGTATCTCCACTATTCCAATGGCTAGTTAGTGAAAGGAGTCCACAACCAGTTATGGTTTAACGGAGGCTTTACTGAGTTAAATGGGTACTCTAAGGATAGGGGATAAGATGTCAGATCGCCGGGGTCCTGCTGCTGGGGACCCCTGGGATCTCGACTGCGAAACCCCGCTATCATTATAGCACAGAGCAGACCCGCTCCATGCGTAATGACCAGCGATACAGGGGCAGGAGCATCATGACGTCAAGGCCCGCTCCTTAATGCATGTCTATGGGAGGGGGCGTGCCACGCCCCCTCCCATAGAATTGTATTGAGGGTGGGTCGTTATGTCACGAGGGGGCGGAGCCGTGACATAACGATGCTCCGGTCCCTGTATCGCTGGTCATTACACACGGAGCGAGTCTGCTCTGTGCTGTAATGATAGTGGGGTGCCGCAGTGGTACTCCAGCGATCTGGCATCTTATCCCCTATCCTTTGGATAGGGGATAAGATGTCTTGGGGCGGAGTGCCCCTTTAAGACAGATGGAATTATCTTCACAGCTAAGCCAGATTCCCAGAGAGGTGTCCAGGAACCCAGAAGGACCTCGCAGCTTGCTGAGACCAATGAGATTTGTAATAGACTTTAGAGATTTGACTTCAGGCTTTACTTTAGACTGGACTTGACTATTTGTAGTGACAGCAGACATAGACTTTTGACTTACTGGAATGACTGTAGCTTTGTGGCCTTCCAGATGCTGGACATGTACTGGCTAGTTTTCAGTAAAGGAAGAGAGTGAATTGTAATGGCCACCCCTTTATATAGTGGAGGACTGGACTAAAGCCCATTGGTCAAGCTGCGGTTAATAGGTTAAGCTAGTGCTCTCTGGGTAACATAATGTGACAACATAACATAACGTGACATTCCGCAGGTCCTTCAGACATCTCACAGGTCCTTTAGACTAGCTATACATTAATACACTGACTATAATCCTATGACAGCAAATGATACTTATAGCAACAGCAGGGGAGACACTGCAGGAGAGCCCCCAGGTCACTGAGGGACTCAACCTGACAGAGCCTAAGTGTAGTAAAGGATCATGTCCTGTACTGGGACATTACAAAACCTATTCCCTATCCTGTGGGATTTTAAACATTTTATTTTATGTATGCTTTATTGTATCATAGGGTCTCCAATAAAACTAGAAGCATTAAGACATTTTTGTCCTATTTCTGTTTAGGCTTGGACTGGCAGACCAGTGCCCGGTCCCACCTCTTTGCGCCCCTCCTGGATGAGAACAGGAGAAGGAGCAGTATTCGCTGCTGTCAATTTCCTTTTTAGGGTACATTCACACGTACGCAGATTTGATGCGCAGGATTTGATGTGCAGGATTCTCTGCTGCAGATTTCAATGTAAACAAAATGACTGAGCACAGCATCTAATCTGAAGTTACAAATCCTGCGCATCAAATCTGTGCAGGGTCTTGTACGTGTGAACGAACCCTTAGCCTGTGTCCCCCAGCAATGCTAATACCTGATACTGTTCATCTTCAAATCACACTCACAAACAACCCCCTCTCCAAAGGTTACAAACATGCACACGTCCAAATATGTAATTTTGGCAGTACCATGGTATCAGCAACATCTACCGGCAGGAGGTGGAGGTGACCTGTGTTGGCATTCCATTTCTACTTGGTTATGTGATCAAGCTGGGATGTTAGCAACTTTACAGTTTTGACAGAACAAGAAATGGCCATGTCCCACCTTTAGGTCTAAATGACCTGCATTCAGTAACTACCTCACTCAATGGTATGTATACTACATATACTACTATACTACATTGCTCATCATGCCTAGGTGCCTTATAGTTCACATGGGAGCTATAAATGCCTGTCTGTATATTATTCAACTTGTAATTGCAGGGCACATTTGTACTATTCACAATATTTGCATATATTTAAAGGGGTATTTTAGAGAGAGGACTTAATGACAATGACTGTCTGACAGAAAGAGCTAACAAATTGAATGAGAAATGAAAGTCTATACAAAGACTAAAAGTGCCCATACACATGTGACAGCTGTTGGCTCAATGTCCATTTGGCTGATGAGTGGCGTAGCTATAGAGGTCACAAGGGTCGCAATTGCGACCAGGCCCCATAGCCAGTACTATGTGCTACAGCAGCAGGTCCGGCTGATAGGTTGGTCCATCACTGCTGGTAACGAAATTTCAACAGCCGGGCCGGTGCAGGGCTGGAAAGACCAGGCGCTGCTGGGAGCAGAGGTGTCCCCGCAGACACACACGTCTGCGCCGCCCAAGCCCTGAAGTGTCCCTGCCTCTGAACACGCTGCATCCTCGGCATCCGTTGAGGGTGAGCAGCGGCGGGGGAGGGGAGTAGTTTTGGGAGGAGACCCAGGATGATAGATACATGTGAATGTATGTACCCGTATTTTTCGCCGTATAAGACGCACTTTTTCTCCCCCAAAACTGGGGGGAAAAAGTCGGTGCGTCTTATACGGCGAATACACCCCTATCGCGGCGGTCCCTGCGGCCATCAACGGCCGGGACCCGTGGCTAATACAGGACATCACCGATCGCAGTGATACCCTGTATTAACCCTTCAGACGCGGCGATCAAAGCTGACCGCCGCGTCTGAAGGGAAAGTGACACTAACTCGGCTGTTCACCGCGGCGGTCCTGAACAGCCCGACTGAATAGCCGGGTTAGTGCTTACAGGACACCGGGAGGGACCTTACCTGCCTCCTCGGTGTCTTCTCCATTCAGGGATCCCCTGTATGGCCGGCGCTCTCCTTCCTCGTCATCACGTCGTCGCGCATGTGCGTCGGCGTGCATAACGACGTGATGGCGGCAATGGAGAGCAAGGATACCCGGCCGGCAGCAGAGACTTTCCGGAGTGACGGGGACACAGAGACAGCGATGGAGCGACATCCAGGGCAGCGGTGACGGGTCCGGAGTGGCGGGGACACGTGAGTATTACCTCCTATGCAGTGGTCTTCAATCTGCGGACCTCCAGATGTTGCAAAACTACAACTCCCAGCCAACGGCTGTCCGGGCATGCTGGGAGTTGTAGTTTTGCAACATCTGGAGGTCCGCAGGTTGAAGACCACTATTGGGTTCAAAATCTTTATTTTTTTAGATTTTGCACCTATAAATTGGGTGCGTCTTATACGCCGGTATGGACGAAAAATACGGTCGAAAAATACGGTATGTATGCATGAATGTATGTGTGTGTATGTGTGTACAATTGCCCAGGGCCCCCACCCCCAAGCATGCAGCATCCTGTAGTGAACCTCTCGGCAGCTAATGGCTGCTAGCAGAGGTTCACATTACATGGCAGCTGCTCAAAGCTGCCAGGGCCACCTTAAAGGGGTACTCCACTGGAAAACATTTTTTTTTTAAATCAACTGGTGCCAGAAAGTTAAACAGATTTGTAAATTACTTAACCCTTCCAGTACTTATCAGCTGCTATTATGATCCACAGGAAGTTCTTTTATTTTTGAATTTCCTTTCTGCCTGACCACAGTGCTCTCTGCTGACACCTCTGTCCATGTCAAGAACTGTCCAGAAAAGGAGAAAATCCCCATAGAAAACCTATCCTGGACAGTTTCTAAAATGGACAGAGGTGTCAGCAGAGAGCACTGTGGTCAGGCAGAAAGGAAATTCAAAAAGAAAAGAACTTCCTGGGGATTATAACAGCAGCTGATAAGTACTGGAAGGATTAAGATTTTTTTAATAGAAGTCATATACAAATCTGTTTAACTTTCTGGCTCCAGTCGTTTAAAAAAAAAAAAAAAAGTTTTCCAGTAGAGTGCCCCTTTAAGAGGAGTTCCTGTGCTACCTTAAAGGGGTAGTCGAGTGGTGAAAAACGTATCCCCTATCCTAAGAATATTGGATACGTTTCAGATCGCGGGGGGTCCGACCGCTGGGGCCCCCCGTGACCTCTCTGTACGGCCCCATGCTTGCTGGCCAGACAGCGCGTGTTGACCACTGCACGAAGCGGCAGCCGACACGCCCCTCAATACAACTCTATGGCAGAGCCAGAGATTGCCGAAGGCAGCGCTCCGGCTCTGCCATAGAATTGTATTGAGGAGGCGTGTCAGCTGCTGCTTCGTGCAGTGGTCAACACGCCCCCTTCCCGCGGGCTGTTGGGGCCCCGTACAGGAGACCGTGGAGGGCCCAGTGGTCGGACCCTTAGGATAGGGGATATGTTTTTCACCACTGGATATCTCCTTTAAGAAACCTTTTTCCATGCTCCTTTGCCTCCGTCTTCACTGTTCTCTATTACAACCAGCGGCAGCTCCTCCTGCTGGTGTAATATCATGAACCCTACCTCAGGAGTCAGGACATGGAGGAGAAGGGGAGGAACCCAGAGTGACCCATCCCCTGCGATGTGCATCATGAGGTGACTGACCCCCACAGCACCCAGCTTACATAAAGTGAGTGTATTATGTGTAAACTGTGTATGTAATGTGCAAATATATGTATATGTGATGTATAGACTGTACTGTGTTTATACACTTGTGTAGTATGTGTCTCTGTATGTGTAGGTTTGTATTTATATGATGCCTGTATGTAGCATGATGATTTTTGTCATGCATGTAGAGATACTAAAGAGGTTGTGCAGCAGCTCTTCCTTTCTCCAAATCTGGCATTGAAAATGGAGGGACATTGTTGCACGCTAGGTAAAACAATGGCCCTCATTTACTATTGCAAACCTGACATGTTTTGTCGGGTTGTGCGCCAAATTCTGTCACAGTGCGCCAGAAATTCTGTCTGCGCCAGAATTTGCGCCAGAATTGGAAAAACCCCGACTAACTCTCTATTTTTGCTAAGAAAACCAAAAAAGGTGCGTGGCCACCGGGAAAGGGGACGTGGTCTCAGAAAAGGGGCATGTTCCCGTCATTTTCACAAAAACCGTATTTTGAAAATTTTGAAAAAT
The DNA here is from genome assembly GCF_029499605.1 of Hyla sarda. Lineage (NCBI taxonomy): Eukaryota > Metazoa > Chordata > Amphibia > Anura > Hylidae > Hyla > Hyla sarda. The sequence continues at coordinate 186,598,858 of NC_079189.1, forward strand.
ACATTTTGATCAAAAAGTACAAGCCCACTCGCCACGTCAAGGTCACCTAGTCAGAGTGGGTCCCTTACCTGACTACCTTACCTATTGTTACTGTGATGCTTTGTCTGTGGATTGGTGTGGCCCGGAGCCAGGGGCTTGGTCAGGCAACAGTGGGGCTGCCTGACCACTGGGTCACTCCCCCTGTGGGCATGGTGTTGCGGTGGTGGTGGCCGCTGCCCGGCGCTATGCCATTGTTGGGTTAGAGACCCACTCTAAATAGATGGCCATGACTTGGCGAGTGGGCTTGTACTTTGTTGATCAAAATGTATGCTAACAACCTGTCAGTGTTTGAATTTATGCTGAGAAGCAATTAGATCAAAATACAAATTGTGGATGTGCGACTGAGTTTCTTTTTATCTTTTTGTTTTACAATTGTAGCCTGGCCCCTCTTTCATAGCCAGCACTCTGCTCCACCCTTTCGGCCAAGGCATTTTTAATTAGCAGGAGACTGCATAAGGGTTTCCTCCTAGCATTCTCCCAGCCCTCTGGCAGGGAGCACTTGGTAGGTGTTCACATCGGTGTGGTTGCACTGCGGCGGTCATTGTTTTTGTGATGCTTTGTCTGTGGGATGCTGTGGCCCGGAGCCAGGGGCTTGGTAGGGCAGCAGTTGGGCTGCCTGGCCACTGGGTCGCTCCCCCTGTGGGTTTGATGTTGTGGTGGTGGTGGCCGCCGCCCGGCACTACACCAATGTTGGGTTAGGGACCCACTCTAAATAGGTGGCCTTGACGTGGCGAGTGGGCTTGTACGTTTTGATCAAAATGAATACTAACAACCTGTTAGTGTTTGAATCTATGCTGAGAAGCAAGTAGATAAAAATACAAATTGTGGATGTTCGGCAGTGTTTCTTTTTCTCTTTTTGTTTTACAATTGTTTCATTGTTATATTTAGAGGGTACTGTGTCTGGCAGTATAAACGGGGCAAAGTGTGTGGCAGTATTATTAATATATTCATAGGGTATTGTGTGTGCCAGTATTATTATATTCAGAGGGTACAGTGCATGGTAGTATTTTTTTTCAGGGGGTCCAGTATGTGGCAGTATTACATTCAGGGGGTATAGTATTTTGCAGCATTATTGTTTTGATATAGAGGATGAGGATCTGCCAATAAAGTGAGAAACCAATGATGTCTGGGTGTCAGACTCTGCAAATAGTAGATATAGCTGGAAGAAGTCCTGGTGCCTGGATCAAAAGAGAAGACGTCCCTCTGGCCATTGGTATTGTATATTCTCCTGACTGTCCCATCAGAGCTGTAGTCACTTGTGAGTTCTGCATTGATGATGAGTAATACTGTGCCCCAATCTGTGGCTCTCCAGCTGTTGCACAACTACAACTCCCATAGGGGGAGATTTATCAAAACCTGTCCTGGGGAAAAGTTCCTGAGTTGCCCATAGCAACCAATCAGATCGCCTCTGAAAAATTAAAGAAGCGATCTGCTTGGTTGCTATGGGCAACTTTTCCTCTGGACAGGTTTTGATAAATTTCCCCCATAATGCCTGAGACTCTCCAGATATGATGGTTGTAGCTTAGCAATAGCTGGTGAGCCACTTGAACCGAGGTGAACAGTGGGGGTCCCAGCAGTTGGACCACCACCAAAAATAAAATGGGTTGCTTATTTTAAAATGCCCGAACCATTTTTGGTCCCAGTCTGGCCCTGGCGCAGGGGGGCCCATGGCAATTTTTAGCATCGGGGTCCTGTGGTGTCTATTTAGGCCCATGCTGATGACTATCTATTCTGATCAGTCCATGCACATGAACTTTTGACTTGGCCAAGTGTTTATTCGTTCAAAATTAAGAGAAGAGTGTTACGCTGCTGCCAGACTCATGGCATCAGCTCTTCTCTCTGAGAACCAAAGGATCGAGCTGTTCAAACCCAAATGCCCAGTCCTGATCTCCCCCGACATCATAGTTCGGGCGAGAGTTGGGGGTCTTCATACATTAGACAGTTGACGTAGTTGAAGGTCACTCAAATAAAATGTTGAGGCCAGACTTGAAATGAGTAGCTCATGCATGAAAACCTATAGTTTTAATAGTGTTTGGATTCAAATATTGCTGTTAACAGTGGAATAGCTAGCAAAAAAAGGCTTTATTATATTAAGGTTTTAAAATATTTTTAAAGCAATGTTTTTGTATATTATCATGATAAAAGGCATGATATCTAATTGTGTACTCTGTATAATAATAGTTTATGGCCTATAACATTATTTCTTCTTGCTGTCCAAGGGTATATGAGCTGTTAGAGTAATAAAACATCAGCAACCAGGCAAATGACAGATCCATTATTATTACATTTCCTCTTGCAGGGGGATTTGCTGGAAAATGACTAAATAATAAGATATCCGGGTCATGTGAATGATAATAAGGATGCACAACAACTTTAATATGTCTGGAGTTAATGCAGGTTATTGGCTCTACAGTCCGTCTTACAGGTTAAGAATGTCAGGAATATTCTACTTTTTATCAAAATAGTCAGTAAAGTGCCAAGTCGGAGACTGTAAGAGTCCTAACACTCTATTTGTGTTAAGATATTGTAGATATTGGCACAAGCTGTTAGCAGTTTAGAAGAATCTGACCAGCTGATACGGGCTAATACTGGATGAGACTGTGAATAACATTGCTCCTAATGCCTTTTGTTGGGGAAACTCATTTTTATTAGCGTATAAATTTGGGTGTTCAGTGCACTGGGGGGTGTTACTTTACCCCTAAGAGTTGTGTCTTTTAACACTTCATGCACCAACGAGGCCCCAAGTGCGGAAGTGCATCCAGTATTATGACCTGAGACAAACAAACACTAACTTTATTGCATCCAATTTGTTGAGTGCTGGGATTTTCTTTACATGACGAGGGCAGATTGAAGGTTCCTAAAGAATTACAGCAAGCAGAGATCTTGAAAACTGTACACATTTGGAGTTTATGTTGAGTGTCCACATTCCAAATTCTTGAGCACGATTGAGCACTTGCACTGGATGAATGGTACTATGCACTTATACAGTTGCCTATCATTTGCTATTGATGATCATAGTAAGAGAACAAAAAAATATATATACATTTTTTGCAGGATCTATTCATGCGGGTAAATTGTTTAGTTAAAGGGGTACTCAGCCCTAAGATATCTTATCCTCTTTCCAAGGATAGGGGATAAGATGTCTGATCACGGGGGTCCCGCCGCTGGGAACCCCCGCAATCTCTCATGCAGCACCCACTATCATCAGCTTCACGGAGCGAAGATCGCTCCGTGTCTGATGACTCACGATCATGGGGCTGGAGTATGGGGATGCCACGGCTCCACCCATTGTGACGCCACACCCCCTCCCATAGACTTGCATTGAGGGGGCGTGACATGATGGCACAAAGGTGTGACGATACTCCCGCCCCGTGATCGTGAGTCATCAGACACGGAGTGATCTTCACCCCGTGAAGCTGATGATAGCGGATACTGCATGAGAGATTGCGGGAGTCCCCAGTGGCGGGACCCCCGCGATCAGATATCTTATCTCCTATCCTTTGGATAGGGGATAAGATGTCTTAGGACCGGAGTACCCCTTTAAGTAAGGTATATCAGCCAAATGTGTTATTCAGGCATATATTTGGCCAGTGAAATTTGGTTTTTTGGGCAAATACCATATGTCTAGAAGTTCTTATAAGGTATACACCCAACATGCTTTACAAGCATGACGTGTACACATTTATATTGGACAGTGGCATCAGTTCAATAGAGCATGTTGTGTGTTTCCACATAAAGGAATAGGTAAAGTCTAAGCCTATACAAAAACTACTCATCTCATACTACAGTAACTGTATATGCAACAGTACAGATGGTTTATGCTACTCATCCGATACTTAGTATAGAAGACTATTTTTTATTATATTTTGTTTTATGAAATGTTTAACTGTTGTGATTCAGAGGACTATATTATCTGCTGTACATATACAACGCACATGTTTAGGTTGGGTACAGACATATCCTTGAGCATTTTTTTTTAATCTCTTTTATTACAGGACATCTAGCAAGACTCTGGCAGAGGAAAATAAAAATGGGGATGAAAATATTAACAAGGAAGAATGCATAGAAAGTACCACACTACAGATCCGTACAGGCCCGGAACCTGTATCTAGAGAACATGAAATCTCTGAAACAAACTGTCAGTCATTTTACTCAAGGATGGAGGGGGGTATTGGTGAGATAAAAGCAGAGAAAGATAAAGAGGTCATTTTGTGCCACAAGATAACTCCCAAAATGATTGAGACTCCAAAGGGCGACACAACGGTTCAGGTCCCTGCGACAAGGAAAACAGAAGGACGTCAAGGTGCTATGGTAGAATTACAGCTGTCCCTCTCACAAGACAGGAATTTACATTCAGGAGGTGTTCCTATTGTGACTCTGTTAGGTGCTGAGACATCCTCTGAAGCAGAGCACAGTGTGCAAAGAAGTGATGCGGATGCTTCAACATGTATTACTAAGAAAGAGACACCTATACAGAAGGCATCTACCACATTCCAGATAACAGGCAAGCAGCAAGCAAAAATCATCCCAGTCAGAGACGCACAAGAAACAACTTTCCCCAGGGTTGAACTGATCTTAGACTGCTCTGGCAGAGAAAATGAGTCCAGATCTTTGCCTGCTGAGGGGTGTGTTAGGTCTGTAGAGGAAGGTGGGCACTCAGTGGAACCTCCTTCTACTGTCTCCTTTGGAATCACAGTAGAAGACTCAGAGCAAAGCGAGGAGGATCAGCAGGATCACACCAGACCTAACAAACACAGAGCCAGGCACGCCAGTAAGTAGCATATATTTGGCCATTCATTACTTTTTGTATTTGGACACTTGCACTGATTTCCTATGGCCTGTAATCTGTTATTCCTACTTTTATCCAATAGTGATTACTCTTCTGCTACAATAATACGAAGCATCTATGTGTCTGTACGAGAAATGTGTGTTGCATGAAAGAGCTCGACAATTCAAAAGAGGTTAATTGATAGTTCATTGCAAAGTAAAATGAGACTTGTTGAGATGGACTGTAAGCCTACGAGTGAGACTGGATGAGGAGCTTGATGATCCTTGCAGAAGACAGTTTGACAGACACTAACATGTGGAGTGCTGGGTAGCTACCTGATCCTTTCCATTTTGTGAGTCTGCTAGACTGTGAAATGAACTTACTATTTCTTCTGCCTTGATCCCTTTAGAGGTCAGACACAAATTCTATTCTAAGACATGAGCCTGACGTAGTCCAAAACGACATGCTGACTTTACAATATTCACTTAACTTTCCTGGATAACATTACTAGGGTTTGTAGTGGAAGCTGGAAATCATAGCCTGGAACTAGAGTTGACTATCAATTAAACTGATATATCATCGTTATTGGTACCAGTCTTTGTAGATGTTTGTTGTATCCACTATAGATATTATTGATCACTACAGACGTAAGTGCTGGTATTAATAAAAAAAATAATCTGTGAATGAGGAATAGTCTGCAGGCATGACTTAAGTTTGACAGCGATCTTAGCAGCAATTGTGCGACAGGCAATAGTTGTCATTCATATCACCGTCTTCTGATGAACCACAGGGATTTGCAATGGTTGCTTTTGATATCATATTTCATTTCTAAGGCCATGCATAGGGTTATGTTCACCTGAAATGATTTTGTCCCCAAAAAGCTGAGTTCCCAATGCTGTCACATGTCATGACCGGAATAGTTATTCACAATTATTATGAACACATAGTATATAGGTCAGTATATATAGATTCATTTTCATCGGTATTTTTTTTTTTTTTTACCAAAACCAAGAGTGGAACCAACACAGAGAAAAACTATTTGCAGCTTTTTCTATGCTCTGGACCCACTCCTGGCTTTGGCCAAAAATAATGACCAAAATGAAGACCAAATACTAACCAAAATACTGTGCACCAAAATACTATGTATGAACCCACCGTCATATATCTGTGATGAGATATAGAATTTTTTTCTATCCAGGCCAGATAACAATTGGCTCAGACAGATCTGACCCCAATGGTGATAGAAAATATTATTTATATTGTCTGTTGATTGTTGTTTGAAAGAGCTAAATTATTATGTATCGAGAGATGATTTATGTTTTATTTTATTTTTTTCTGTTTGGAATTGTATTTGGTTTTATACTGGTGATGTTGTAGTTGTGGAATATTGCTTTTTATATAGCTCAGCAACATCTCACTATATATTATAGTCATATCATATGAATTATTTCTATAGTGACGTTATGATTGAGTTATAAGTATGTGTTTTCATGTTGTCATTTTTGTGCATAAAATTAGCTGAGGTAATAAAGGGTTCAGGGTTAAAAAAAAAATTGAAATTACAATATTTTTTTGAATAATTAAAAATCCAAATAGAACGAACTGTTAGTTTGTTTTCAACAACAAAATAATTGCAAAATAAAAGCAGCATCTGACTGTCCTGAAGCGTTGCCCGGCCAGTGTATGACTATCTGTTTATCTAATCAGCTGCTTGAAGATGTCACATAAACTTCAGGGAAGGGACAGGAGAAACTGTTGGAATGCAGTGCTGAGGTAAGGGCGCTGTAAATAAGAAGCGAGCCCCAAAGCTTAGGCAAGAATTCAAGGAATACTTTTCAGCACTTCTTAGAGTTTTGACACAGTTGTGCGGTAGGTTTACTAAGAATATCTTGTGTGACATGTATGAATGTATGAATATGTACGCATGACTTAATTTAATACTAGAGAATAACTTTAAGCTCCATTCACTTGACTTGTTATTGATGCAATTTGACTTGTTAATATGAGCAAAAATATGAAAATGCTTTAAAGGGGTACTCCGCCCCTAGACATCTTATCCTCTATCCAAAGGATAGGGGATAAGATGTCTGATCGCGGGGGTCCTGCCGATGGGGACCCCTGGGATCTCAGCTGCAGCACCCACCTGTTGCGGCTTCCGGCAGCGCTGAAGGCTCTCATCCTAACGCCTCCCGACCACGGTGACGTGAGATCGTGACGTCACAACTCTGCCCCCGTGTGATGTCACGCCATGCCCCCTCAATGCAAGTCTATGGGAGGGGGTGTGACGGTAATTCACGATCTCACGTCACCGTGGTCAGGAGCCGAAGCCAGCGTTTCCGGAAGCCGCAACAGATGGGTCCTGCAGCCGAGATCCCGGGGGTCTCCAGCGGCAGGACCCCCGCGATCTGACATCTTATCCCCGATCCTTTGGATAGGTGATAAGATGTCTAGGGGCGGAGTACCCCTTTAAATTCTAAGGAGAAGCTCTGTGTGAAAGAAAGCCTTTGTTTTAGTTAACCTTTATTGCAGAAATGCATAAAAGAATAAAAGAATGAATGAATGAATAAATCCATCAATTATCGTACCAGCCACTTTAGCTGGCCATAGATGTATTCCGTATTTTTTGCTGTGTAAGACGCACTTTTTGTTCCCCAAAACTGGGGGGGGGAGTCGGTGCGTCTTATACGGCGAATACACCCCTATCGCGGCGGTCCCTGCGGCCATCAACGGCCGGGACCCGCGGCTAATACAGGACATCACCGATCGCAGTGATGCCCTGTATTAACCCTTCAGATGTGGCGATCAAAGCTGACCGCCACGTCTGAAGGGAAAGTGACACTAACCCGGCTGTTTAGTCGGGCTGTTCGGGACCGCCTCGATTTCACCGCGGCGGTCCCGAACAGCCCGACTTAATAGCCGGGTTAGTGCTTACAGGACACCGGGAGGGACCTTACCTGCCTCCTCGGTGTCTTCTCCGTTCAGGGATCTCCTATAAGGCAGGCGCTCTCCTTCCTCGTCATCACGTCGTCACGTACGTGCGTCGGCGTGCGTAACGATGTGATGGCGGCGACGGAGAGCGAGGATACCCGGCCGGCAGCAGAGACGTGAGTATTACCTCCTATGCAGTGGTCTTCAATCTGCGGACCTCCAGATGTTGCAAAACTACAACTCCCAGCATGCCCGGACAGCCAATGGCTGTCCGGGCATGCTGGAAGTTGTAGTTTTGCAACATCTGGAGGTCCACAGGTTGAAGACCACTATTGGGTCCAAAATCTTTATTTATTTAGATTTTGCACCTATAAATTGGGTGCGTCTTATACGCCGGTGCGTCCTATAGGGCGAAAAATACGATACATATTTCTCAGGATTTTCCAGACAGAAAATCATCAACACCATGAGAAATATAATAAATATAATGCATATGCATTGCCCTTTATATGTTTTTATCAGATAACGGTAACGAAACACAATTGGTCATAAGAAATAGTTTTTAGTACCACAGGCAAAATTGCTTTCAAACCTGCATATTTTAGTCAGTATTTTGGATCAATATTTTGTTTATGTCAAAACCAGGAATGGGTCCAAACAAGGAAGCAGAACAATTCTTTTCTCTGTTCAGGTTCGTCTTCTGGTTTTGGCTTACAAATATTGATCCAAAGTACTAACCAGAATCCGCAAGTGTGAAAGTGGCCTTGAATGTAAAGCTGGTCCCAATATGTTTAGAACATTCTCATTGGCTTTATGATCGTTATGTTACTAATCTCCATTAGTCAAAACACTTATTTCAAATAATTTTTTGGGTAAATGCTATGAATTGCTATGATCCTGAAAAATACATCGGGGGTATTGCAAATGCGTAATTTTTCATGCAAAACAAACAATTATACATGGGAAAATAATGTAATTGGGGAAAATATCTTTTCACTTAAAGGGGTACTCCGGCGCTAAGACATCTTACCCCCTATCCAAAGGATAGGGGAAAAAATGCCTGATCGTGGGGGTCCCACCACTGGGGACCCCCGTGATTTTGCACGCAGCACCCTGTTAGAATCAGTCCCCGGAGCAGGTTCGCTCCGGGGTCTCATAACTGGCGATCACAGGGGCCTATTCCCTTTGGATAGGGGATAAGATGTCTTAGCACCGGAGTACCCCTTTAAGCCCCCTTGCCAATGAAATTTCAGATTTCAAAATATCTGGAATGTTCAGTGCATCAAGACCAAAATCTTCCTGTTTAGTATTGGTGATTTAACCCTATCCAATACCTGCCGGGGGGGGGGGGGGGGGGGAGTAGGGCAGTAAAAAAAAAAAAAAAGAAACAGCACTCTCTTACCTTTCTTGCTCCCACACCGTTGCTGGGATCACAGCACAGAATTCGGTTCCTTGTGTCCAGCGCCTCCAGGTTCGGTGCTGAGGCTGCTGATTGCATAAGTGGCCATGTGACATCACATCACCAAACGCTGAAACTCCCAAACCAAGTTCTTTGATTCCAGGGATAATAAGAGAGGGTCATTTCTACCATGGTCCTGCCATCTTTTATTAATGTCAGTTAGGTTGGGAGCACCAGTTTTTAGTCAATATTTGAATTAACATGTATTAGTGCATGAATTTGGGCTAATGGTGATAATAGGGATGAGTGATTAGGGAATCTGATGAGTCTCCCTAAAATCTTTTCTTAGGGCATACTTAACCCCTTAAAAGGGTACTCCGGTGCTTACACATCTTATCCCCTATCCAAAGGACAGGGGATAAGATGCCTGATCGCGGGAGTCCCGCCGCTGGGGACCCCCGGGATCATGCACACGGCACCCCGTTTGTGACGTCACATGGGGGCGGAGGCGTGGCGTCACACGCCGCCGGCCCTGCGGTCGACCGTAATCAGACACGGAGCGAACACACTCCGGGACTGATTACAAACGGGGTGCCGCGTGCATGCTCCCGGGCGTCCCCAGCTGTGGGACTCCCGTGATCAGGCATCTTATCCCCTATCCTTTGGATAGGGGATAAGATATGTAAGCACCGGAGTACCTCTTTAAGCACAAATGTTTTGCATTACCAATGGATTATGGGTCGCACTGTACAGCCCAGTGTCAGAAAGCTGGGTTTGCGTCCGTGATCTTGGGTCTTCCAGCAGGACAATTACCCCAAACATACATCAAAAAGCACCCAGAAATGGATGGCAACAAAGCACTGGAGAGTTCTGAAGACTCCAACTCTAAATCCCATTGAACACCTGTGGAGAGATCTTAAAATTGCTGTTAGGAAAATGCGCCCTTCCAATAAGAGAGTCCTGGAGCAGTTTGCAAAGGAAGAGTGGTCCAACATTCCGGCTGAGAGGTGTAAGAAGCTTATCGATGGTTATAGGAAGTGATTTCAGTTATTTTTCCCAAAGGGTGTGCAACCAAATATTAAGTTAAGGGTCCCAATAATTTTGTTCAGCCCATTTTTGGAGTTTGGTGTGACATTATGTCCAATTAGTTTTTTTCCTCCCTTTTTTGGTTTAGTTCCAATACACACAAAGGGAATAAACATGTGTATAGCAAAACATGTGTTGCTACAATCCTTTTCTGTGAGAAATACTTCATTTTCTAGAAAAATTTCAGGAGTGCCAACATTTAGTGCCAACATTTACGGCCATGATAGTAGTGTGATTGGCTATGCCAGGCCACATCAGTGATTGGTGGCAGGAAGCAGGTACCCTCCTCCACCATTTTAGCTTACCGAACCCTCGCGATCACGTCACCGGGTTTTGGTAAGCCCATCTGAGCTACCACAAATTTTTACTTTCACTTTAGACGCCGTGATTGGCATTTACATGGTGTCTAAAGGGTTAAATGCCGTGCATCGGTGAGATCCTATCTCTGCTCGGCATAAGCAGTGAGTGTCAGGCTACTAATGGTAGCTGACACTTACTGCTCTGAGGGAAGTGCAGCTCCTGCAGTTGCTTTAAAAGCACTTAAAGGGGTACTCCGGTGGAAAACTTTTTTTACATCAACTGGTGCCAGAAAGTTAAACAGATTTGTAAATTACTTCTATTAAAAATGTTAATCCTTCCAGTACTTATTAGCTGTTGAATATTACAGTGAAAATTCTTTTCTTTTTGGAACACAGTGCTCTCTGCTGACATCACGAGCACAGTGCTCTCTGCTGACATCATGAGCAGAGTGCTTTCTGCTGACATCTCTGTCCATTTTAGGAACTGTCCAGAGCAGCATATGTTTTCTATGGGGATTTTCTCCTACTCTGGACAGTTCTCAAAAAAGACAGATGTCAGCAGAGAGCACTGTGCTCGTGATGTCAGCAGAGGGCTCTGTGTTTCAAAAAGAAAATAATTTCCTCTGTAGTATTTAGCAGTTTAGTTTTTAATAGAAGTAATTTACAAATCTGTTTAACTTTCTGGCACCAGTTGATTTAAAAAAAAAAAGTTTTCCACCGGAGTAGCCCTTTAAGTCGTCGGGGCATGAAGGTAAGCCCTGCCTCCTTACGTACCATGGTACAAGGGTGTACCTGTATGACCTGCATCCTTAAGAGGTTAAATGGAACCTGTCAGCTCTACATCTTGCTCAGAGCTGCACATAGCTTACATGGTCTCTTAGCTGATAGCTGTTTGCAAAGTTATAAAATCATGTTTACTTACAATCTGAAGTGCCATAGAGGCAGTGCTGAGCTACAATGTGCACACCCCCTCCCCCACCCTTCCTGCTTAGTTTCCAGCACAGATCTCTGCACATCAATAATGAAAAAAAGGGAAGGTGGTGTTGCTAAGCATCACCTCTACGGCACTTAAGATTGGAAGATAAATATAATTTTATAACTTTAACCCCTTAAGGACCAGGCCATTTTACAACTTAGGACCAGAGCGTTTTGTGAACATCTGACCACTGTCACTTTAAACATTAATAACTCTGGAATGCTTTTAGTTATCATTCTGATTCCGAGATTGTTTTTTCGTGACATATTCTACTTTAACATGGTGGTAAATTTTTGTGGTAACTTGCATCCTTTCTTGGTGAAAAATCCCAAAATTTGATTAAAAAATTGAAAATTTTCCATTTTTCTAACTTTGAAGCTCTCTGCTTGTAAGGAAAATGGATATTCCCCAAAAAAATTTTTGATTCACAGAAACAATATGTCTACTTTATGTTTGCATCATAAAATTGACAAGTTTTTAGTTTTGGAAGACACCAGAGGGCTTCAAAGTTCAGTAGCAATTTTCCAATTTTTCACAAAATTTTCAAACTCACTATTTTTCAGGGACCAATTCAGGTTTGAAGTGGATTTGAAGGGTCTTCATATTAGAAATACCCCATAAATGACCCCATTATAAAAACTGCACCCCCCAAAGTATTCAAAATGACATTCAGTCAGCATTTTAACCCTTTAGGTGTTTCACAGGAATAGCAGCAAAGTGAAGGAGAAAATTCACAATCTTCATTTTTTACACTTGCATGTTCTTGTAGACCCAATTTTTGAATTTTTACAAGGGGTAAAAGGAGAAAATGTATACTTCCATTTGTAGCCCAATTTCTCCCGAGTAAGCACATACCTCATATGTCTATGTAAAGTGTTCGGCGGGCGCAGTAGAGGGCTCAGAAGCGAAGGAGCGACAAGGGAATTTTGGACAGTACGTTTTTCTGAAATGGTTTTTGGGGGGCATGTTGCATTTAGGAAGCCCCTATGGTGCCAGAAAAGCAAAAAAACCCCCACATGGCATACCATTTTGGAAACTAGACCCCTCGGGGTATTTTCTTACTCAGAAGAAATGGGGTTACAAATTTTGGGGGGCTTTTTTACTATTTTTTCCTAATTTAGGGTAACTTTTTTTTTTCATTTTCCCATCCAAATTTAATGAAAATTTGTCAAACACCTGTGGGGTGTTAAGGCTCCCTATACCCCTTGTTAAATTCCGTGAGGGGTTTCCAAAATGAAGTCACATGTCGGTATTTATTTTTTTGCGTTTATGTGAGAACCGCTGTAAAATAAGCCACCCCTGTGCAAATCACCAATTTAGGCTTCAAATGTACATAGTGCGCTCTCACTCTTGAGCCTTGTTATGCGCCCGCAGATCATTTTACTCCCACATCTGGGGTATTTCCGTACTCAGGAGAAATTGCGTTACAAATTTTGGAGGTCTTTTTTTCCTTTTACCTCTTGTGAAAATAAAAAGTAAAGGGCAACACCAGCATGTTAGTGTAAAAAAAATTTTTTTTACACTAACAGGCTGGTGTAGACCCCAACTTTTCCTTTTCATAAGGGGAAAAAGGAGAAAAAGCCCCCCAATATTTGTAGTGTAATTTCTCCTGAGTACGGAGATACCCCATATGTGGCCCTAAACTGTTTCCTTGAAGTACGACAGGGCTCCGAAGTAAGAGAGCGCCATGCGCATTTGAGGACTAAATTACGGATTGCATAGGGGTGGACATAGGGGTATTCTACGCCAGTGATTCCCAAACAGGGTGCCTCCAGCTGTTGCTAAACTCATAGCATGCCTGGACAGTCAGTGGCTGTCCAGAAATGCTGGGAGTTGTTGTTTTGCAACAGTTGGAGGCTCTGTTTTGGAAACACTGCCGTACAATACGTTTTTAATTTTTATTGGGGGGGGGGACAGTGTAAGGCGATGTATATGTTGTGTTTTACCCTTTATTATGTGTTAGTGTAGTGTAGTGTAGTGTTTTTAGGGTACATTCACACTGGCGGAGATTTACAGTGAGTTCCCTGCTAGAAGTTTACGCTGCGGCGAAAAATTTGCCGCAGCTCATACTTGAAGCAGAAAACTTACTGTAAGCCTGCCCGTGTGAATGTATCCTGTACGTTCACATGGGGGGGGGGGGGGGCAAACCTCCAGCTGTTTCAAAACTACAACTCCCAGCATGTACTGACAGAACATGCAGGCTGGGAGTTGTACTTTTGCAACAGCTGGAGGCACACTGGTTGGAAAACCTTCAGTTAGGTTCTGTTATCTAACTCAATATTTTCCAACCAGTGTGCCTCCAGCTGTTGCAAAACTACAACTCCCAGCATGTACTGATCACCGAAGGGCATGTTGGGAGATGTAGTTATGCAACAGCTGGAGGAATCGCAACTACAACTCCCAGCATTCTGGGATTTGCAGTTTTGCAACATCTGGAGAGCTACAGTATAGAGACCACTGCAAACTGTGGCCCTCCAGATGCTGCAAAACTACAAATCCCAGCTTACCCAGACAGCAAACAGTTGGGTGGGCATGCTAGGAGTTGTAGTTTTGCAAGATCTGGAGGGCTATAGTTCAGAGACTACCATATAGTGGTCTCAAACTGTAGCCCTCCAGCTGTTGCAAAACTACAACTCCCAGCATGCCCAAACAGCTGTCTGGCCATGCTGGGAGTTGCAATTTTGCAACATCTGGAGTGCTACAGTATAGAGACCACTATATTGTGGTCTCGGACTGCAGCCCTCTAGATGTTGCTAGGCAACTTACCGGCTTCCGTCGGATCCAGGGAGCCTGCTGCACGACATCGCCGCCCGCCGATCTTCGCCCGCAGCCTCCAGATCGGTAAGTGGATGTCGGCGCCCTGTCCTCTTTGTTTTCCCCGTTCTGCCCCGGCTATTGTGGGTGGGCAGGACGGGGAAAACGAAAGTTAACCCCCCTGCCCCCGATCTGCTATAGGTGGTCGCGTCTAGACCACTAATAGCAGGGATAGGAGGGGTGGCACCCCTGCCACCTCGCTCCTATCCCTTTAGGGGGATCATAGGTGTCTTAGACACCCGCGATCCCCCTTATATTCCGGGTCACCGGGTCACCATAGACCCGTAATGACCCTTAATCGCGCAAATCGTAAGTGTGAATTCACTTGCGATTTGCGCCGATCGCCGACATGGGGGTTCTGATGATCCCCCTGGGCATTTACGCGGGGTGACTGCTAATCGATATCAGCAGTCACACCGGTCCGGTCCCGGACCGGAATTCCCACGGACATATGAGTACGTGCCTGGTCCTTAAGACCCAGGGTGCAGGGACGTACTCATACGTGCTTGGTCCTTAAGGGGTTAAAAACAGCTATCAGTTAAGAGACAGGTATAATTTGTTTTATCTGCCTGCTTTATTAGCTATCTGACCAGGCCTGTAGCTCTGAGCATTGTATAGAACTGACAGAGTCCCCTTAAAACTACAGATTTTTTGGGCACTGCCTGGGTGGACAATATGGGAGAGCAATAATATCACTAGGGCTAAGCCGGGGTAAGTTTCCTTAGGAGTCCAGGAACACGTTGGGTGCTACACGAGCATGAGTATTCAAATATGATATCAGTGTAGGAGAAAGGAAAATCGGAGCACACACCTGGAAACCCTGCTGCAACCATTTATTCAGTGTTCATGAATGGAACTTAGACATTACTTTAACCCGTTTCACGAGAAGAACAGAGCGGGGTAAAGTAATATCTATGTTCTATTCATGAACGCTGAATAAATCGTTGCAGCAGGGTTTCCAGGTGTGTGCTCCGATTTTCCTTTCTCCTACTTACAGTAGTCAAGGCAATAATGAATGAGAACAACAAGAAGAGTATTAGCTGATTCAACAGTTAGAAAATGATGGATTCTCAACATGTTTATTAAGTGCAGGTGGCAAGAGTGAGAGATGGGTTGAATATAAGGAGTAAAAGACAGATCTTACATGACTCCAAGGCTTGCTGCCACACATGGAAATGTCAGGTTTACGTAAGTCATTAGTTGGTCAAGTTCAGTTTTTTAGAATGATTCGGTTTTAGAAAATGACAGGACATGATGTTTGAGATAACAGACAGACAATGCAGAGGTGGTGTCTTGAGAAAAGGTAGGAAGTTGGTTGTCTTCGGTGTAGAGATGGTACTTAACTGGAGCTTGTTCTCAGAAAATTACATATTGTTTAAATCAACTTTTTATGTTAACCATATTTTTTTTCAAATTTTTGGTGATGTTTTTTTCTAATTTTCCATTTTGCTATTTATATTTTATAATAATTCTGAAATCTTGCTGTTTCCATTTTGGGCAGTAGGTCAAAAACTAAGCTGAGACTTCCTGTTCTGTGCAGATCATTTCCAAGTAATGCCCTTCTTATCAACACAGACAGGAGTACAGGGAAAAGTGTCTCCACTAGATAAGACACCATTCACAATAGCTGAAGCTTTGCATCGCCAACCCCACCTCCATAGAATGACCTTTAAAAAGGTCACGGAGAATGCCTAGTGTTATCTCTAATTCACGTGAATGGAGAAGGTCCTGTCCATTGTTTTCTATGTCCATAGGTCCTGCCGCAAAGCATATTGCTAAATGCTGTTAAAATAAACTCAGGTAAGATGGCAGCCCCTTTTATACTGCACACAAAAAATGAGACAAAAAATTACAATCAGAAAATAGAAACAGATTAGAAATAAGGACGTGTTTCGGTATCTGGCTTTAATCTGGAGAAAACTGTAGGTGCTACATCTGCTTTAAAGCTAAATCTGCAACAGATTGCAGGAATTATTTCCAACCTTTTCTATCACCTCCAGCCAGAGAATGAAAATAGATCTTCCAAACTTTATCTCTTTATATAGGAAGATGGGAGTCCTACTGACAATGTTGGATCCTTCATAGCCTTTAGCATTTAGACAAGGGGGCTGCAGTTAAGGCCTTTATACATGGGCTGATTATCAGTCAATTTAGGAACGTTCATTCCCAATAATCGACCCATATGCCAGTATTCCAAGGACTAGCATTCGGCAACAAACAAACAAAAGACTCTTTTTTTACAGCCAGTAAAATCTCCCAGTCTAAACAGAGGATGTGCAGCCACTAACAATGAATTTAAAGGGGTACTCCGGTGGAAAACTTTAAAAAAAAAATCAATTGATGCCAGAAAGTTACTGACTATCTTTGACCCACTGACGCTGCACTAATTCATCTTAATTTAATTCTTGTATCTAACATTTTGTATTAACATTTGTTGTGCCTACTAACTATGTCATCTAACATCTATGTGTTTACCAGTCATGCTATCTAATATCTTTATTGTGTTTGTGATACCTCATTGGCCTCCTCTCGTTCCCTGATGAGCCCTATTTACTATCGGGTGAAACGCGTTGGTTAGAGAGGTTAGCTTATCCAGTATTATCAAATTTTCTGTTTCCATTCCCTATCCACACTTAGTTTAGGAGTGTCCACCTTAGATAGGTAGGAACTCTAGTGTAGAGATTCACCTGTACCCTATTCCCCCCATCCCCCACGCTTTGTGGACTGTGTTTATATTTATGCACATATTATATGTTAGGCACTTTATATTTGAGTAAATAATATTTTCTATAATCTAGGTTTGCCTAATTGGTGTTGTCTTCTACTTTAAATATGCCAGAAAGTTAATCAGATTTGTAAATTACTTCTATTAAAAAATCTTAATCCTTCCAGTACTTATTAGCTGATGAATACTACAGAGGAAATTATTTTCTTTTTGGGACACAGTGCTCTCTGCTGACATCTCTGTCCATTTTAGGAACTGACCAGAGCAGCATATGTTTGCTATGGGATTTTCTCCTACTCTGGACAGTTCTTAAAATGGTTGGAGATGTCATCAGAGAGCTCTGTGTTCCAAAAAGAAAAGAATTTCCTCTATAGTATTCAGCAGCTAATAAGTACTGGAAGGATTAAGATTTTTTTTATAGAAGTAATTTACAAATCTGTTTAACTTTCTGGCACCAGTTGATTAAAAAAAAAATTCCACCAGAGTACCCCTTTAAATAAACTGCATGAAAGATCCAGCAATGTTTTGTGTGGCCCAACTGCACAATTGATTAAAGGAATCTTGATAAATAAGTACTTATCCCCTATCCACAGGGAATTGCAGGGGTCTGACTGCTGTGACCCCCCTTGATCTTCTGCCTGGCACCCCGACAAAGGTCGCTTCCTGCATGGGAAGAGCCAGGGTACTGGGCAGGAGATTGCGGGGAATCCAGTAACATGGTTCCCCTTTAAAGGGGGAAAGCTATTTTTTCATCAACTGGTGCCAGAAAGTTAAGCAGATTTGTAAATTACTTCTTTTTAAAAATTGTAATCCTTTCAGTACTTATCAGCTGTTGTATTCTTCAGAGGAAGTTGAGATGTTCTTTTCTGTCTGACCACAGTGCACTCTGCTGACACCTCTGCCCATGTCAAGAACTGTCCAGAGTAGGAGCAAATCCCCATAGCAAACCTATCCTGCTCTGGACAGTTCCTGACATGGACAGAGGTGTCAACAGAGAGCACTGTATTCAAACAGAAAAGAACAATGTAATTTCCTCTGTAGTATACAGCAGCTGTTAAATTCTGGAAGGATTAAGATTTTTTGATAGAAGTAATTTACAAATCTGTTTAACCAGATTGATTTGAAAACACCAGTTGATTTGAAAACAATTGTTTTCCACCGGAGTACCCCTTTAAGCCTTGTAAGGGCATGGCAAACAAGCATGATCATGCTGATCATGATGATTTGCTACTTCCCACCGTGCGGTCTAAAAAGTCCCCTAGACATTCCGGTTAATTATGTACATACTAGGAGAGAGGTGCACAGCCTGTTGTCCACTAATGGAAATACACAACCTCGCCCAGGTCATTGAGTGTTATCAGGGCAGGATTTATGAATGTATAGAAAGAAGACAAATTATTTATCAACTGGTGCCAGAAAGTTAAACAGATTTGTAAATGACTTCTATTTAAACATCTTAATCCTTCCAGTACTTATCAGCTGCTCTATGCTCCACAGGAAGTTGTATTTCTTTCTGGAGTTCTTTTAACTACTGGAAGCATTACGATTTTTAAATAGAAGCAATTTAATCTGTTTAACTTTCAGGCACCAGTTCATTTTAAACCCCTTTAAGAAGTACCCCTTTAAGAAGATTCTTAAACTTTTAATAAATATATATATATATATATATATATATATATATATATATATATATATGCAATATTGTTTACAATGGATGATTGTTTATATTTCCTTCATGCCATTTCTGGTACGATTTAATTTCCCTTATTTTTTTTTATAATTCAGGGCTCAGACGCAGTGAGAGTCTCTCTGAAAAGCAAGTTAAAGAAGCCAAGTCTAAATGTAAAAGTATTGCTCTTCTCCTGACTGCTGCTCCAAACCCCAATTCCAAGGGGGTGTTGATGTTTAAAAAGCGCCGACAAAGGGCCAGGAAATTTACGTTGACAAGCTACGGCACAGGGGAACTTGAACAATACAGAGGCGAAGAAGACGATAACGAAGAAGAAGAAGATAATAAAGAGAATACTTTCGAGGTGACTTTTTATGGGGCTAGTGAATCCGATCTAGATGAAGATTTCTCATCAGATCCTGAAAACAGTGCACATATTGTAACTTTTGATTGGGACACTGGACTAGTTGAGGTTGGAAAAAAACTAAACACTACTGAAGCGATGGAGGAACTTCCAGCGACCAAAGGTAAAGGGGTTCTCATGTTTGCAAAGAGGAAGCAGAGGATGGATGAAATATCAGCAGAGCAAGAAGAGATAAGGAAACAGAGTATAGAAGAGAAAGCATCATTCACAGAGAATGTAAATAACATGATTTCGTATCAGGCGCAGCAGGAACAGCAAACCATTAAGACCCAGAGTTGTGTAAGCAAGAGTTATATAGAAGTCAGCAACAGTCAGCATAGGGTACAAAATGGTATCGCTGGAGCAAACGAATCAAATAGTTCATTTCAGTCTTCTTTAAACAGAACAGCAAGACCTTTTGGTGGAGCTCTAAATCAAACATCTGTGCCATTTTCACCTACCAGAAATATAGCAAGTCCTATGTCAGATGTACCTGCACCGCCTCCTTATTCTTCAGTCACTCCACCTCCTGAACCCAGATTTCAAGTGTCTTCACCAGTGCCTGGAAAAGCCCAGGCTGCAGTTTGGGCTCCATCCTACCCTACAGAACACATTGCTTCTAGAGATGAACGAATTGCAGTTCCAGCAAGCAGAACAGGGATCTTAATGGAAGGCAAACGTAGGAGCGCAAAACCTATGTTCACCTTTAAAGAGCAGCCGAAAGTAAGCCCAAATCCAGAGCTACTGACACTTGTTCAGAATAGAGAAGGTAAACGGGGTACTGGTAATGAGTCTGGACCAGAAGAAGACTATCTCAGTCTAGGAGCAGAGGCATGTAATTTTATGCAAGCTCAAATTGGAAAGCAAAAAACACCTCCACCTGTTGCCCCCAAACCAGCAGTGAAGTCACCAACTACAGTAATGCCAACATCACCAGTATGGAGTCCGCCAGCTGCTGCTCCAGCGCCTCAACCATTTGTAGTCCATAATTCATTTCAAGGCCATAGTCCTGCAGAAGCCATTGTGGCACCCTCAAATTTCCATTACAATCCACCAAACACTCTTAATTTATCTAGTCCCCCCAGAGGTCCACCTAAGGTGTCTACAGATGTAAACCCAACACCTAAATCTAAAACACCACCTACTACTCCATCAGGGTCCGCAGGTCCAGCTTACGAGATGCCTGCTCTAAAAGGAAAAGGAGCAGAACTGTTTGCCAGGAGACAGTCACGAATGGAAAAGTTTGTAGTAGATTCAACCACTGTGCAAGAAAAGGTAGCTCGAGCAATCTCTCCAACTCCATCATTACCATGTTCTTGGAAATATTCATCCAATGTCCGAGCTCCACCTCCATTGGCTTACAATCCAATCCAATCACCACTTTATCCCCCAGCAGCAAACAAGCCCGGATCCAAGCCTGCATCCTCAGCTGCTAAGAAAAAGCCAACAAAAACTCTGAGCCCCCTTGAAGTAATGAAACACCAGCCATATCAGCTCAAATCTTCTTTATTTACATTTCAACCACCTTCTGCGAGCACATCAGATATCGAGGCACCTAAGAAAACCACCAAGTCATATGTTCCCCCTCCTGCAAAGCAAGCTCAATCTACAAAGCCTGTCAATGCTCCGTACATCAATGCCCAGCCAACACCTGAATATTCTCAGCAAGTCTACAACACACAGCCTTCCTTCCAGTCAAGTGTCTTCACTCCTACCAGCGACTGCTACCCCTCAGCGGGCTATGCCATGCAGCCTAGACAAGAATCACCAGTAGCAACACTGATCGCTCCACCAAGGCCGAAATTTTCTGCAAAGAAAGCTGGTGTTGCAGCCCAGGTGTGGAAACCAGAAGTTGGTGAAGAATAGTATTCAGTTTGGAAATGTATTTCCACTTGTAGAGGGAAAACTAGTTTGCAGTGGTGATCTGACATTGACATGTGTCCTGGCTATACTTAATACCATAACATTGTATCATCCTTTAAATGGGTCCAAATCATTTATCACCTTTTAAACATAAATTGCACATAGGTTCTCCTATATATGTGTGTACATCTATATGTATATTTATAACTTTATTACAGTACTTGGCAGCAATTGATGTCCCAATTGGATGCATACATTTGTATACTATTAAGTAATCAGGACCGCTGGGTTTATGCTTCAACAATGAGTGTAGTGACCACCGATCACTACATATATAAAGCTATTATGCAATAACAGATCCCCAATATTTTTATGTTAACTTATATCTTCTTAGGTCAGTGATAAAGTCACCATTGATCAGTCTGAGCCCGTGGTAGAGAGGTATTTAGAAACTGAGTTTCCTTGCTAAGTTTACTTATAGTTAATTTATTTTGGGTGATGAGTGAGTTTGTCATCTTTGACGTATTTATTCTTAACTGAGATTGGTCGTAAAGTATAGTAGATATATGTACAATATGTCATAGTAAGGATCACGCATAATGTAGGCTAGATGTCAGAACTCTTATGTTGCCTTACAAATCGAGATTTTTGGTCTACAATTCTAGCCTACAATCTTAGCTATGGAGAGATAATATATTGAATGAATGCAACTGTAGATCAGAGGACATCCGTTGTGGCTGATCTAAGTATGTTTTGTATAGGCTATGGTGGGTGGTTCTGTAAATGTTTTAGTATTTTTGCTATAAAGCAAAATTTGATGGAGGGAACTATTAGAGAATGCTCCTAGGAAGCATTTTTAATATACTGAGATAGCCCAGTTGGCCGTTATTGCCAACTGCAAATATGGAGGATATTATAAATAGTACATGAATGCAATTTTTTTTTACTAGCATACACTTTTATAGTTACACATCTAGCTGTGCATTTTCCTTTTTTTTTTTTATAACTGTAACCAGTTGTAGCTTCCACAGATCACAATGGGCCTTTTTTATATGGAAAGAGCCACCAGTCTTCTGTAGAAAAGACTAGTTAGTTTGAAGATAGAAATGGTACAGGGCCTGTATGCTCGCCTTCTAGAACACCATTTCTTCCAACCATTACTCGCTCTTTCTTTTACTTTGATGTTTTAAGGTCACTTCTTATAGACTTCATTACCCAAAAGCCAATTTTCCATAAGAAAATAAGAATGAGATCTCCAAATGAAAGAACATGATATAATCGCTATTCATATGTTAGTTAATTAAATACATATTTGGATATTTCATTTTTAACGCACTTAAATATCATGCACAATATGGATGTCTTAGATGCCAAAATCATCATCATTCACCCACATTTGTCTATATGTCTGAAGTGCAAACAAATCTAAACTAAATGTAAACCATCCTTCATTGTATACAGTTTACTAGGATAGTGCATCAATAAGTGGCCCCTTCTGGTGCAGCTTCATACTATCACAACCTCCCTTCCTGATATATAATAGCGCAGTGTGTGTTAACCCCCCCAAATACATACACAAACACACACACCCTTTCTATACTTTGTAGAAGACAGAGGTTGGTTTTATTTACTTGCACACCTCAGTCCACCTATCAAAAAGAAGATGGGGTCCAAACAAGAATTAACCCTTTCTAATTGAACCCTACATTGTAGATCCATTGGCACTACGTATTTGATACCTATGATCCTGGGGCCTATAAGTGAAGAAGAAAGACTTTTATACACATAGCGGGGAATTCATCCAGCTATTTAGAACCTTTTTCTTTTTTTAGTCTAAAATTGGCGCACAAAAAGTCTCAGTCACTTCCCATGCAACTCTTGTGAAACTTATCATGTCTGAAAGTGAACCACCATTTGCAGTGCTTTAGACTAGTTTCATGCAGTGGGCACTGATTTATTATGTGCGACTTTTCTCTGAAAGTCGCAAAAAAGTCGCAGTAGCCGTCTTTTAGACACAAACCCACACTCATTTACTTCAGCCCTGTAAAGCAGTCTAAACAGGTACCATGGGCGTAGGAGCCGGTAAATCCATCAAGTGCATACGACTTTTGATGGATTTGGCTCAGGAAAGTAACATCAAACATGACTTTTCTGCTCTAAAATAGTACACATACTAGGCAACAATTGATGAGTTTCCCTCATAGACCATTGAAACCAGCCTCCATGCCATATGCGTCTATGACACCTTTGACAATCTTAAAGTGTACCTGTCATATCACAGAACAAAAATGCTTATATATGTTACTCACTAGGTCATTCAGGTGCTTTACTTTTGTTTTTATGTGTCTAGCTTCTGTATCTGTCTCACAAATCCCTCTGTTCTGCTGTTTACTCATTCTGACATTCACTGCTCAGGAAGGGACATGTCTCAGGGAAGCACTGAGTCCGCCCTCACTCACTACGCATTCACTTCCTCACAGACTCTCCTGTGCACAGCAGGCTTCTCTGTAACCCCTCCTCTCTGTTTTCGTGCTGTAGTCTGATAGGACAAGAGTGAGTACAGAGTACTAGTCCCACCCACAGTTACTGGACTTTGTCCCAACCTGTGCTTTAGCTGGGACAAAAAAGATGCTGCAGCCAGACAGGATTATGTTCTGGATGGTATAGGGACCCCTAGTGGTCTTTTTTTTATAAGTCATCGTTTCTATAAAAAAAGAGATAACATTTTTTATTAAGTATATTAAAAAAGGGTAATGTTTTGCCAAGATGTACAACATAAGTTTTAGATGCTGATAGTGCCCATTTAAACCAAAGACCTCAATAACACATAATGGGCAATTGGGCACTTTATGCTTTCATTTTTCTCATCGTCCATTGTAAGGTTTTTGTTTTTTATTTTGTTTGTTGTATTATACTGTGTACATTTTAAATGACCCTAGTAACATGGTTGTAACCCTAATTCTAATATTCATCAGAAGAACATCAGGGCCACTAGTCTAAAAGTTTAGGGCTCATTGCCTTCTTCCCATTAAAATAAACTGGCATCCTAGTTACATCCTAACTATGCCCATTGTGTGGGATATTTAGAATAAACCTCTACTCACCTCCAACACTCCCGCTGTGCTTCTAGTGTCCTGCTCCGTTCCCCTGATGCAATCCTCTTTCTGAGCTGCAGTTTGACTGTCGGGACCCGGGCCCAGTGTGTTGTACTGCTGCTCCCTGCAGCCAGCGATTCATTAAGTGGCCGGAGGTGCTTTCCTGGTCCAACACGTCACGCTGCAGCTCAGGAGGATGATCCCATTGGGGGACTGGAGCAAGACACAGAAGGCACCACAGGGGCACAGGGGGTAAGTAGAGGTTTATATTTTTATATCCCATACATTGGGCATAGTAAGGACTCCCCCACCTCTGGATAACTCCTTTAATACTAGCAACATAACAAATTCATTTTGTGAACTGATGCATATGTCATGATATTGTATTTTAAACTAATGATAATTAAAAAAAAAAAAAAAGCAAATCCCATTTAGAGAATAATACCTGAATGGTTAAGCATTTTCCTATAAAAAAAAAAAAAAAAAGAAAGAGAGAGAGCAACAAGAACATAGTTGAGCAAAACATTTACTAAAACATCAATAAATGTCCATACATGATCCTAGATATCATAGAAAGGTATGTTCTTGTTCTAGTTTATAACAGTGTTTAGTAGAGTACTATGCAACTATTGCAGTACTACTGTATCTTCTCAATATCCCCTTAGTGTCTATTCATACCATGATAGTGTCACATAGTGCTGCCTAATCATATGTACAGCTGCTTTTAGTAAGCACTAGGGCCCACTTCTCGACCACTTGAGAAAGAAGCAAAGTAACCAACAATACAGGAGCTCCGTCATGTCTCTGGTATTCACCAACTGCACTATGGGAACCTGTAGTCTGTAGACCTTGTACCAGCTGAGACGTCGGTCTTCAGTGCATGTCCAGTAAGCAAGGTTAAAGTTAGAGAAGATATTGTATTCCATGGCATAGTAATTATCAAAAGCATGTGTGCAGTGCTTATAGTTACATATGTAAGCATTGGCTTTCAAGTCACTGGAAAACATATCCTCTGCTGCAAAACCCATTGTGGAAAAACACCTTAAGGGTACGTTAACACGCGGCGATTTTTTAGCGGGTTTTCCACTGCATATTTGAAAGTGGGCGGGCTCTTCTCGGCTGTCCGCAGCAGATTTTCTGCGGCGGAATGTACACTGCGGAAAATCCGCCGCAAGTCCCATTGAAGTCAGTAGGGACTGTGGCGGATTTTCCGCAGGGTAAATTCCGCCGCGGAAAATCTGCTGTGGACAGCCGAGAAGAGCCCGCACACTTTCAAATACGCAGTGGAAAACCCTCTAAAAAATCTGCACTTGTGAACGTACCCTTAGGGTGTATTCACATGTACAGTATCCTGCGCAGATTTGATGCATAGGATTTGAGCCGCAGGATTTTCTACAGCAGATTTCAATGTAAACTAAATGACTGAGCACAGCTACTAATCTGCAGTTACAAATCCTGCGCATCAAATCTGCGCAGGATCCTGTACGTGTGAATAGACCCTTAGGGTACGTTCAGACGTGCAAATTTTTGCAGCGTATTTCGCTGCGGATCCGCCGCTGAAGGACCTCCTATATGCTGCCTTTATATGTGCCTGCTCGGAGCGGCAATACGCCACTACGAGCAGACACAGTGCAATGTGCAAGACGCCGCGCGCATGCGCAGTATACTCGCACATCACGGCAGCTCTCGGCCTAGCTCACTGAGCAGGGGAAGCGGCCACGATGTGTGCGAGTACACCGCACATGTGCGGCGCCTGCACATCGCAGTGCGTCTGCTCGGAGCGGCATATTGCCGCTCCGAGTAGGCACATTTAAGGGCACCATACAGAGGTCCTTCAGCAGCGGTTCTGCAGCAGAAAATACGCCTTAGGGTATGTTCACACAGGCAGATTACCTGCAGAATTTCCGCAGCGTCTTTGCTGCAGAAAATCCGCAGCTGATTTTGCTACCATTGACTTTAATGGGTCAGCAGAAAATCCACAATAGAGGCAGATTTGCAGATTTTCCTTCAGACCCATTGAAGTCAATGGTAGCAAAGTCAGCTGCGATTTTTCCACAGCAAATACGCTGCGGAAATTCCGCAAGTAATCCGCCTGTGTGAACATACCCTTAGGATATTTTCTGTAGCTGATTTTGCTAACCATTGACTTCAATGGGTAGGAAAATATACATCAGCAAATACGCAAAAAAAATATGCAGCAAAAAATGGCACGTGTCCGACTTAGTGAATGGTGTCATTGCTATTATGGTACTATTCAGAGGTGTAACTTGAAACTCATAATCCCCTATGCTAAATCTATAACAGGGCACCCACCATTTATACTACTGGGGTCATCTTAAATGGCAGATATACCTAGTACTTGAGCAGTCTGACTGCTACCACTGCGCTCCCTACATGTACTTCCCAGATACTATTCTTGGTCAGTCGTTTGCTAACAAAGGTATTTGTACGGGAAAAAATGATTCTTTCTGCAGACTCTGCAATAATGGAAGACAGTCTACTCATTATAGGAGCTGAATATACTTCTTTTTCTAAACTGTCACTGGTTACACCATTGTATTTACTAGAGGCACATTCTGTTTCATTTTCCTTCACATTTTCATATTTCCATTGTTGATTTGCTGTATTTTTCACTCCAGCATTAAACACTATTCCTGTCTTCTCTTTCTGTCTCCGCATCTTCTTTTTAGTGCATGCCTGTTTAGGTCAGCCATTCTTCCATGGAAGACTAGTACCCAGATTATGACTGCTAATGGGTTTTCTGAGATATATAAAGAACAATTCTTCTATGGTCCTAAGTAGTGAAACAATGAACTTTGTAATATACTCAGCTTTCAAGTATACCTTTGTTACACCACCACTGATCTTCATGGATCCCCTTTGCTCGAACATGTATCATCCATTGTGACTAAATCTCAGAAATGCCCCTTTAATTCATCATGTGACCAAAATGTAGGAATCTAAAGCATTGAGGATAGGCCATCCATTTTGCAAGGCTAAATAACCTCTTTTAGTTGTATTGATCTTAAAGGGGTACTCCGCTGCTCAGCATTTGGAACAAATTGTTCTGAACACTGGGGCCGATGTCGGGAGCTCGTGATGTCATAGCCCCGCCCCCTCATGATGTCACTCCCCGTCCGCCCCCTCAATGCAAGTTTATGGGAGGGGGTGTGACTGACGCCACGCCCCCTCCCATAGACTTGCATTGAGGGGCGGGGCTTGACATCATGAGGGGGCGAGGCTATGATGTCACGAGCTCCCGGCATCGGCTCCAGTTTTCAGAACAGTTTGTTCCAGACGCTGGACAGCGGAGTACCCCTTTAAAGGAGTTATTCAGGAATAGAAAGACAGAGCTTATTACTTCCAATAACAGTAACATACCTGTCCTCATGTTGGGTGCGGTTCTGCTGCTCAGTTTTGTTGAAATGAATGGAGCCAAGTTGCAATACCACACACAACCTAGTGACCGGTGTGGTGCTTTTTTGGAAGCAATGTGCTCTGTTTATCTATTTCTGGAAAACCCTTTTAAACAGGTTCCCAAAGATATAGGAGGAGATTTATCAAATCCTGTGCAGAGGAAAAGTGGAGCAGTTGCCCATAGCAACCAATCAGATTGCTTCTTTCATTTTCAAAAAAGCCTCTGAAAAATAGAAGCGATCTGATTGGTTGCTATGGGCAACTGCTCCACTTTTCCTGAGCCAAGAACAGTAGCAACAACTACACACATATTTTTGACACAATGGGCCTATTGTACCATCAATTCCCTTTTTTTCACCCTTTCTTTGTGAATTTTTCCCATCATATGGATAAATAGGGTTCCACATGTCTTTAAACTTTGGTGCATCGGAAAAGTGCCAAAACGCATCAAATTGTTCCAAAGTTTTCAACTTCACTGCTGAAAGTGACAATTGGCAGCCTGAAGAGACACCAGAAACAGGGTGAAAATGTCATAAATTACTTGGATTGTAAATAAAAAATAATAATTTAAGCCACACCCACATTCCATAGCATAAGCAGAAAGTCACAGATTGGTAGCAAATCTGTTAAACTTTGGCACATTGTTGGCACGCAACATTAACAAATAGAGTAACGCATTTCCTTTTATCTTTTTACCAATCTTAATAGGTCATGAGCCCCAATGTGTCCGTTTGGAGTCCCAAAAAGGTAGCTCGCAGAGGATTACCTTGTCTGGATGCAATAGTACCCCAATTTAGCTGACATCAGCACTAGCTTTTGTGGGTTTACACCCTCTCCGTGCAAACAAGACTGTGCTCATTTACTAACAGCAAATATTTTGAACATGGCAGAGAGCTAAATAAAGAAAACTGCATATCAATTCATTTATGTATAATTTACATAAAACAAGTGAAACTACTTTAAATTGTTTATTCCAAAATTGAAATATGTCCCCTACCCACAGAATATCTGCTCACAATCAGATCTGAATAGTAGGGATTCGACCACTGGGGCCTCATAAACATGAAAAGGGGATCCCTTATGTCCAAAGTGAATAAAGCTGCAACACACATGCATGGCTTCTGCTCTGTTCATTAAGTGCTGAAGATATATCTAGGGCTGGGATATCTTTAGAAGCATCATAGTAAGTGAATAGAGCATGTATGCTGACACTTAAAGGGGTATTCCAGGATTTTTTTTCTATTTGGCTATGCTACAGGGGCTGTAAAGTTAGTGTAGTTCATAATATAGTGTCTGTACCTGTGTGTGATGGTTTTCTCACAATTCTGTGATTTTCACCCCAATATTTATTTTTAACAGCATACAAAATGACTGTTGTTTTAGATTTTTCCCAGGTTGCAATGCAGTCGAGACCTGACTCACTAGTCAGCTGATGACAGGGAGCTTGTCTGCTTCAATGGGTGGAGGGATCAATCTGCAACTAATGCAACAGCTGCAGGCACCCTGATTGAAAAACACAGGTCTTTTGAATGGATGCAGCTCATTTCTGTTTCAATGGGTGGGGTGGCTGATGTATGGGAGGAATTTTGGAATTTGTAGTAAAGAAAAAGAAAATTCACACAGGAAATACCAGTTCACAAAAAGCTAGCCACAGTGTTATGGTAATCTCACAACATGGCCATTTAGCCCCAAGACAAGCGCAGATCCTTCCTAAGCATGTCCATTACTGTCTGCCAGGTACAGACTAAAATCACCTTATGGTGATAACTCCTTTTAATTCACTTGAAGATAAGATACCCCCTGTGTTCATAATCGTGAGGGTCCCCCACAATTAGATTCTTTAACATTTTAATTTTGGGACACTGGGGGAGATTTATCAAAGGATTTAGACTGGGTTTTCCTGTCTAAAATTGTTGCACAGAAAGTCGCAGTCTAAATACGTGCAATTTTTTCGCAATTTTTGCTTTAGAGGACTTTTAGAACATGATGCATTCTAGTCTATTTTAGACGGAAAAATGCATTGGTGCTGAATTTATCAATAGCGACTTTACGAAAGTACGCTTAAATGTCAGACCATGTCAGACCATGCTGGAGCAGGTTTAAATACAGTCTAAACTGTAGATCCCAAAGTCTGTGTGCAGAATTTATCAAGAGCTGTGCGAATTTTAATAAATTAAGTGCACAATAGACCAGACTAACCCTCTGTAGGTTGGTCTATATTGATGCGGGAAATAGACACCTTTGATAAATCTCCCCCACTGGGCCTCATTTACTAAGAGTTTCGGGTTTTTACTAGTGGGAAAAGTTGTTTCAGACATGCAGGATTCCTCTCTATTTACTATTGGGAAAAGTCGGGAACATTTTCTGACCAGCTTTTTCTAGGTCAATATTTCCAGCCATTTACCCACAGGATTTTCTGTGAATTCCATAGTAAATCGGTCGGGTTGTGAAACCACGCCCCTTTTTGGCCGGCCACGCTCCCTTTTGCGTCAGATTTTTCAGGCGCACACTGGCGCAGACATGTCTCAGACAAAATAACCAGACAAAAACTGGTCGGTTTCAGCTTAGTAAATGAGGCCCACTGTCTTTACCAACTTTCTTATACTCCAGAGCTGAATTTACAATTCTGCAGGCTTCAGAGCTTAAATTCCTTAGCCTTTTTTGATAAATCAAAGTCTCTACATAGCTTCCTTTATTAATTCACACTGTGCTAAATATTATTTTACATTAGACACTCTATAATAATCTATTGTAGAACAAGATAACGGGCAGAATTGTCAATGCAGTTTCCAAATATAGTACAGGCCAGTATAAGAGAACTAATATCATTAATTTTTAAGGTTGCACAAATTGTATTTTACTTAAACTATAGAGACAGTTTAAATATATTGCTTTGGTTAGTCTCTTTCTCAATCCCATGCTGCAGTCCCTATGTGAACCCAGCCGGGGTTATCCTGAGAAATAAGCAGGACCTTCCCTTTCCCTGCAGTCTGGAGACATTGCACAGCCACACTTGAGTGCAGAAGTGGATGCATGTTAACACTTCAGCAAGATGATTCTAATGGAAAAAACATGATGGAGAGTAATAAGTCAGCCGGTATGAATATATAGATCATGCAGCAACTGACTACACTGTTCATTTAATAGGATTCCACAGTCATCTTTGCTTAAAGGGGTACTTCGGGTGAAGAAAAACATTTTTCATCCAGAAAGTTAAACAGATTTTTTAAACTTTTATTTAAAAAAAAATCTTAACCCTTCCAGTACTTATCAGCTGCTGAATGCTCCATAGGAAGTTGTGTAGTTCTTTTGTATCTAACCACAGTGCTCTCTGCTGACACATCTGTCTGTGTCAGGAACTGTCAAAAGAAGGAGCAAATCCCCATAGCAAACCTCTCCTACCCCATACAGTTCCTGACATGGACAGAGGTGTCAGCACTGTGGTCAGACTGAAAGGAACTACTCAATTTCCTCTGGAGCATACAGCAGTTGATAAGTACTGGAAGGATTAAGATTTTTTAATAGAAGTAATTTACAAATCTGTTTGACTTTCTGGCACCAGTTGATTTGAAAACAATTGTTTTCCACCAGAGTACCCCTTTAAGGCCCCTTTACATTGGCCTTTTTAGAGAACCATATAATGGAACTATTGAATACTTCCCCATGGGCAGATGCCTGCAGACATTGCCATAAGCATTCTCTGATAGGTGTATATGTATTACAAGCAACAGTAAAAACTTACATATATTGTAGGTTCAGTTGCATAGAACAAAGAGTAAATATAATTGCAAAAAAATAAATAATGAAAAATCACTTAAAACTAAGTTATATCTATATCTGCTTTGTTTGTGCAACACATAATAGCAGCAGCACAATGTAAACAGCACAATGCACAATTAACTCCATTAAAGGGGCACTCCACTGGAAAACATTTTTTTTCTAAATCAACTGGTGCCAGAAAGTTAAACAAATTAGTAAATTACCTCTATTTCAAAATGTTTATCCTTCCAGTACTTATCAGCTGTTGTATGCTCCTTTTTGTCTGACCACAGTGCTCTCTGCTGACACCTCTGTCCATTTTAGGAACTGTTCAGAGTAGAAGCAAATCCCCATAGCAAACCTCTCCAGTTCTGGACAGTTCCTGATATGGACAGAGGTGTCAGCAGAGAGCACTTGTGGTCAGACAAAAAGGAAGTTCAAAAAGAAAAGAACTTCCTGTGGATCATACAACAGCTAATAAGTACTGGAAGGACTAAGATTTTTTTTAATAGAAGTAAATTACAAATCTGTTTAACTTTCTGGCACCATTTGATTTAGAAAAAAATGTTTTCCAGTCGAGTGCCCCTTTAAAGTTTTGCCCTATTTAGATATTCATTGAGGTAATATTTATTTCTAATAATTCAGACCCTACCCTAAATAGATGAGATCTACAACTCACTGGTAAACAGACAGGATATATTGGAGAAAGAGAAAGGATTCGGCATATTAGATTTAAAGGGGTACTCTGGTGAAAAACTTTTTTTTTTTTAAATCAACTGGTGCCAGAAAGGTAAACAGATTTGTAAATTACTTCTTTTAAAAAATCTTAATCCTTCCTGTACTTATTAGCTGCTGAATACTACAGTGGAAATTATTTTCTGTTTGAAACACAGAGCTGTCTGCTGACATCACGAGCACAGTGCTCTCTGCTGACATCTCTGTCCATTTTAGGAACTGTCCAGAGTAAAAGGAAATCCCCATAGCAAACATATGCTGTTCTGGACAGTTCCTAAAATGGACAGAGATGTCAGCAGAGAGCACTGTACTTGTGATGTCAGCTGACAGCTCTGTGTTTCAAACGGAAAAGAATTTCTGCTGTAGTATTCAGCAGCTAAGACGTTGGCCATGTGAAATTTTCATCTGATAAACAAAAGATCTTTTGTTCAGGAAGGAAGTTTTGTGTAGGAATAATCAATCTTTGAAAAAAAAATTCTCAGAAAGATCATATAAGATCATTGATCATATAGGGTCAGTCTGAACAAACAGTTATGGCCAATATGGAGTAAAATGTATATGCTTGGGTCTGCATCAATTCTTCACCAGACGATCATTCATGGAATGGCTGTTATACCATCAACCTATCTTTAGGCTCTTGTATGGCCTCCTTAATATGTCACTTTTTTCCTGGTCTAATGTTACCTCACTGTTTCTGTCCAACCACATTCTTGGCTTTGCAGGAGATATGCCGGCTTCTTCAGTAACTTCTTGGACAGTCTTGAGGAGATCTTGTCAAGTATATCATTGACAATTGTTTGGGAAGCTTTTCATTGACAACAAAGTTTTGACAAAATTAGTATATTGAAATCTCACAATAGTTGTGATGTTTAATGATTATTTACAAGTAACATGCTCTTTTTATCTTCTAATAGTTAAAGGACAACTGCAGTGGTACACTTTTATATATTCCCGTGCCCGGGCCTCAAAAATAAACAAAATAAACTCCTACATACCTTCCTATGTGCCCCCATTGGTCCGGCACAGGCCTCATGGTCCGGCAGTGCTGACGTCATTCCACTTCCTGGGGACGGGGACGCCGCAGAGCCGTCTGCGTATCACCAGCCATAGCGATGTCCCGCCCCGGCCGTTGATAGGCTGAGCCCACTGTCATGTAAGGAGCTCTGGCCGGCTTCTTACATGACAGTGGGCTCAGCCTATCACAGGCCAGGGAGGGACATCGCTACGGCCGGTGATACGCCGACGGCTCTGCGGCGTCCCCGTCCACAGGAAGTGGAATGACGTCAGCACTGCCGGACCATGAGGCCTGTGCCGGACCAATGGGGGCTTGTAGGAAGGTATGTATGAGTTTATTTTGTTTATTTTTGAGGCCCAGGCATATATAAAAGTGTTCCACTACAGTTGTCCTTTAAACAACGTTTAAGCCTTTGGTTAAGTTCAACCGGTGTGTTTTTTTCCAGGCATATTTAATTTGGTAAAATTGTGTCTGCATGAATGCTTTAGCATCCATCTGTTGAAATAGAAGATATATTCAATGTATCCTGAACTGAGGTCAATCTATTTTTACATCTGTTTGGTAGTTATAGTGAATGATCCAAGGGAATGCACTGCACAAACATTGTTGAATTGTTTAAAAGAAAATGATGAAAGTAAAACTACAAAGCAGAGATGTCCAGTATAAACAGAAGCTAAATGGATTTAGTTTCTCCTGTCTAATCCAGTAAACGGGTTAAGTAACAATGTAGGAAAAACATTCCGGTTAATCTTATTTACTGTCACTTTATAAAAATGGTATACCAGATGATAGCTTGGAAAGTCATTACCAATGCAATTTCTATACAATGCCATTATATCACGAGGTAAAGAGAGCTACAGAGAGACACATCACTACTACTCACTGTGCCGTCCTCTGTCACCTATCCTCTTTCTCCTTAGTGCCTATCCTAACCTAAGGCGGAGGATTGGTGAGTAGCGGCTTGTCATGAATGGAGAATATATATAGTTACATAGTTAGTATGGTTGAAAAAAGACATACGTCCATCAAGTCCAACCAGGGAATTGAAGTGAAGGGTGTAACGGGATAAGGGGAAGGGATGTAGTTTTATAATTCTGAAGTGTGTGTATCTATAGTGAATGGATAATGACAAGCTCCCTTAACCGAGGCAAGATTTAAGATACTTGCCACTATACCTTGCCACACCCTGAGCAGACATAACAGGAAATATACTATATATATATATATATATATATATATATACAGGAAAAGATAAAGTGTGTGTGGGGGGGGGGGGGGGGGGGGCGTAACCGGAACTGTAAAAATGACTTATAGTCACAGTTGGATGCTCAGCTTCAACGCGGCACTCCAAAATATGCAAAAAATTGGGTCTTTTATTCACCCATCAGGTGCAATGTGAAGTTTCAGCCTCACGATGAGGCCTTTCTCCTTTTTTTTCTTTAACTACTATAATCCATTTCTGCTTGCTGACCCTTTTGGGGGTTCGGGTGGTCCAAGGCTGTTGACCCGCTCAGTGATATGCTGCTCTAGATATTATGCTCTGAGCATAACCAACTCCGGTGAGCATAACTTATTTGCAACCCTTGCTCATTTATACTATGGTAATACACTAGGATCGTTCTCTTGTTGTCTCTTCAGTTAATTACTCTAATATCTTGGCACTGGAGGGATCAATTAACTAATGAGGGAATGTAAGGATTCAGGATCAAAAGTCCTATATTGCCAAGTCCTTACTTTATACTTTAACCCCTTGCCGCAAATGGACGTATATATACGTACATTTTTTATATACTGTATATACTGGAGTATAAGCTGACCCGAATATAAGCCGAGGCCCCTAATTTCACCCCAAAATCCCAGGAAAAGTTATTGACTCGAGTATAAGCCTAGGGAGGAAAATACATCATCCCCCCCTGTCATCATCCAGACCCCCGTCATTAACACCCTCATCATCATCACCCTGTCATCATCCCCCCTTCATCATCACCGACTGTCATCATCCCCCCTTCATCATCACCGACTGTCATCATCCCCCCTTCATCATCACCGCCTGTCATCATCCCCTTGTCATCATCCCACACACCCCCTTCATCATCCCCTTGTCATCATCCCACACCCCCCCTTCATCATCCCCCTGTCATCATCCCCCATTCATCATCACCGCCTGTCATCATCCCCTTGTCATCATCCCACACCCCCCTTCATCATCCCCTTGTCATCATCCCACACACCCCCCCTTCATCATCCCCCTGTCATCATCCCACACCCCCCCTTTATCATCCCCCTGTCATCATCCCCCATTCATCATCACCGCCTGTCATCATCCCCTTGTCATCATCCCACACCCCCCCTTCATCATCCCCTTGTCATCATCCCACCCCCCCCCTTCATCATCCCCCTGTCATCATCCCACACCCCCCCTTCATCATCCCCTTGTCATCATCACACCCCCCCCTCAACATCACCACATGTCATCAGCCCCCCCCCCTTCACCATCACCACTTTTCAATGTCTGATACAGTGGTCTTCAAACTACAACTCCCAGCAAGCCCGGGCAGCCCTCCGCTGTCTGGGCTTGCTGGGAGTTGTAGCTTTGAAACATCTGGAGGTCCGCAGGTTGAAGACCACTGCGGCCTTCGACATCATCCAGACCCCCCCACCCCCTTTAGTTTTGTACTCACCTCCGCTCGGCGGGACGTTAGGGTGCGCTGGTCCGGTGCTGCAGGACTGTCCGGTGGGATAGTCGTTCCGGGCTTCTCCGCGCTTCGGCCCGGAATGGAGGCGTTGCCTTGACGACAACGCAGAGGAACGTTGCTAATGAACGTCCCTGTGCGTCGTCGTCCGGGACCGATGCGGGGCCGGGACCGACGCGCGCAGAAGAGCCCCCCCCCCCGGTGAAGATGGACAGCCCGTAACGACTATCCCATCGGACAGTCCTGCAGCACCGGACCAGCGCACCCTAACGTCCCGCCGAGTGGAGGTGAGTACAAAACTAAAGGGGGTGGGGGGTCTGGGTGATTTCGAAGGCCGCAGTGGTCTTCAACCTGCGGACCTCCAGAGGTTTCAAAACTGCAACTCCCAGCAAGCCCGGACAGCCGATGGCTGCCCGGGCTTGCTGGGAGTTGTAGTTTTGAAACATCTGGAGGTCCGCAGGTTGAAGACCACTGAGGGCGGAGAGTTCACTCGAGTATAAGCCGAGGGGGGTGTTTTTAGCAAGAAAAATCGTGCTGAAAAACTCGGCTTATACTCGAGTATATACGGTATGTCCATTCCCGATCACGGCACAGCCCGATGCGGGCAGTGTTTGGCGTCTGGGGCCGGCGATCGCATATCTGACCGCAGCACTGATCCCCGGTGACAGATGGAGGGAGCTCCCCCTGTTCACCAATGCCGGTGCCGTGACACGATTGCGGGTCGCCGTTGGTTGTGTATGACAGCAGGAGGTCAGATCATGACCTCCTGTCTGCCTGATACGGAAGCCTGTGAGATCCAGCCAGAGGCTGGATTGCACAGGCTGTGCTGTGTGCAGCTGATCAGGTCATACTGTGCTGCAGTACAAATGTATTGCAGCATAGTATAACCTGTAAAAAGTTTGTGAATAAAAGAATGAAGTAAAAAAAAAAATAAATGCCTTTCCCAATAAAAGCCCTGTATTATCATAAAACAAAACACAAATCATATACATATTAGGTATTGCCACGTCCGTAATGACGTGTACTATAAAGCAATAATGTAAATTATCCAGCTCGGTGAACTTCTTAAAAAAAAAAAAAAAACAGCAACAAAAAAGCGCAAGATTCGCCAATTTTAATACAAATAGCGGAATAAAAAAGATCAAAAGGTAGCATGTATCGCAAAAATCATACCAATAAAAAGTACAGCTCATCCCGCAAAAAATAAGCCCTCACTCAATGGCGTCAGACAAAAAAATAAAAAAGTTACGGCTGTCGGAACATAACAGAAAAAAGGGAAAAAAAGATTTTTGCTCAGAAAAAGGAAAAAGAATATAAAAACATATATATAAAATGGGTATCGCCATAATCGTTCCGACCCACAAAATAAATATAACATCACTTTTACCGCACAGTGAACACCATAAAAGAAATAATAATAAAAAAGCATGCCAAAAAATTTCCCGTTTTTCACAATATTTGTGAGTTTTTCACAAAAACTGCTTCACGTGTCAACATAAATGCACCACTTATATAAAGTACAATATATCATGAAAAAACTATCTCAGAATTGCTCCGCTCAGAAAAAACTTTCTAAAGTTATTACCATTTAAAGAGACTTATGTCAATTTAAAAAAAAAAGAGCCTGGTCATTAAGGGGTTAAAAACCTACTGGTAGGTCCACTTCAATAGCATACGGTCCTTTAAATGTTTAGTTTTTTGCCGATACACATGTATGTGTGTTGTGTCAGTTGGATCCTTACATAAATAGTTTTTATTTCTCCAAGTAGAACTTCTCCAAAAAGATCATCATTTAAAAAGACTGAACTAGACCAATTTATTTCAGTTTTTTGGGGGGGATTTTTAATTCGTACTAGAACTTTCCAAGAGGTATAGCTGTGTCTTCCCTACCCCATGCCTGTGGATAGTAGCAATACATTTTGTGCCTCAAAGGCATCCCTGGCAGCCATCTTCTCTACCCACCCATTGACCTGGCCCTGGTGGCTGGTGGTAACAGGGGGAACATGTGTTTTAGGAGCTTTCTGCTATGGAGGCATCGACAATCCACTGTTTATTGACTGGGTATTTAAAATGTTTATAATTAATTTGACATTGAAAAACATATTTGGGGACCCTGTAAAAGTATGTTTTTATAAAGCCACCAAAACACAAAAAGGCATAATACATAGTGTGTCCAGTAAGTCTGATTGGCTATGCTCACATGTGCCTGTTATATAATAGCTAAACATGTCACAGCAACTATGAAATGTCACGCCATGTACCTGAGCAATAATTTAGTGGTTCCTCAATATACTACAGCTTGAGATGTTGGATCTCTGCAAAACATAAACATAGTGTCCGAATCATGTCTACATTGCATTTCATGTTACAGTTTATAAAATTCCCCAGTTTGTTCTGAATATGTGTGCATATAAAATCTGATCACATTATTCATTTTTATATACTGCCCAGACACTAAAACGTTTGTCATCTCAACTGATGTGATTGACTCTGCCTTGGATTCTGGCATTGTGAGTAAGTAATAAACATGATATCTTACCAATATGACCCATGCCCTATTAAAAGTCCAAGGCACTCTGCACAATTGCTACCCGTAATCCACATTGCCGGGCAGGGTAAGGACGTGCCTTCAAAGAAGTGATGAGTGAATCTCTAAAAACTGTGTAGCTCATCCTGTCGCTGGTTCCAAATGTGCATAGAGCAGGAAAGTTTGTAAGCATTTCCCATGCTGACTCATTATAGAATAAAAAGAGGTCCTCTACACTATATATAGAATATATGCTATATATATATATCCATCACACACACATATATATATATATATATATATATATATATATATCTCAACATATGTGTGTATAAATATATATATATATATATATATATATATATATATATATATATGTACTAGCTGAGTACCTGGCGTTGCCCGGTTTTTCCTTCCTAATCCTTGTTGAGCAGGAAAATAAACAAAGGAGAAAGCTTTAGACTTCATATCCCGTCCTCATATATTGTTGTCATATCCCAACCCCATATCCCGTCCTCATATCCCGACCTCCTATCCCGACCTCCTCTCCCGACCTCCTATCCCATCCTCCTATCTCGACCTCCTATCCCGACCTCCTATCACAATCTCCTATCCCGTCCTCCTATCTCGACCTTCTATCTCGACTGCCTATCCGACCTCCTATCCCATCCTCCTATCCCATCCACCTATCTCGACCTCCTATCCCAACTTCCTATCCCGTCCTCCTATCTTGACCTCGTATCTCGACCTCCTATCCCAACCTCCTATCCCGGCCTCCTATCCTGTCCTCCTATCCCGTCCTCCTATCTCGACCTCCTATCCCAACCTCCTATCCCAACCTCCTATCCTGTCCTCCTATCGCGTCCTCCTATCTCGACCTACTATCTCGACCTCCTATCCCGACCTCCTATCCCGTCCTCATATGGCGTCCTCCTATCTCAACCTCCTATCCCGTCCTCCTATCCCATCCTCCTTTCCCGACCTCCTATCCCGTCCTCATATCCCGTCCACCTATCTCGACCTCCAATCGCGACCTCCTATCCTGACCTCCTATCCCGACCTTCTATCTCGACCTCCTGTCCCGACCTCCTGTCCCGTCCTCCTATCCTGACCTCCTATCCCGCCCTCATATCTCGACTTCCTATCTCGACCTCCTATCTCAACCTCTTATGCTGACCTAATATCCCGTCTTCCTTTCCCGGCCTTATATCTCGACCTCCTATCTCGACCTCATATCTCGACCTCCTATCTCAACCTCCTATCCAGACCTCATATCCCGTTCTCATATCCCAACCCGTAATATGTGTACCAGGTATTGAAATATCTCCAGCCGTATGGAAGTTATGTGGGAACATACATTTCCCATTGATTTGCATGAGACTTTAAACGAAAACCCTGACCCTCACAAATGGGGGTAGTTAAGGGTTAAAATAACTATTCTATATTTTAAGTGGCCATATAAGTAACATGTGAACAAGTATTATTGAAATATCTCCAGCCATTTGGAAGTTATGCAGTAACATATATTTCCCATAGACTTTCATGGGACTTTAAACAAAAACCCGACCCCGGCAAATGGGGGTGAGTAAGGGTTAAATTACCTATCCTATGTTTGTTGTTGACATATAAGTAACATGTGTGCCAAGTTTCATGTTAATATTGGATGTGATGCTGGAACATACACACATACACACATTGAGTTTTAAATATATAGATATGTGTTCCAGCATAACTTCATAGACTGAGAAATTTTGATTGAACTTGGTACACATCTTTTATGCCAAATAAAAAAGTAGTAGACTTCATCTTCTTCTCCACAGCCTGAGAATAACACAATCAGGAGATGTACCGAAAGTCCCATGCAAGTCTATGGGACTTCCGATACATTTCCTGATCATGTTACTATCAGGCTGCAGAGATTGTACGGGAGTTGTAAACATCCTGTTGCTCCACCAATGTCATCGTAAAGTATTAATCAACTGTCCGTCCGGCAGGGGCCGAGAATAGTTAGTGTGGGGGCAGGCAGGGCCGACGTTAGGGTGGGGCAAAGCAGACAATTGCCTAGGGACCCCCTCCCCCAGAGAGCCCCCTGCCGGCTGCTCAGTAGGGGGTGGGGCAACTGTTTTAAGTGGCCGCAGCGCCGGCTGCTTGTTTAAGATTAGCAGCCCGGCCGCCGCCACTTTAAAACAGTGACTAGCTGCTGGCCCGGACACATATTTCCTTACCTGGCTGCGCTCGGCAGGCTCAGGTAATGCTGCGGGTCTTGTGGGCTGTGTGGATAATATGACAAGTGACGTCTCCTGCGGCTCCTCTGTGCGGCGTCAGGGACGTCACGCATCATTTCCTGCAGCCGCTGCTGCTTAAGTTTAGCAGTCCGGCCGCGGCTGCAGGAAATGATGAGTGACGTCCTTGACGCCGGGCAGCGGAGCCGCAGGAAATGTCACTGGTCATATTATTCACACAGCCCACAAAACCCACCGTATTACCTGAACCTGCCGAGCGCGGCCAGGTAAGGAAATATGAAAAATAGAAAAAGAAGGTGGAGAGGGGGGAGCAATGAGCAGGGGAAATATACTGCCAACCTAATGTGGGGGAACTTACTGCCAACCTAATGTGGGGGAACTTACTGCCAACCTAATGTGGGGGAACTATACTGTCTACCTAATGTGGGGGAACTACAACCTAATGTGGGGGATTTATACTGCCAACCTAATGTGGGGGAAGCTATACTGCCAACCTAATGTGGGGGGAACTATACTGCCAACCTAATGTGGGGGAACATACCGCCAACCTAATGTGGGGGAGCTACAACCTAATGTGGGGGAGCTATACTGCCAACCTAATGTGGGGGTACTATACTGTCTACCTAATGTGGGGGAACATACTGCCAACTTAATGTGGGGGAACTATACTGTCTACCTAATGTGGGGGGGACTATACTGTTTACCTAATGTGGGGGGAACTATACTGCCAACCTAATGTGGGGGAACTATACTGCTAACCTAATGTGCGGGAACTATACCGCCAACCTAATGTGGGGGAACTATACCGCCAACCTAATGTGGGGGAACTATACTGCCAACCTAATGTGGGGGAACTATACTGCCAACCTAATGTGGGGGAACTACAACCTAATGTGTGGGAACATACTGCCAACTTAATGTGGGGAAAGTATGCTGTCTACCTAATGTGGAGGGAACTATACTGTCTACCTAATGTGGGGGAACATACTTCCAACTTAATGTGGGGGAACTATACTGTCTACCTAATGTGGGGGATATACTGTCTACCTAATGTGGGGGGAACTATACTGTCTACCTAATGTGGGGGATCTATACTGCCAACCTAATGTGGGGGGAAGTATACTGCCAACCTAATGTGGGGGTACTATACTGTCTACCTAATGTGGGGGAACATACTGCCAGCTTAATGTGAGGGGAACTATACTGTTTACCTAATGTGGGGGAACTATACTGCCAACCTAATGTGGGGGAACTATACTGCCAACCTAATGTGGGGGAACTATACCGCCAACCTAATGTGGGGGAACTATACTGCCAACCTAATGTGGGGGAACTATACTGCCAACCTAATGTGGGGGAACTATGCTGCCAACCTAATGTGGGGGATCTATACCGCCAACCTAATGTGGGGGAACTACAACCTAATGTGGGGGAGCTATACTGCCAACCTAATGTGGGGGTACTATACTGTCTACCTAATGTGGGGGAACATACTGCCAACTTAATGTGGGGGAACTATACTGTCTACCTAATGTGGGGGGGGACTATACTGTTTACCTAATGTGGGGGGAACTATACTGCCAACCTAATGTGGGGGAACTATACTGCTAACCTAATGTGCGGGAACTATACCGCCAACCTAATGTGGGGGAACTATACCGCCAACCTAATGTGGGGGAACTATACTGCCAACCTAATGTGGGGGAACTATACTGCCAACCTAATGTGGGGGAACTACAACCTAATGTGTGGGAACATACTGCCAACTTAATGTGGGGAAAGTATGCTGTCTACCTAATGTGGGGGGAACTATACTGTCTACCTAATGTGGGGGAACATACTTCCAACTTAATGTGGGGGAACTATACTGTCTACCTAATGTGGGGGA
The DNA here is from genome assembly GCF_029499605.1 of Hyla sarda. NCBI lineage: Eukaryota > Metazoa > Chordata > Amphibia > Anura > Hylidae > Hyla > Hyla sarda. The sequence continues at coordinate 186,641,199 of NC_079189.1, forward strand.
TATACTGTCTACCTAATGTGGGGGGAACTATACTGTCTACCTAATGTGGGGGATCTATACTGCCAACCTAATGTGGGGGGAACTATACTGCCAACCTAATGTGGGGGGGAACTATACTGCCAACCTAATGTGGGGGTACTCTACTGTCTACCTAATGTGGGGGAACATACTGCCAGCTTAATGTGAGGGGAACTATACTGTTTACCTAATGTGGGGGAACTATACTGCCAACCTAATGTGGGGGAACTATACTGCCAACCTAATGTGGGGGAACTATACCGCCAACCTAATGTGGGGTAACTATACTGCCAACCTAATGTGGGGGAACTATACTGCCAACCTAATATGGGGGAACTACAACCTAATGTGTGGGAACATACTGCCAACTTAATGTGGGGGAACTATACTGTCTACCTAATGTGGGGGGAACTATACTGTCTACCTAATGTGGTGGAACATACTGCCAACTTAATGTGGGGCAACTATACTAATGTGGGGGGATCTATAGTGTCTACCTAATGTGGGGGAACTACAACCTAATGTGGGGGAACATACTGCCAACCTAAAGTGGGGGAACTATACTGCAAACCTAATGTGGGGGGAACTATACTGCCAACCTAATGTGGGGGAACTATACAAAAATATAAAATTATACTATTGTGATCCCTATAATTCTTTTATTCTGTATATGGGGATGTATGAGGGTCATTTTTTGCGCTGTGATTTGTAGTTTTTATCGGTACCATTTTTGTTTTGATGGGACTTTTCAACTGCTTTTTGGATATTTTTTATGGTGTTTGAAGTGACCAAAAATGTGCAATCTGGTTAGTGCACTATTACGACTTTTGAGGCCCCACTATTGATTTTGCCTAGGGCCACGCTAAGCCTAAAACTGGCCCTGGGGGCAAGGAAGAGAAAATTTATTGTGGGCTGAGAGAACATTTAGGCTACTTTCACACTGCCGTTGTGCCACGTCGGAAAACAGCCGTTAGGCTCTTTTTCTTATGCCTTTAACGTTCGTTATGTGGATAATAATGGGGCCCAATAAATCCCATTTACTATTATGGGGTCCGTTGAGCACCATTGTTTTTTAATGGGAGTAGCGGGAGACAAAGACATTGCATGATGAATTTTTTGTCCCGCTATTCTCCCCTGTTTCTCTGACGTGTGTTGCCCTGCCGTGTCACAACGGCAGTGTGAAAGTAGCCTCAGAGGGGAGAAAAAATATCAGTGCAGGGCAGGGAAAGTGAAAGGTGCAGGAAGTACAAGCAGGCTATCACTGCTGGGGCTTCAAGAGACTGGGAAAGCTGGATAGCATGCATTATGTGTGCTACCCAGCTTTCCCAGTCCCCTGAAGAGCTCCAGTATAAAAGTTTAACCAGATAGAGGTTTCCTCCAGTTTTCCCAGTCTCCTGAAGAGATTAACACATTGGAGACCGAAAGAGAAGTAGCAGATGTCACTCAGTTGCTGTACTTCCTGTAATGGCATTGATTTAATTATTGAATAGTTGAGTACCCGGCATTGCCCGGTCTTCTCAGTTAAACCTTGTGGTAAAGAAAAAGCAACAATAATCCATAAATAACAAATGTTGCTTTTTCTTTATAAATGTGCGGAAACATATAACACATACATTTCCGTGACATCATCTTACACATATGTGCTGAACATCCAAGGACAGGAGACATTAGAGGACAACTGTAGTATTTGTGGGAGGTAGGAATCCCGGCATGGGTCTCCTAAGCCTTCCCGAAAGGCGACGACTTTGACTGGTCCAACTAAGCACTGATTCTTTTTATGATTATACAATAAAAAGCTATCACCATCCTCTGTACCCTCTCCGACTGCTATTTCACCCCACCGGTGTTGTGCTGCAGCGCCAAAGTCGTCACCTTACGGGAAGGCTTAGGAGACCTGTGCCGGATTCCTACCTCCCACAAATACTACAGTATCCTATCCACCGTCTCCGACGGGACCGACGGCCAGCTGCTCCCGGCGTACCTGCTCAAGGTTTACATCAGTGTTGCGCCTGAAATTAGCGCAACACTTAAAGGGGAGCAAGCTTTTATCTTTCTACTAACCACCCGTTATCCATGGTTAACCGGCACTACATTAGCGCCACATCTTTCTTTTTTTTTCTCCCCTACATACTATTAGAGGACAACTGGCTTATTTATCTTAATGTTGTTGGTAGACAATTGCATTATATTTGATGGCAAATACGGAATGTGTCTGGTACTATTCAGAATAGGGGTAGGCTCACACCTGCTGTATTTTGCTGCGTATTTACTGCTGCATATTTTCCTACCCTTTGAAGTCAATGGGTAGCAAAATCAGCTGCAGAAAATACGCAGAAAAATACGGCATGCTTGGCCCTATACCAATGGATGAAAATTGGAGCTGATTTCTGTCAAGTTTCCTTTTGTCATAAAGGCACAATGGTATCTATACCACAATTCATATCAGTGTTCACACACACATATAGCTGCCATTATTAATCAGAAATCCCACTGTACTGACCTACTGGGGGTAACCTCTGGCAATTATACTGAAGGCTTGAATGGGAACTCCAGTGATGTTATCGCATCCTTCCCTCTTTTCACAGATCATTGCTGTGCCAAATCCATATTCAAGGCGAGGACCAGTGCCACAGGATAATATGCTGGATCTCAAGCTGGAGAGGGATTTTTCACAGTGATGAGTGGTGGGGAGAATGGTATCTCCATTGAGGCATTTAGACACCAAATTCAAAATGAAGACAAATTGGAATAATGTACACAGCTTTAGAGTTACACTTTAATCGAAAAGATTGTAGAAGAATTTAGAGCCTCTCACCCTTTGGCTTCTGTCGGCCATATGTGGCTTCACTCAAGACACCCTGAGTCATCCCATCATAGCTAAACAGGTCCAACAGAAGAATGAACTAGACAAGTGTGAAGTATTCTGTAGCTTCATAATGCTTCATTTTCTATTGTATTATATGAATTGTTGTTGTTGTTGTTTAATTTACAGTAAACATACAAAATATATATAGCAGCCCTACACATTGTTGAATCATTACCTAACAGTTTCTACTCCAGCCTTGCAATATTTTACAATAACAGTAGGTGGCAGCAGACACATCCTTATAGAACACCCACAGTAACATTGCGATGCAAAATGTCCTGTACATTCCCACTATGGCAGGTCTTGTTATTCCTCATACAGTACAGATCTTTTAGCTGCTCTACACATCTTGAGCTCTAGAGAGGATCATTAAAAGCAATGGAAGAGTTGAAAATAGCATTAGAGTCTTTAGACCTTCTTCATCCAGTGTTTCTGTAGTTTGTGAACTTACATGCATTTTTTGCGGCATTTATTTCTGTATTTTTCGCCGTATAAGACGCACTTTTTCTTCCCGAAAACTGGGAGGGGGGGGGGGGGGGGGGGAAGTTGGTGCGTCTTATAGGGCAAATACACATTAAAATCCTGTCATATCACGGCGATCCCTGCGGCCATCAACGGCCGGGACCCACGGCTAATACAGGACATCACCGATGGCGGTGATGCCCTGTATTAACCCTTCAGATGTGGCGATCAAAGCTGACCGCCGCATCTGAAGCAAACGTGAAACTAACCCGGCTGCTCAGTCGGGCTGTTCGGGACCGCCGTGGTGAAATCGCGGCGTCCCGAACAGCTTACAGGACACCGGGAGGGACCTTTCCTGCGTACTCGGTGTCCGATCGGTGAATGACTGCTCCGTGCCTGAGATCCCCTGCATGGCCGGCGCTCTCCTTCGTCATCATCACGTCGTCACGCATGCCGTCCCGTTATCCAATAGGAGCGGCGTGCGTAGCAGCGTGCGTAGCGACGTGATGGCGGCGACGGAGAGCGAGGATACCTGGCAGCAGAGACGTTCCGGAGCGACGGGGAAACCCCGGGGACGCGGCGACAGCGATGGAGGGCGAGATCCAGGGCAGCGGTGACGGGTCCGGAGCGGTGGGGACACGTGAGTATAACCTCCTATACCAGTGGTCTTCAACCTGCGGACCTCCAGATGTTGCAAAACTACAACACCTAGCATGCCCGGACAGCCAACAGCTGTTCGGGCATGCTGGGAGTTGTAGTTTTGCAACATCTGGAGGTCCGCAGGTTGAAGATCACTGTCCTATACTTTACATTGTATTTGGTTCAGAATCTTTTTTTTCTAGATTTTCCTCCTTTAAAATTGGGTGCGTCTTATATGCCGGAGCGTCTTATATGGCGAAAAATACGGTAATTTGTGTCATTTTATACATTTATTTTTCCTGAATATCCATAGAAACAAAAAGAAACCGATTTGTACAGGATATGCCAAAGAAACAGCATTACAAACATAGAACAAAAACAGCCAACACTTTTCCGTAAATTAAAAGCACTTGCATCATTTTCTCATCTTCATAAAATGTAAAAAAATGTTTCATGACAGGTTGAAGTAGCAACTAGAGATGAGCGAACTTACAGTAAATTCGATTCGGCACGAACTTCTCGGCTCGGCAGTTGATGACCTATCCTGCATAAATTAGTTCAGCTTTCAGGTGCTCCGGTGGGCTGGAAAAGGTGGATACAGTCCTAGGAAAGAGTCTCCTAGGACTGTATCCATCTTTTCAAGCCCACGGGAGCACCTGAAAGCTGAACTAATTTATGCAGGATAAGACATCAACTGCCGAGCCGAGAAGTTCGTGACGAATCGAATTTACTGTAAGTTCGCTCATCTCTAGTAGCAACAGCTGGCACATTGATATAAGAACACATGATGTCCGAAACACAGACCTGTCAAAAATCTTTTTTATACTTGTTATGAAAAGTATGAAAGGCCTTGGTTGTTTGTAATGTGTTTATTATGCTGTTTTTGAAGTTCTTTATAGCTGTCTATGGAGAAAAATGCCTGAAAAGGTGTGTTGTGGGAAAACTGCCACTAACCTCAACAATGCAGCAATATTGTTAAAAAACAATATGTGTGAATACATCCTCGTACTTTTCTCAATTAACATATGGCCTCTACGTTTTAGCCAAAAACACAAAAAAATATTTAAAAACCACTGTGGAAGAAGAAAGAAAGAAGAAAATCGGGTTGTAAGTCTATGTTGCTTTCTTACCCGACTGCTTTTTTCCCCTGGTATTTATTATTATGTCGCATCCTGTTTGTCGCACGTGGGTTTTGTAGGTTTTGGTTTCCAACTCCTCTGAGCTGTCGGGAAAAAATCCACAACAATTCAACAAATTCGGGTTGGAAACCTTTATAAATACGCGGGAAAGCTCAGAAATGTCGGGTTACGCCCCTTTTTCGGGTTTGGGAGAATCCACATCGGGTCCGTCTGGAAAAAATGTCGCATGGTGTCGCAGACTGGCGCACGATGTCTGCGACATGGCGCAGACAAAGATGCGACAAAAAAAACCGACAAAAGAGGTCGGGTTTAGAATAGTAAATGAGGGCCAATGTTGTTTGTGAAACCAACTTTAGATGGGTATGTACATATGAAGTGTGTCTTCAAGCAAATTACGTGTCAGATCTGGCAAAACCTGTAGAACAGTTACATCACATACAAGTGTATGATGCAACATGTAAATTAGGTTGGAGCTCCACAGTGACATATTGCCCAAATCAGGACTTCAGTGTTTCCCTATGGAATATAGGCTGAGAATATTTGTTCCAATTTTTGTCAAGGTTGATCTCTGTAGTCAATGACAAGACATCTGTGGTGAACCAGGAGAGTTGTGGTGTCTGGGGTGTTGCGGTGATGTAAGTGCAGGGTCTGGTGGTATTAACCCTTAGATGTTGTGACGCCAGGGTGAGGTTTCCTTAGTGTTAATGGTCCTACCACCAACCGTCCCAGAAACGGCAGGGAAAATAACGGAATGTCCACAGCAGACTTTATGAATAAACTGATGAACTTTACTTGAAGATTTTATGCAGCAGTCTCTATACATAACAGTCTCTTAAAGGAGATAGCCAGTGGTGAACAACTTATCCCCTATCCTAAGGATAGGGGATAAGTTGCAGATCGCGGGGGTCCGACCGCTGGGGCCCCCCACAATTTCCTGTACGGGGCCCCGACAGCCCGCGGGAAGGGGGCGTGTCAACCCCCGCACGAAGCGGCGGCCAACACGCCCCCTCAATACAACTCTATGGCAGAGCCGGAGCACTGTCTTCGGCAATCTCCGGCTCTGCCATAGCGATGTATTGAGGGGGCGTGTCGGGCGCCGCTTCGTGCGGTGAGCCTGGCCCCCGTACAGAGAGATCGCAGGGGGCTCCAGTGGTCGGACCCCCCGCAATCTCAAACTTATCCCCTATCCTTAGGATAGGGGATACGTTTTTCACCACTGGACTACCCCTTTAAGAGGTAACCGGAATGCAGGTTCCTCACAGGCTTTGCTGGGACTTGATGTAGGCCACTGCGTTACTAATTATAATATTTTAGCTGGTAGTAGTCACACAGGATTTGATAGATTGAGCTTTGTAGCTCACGGTTTAGTAGCTGCAGGTTCTTAGGCTTTGGCCTAGTTGAATTGAGATTTCTGCTGAGATGTTTGTGCTTGCTTGATAATCTGGAACAAGAGAGCAGGAACTATGAGCGTGAATGAACCTGGGAAAGGTCCTATACATTTATATTTCCTATACATTTATATTACCTTTATATATTAAACAATATACAATTTGTATGAGGCGACCAGGGGTAAGCCCTGCAGAAGAGCCCAATGGGAATGAAGGGACACAACTCATCCAACAGATAATTTATAGTACATACTTAGCAACTCTCCCAGAGAGACCTCCTGGACACTGTGTTCTCTTTTAAATGTACTCACCTCTCCTGGATCTTACAGTCCTCTTCACTCCCAGTTGCAGCCACAGACAACACAATAGGACTGAAGGGCTGCAGGAATAGGAAGAGGTAAGCACAGTATCCAAAAGTCTGGTTAGCAGTCTGTACATCAGGGTCTAGTCTGGAGTCTGGATTATGGCGGGTTCTGATCTTGGGTCTGTTTTAAAGGGGAGTCTGGTCTGAGGCCTCTGTTATTTCAGAGGATCTGTGTTTTTTTTTTTTTTAGGTCAGGGCATATGGAGGGTCTTTGTTTATTACTAGGGTCTGGTCTTGGTTTTGTATTTATTTAGGGGCTCTGGTGAGGAGAGCATTTGTTTAGGGAGTTGGTGATCTGTGTTTGTTTAGTGAATCTAGTCTGGAATATATCATTGCTAGCGGGTCTTATATGGGATATGAACTTGTAAGCGAGTCTAGTCTGGATTACATATTTGTTAATGTGTCTAGTGCGGGATATGTACTTGTTAGCAGGTCTAGTCTAGAATATGTACTTGTTAGGCTTCCTTCACATACATCAGTTGTCCGGCAGTGTTTCCCTCCAGCATGCACTGGAGGGAAACTGATGGTTGCACTAATCCCATTTATTTGAATGGGACAGTTCACAATCCTACGGCATGTCAATTTGGATGCCGAATGGTTGGACTGGCTGGATGGCACCGAACAGGGGAACACAGCTTGCTGGATGCTAAACAACACTGGATGCTAAACAACTGATGATAACTGATGCACATTGTCATCAGTTGTGGCATCAGTTGCGTCCTGATTTAGGCTACCAGACATATATGAACCCAACCTAAGTAGGTACGTTTTACAGCTGTTCTTGCCTCCTTCTCCTCAAGAAGTTCCTATGTCCTGTCCAACAAAACATTGTACTATGGTAAATCTGGACAGTTCCATGTGCCACAAAACAGTATTCAACCAACCAGGTTTTCCATTTGCCTGGGGCTGTACTAATAACAAACTGCAGCAGTATAAGTAAAGGCCCTTTTAGGCTGTGTTCACACATTCAGGTTTTCTTGCAATTATTGACTACAAAGCCAGAAATATAAATTGAGGAGTGTCTTCTTGTTTGCTGGATCATTGCTGGCCCTTTTAGAGTGTGTTCACACGTTGCAGTTTTTATTTGCAGTTAATGAATACAATTCATGGATTTGAAAAGAGAAAACTAGTCTTTCCGTTATATGGTTACCCAAACAATATCTGAGAGCCTGAACTACTATGGTCTATCCAAGTACATCAACACCGACATAAATGACCATAATAAAATATTCATGAAAAAATGACTTTATTGTTGGTACCTCATTTTCATGTCTTTTAGATGTTTTTATGTCATGCTTTTGTAAACAATAAAGTCATTTTTTCATGAATATTTTATTATGGTCAGTTATGTCGGTGTTGATGATCTTTCCGTTATATGTGTCCTCTCCATTTATGATCTGTTCTCGGCTTTGTTTTTAAGAATTGCAATTAAAAACTGCAACATGTAAATTCAGCCTTAGGCTGTGTTCATACATTTAGGTTTCTAATAGCAATTGCTGAATAGAAAGCTAGAAATGGATCTAAGAACTGAAGACTCAGTCTTTCCTTTATACCTTTATACCTCCATTTGTGATCTGTTTTCAGCTTTGTATTTAGTAATTGTACATAAAAACCTGAACGTGTAAATACAGCCTTAGGGTGCGTTCCCACAGGGCGTATATGACGCTGTGCAAATTTTACGACAACAGCGGGAAATACGCTGCGTATCCCTTGCTCACTATACACACAGGGCTTTCCGGCGGCAGCCCTATGTGTGTAGTGAGTTTTGGAGGCAGGGCCGCGTGTCACAGACACGTCGGCACATGGTCCTGCCTCCAAAACTCACTACACACATAGGGCTGCCACCGGAAAGCCCTGTGTGTATAGTGAGCAAGGGATACGCAGCGTATTTCCTGCTGCTGCCGTAAAATTTGCGTATGCGCCCTGTGGGAATGCACCCTAACACCGGCCTATAATGAGGAATGAGTGATCCTACAAAGGCTCATTCGCATGATAATGGGACCGAGTAAAAGATCCTTTAGGGTACACATACAGTATACATAATCCGCTATGGGCTTCCCCTGAATAGTTCCGCAAGTTGAATTTCCACTGTGAAAAATCTGCAACAGATTTGCAAGTCAATTGCTAGCAACATAATCTGCTTGCAGATTTTCCGAAATGTTGCTTTCAGAAAACCCACAGCATGTATGTGTGATCGTACCGTAAGACTAAATTGGGGTTTCAGCCCCTGACTTTGAACAATGGGGCATATTTTGTAAGGCCAGTAACCAGAATCCTGCCATGTCTAATGACTATGCCAAGATTACAGGAGAAAACCTAACCTCTAATGCTTGCTTTACTTTGGCTGCTAGAACATACAGAATGTTGCATATCTTGCTCGTTTCCAAATTACTCAGCTGTGGGATGTTTCTTCTTCAAGTAGGAAGGAAATTCTTAAATGTCAGGCACCTGTTTCTCCAGTTTTTAAGAGAAATGCTTCCATAGTGAAGAACATTCCTACAGCATTATAAATTCCTCCTAAAGTAAAAAAAAAAGGAGGAATTTAGACAGAGCAGACTCACATTATAAAACATATCATATTTTCATTGATGAAGACCATGAGAACTACCGCAATTCAAGATACACTGAACAGATTACACTGGGCTGAGGTGGAAACCGAACCGTATCTAACATTGTTAGCTTAGATACTACAGAAAAACTTTCAGTATGTAGTTGCTATGGGTTAGACAAATATATTTCCTGTGTTTGCTTACCCTTCCTGGTCAACTAAAGAATGAAGATGATCTAGTTCTACTACAATCTCATATGACTGTTGCTCTGCAGTCCACTGTGGTGCTGGAAATATCACGGCTGAATACCACAGTTTCAGGCTATAGTAGGAGGGATCACATAGAAGAAAAAGACAGTAGCCAGCACTCACTATCCAGGGGTCTCTTTATTGCAGCATACAGTGCAGGGTGAAGAGGACAGGGGTCTCGGGACAGCACTGTTTTGCACGTCTCCTGCGCGCTTCCAGCGCGCAGGAGACGTGTGAAACAGTGCTGTCCCGAGACATGCGAAACAGTGCTGTCCAGCAGGAGACGTGCGAAACAGTGCTGTCCCGAGACCCCATCCTCTTCACCCTGCCCACTGATCCTTTGTCGATGGACCTTATCCTGCAATAAAGTGACCCCTGGATAGTGAGTGCTGACTACTGTCTTTTTCTTCTATGTGATTACTACCTGCCTTGCATAGCATTGTGCACAGCCACAACCAGTGGAGGTGCGTGAAGTTAGGCAATCAACCCGAGGGTTAAGTGTAAATACTAGTAGTGGAGGTGCCGGTGTTTACAAATCTAACCAAACTTATAGTAGGAGGGATTTGTGTTTCCTACTACCAGCTAGGCTACTACTGTTTGTCGTTTATGTTTAGTTGTGTGGTGGCCTGGGGTTGTAGGGTATATGGGGTGTAGATGTGCGGTTACTAAAGGGTGCTTGCTTAACCCTTTCTATTTGTGATGCCAGGGTGAGGGCTCCTCTGTAATGCTTGTCCTACCGCCACCCTTCCCAAAAGCGGTAGGGAGGTATTAAATAAGTGAATGTCCACAACCGGAGAGTTTGCTGAAAACTGTTGAAACTTTTACTGAAGATTTTATGCAGGCTTTATAACAGGAACAGTCTCATTACAAGCAAAGTCTCTTAGATATTGACAGTGGTTGGGACTAGAGAGGAGCGAACTTACAGTAAATTTGATTTGTCACGAACTTCTCGGCTCGGCAGTTGATGACATTTCCTGCATAAATTAGTTCAGCCTTCCGGTGCTCCGGTGGGCTGGAAAAGGTGGATACATTTCTAGGAGACTCTTTCCTAGGAATGTATCCACCTTTTCCAGCCCACCGGAGCACCTGAAGGCTGAACTAATTTACGCAGGATAAGTTATCAACTGCCGAGCCGAGAAGTTCGTGACGAATCGAATTTACAGTAAGTTCGCTCATCTCTAGTTGGGACCTTGAGCGTTTAAAAGTCCAGAGACTGATATGCACTGTTCCACTGGATTTAGGGGATTTAGTTTTGGTCCAGTAGTCACGCTAGCTTTAGCGGGGATTTTGTTTAGGACTCACGGTTTGATTCAGGCTGAGGCCGGCAGGCTTCAGGCCTAGGGTTGTCTTTGCAAGTTACGCAGATCTCAACTCTCCGATGATCCGGAACCCAAGAGAGCGATCATTGGCTGCAGCTCCCTTATATGGGCAGGGGCTGGCCTTAAGCTGATTGGTCTAAAACTTCTGTCAATCATCTGTACAAAGGATCATGGCCTGACACGTGACCACACCATGTGACCTCTGAAAGGTCCTAAAGCATAACCCAAAGGAATTAACATAGTCACATGACCGAAGGTCCTGCGATGCTATAAACGTAATTATATCAATATACATTATTAAAAATATACACATAAACACTATAAAATTAGAGAAGGAGGAGGCAACTTGGGGCTGTCCCCTTGGAGGACCCTACCTGAACGTAGTAACTCTGACTTTGGGGACCACCATACAAAGTACGGTATGCAGTACGGTACCGGGACACCACAGTTGGACCATCTAAAATAGTCCTAGCAAACAAATGGATAGACATACAAACCTTGTTGACTATAGAGTGGCTGACTTATACCAAGGATACTGCTCAGTGTAAATTTTCTGTACTCTCCACAAAACATATGCAAAAAGGACATGTTGTTATCATAGTTTTGACCATTATAGTCTGTGGACACGTTGGTCCATATGGCTGGACACGTTCTGTCTCTTGAGCCTTACAGATTGTATTTATGTCCCCTTATTTATATTTTACCAGCATATTTTAAAGCATTGCACAAAGAGTGACAGCTCTATTGATAACTTTGTATCTACAAGTTGTGATATCTGTAACCTATGGCCTTATTTACACTTGCCATGTTGGTGGATTGAAGCAGTCTTTGTATAACATGGATGATGGACTGTCTGTCACCTGAAAGGTAAAACTTGGCAAATATGGAACTGGTCACATTCTTTTTCCTTGGGAAATGCCAGGCTGTCACCGCTTTCCCTGGTATAGTTAGGTGTTTCACAAAGCTGTCTGGATTGGGGCCCAGTAGCTATATTTTATAACAGACTGTCTGCGATAAAACAATCTCTTTAATGGCTAGAACTCCTTAAGGCATTCTATTCCTAAATTGTTTATGAAATAAGGCACATTTATTAAAATACTTACAATAGTTTTCTTCTTTCTTTTCTGGCATAGCTATAGAGATAGTCGTTAGAACCAAGCCCTTAAGCTGGGGGATCCATGGGTCTCCTCCCTCACCACACTTGGATGACTGAACCTTCTTCATTGCTTCCATGCATGCACTGTGATGTTGGACACCCTGGGGCAGTAAGTGTCCTGACACGTCCCCAACTCCACTGCGGGGCCTCAGAGCAGTAGACAGGGAAGGAAGTGTTCAGACACACAGTGAAGAGGATCCACGTATTGGAGTCACTAAACTTCATGCTTATTTTATCCAAGTTTTTGACACACATGCCCTTTTTCAAGCCAGGATGTTTGTACATTGAAGTCCCCGGTGGCCAGAATGTTGTTTTATTTTAAGATGATGTTGTATTGACTTAAAGGGGAACTCCAGTGGAAAACTTTTTTTTTTAAATCAACTGGTGCCAGAAAGTTAAACAGATTTGTAAATTACTTCTATTAAAATTTTTTAATCCTTCTAGTACTAGCCGCTGAATACTACAGAGGAAATTCTTTTCTTTTTGGAACACAGAGCTCTCTGCTGACATCATGACCACAGTGCTCTCTGCTGACATCTCTGTCCATTTTAAGAACTGTCCAGAGTAGGAGAAAATCCCCATAGGAAACATATGCTGCTTTGGACTGCAGAGGTGTCAGCAGAGAGCACTGTGCTCATGATGTCAGCAGAGAGCACTGTGTTCCAAAAAGAAGAGAATTTCCTCTGTAGTATTCAGTAGCTAATAAGTACTGGAAGGATTAAGATTTTTTTATAGAAATAATTTACAAATCTGTTTAACTTTCTGGCACCAGTTGATTTAAAAAAAAAATGGAGTACCCCTTTAAGATGGGGTTGAGGAAGGGGATGCCAAAGTCTGGGAAACAGCCTTTAGTCTATGGTCTACTTAAAGGGGTACTCAAGTGGAAAACATTTTTTTTTTTTTCAAATCAACTGGTTCCAGAAAGTTATACAGATTTGTAAATTACTTGTATAAAAAAATCTTTAAGGGGTACTCCAACCCTAAGACATCTTATCCCCTATACAAAGGATAGGGGTTAAGATGTCTGATAGCGGGGGTCCCGCTGCTTGGTATCCTCGCAATCTCTCATGCAGTGCCCACCTGTCTCAGCTTCATGCGGAGGGGATGGAGTTGTGACGTCACGATACTCCGGCCCCGTGGTAGTGAGGCTTCAGACACGGAGCCTCCATTGCTGTGTGCAGATGAGACAGGTGGGTGCTGCATGAGAGATTGTGCTCTTAAGATCTGCTCTTAATATCCTGCCCGCCGAAGTTGTAGTGATGCACTGATATCTGCAATAAAGTTCTCTGAATGGTGAGTGCTGGCTACTGTTGTTTTCTTACTTAGATATTAAAAAATCTTAACCCTCCCTGCCGTATGATCCATGGGAAGTTGAGTAGTTATTTTTCTGTCTGACCACAGTGCTCTCTGCTGACACCTCTGTCCATGTCAGAAACTGTCCAGAGAAGGAGCAAATCCCCATAGAAAACCTCTCCTCCTCCGGACAGTTCCTGACATGGACAGAGGTGTCAGCAGAGAGCACTATGGTCAGACTGCAAAGAACAACTCAACTCCCTCCGTAGCATACAGCAGCTGATAAGTACTGAAAGGATTAAGATTTTTTAATAGAAGTAAATTACAAATCTTTAAACTTCTACTGTATGAATCTATGCACTACATGCATTGTGTTTATATTATAGGGTCACTGAGGTTACTGATTTTGTTATTTGAGTCTACTGGATGGCCGTATTGTATAGATTATTCTGTATGACTAATTTTGGTGGCCGAGTTGTATGCACTACTCTATGTTGTTGTATTTACTGCATGGGCACTATTATTTTATGAGCACTACTGCATAGGTATTTTTATAGTAGAAAATATCTTCGAGGTGGCATCAACTTGAGTTCTTAGTGTAGATAATAAGAAATATCTGAGAATGCCCTGATCACGCACCTTTTTTACAGTTTCTTGATACACCCTCCTGTTTCTGAGATATGAGGGTTTATAGTATGTCTGACAATTCAAGGAATCAGCCAGATGGGCATGAATTTAATTTTAATAATAGGCGTGAGTATCAGGTGATGGGTGGGATTATACAGTCAGGGGGTGTGAATGCCATACATTGAGGGGCATGTATGCCTAATACAAACCTCTTCACTGTATAACCCCACCCATAATCTGATATCCACTCCCATTATTAAAATTAAAATTTTAATTAAATTTAAGTTTACGCCCATCTAACTATTAATTAAGTTGTCAGACAGAATATAAATCCACATATGGTGGGAACGAGAGGATCTAAACAGTGGCGACATTTATCAAAACCTGTCCAGAGGAAAAGCTGCTAAGTTGCCTATAGCAACCAATCAGATCGCTTCTTTCATTTCTGAAAAATGAAAGAAGCAATCTGATTGGTTGCTATGGGCAACTTTTCCTCTTGACAGGTGTTAATAAATCTACCCCTGTATGTTTAAAACGCTGGGTTCCTGCTGCGGGGGTCGGGATGTCACCTCATGCCCCCTTGTGACGTCGCTCCATGCCCCCTCCATTCATCATAGACACGCAGCAGGACCCCCACGATCAGACATCTCATCCCCTATCCTTTGGATAGTGGATAAAATGTCTAGGGGCGGAGTACCCCTTTAAGGACGTCAGGGCCGATTCTGCCTATAAGCAAAATAGGCAGCCACCTAGAGCGCCCGTTACTAGCCAGCCAGCATCCAAAGCAACTGCTCACCCGAAGCACCCGCCCAGCCAGCACCCCTGGGTACCATAATTATCTGCATAATTCTGCTGGAGGAGGCAGACAGGCAGGTCAGGTCCGTTCAGCATCCTGACATTGCGAGCCTCCATCCCCCTCCTCTCCTGTGCGATCATGTCTGTCTGCCTTGGAGGAGTACTTCTTTCAGCAGCGATGTGCTCCTCAGAGGCAGACAGGCATAATCGATGATGTCCTCTTTCTCATGTCATTACAACTCCGTCTCCTCCTCTCCGCCACCTCTCGGGCAATGATGGCACTACTGACAGCCGATGGGGTCTTGTGCGCGGTTTCTTACAGCATGTGTAAGTGCATAATTATGTATGTTTGTTACAGCGTGCCACCCCATTAGTATGGTAATTACATGAGTGGGTTTGTTACAGTGTGTCACCCCAGAAGAAAGGAGATTACATGAGAAGGAGGTTTGTTACAATGTGTCATCCCAGTAGTAAGGTAATTAATTACATGTGGAGGAGATTGTTACAGAGTGCCACCCCAGTAGTAAGGAGATTACATGAGAAGAAGGTTTGTTACAGTGTGTCACCCCAGTAGTAAGGAGATTACACGAGAAGAAGGTTTGTTACAGTGTGTCACCCCAGTAGTTAGGTAATTACATACGGAGTAGGTTTGTTATAGTGAGTCACACCAGTTGTAAAGAGATTACATAAAGAGTGGGTTTGTTACAGTGTGTCACCCGAGTAGTAAGCTAATTACATGAGGAGGTTTGTTACAGTGTATCGCCCTAGTAGTAAGGAAATTACATACGGAGCAGGTAATTACATGAGCAGGAGGGTTGTTACAGTGTGTTACCCCAATCTTAAGGAAGTTACATGAGGAGCGGGTTTGTTACAGTGTGTCATCCTAGTAGTAAGGTAATTACATGAAGAGGAGGTTTGCTACAGTGCCATCTAAGTAGTAAGGTGATTACATGATGAGTAGATTTGTTAGTGTGTTACCCCAGTAGTAAGGAGATTACACGGGAAGAAGGTTTGTTACAGTGTGTCACCCCAGTAGTAAGGTAATTACATACGGAGTAGGTTTGTTATAGTGAGTCACACCAGTTGTAAAGAGATTACATAAAGAGTGGGTTTGTTACAGTGTGTCACCCGAGTAGTAAGCTAATTACATGAGGAAGTTTGTTACAGTGTATCGCCCTAGTAGTAAGGTGATTACATGAGGAGGTTTGTTACAGTGTGTCACCTCAGTAGTAAGGAAATTACATACGGAGCAGGTAATTACATGAGCAGGAGGGTTGTTACAGTGTGTTACCCCAATAGTAAGGAGGTTACATGAGGAGCGGGTTTGTTACAGTGTGTCATCCCAGTAGTAAAATAATTACATGAAGAGGAGGTTTGCTACAGTGCCATCTAAGTAGTAAGGTGATTACATGATGAGTAGATTTGTTAGTGTGTTACCCCAGTAGTAAGGAGGGGTGTAAAAATTAGTTTTCGTCAAGGGTGTCAAAAATCCTTGCACCAGCCCTGAAGGATGTGACTGGGGTATAACTGCTGCTGGTGCATATGCCCTTGTGCTAGGGAAATAAACAGAATCTTTGGCATGGGTAAAACAAAGTCTAGTAAGAGTATAGGAAAGCTTGGGCACATGGGGGAGACTTATAAAAACCTGTCCAGAGGAAGAGTTGCCCATAGCAACCAATCAGATCGCTTCTTTCATTTTTGAAAAGGCCTCTGAGAAATGAAAGAAGCGATCTGATTGGTTGCTATGGGCAACTCAGCAACTTGACCTGGACAGGTTCTGATAAATCTCCCCCATGGACTTTTAGTTATGATTTAGTGAACACATTTCCTTGTTACCTACAGCAGCCAAGTAGAATTCAGCAACAAGAACACATTCTTTGGGATGGTTTGTAAGAAAAAGATTATACAACAATTGTACACTGTACATAACTCAGTCCCCAAAATGCTGTCTCCTCTGCCTGTCCTGTCATTCCGAAACTGTCTTCAGCATCACATGTCATACAGTTTGGGTCTCTATTTTCACAACTAACACAGTGCAGAGACATTTAGATAATCTCTTCCTTTGAGAATGAAAATAAATAAAATAAAAAAATACATCTGAAGGGTTTGGACTTTCCCTTAAATAACCGTTTCAGTGGGCAGCAAGCCAACACTCTTTTTCATCCCTGTCATTGGTATAGATAACAAGTCTTATCTGACTGGTAGAATATACTTGGAGTGGTGCTGCAGGAACACTCCGCAACAGGGCTTCTTATTCTGTTTTTATTCTGGGGCCACATAAAACAGGAGCAAACACAGACTGCGTGTGGAAGCACGGGGATTGTTTTGCCTGCCAGACACTCCCCCCGAAAAAAAAAAAAAAAAATATATATATATATATATATATATATATATATATATATATATATATATGAAAAATAATATATATGAAAAATAATAGCTCAGCACTTTTAATAGTGTTTACAATGATGTAAAACTGGCATGTTATCTTTATTCTGTAGGTCGGTAAGATTATGGCGAAACACATTTTATATACTTTTTTGTGTTTTTCTTCCTTTTTCACAACTTTTTACCTCAACTATGGGAGACATAATGAGAAAAAAAATCCATAAAATCACATTGTCTGATTTTTAAAGAATATATTTGCAAATAATGGTTGAAAATAAGTATTTGGTCAATAACCAAAGTTAATCTCAATACTTTGTTATATACCCTTTGTTGGCAATGACAGAGGTCAAACGTTTTCTGTAAGTCTTCATAAGGTTTTCACACACTGTTGCTGGTGTTTTAGCCCATTCCTCCATGCAGATCTCCTCTAGAGCAGTGATGTTTTGGGGCTGTTGTTTTCTATGGGGTTGAGATCTGGAGACTGGCTAGGCCACTGAGGACCTTGAAATGCTTCTTACGAAGCCCGGCCGGTGTGTTTCGGATCGGATCATTGTCATGCTGAAAGACCCAGCCACGTTTCATCTTCAATGTCCTTGCTGATGGAAGAAGGTTTTCACTCAAAATCTCATGATACATGGCCCCATTCATTCTTTCCTTTACACAGATCAGTCGTCTTGGTCCCTTTGCAGAAATACAGCCCCAAAGCATGATGTTTCCACCCTCATGCTTTACAGTAGGTATAGTGTTCTTTGGATGCAACTCAGCATTCTTTCTCCTCCAAACATGATGAGTTTAGTGTTTACCAAAAAGTCGCAATGTAACCCCATTTAGTGCAAATCAGCTCAGCTCCCCCCTTTGCAAGAACGAAGTGCACGGACAGCTGTGGAGCAACAGCAACTTGTAAGGACACGTAGAGAAATCCAGTACCAAACAGCATCATAAAATGTATGGTCACAAAAAACCAAAGCGTCACAGAATGCCATACATTTTATGATGCCATTTTAAGGGTTTAATAAACCACCTAAAGAGCAAGAACTGATTTGCTCTAGATTTCTCTACGTGTGACCACATTTACTTACTTTAGCTGAAATTCAGCATTATTCAAGAACAACATTTTTTACTGTGCGACCCATTTTTGCCATGTAGCCCTAACCTAATACTCTCACCTTGTTCTTTATACAATAATAATCCCCGCACACAGATAAACAGTGATCTTCTCAATATTACCTATCAGTAATAGGGCTATTACTATAAGGCTATGTTCACATGACGGAATGTCCACATGGAGAATTTGATATTCTGCAAACTGCGGGGCACCGGCATAAAATGCCAGCGCTACTACCGCACAGGAATGCGCCGTCTCATAGATGGCTATGCCAGATTGCAATTGGTAGATTTCAATTGATGGTGTAAAAAAACAAGCCCCATATGGGTCTGTATATGGAAAATTATATGAGTTATGGCAAAAGTCTAAATTAGGAAATGTATATATATAAATACCAGTCCTCAAGAACACTGGGGATATGTAGATATAAGTAGGAAAAGAGAGAGATAGTGAATCTATTACAATTTAATTTATTAATGTTAGTATAAAGATGAGTGGCCAATCACTCTGCAGGGCCCTTACAGAGATAAATTGGTAAAAATACAGATAAAAATATAAATAATAATTATAAAACAAAACAATAAAAATGCACCAATAATGTTCATTAAAGGGATTAGCAACGTGTCTCTTTGGTGCCAGTTGATATATTCAGAGATGTCCAATATTATATATGAAACTCACAGTTCTGTGTGGGAAAATCGCAGTTCAATATTGGAAAATCACAGTTCTATATAGGGAATTCACAGTTCAGTATTGAATGAACTCCTGTGAGGTCCAGTGATACAAATTACAATCGCAGTTGTAATAATAGTAGCAGTTGTAGCAATTGTAGCAGCAGTTGTTGTAGCAGCTTTGTAGCGATTTTGAAATACAAAGTGTCAGTGATGGCACCACTCACCCTCCTTTCCTGGTAGATAGCGATCTCGGCAGATAGCGATCTCAGCCGGCAGCAATACTCACGGGTAGCGATCTCAGTAGACCGCGGTGACCTGTGGATGATGCGAGCTGTCTGTAGTGCCGGTCTGGATGTCGCCTGGGTGAGTGGTTCTCCGGTGGGCTGTCGGTATCCTGGGCTGGCACGGAGAGGCGTCCGGCATGAAGATATCCAGGAACTTCGCCACCCGGGGCTGTGAGTGGAGTGCTGGGAGCAGCTGCGTGTCTGAATGATGCGCTAGCTGCGCACGTGTTGTGGTGGTCTCAAATCTGTGTACATCCAGCGGGCCTTTTCTTCAGTGACAATAATTACCTTATTGTCACTGAAGAAAAGGCCCGCAGGCCTTGAAACGCGTCTGACCTGTACAAGCACCTTACCATTCAAGTGTATATCACTTGCAAAGATACCATTTCTACATATTGTGATTAGCAACCGCTGGATGTACACGCATCATTCAGACACGCAGCTGCTCCCAGCACTCCACTTACAGCTCCGGGCAGTGAAGTTCCTAGATATCTTCAGGCCGGACGCCTCTCCGTGCCAGCCAAGGATACCGACAGCCCACCGGAGAACCACTCACCCAGGCGACATCCAGACCGGCACTACAGACAGCTCGTATCATCCACAGGTCACCGCGGTCTGCCGAGATCGCTACCCGTGAGTATTGCTGCCTGCCGAGATCGCTATCTGCCGAGATCGCTATCTACCAGGAAAGGAGGGTGAGTGGTGCTGTCACTGACACTTTGTATTTCAAAATCGCTACAAAGCTGCTACAACAACTGCTGCTACAATTGCTACAACTGCTACTATTATTACAACTGCGATTGTAATTTGTATCACTGGACCTCACAGGAGTTCATTCAATACTGAACTGTGAATTCCCTATATAGAACTGTGATTTTCCAATATTGAACTGCGATTTTCCCACACAGAACTGTGAGTTTCATATATAATATTGGACATCTCTGGATATATCAACTGCCACCAAAGAGACACGTTGCTAATCCCTTTAGTGAACATTATTGGTGCATTTTTATTTGTTTTGATTTATAATAATTATTTATATTTTTATCTGTATTTTTACCAATTTATCTCTGTAAGGGCCCTGCAGAGTGATTGGCCACTCATCTTTATACTAACATTAATAAATTAAATTGTAATAGATTCACTATCTCTCTCTTTTCCTACTTATATCTACATATCCCCAGTGTTCTTGAGGACTGGTATTTATATATATACATTTCCTATATTTGATTAGGCCTGATTGGGTGAGGGTAACACCTTTAACCTCGAACACTTACTTCTCTCCTATCTCTAAGTGAGCTACACATCCTACCATCTATTTTTTAAAAGTCTAAATTAGTTGTGTCCTCAAGGGATTAAAATCCTAAATCACCCCCCACAATATGCGTTAGTGGTTCCACACTGGGGAGGCAGTGATATATGTGCTGTAAATGAATATATAAATCTCCCCCACCCCCCCTCCATATTTTCCCCTATTCTTCTTTTTTATCCATTGCACAGTGCCCATACACGGCATAGACTTGCCATGTATCTTCCAAGACCTGTGATGACATCATCATTAGTCTTAGCCTATAGGAGTCATTCGCAGGTCCTAGCAGACTGTTTGTGGTGTCTTTAGGCCTCTCTGCAGCCCAGACAGCTTTAGGGCTATACTAACACTACTGTATTTTGCAGCGATTTTACAGGGATTTCGCAGAAATTGCAGCAAAATTTAGTAGTGTTAGTATTGCCCTAAAGCTTTTCAGGGGCCCTTTTGGATGGGGGCCCTGAGCAACTGCCTGGATTTTTTTCTGGTCTTTATATGTATAAAGTTTGAGCAATTTTCTATGGATATATATGTTTTAATTTGGTTACACATTTTGTTTGTTTACTCAATTTGCATATGGCGTCACGGGTTTGATCCCAGGAAGTATGTCAAATGGGGGTGTTCCCTTAACTGACTAAATGATATAAAATGGTGCATGGTAGTCAGTTGTGCTAAAACTAAGAACCGGACAGTTTCGAAACGTGTCGGCATTTCTACCTAGCTTTTACCCTTGGTTTTTCTATATAATTTGTAATCATGTATTAATGCATTTTTGAAATTTTAACATTTTTTCTTAGAGGAGCTGGAGTTTTTGGCAAAGAAATCTCAGTTTTTTGCACTTTTCCTCTTAGTATCTGTTCACAACAAGTATGCGGCTTGGATTGTCTCTCTTGCTCCTCGTTCCCTACGGATGTCTCTGATATCATCTATGTGGGTGTATGGTAGTGAGCTGTATTTTTTCTTCCTTTTTTGTTACTTTACCTATGCCACGGTTAGCTGCTCCTTTGGACACCAAGTAAGGGCGGTTCCATTATACTGTACTTAAAGATACTGTGTACTGTACAGGACCCTGAAGCTCCTGTCCTCTACATAGACAGTGATTTACAGCTTCCAGCAGATCTTTCTTACTTTTATATGAAAGGACTTGCTTTATCTGTATTACTTATCTATCAATTTTTCTTTAACCCTCACTTTTTACTATCTATGGATGACATTTTGGGGCTTCAGAACCATTTACCAGGTTTCCATAGAGTTATGGTCTCAACATACAATGGTTTCAACATACAATGGTCGTCCTGAAACCGATTAATATTGTAACTTGACACTGTATAGATAGCACTTTAATAGGAAATGGGCATTTGTTGTTAATACACCTTTATTTATTTTTTGTTTATTAAAAAAACAAAAAAACATTTCATATTTTGATATTTTTATACTAGTTTTTTATTTTTTATTTTTTTTAAAGGAATTTAAAGGGGTACTCCATTGGAAACATCTTATCCCCTCTCCAAAGGATAGGGGATAAGGTGTTAGATCTTGGGGGTCCCGCCACTGGGGACACCTGCGCTCTCCAGGCTGGCATCGGAAGCGTCCGGAGCATGGAAGCTTGCTGCGTCCGCGTTTATGACGTTATGTCACGCCCCCTCCATTCATGTCTATGGGAGAGGGCATGACAGCTTTTAAATAGCCATCATGCCTCCTCCTATAGATGTGAATGGAGGAGGCATGGTGGCTAGCATCGCCAATCATCGGGCACGGAGTGGAGTTCGCTCCATGTACCGAATGACAGGGGTTCCTTAGTGGAGATCGCCAGGGTCCCAGAGGTGGGACCACCCGCAATCTAACATCTGATCCCCTATCCTTTGGATAGGGGATAAGATGTTTTCAGTGGAGTACCCCTTTAAAGTGGAGTACCTCTCTGGTGGAAAACATTTTTTTTTTTTTTTTCAAATCAACTGGTGCCAGAAAGTTAAACAGATTTATTAATTACTTCTATTAAAAAATCTTAATCCTTTCAGTACTTACTGTATCAGCTGCAGTATGCTCCAGAGAAAGTCGAGTTGTTCTTTTCTGTTTGACCACAGTGCTCTCTGCTGACACCTCTGTCCATGTTAGGAACTGTCCAGAGTAGGAGCAAATCCCTATAGCAAACCTCTCCTGCTCCAGATAGTTCCTGACATGGACAGAGGTGTCAGCAGAGAGCACTGTGGTCTGACTGAAAAGAACTACAAAATTTCCTCTGGAGCATGCAGCAGCTGATAACTACTGGAAGGATTAAGATTTTTTTTTAATAGAAGTAATTTACAACTCTGTTTAACTTTCTGGCACCAGTTTATTTGAAGGAAAAAAAATGCTTTCCACTGGAGTACCCCTTTAAGTAATAAAATGCACAGAAGAGCTCTTGAATTCCTCAGATTCAGTAAACCTACATTTGTCTTGTAACCTTCAGTTTGACCTCTGCTGTAGCTATGAGTGTTAATTCTAAGTGCAATTACATTATGCCTCATGTGTACGCTGCCGATGGCACTGACTGCTCTACTACTCTCTATAGCCCATCTTAGCTTCATGCCGAGCACATAATGAGTATTCTAACTAGGCCCCTTACACTGCAATGTTAGTTCCCGTTCTTCTTTACATCAGGATCTCATTTTCTAATTAGGTCATTGACAATTCTAAAACATACATGCAACAAAGTATTAAAGGGGTACTCCGGCGCTAAGACATCTTATCCAACATCCAAAGGATTGGGGAATAAGATGCCTGATCGCGGGGGTCCTGCCGTTGCGGACCACCGCTATCTTTCATGCAGCACCCCGCTATCATCAGCCTCCGGAGCGAACATCGCTCCGGATCTGATGACTCACAATCACAGGGCCGGAGGCGGAGCCGTGATGTCACAATACACCAGAGTGATGTTCGCTCTGGAACTGATGATAGGGGGGTGCTGCATGAAAGATTGCTGGGGTCCCCAGTGGTGGTACCCCCGCGATCAGGCATCTTATCCCCTATCCTTTGAATAGGGGATAAGATGTCTTAGCGCCGGAGTACCCCTTTAACACATTGTGTATTTCGGAGATTTTATTTTTGTACTTTATATCAGTGGTCTCCAAACTGTGGCTCTCCAGATGTTGAAAAACTACAACTCCTAGCATGCCCAGTCATACTGTTTCCCCGGCAAAAAAGTCAATAAAGTTTAACCAGTAAGATAAATTAACCTCAAATGGTGGCATTAAAAAGTACAACCCCTCAAAAAACAAGTGGAAAAATAAAAATTATGGCACATGGAAGGTGGTGAGGGAAAAATAAAAAAAACTTGCTTGAGCATTAAAGAGGGAACTCCGGTACATTACATCTTATCCTGTGGAAAGGAGAGCAAGTGTCTTGCTCTCCGCATGCACAGAATGACCTCCGCACCATGACAGATTTCTGTCAACCACTGCACAAAGTGGTGTCTGTTACGCATCCTCCATTTATCTCTGTTGGAGAGCAAGGGATACACGAACGCTGTATCTTCGGCTCCCCCATAGAAATAAATGGAGGGGGCATGTTGACCACAGCTGACCAAGAGATGATTAAACACTCATTCCCTATCCTGTCTATAGGGGATAAAATGTAGTGCACTGGAGTTCCCCTTTAAGGCCCCAAAAGGCATTCAAGGGGAAAGGTTTAAGAAAGCTAAAACTTGATATGTTGCATTTATTGGTAGAAACAATGCATTTTAAGAAATTGCTCAGTACTCAACATAATTAAAAAGACAACCTTGATGTAAAAAATGGCCTGTAAATTCATTTTCTAATGAGTCGGCTCACATAGTTGCGTCAAGTATCTTTTCATTTGTTTTCAATGTCACCCAATACGTTCTAAGTAATAAGTTCCAAAGTAGTTACATAGTTACATAGTTACATAGTTAGTACGGTCGAAAAAAGACACATGTCCATCAAGTTCAACCAGGGAATCAAGGGGTAGGGGCGTGGCGCGACACTGGGGAAGGGATGAGACTTTATATTTCTTCATAAGCATTAATCTTATTTTGTTCCAGGAATGTATCTAATCCTGTTTTAAAGCTGTTAATTGTTCCTGCTGTGACCAGTTCCTGAGGTAGACCGTTCCATAAATTCACAGTCCTCACGGTAAAGAAGGCGTGTCGCCCCTTGAGACTAAACTTTTTTTTCTCCAGACGGAGGGAGTGCCCCCTCGTCCTTTGGGGGGGTTTAACCTGGAACAGTTTTTCTCCATATTTTTTGTATGGGCCATTAATATACTTATATACGTTTATCATATCCCCCCTTAAACGTCTCTTCTCAAGACTAAACAATTGTAACTCCTTTAATCGCTCCTCATAGCTAAGATGTTCCAAGCCCCATATTAGTTTAGTCGCGCGTCTCTGCACCCTTTCCAACTCCGCAGTGTCCCTTTTATGGACAGGTGACCAAAACTGAACAGCATATTCCAGGTGAGGCCGTACCAATGCTTTATAAAGGGGGAGTATTATGTCCCTGTCCCTTGAGTCCATGCCTCTTTTGATACATGACAATATCCTGCCGGCTTTGGAAGCAGCAGCCTGACATTGCATGCTATTCTGTAGTCTTTGATCTACAAGTACACCCAGATCCTTCTCTACCAGTGACTCTGCCAGTTTAATCCCCCCTAAGACATACGATGCATGCAGGTTATTAGTACCCAGATGCATAACTTTACATTTATCCACATTGAACCTCATTTGCCAAGTGGATGCCCAGACACTTAGTCTATCCAAGTCATCTTGTAACTTATGCACATCCTCTATAGACTGTACCGTGCTACAAAGCTTGGTGTCATCTGCAAAGATAGAAACAGAGCTGTTAATACCATCCTCTATATCATTGATAAATAAATTAAACAACAGCGGTCCCAGTACTGAACCTTGGGGTACACCACTAATAACCGGGGACCAATCAGAGTACGAATCATTGACCACCACTCTCTGGGTACGATCCATGAGCCAGTGTTCAATCCAGTTACAAACTAAAATTTCCAAACCCAAAGACCTTAACTTACCTGTCAGACGTCTATGAGGGACAGTATCAAATGCTTTAGCAAAATCCAGAAACACTATATCCACAGCCATTCCTCTGTCAAGGCTTCTACTCACCTCTTCATAAAAGCAAATTAGATTGGTTTGACAACTTCTATCCTTAGTAAACCCATGCTGGCTATCACTTATAATACAATTATCCCCTATGTATTCCTGTATGTAATCCCTTATAAGTCCTTCAAACAATTTACCCACAATGCACGTTAAACTTACCGGTCTATAGTTTCCTGGGGAAGACCTAGAGCCCTTTTTGAAGATTGGCACCACATTCGCCTTGCGCCAGTCCCTTGGCACAATACCAGACACCAGAGAATCTCTAAATATCATGAACAGGGGTACAGATATTACTGAACTTACCTCTCTAAGAACTCTTGGGTGTAGTCCATCCGGTCCTGGGGATTTGCTTACATTTATATCACTTAACTTACCTTGTACCATCTCTACATTAAGCCAGTTCAGTACATTACATGATGTGTTACCAGCACTGACCTGGCCAATGTCAGCTCCTTCTTCCATAGTGTATACAGAACTAAAGAACCCATTCAGTAGCTCCGCCTTCTCTTGATCGCCTGTGACAACCTCCCCATTATCATTATTAAGGGGTCCTACATGCTCTGTCCTTGGTTTTTTTGCATTTATATATCTAAAAAAATATTTAGGATTAGTTTTGCTTTCTTTGGCCACCTGTCTCTCATTTTGAATTTTTGCTGTTTTTATTACATTTTTACAGATTTTATTAAGCTCCTTGTACTGTTTAAATGTTATCGCTGACCCATCAGATTTGTATTTTTTGAAGGCTATTTTTTTGTTGTTTATTGCTCTTTTAACATCATTTGTCAGCCATGTAGGATTTAGTTTCAATCGTTTATATTTGTTCCCCTTTGGTATATATTTAGCTGTATAGTTATTTAGAGTTAATTTAAAGATGTCCCATTTACCTTCTGTATCAGTATTTGAGAACACCTCCCCCCAGTCTATGTCCTGTAGTGCAGCCCTCAGCCCAGGGAAATTTGCCTTTTTAAAGTTATATGTTTTTGCCTTCCCCGCCTGTCTTTGTTTTCTACATTTTAAGTCAAAAGTAACTATATTGTGGTCGCTATTACCAAGGTTTTCCCGCACAGTTACATTACCAACCAGCTCTGCGTTGTTGGAAATGATCAGATCCAACAAGGCATCACTTCTTGTTGGGTCCTCCACAAACTGGCCCATAAAATTATCCTGCAATAAATTTAGGAATTGTCGCCCCTTTGTAGTTTTAGCCAACCCCGGACCCCAATCTATATCTGGATAGTTAAAATCTCCCATTATTACCACTGTACCTGCCCGGGCGGCCCTCTCTATTTGTTTATGAAGCCGAACTTCTATCTCTTCAGTGATATTAGGGGGTCTGTAGATTACCCCAAATATTATTTTTTCAGTATTTCCCTCCTTTTGTAATTCTACCCACAATGATTCCACATCCTCAGAATCATCACACACTATGGCATCGTTCACACTGACTTTCATACCACTTCTTACATACAGACAGACTCCACCACCTTTTCTGTTCATTCTATCCTTGCGAAACAATGTAAACCCCTGCAGATTGACAGCCCAGTCATGCGAGGAGTCCAGCCATGTCTCAGTGACCCCAACTATATCAATATGTTCCTCCAGTATCAAGGCCTCAAGCTCCCCCATTTTATTTGCTAGGCTTCTGGCATTTGTGAACATACACTTTACATTTCCATCCTTTATGTTATTGGGGTTAATGGGATTCAAGGGTGTAAGTTTTATTTTCCTATGAAGCCTATTCCTATTAACTATTCTAACCCCTCCCTCCGCTCCACCCCCAGGTACATTTATAATTCCCACCTCTCTATCTACACTATCTTCCCCCTCTTTGCTGTAGGTTCCCTCCCCCCAAGTCCCTAGTTTAAACACTCCTCCACCCTTCTAGCCATCTTCTCCCCAAGCAAAGCTGCACCCTCCCCATTGAGGTGCAGCCCGTCCCTACGGTAGAGCCGGTAACCGACAGCGAAGTCAGCCCAGTTCTCCATGAACCCAAACCCTTCCTTCCTACACCAGCTTCTGAGCCACTTGTTTACCTCCCTGATCTCCCGCTGCCTCTCTGGTGCGGCTCGTGGTACTGGTAGTATTTCAGAAAAGACTACCTTGGAGGTCCTTGCCTTAAGCTTGCGGCCTAAGTCCCTGAAATCATTTTTAAGGACACTCCACCTACCTCTTACTTTGTCATTGGTGCCAATATGTACCATGACTGCTGGGTCCTCTCCAGCCCCGCCCAACAACCTGTCAACCCGATCCGCGATGTGCCGAACTCGTGCGCCAGGCAGACAGCACACTGTTCGGCGATCCCGGTCTTTGTGACAGATTGCCCTGTCTGTCCCCCTAATAATTGAGTCCCCCACCACTAGTACCTGTCTGGCCTGCCCTGTACTCCTCCCTCCCTCCTTACTGGAGCAGACACCCCCCTGGCGGTCAGAGGCGGTATCCTGCTGCAGTTCTGCTAGCTCTGTAATGGCATCCCCCTCATCTGCCAAGCGGGCAAACTTGTTGGGGTGTGCCAGTTCAGGACTAGCCTCCCTGACACTTTTTCCCCTACCCCTCTTTCTAACTGTAACCCAGCTAACTGCCTGACTGTCCTGCAACTCCGTCCCACTGTCCTCCCCCACCTCTATTCCCGAGAGTGCCTGCTCAGTGAGCAGGAGACTCCTCTCCATGTTGTTAATGCTTCTCATTGTTGCCAGTCGCCCCTCTAGATGCAGGATCTGGGCTTCCAAACGGACAACTAGCACACATCTCGCACAACAATATGCACCCTCAAACTGTTGTTCAAGGATTGCATACATTGAACAGGATGTACATTGGACTGCATTTTCCAACATGGAGGCCATCTAATTATGGGGATTTCACAAATGTATAGGAAAAAACAGACAGTCAAAATGACACTTAAAATTTTTTGTAGACCTTGTGGGTTCAAAAATGAAAACTCACAGCGATCTCAACCTCCTGCTTTCAAACTCCAGTTTTTGAAACTCCTCTTTCACGCCCCCTCTTACACAGCAACACTCAAAAAGAGCAAGCTCTCAATAAGAGTCCCAAGCTAAGATTTATACACCTGTGCCCAATCTACTCCTCCTCCCCCTAGAGGTGGAACAGAGAAAAAAAAAAAAAATGAAAAAGGGTGTTTAAACTCTAACAGTTATCCCACTATGTGCAAAAGAGAAAAACTTACCCAAAATAAGAATGTGGGCTATAGGCAGTCGCACCCACTCCACAGATTCACTCCGCACAACAGATAATCACAGTTTTTGAAACTCCTCTTTCACGCCCCCCTCTTACACAGCAACACTCAAAAAGAGCAAGCTCTCAATAAGAGTCCCAAGCTAAGATTTATACACCTGTGCCCAATCTACTCCTCCTCCCCCTAGAGGTGGAACAGAGAAAAAAAAAAAAAAAATGAAAAAGGGTGTTTAAACTCTAACAGTTATCCCACTATGTGCAAAAGAGAAAAACTTACCCAAAATAAGAATGTGGGCTATAGGCAGTCGCACCCACTCCACAGATTCACTCCGCACAACAGATAATCACAGTTTTTGAAACTCCTCTTTCACGCCCCCCTCTTACACAGCAACACTCAAAAAGAGCAAGCTCTCAATAAGAGTCCCAAGCTAAGATTTATACACCTGTGCCCAATCTACTCCTCCTCCCCCTAGAGGTGGAACAGAGAAAAAAAAAAAAAATGAAAAAGGGTGTTTAAACTCTAACAGTTATCCCACTATGTGCAAAAGAGAAAAACTTACCCAAAATAAGAATGTGGGCTATAGGCAGTCGCACCCACTCCACAGATTCACTCCGCACAACAGATAATCACAGTTTTTGAAACTCCTCTTTCACGCCCCCTCTTACACAGCAACACTCAAAAAGAGCAAGCAATACGTTCCTCTATATTACTGTCCAACTTATATATATATATATATATAAAGAGTTGTGAAAACAATGGAGGTCATAATGTATTCCATACAAGGGATGGTCCACGTTTACAGTAGGTGATTTAACCCTTGAACCCATTTAAGTGATACACATGCCCTCTGTCACTCAAATGCCTGGGCGCTATCCACTCTAGTCCATTGGTGAATCTGTAGTGCTTTCCTGAATGCATATCTTGTATTCTGCATCACAAGAGCGTGCGGTCTGTGTGATCCAGGACATGTATGTGTGTAGGAAAGTAGAAGAGAGGACACAAGGTGAATACCCATATATGCAGCTTGGTTTTGTCAGTTGCCCTTCACTGTTTTTTTTTGTAAATATGTTACGTGACATACCTTTATAAACAGGCCTACATAAAAGGAGTCAGGGAATAACTAAATAAATGGTAAAGAATAACATATAATTTATGTGTTTTTATAGGAAAAAGATGGAAGATCCATGTCCTTTCCTGCCAGAAGTTTTTCATCCGCCAGTTCCCAACCATTTGGTTCTCCACTGTCTCCGACACTTTTTGAGCCTGCACCTGGTTACATTGGCAAATCAGCATCAACACCTGAAACACCTGGCAAGAGGTTAACTCCATGGGAAGCAGCAGCTAAATCTCCATTGGGGTTTGTGGATGATGCATTCTTGCATGAATCAATATCTGCCAATGTAGTGTCTGCTGCACGTCGAAAGACTCTACCAGAACCTCCAGCAGCCTGGAAGTCCTCCTCCACTCTGCCCTCTACTAATAGTGCAAATGTCTATAGGAGTAGACCTAGTATTTCCACCTTACCAAAGAATGTAGTGTCAGCACCTTCTCTGCAATGTGGTTATCAGCTCAGGTATTCCTGTCCCAGCTCCCATTCTATGACAAATGCAGGTTCTCTACCATTGGAAACCAGGTCAGAATATTGCATGTCTACAGGGCGTAATCCAAACTTTAATCCTTATCCTAGGGCATGGAGAAGCTGAGTATCATGTATATTTATTCAGT
Source organism: Hyla sarda (assembly GCF_029499605.1). Taxonomy (NCBI): domain Eukaryota; kingdom Metazoa; phylum Chordata; class Amphibia; order Anura; family Hylidae; genus Hyla; species Hyla sarda. Next base: position 186,671,862 of record NC_079189.1, read on the forward strand.
TATGCCAATCGCTCACAATTTGGTAGTCCAATGTTTTGGACTCAAGTGGGCAATAGTCAATTGGTGAGAACCAGGAGTACACATGAAACTATCACTCAGTCTTCTTGGCATCACGTCATATTTTGTAAAAACGCTTTGTAAGGCTTTTATACAGTGTTCATACATTCAGCATCTACTGCCAGATCACCATAAAGGATTCCCAAACCACCATAAAAACTGGTGCACCTAATAAACAAAGGCAAAACACACCAGCCTATATGCACTTAACAGTCCTGTGTTAGTTCTCAGACAGCTTGCTCCACCATACAAACATTTTTTAAAGCTATTCCTGCAAGCCTTGGGAGCATAACTGCAATAAGCGTTACCTAAAATATTATTCTCCATATCTGGTGTAATCTTTGTAATCATATGCCCCAGAATAGCATTAAGTAGTATACAACATGGAGGACATTTACTACCTGCGTCGTTTTCATACACAGCACTTATAAGATGTTCCACTCTTTGTCATTTGGCTGAATTTAGTAAGAGCGCCCCCCCCCCCCCCCAACCCCAGATTCCCTTTAACCAGAAAAATATCCACTCTGATTGGTTGAATCATAGAGCTGTTGTCTATGTCGGGTATGGTTTCAAGTTACAATGGTTCAGAAAAGACCATTGAATGGTAAAAATATTGTAACCCGAGATCATTGTAAGTTGAGGGATCACTGTTCAAGAAAATCGTAAATCTGTACATATAGAATTGGCATTTATCATAATACATGTCAAACTCATGTATTGTTTCATTTTATTGAATACTGGAGCCGATTGACCTGTTATATATGTATGACATATTAATGTCATACATATATAGCCTCATGGCAGTCTAAAGAGTGGTGTTTTTCAACTTGAAAATGCCTTTCCTTGAAACGGTTTAGAACTTTGTCCATAGAAGCTGGTAAATATTTAGCAGCTGTTAGCAATGGCTGCCTGTGATACAGTATTTCTATCAACTAAGAAAGGAATTTATCCTAGTCTGGGATTAAAGGGTATTCCTCTTTGTGCTACCTGATAAGTCTTGCCGGCTGTTTGGACATAAAACCATATAATACAGAAAGTAACAAGTTATTCAGTACCAGCATTAACACCTAGAAGGCAATGTCAAGTTCATTTAACCCTTTTAACACTCAGTTACAGATATATGTTTAAAAAAACACACATATTTTTATTATTATTCATTATGCAGCTAGTCAGCCAACATATGTATTTCAGGGATTGATAGCAGTTTGGAAAGAGAATGCAGTTTGAAATTTCAAAGTCAAGATGGTGGTTGATGAAAAGCCCTGCTACAGTAATGATATATATGGATATGCAGCAGAGCTGGGATGCAACAAATGGCACTGCAGGAATATGTGACATTGAGTGTGCCTTATATAAGGGAAAAAATATCCTGAAATAGTTATTTTATAGTCATGTTAAGGATGTATGAAGAGAGCTCAGGGGCTAAGACCCCTGCAAACCCTGCTGCTGGTGGCTGATAGCAGTTGACAGCTGTCAGTGAGTCAGGCAATAGTGATCATGACACCTAGGTGATTAGAAGCTGCATGCCAACCACTTCCAGCATTGGCCCCTGTGACTCAATCTGCAGACTGTATAATATAATATTATTAATCCTGAAAGGTGAGCACTGCAAACCAAAAAAACATCCAATGCCAGAATTGCATCCCACTTCCCAGAAAACATGGAATAAAAAACAAAATCATGAAGTGATCTGTAACACAGAAAGAAACTACAGCTTGCCCCACGAAAAAATTAGCTCTCAAAGCTTTGAAGATGAAAAAAGTTGTAGAGGTCAAAATATATTTCTAAACTAGTAAAACTACATATATATATATATATATATATATATATATATATATATATATATATATATTGTGTTTTGTACTGATTCGCAGTCTTGTCAATTTTATGATACCGTGCAAAAACTATTGCAGACATTTTTATTTTCAATTTTATTTGTTTTACATTACATTGTATGGTTAAATAAGGGATACCTTTAACAAGTATATTTGGTCCAAAACAAGCCCTCATAAGGCTTTGTTGATTAAAAAAAAGGGTTATGGCTCTTAAGAGGCAAGTAGTAAAATCAAGAGAAAATTGTCTGTGTCCCTGAGGGTTAAGCAAGATTCTTAAAGGGGTATTCTGGGGAACTAAACCCATAGCCAAAACTATTTAATTGTCTAAATATAATTCATTAACTATATAGAACAGTTTCCCAACTTTCGTTGTTACTTACATGCATGAAGTGAGGGAATGACATTATCCGGCTATCCACTCTGTCTCTGTCCAAAGCCCTCTCGGAAAGCAGCCCTTATCCTCCTAAGAGACACAGGCCATGTGGTTTCTGCCCTGCACTAATGAGGCATGCTCACTTTAGTGATTAGAACTATGGGGTGTTTGCAGCCTTAGCCAATCAGATAGTGAACCTCTCTCTGCTGCTCAGAGCAGGAGGATGTGGTCTGCTCTCAGAGAGTGAGTTGGTTGGCAGAGCAGAGCTGCGATGATTGCTGGGAGATGTAGACAAGGGGAGGGAAGGATGGAGAGAATATCAAGCAGCCATAAAAGACAACAGGGGCCACAGAAGCCATGCATATCAGGCAGGATGGTGTACATGGAACATATCCTGGTAGTGTGGTGGCTTTGGACCTTATATGAAAAGTCCTTTACCCAATGACTTTAAAGGGGTTATCTGTTTTGGACAAACCATTTTATTTAATAGCGCCCCCAATGAAAAGCTGGTCTCAGGTTGTTTTACTTCTGGTGTCTTTTGGGGAATCTTGTAGTGAGTGTTTAATTTCCTTGCAGTGCCTTACATAATGTTATTTTGAGTAATGGGGTGCTGTGTAATGCTAGGTCCTCCAGTGTAAGAGACACACTTTAAAATTGCTATTTCTTACCTGGGAATAATAATTCTAATAAAGGGGGAATTTCCAGATTTGTAAGTAATCCTCTTTCTAGACGTTGCCCAGCACTGCTTCACAGAAAATAAAAGGAGCAATGGGTGTGCGAGCTGCACAATGAGTTCTATCTATTGTGGAGGATATTTCTCCGCCATCCTGGTGATCAGTGGGCATCCCACCAGTCGGACCCCCACTAATCACCTAATTATCCCCTATCCTATAGATAGGGGATAACTTTCAACCATGGGAATACCCATTTAAGCAAGGAGAAGTATTTTTTACTATTCATTAAAGCAATTGCTATTTGCAGGTAAGCTTTTTTTTTCTGGAAATTATCAATGATGGTCTAAAGCAGTGTTTCCCAACCAGGGTGCCTCTAGCTGTTGCAAAACTACAACTCCCAGCTGGGAGTTGTAGTTTTGCATCAGCTGAAGGTATTCTGGCTGGGAAACACTGGTTTAATGTGTTACTATCACTTATTACTTAGCCCTATTGATCACTTATCACTGACCCCTACCCATCAGAAGAACAAGCGGGGTAAAGCTCTTGGCAGTGCACCTCTCTCACGTTCTCTGTTCTCTCTCTCTTTCCTGCATGAGATGTGCTCCATAGATTTTCTATATCTAATTTGTCTCCTGCAGTGACGAAACATCATGGAAACAAGTGCTTAGCTGAGTGCTGCTCCCACTCATTCTTTTCAATCAGTGGGGATCTGAGCACCCGGACCCCTACCAATCAAAATTTTTGTCACTATGACATGTTAAAAAAATTTTTTTATTTTTTTTTAATAAAGGATAGTAACACTTTAAGCTGGCATAAGAAGGTTTCAGTAAGAGTTTCTAGGACAGTAGTTTCCATTGTCTACATAAAGGCATACCATACACAGGTGTTAAGCCCATGAGCACTGCCCGATTGCCCAGCTTCTCGATCTACCCACCATCTCAGTTTAGTTAAATCCAGCACTAAGAACAACACTTTCCCATACTGCAACCGCAATGAGAACAGGTTTATGTGATGGACAGCATAAGGGCATATAAGAAAGAAAAAGAAAAATGGAAGAATAATTATTGAATGCATGTGATTTAGAAGACAAAATGAGAAAGTGAGAGTAGAGTGAGATATTAATGAGGCATGCTCACTTTAGTGATTAGAACTATGGGGTGTTTGCAGCCTTAGCCAATCAGATAGTGAACCTCTCTCTGCTGCTCAGAGCAGGAGGATGTGGTCTGCTCTCAGAGAGTGAGTTGGTTGGCAGAGCAGAGCTGCGATGATTGCTGGGAGATGTAGACAAGGGGAGGGAAGGATGGAGAGAATATCAAGCAGCCATAAAAGACAACAGGGGCCACAGAAGCCATGCATATCAGGCAGGATGGTGTACATGGAACATATCCTGGTAGTGTGGTGGCTTTGGACCTTATATGAAAAGTCCTTTACCCAATGACTTTAAAGGGGTTATCTGTTTTGGACAAACCATTTTATTTAATAGCGCCCCCAATGAAAAGCTGGTCTCAGGTTGTTTTACTTCTGGTGTCTTTTGGGGAATCTTGTAGTGAGTGTTTAATTTCCTTGCAGTGCCTTACATAATGTTATTTTGAGTAATGGGGTGCTGTGTAATGCTAGGTCCTCCAGTGTAAGAGACACACTTTAAAATTGCTATTTCTTACCTGGGAATAATAATTCTAATAAAGGGGGAATTTCCAGATTTGTAAGTAATCCTCTTTCTAAACGTTGCCCAGCACTGCTTCACAGAAAATAAAAGGAGCAATGGGTGTGCGAGCTGCACAATGAGTTCTATCTATTGTGGAGGATATTTCTCCGCCATCCTGGTGATCAGTGGGCATCCCACCAGTCGGACCCCCACTAATCACCTAATTATCCCCTATCCTATAGATAGGGGATAACTTTCAACCATGGGAATACCCATTTAAGCAAGGAGAAGTATTTTTTACTATTCATTAAAGCAATTGCTATTTGCAGGTAAGCTTTTTTTTTCTGGAAATTATCAATGATGGTCTAAAGCAGTGTTTCCCAACCAGGGTGCCTCTAGCTGTTGCAAAACTACAACTCCCAGCTGGGAGTTGTAGTTTTGCATCAGCTGAAGGTATTCTGGCTGGGAAACACTGGTTTAATGTGTTACTATCACTTATTACTTAGCCCTATTGATCACTTATCACTGACCCCTACCCATCAGAAGAACAAGCGGGGTAAAGCTCTTGGCAGTGCACCTCTCTCACGTTCTCTGTTCTCTCTCTCTTTCCTGCATGAGATGTGCTCCATAGATTTTCTATATCTAATTTGTCTCCTGCAGTGACGAAACATCATGGAAACAAGTGCTTAGCTGAATGCTGCTCCCACTCATTCTTTTCAATCAGTGGGGATCTGAGCACCCGGACCCCTACCAATCAAAATTTTTGTCACTATGACATGTTAAAAAATTTTTTTTATTTTTTTTTAACCCCTTAAGGACCAGGCCATTTTACACCTTAGGACCAGAGCGTTTTTTGCACATCTGACCACTGTCACTTTAAACATTAATAACTCTGGAATGCTTTTAGTTATCAATCTGATTCCGAGATTGTTTTTTCGTGACATATTCTACTTTAACATAGTGGTAAAATTTTGTGGTAACTTGCATCCTTTCTTGGTGAAAAATCCCAAAATTTGATGAAAAATTTGAAAATTTTGCATTTTTCTAACTTTGAAGCTCTCTGCTTGTAAGGAAAATGGATATTCAAAATAAAAAAAAATTTTATTCACATATACAATATGTCTACTTTATGTTTGCATCATAAAATTGACATGTTTTTACTTTTGGAAGACACCAGAGGGCTTCAAAGTTCAGCAGCAATTTTCCAATTTTTCACAAAATTTTGAACCTCGCTTTTTTTCAGAGACCAGTTCAGGTTTGAAGTGGATTTGAAGGGTCTTCCCATTAGAAATACCCCACAAATGACCCCATTATAAAAACTACACCCCCCAAAGTATTCAAAATGACAATCAGTAAGTGTTTTAACCCTTTAGGTGTTTCACAGGAATAGCAGAAAAGTGAAGAAGAAAATTCACAATCTTTATTTTTTACACTCGCATGTTCTTGTAAACCCAATTTTTGAATTTTTACAAGGGGTAAAAGGAGAAAATGTATACTTATATTTGTAGCCCAATTTCTCTCGAGTAAGCACATACCTCATATGTCTATGTAAAGTGTTCGGCGGGCGCAGTAGAGGGCTCAGAAGGGAAGGAGCGACAAGGGGATTTTGGAGAGTACGTTTTTCAGAAATGGTTTTTGGGGGGCATGTTGCATTTAGGAAGCCCCTATGGTGCCAGAACAGCAGAAATAACCCACATGGCATACCATTTTGGAAACTAGACCCCTTGGGGAACGTAACAAGGAATAAAGTGAGCCTTAATACCCCACAGATGTTTCACGACTTTTGCATATGTAAAAAAAATATTTTTTTTTCCCACTAAAATGTGTGTTTCCCCCCAAATTTCACATTTTTGCAAGGGTTAATAGCAGAAAATACCCCCCAAAATTTGTAACTCCATCTCTTCTGAGTATGGAGGTACCCCATAAGTTGGCATGAAGTGCATTACGGGCGAACTACAATGCTCCGAAGAGAAGGAGTGATATTTGACTTTTTGAGAGCAAATTTTGCTCGGGGGGCATGTTGCATTTAGGAAGCCCCTATGGTGCCAGAACAGCAAAAAAAAAAACACATGGCATACCATTTTGGAAACTAGACCCCTTGAGGAACGTAACAAGGAATAAAGTGAGCCTTAATACCCCACGCGGGTTTCACGACTTTTGCATATGTAAAAAAATATATATATTTTTTTCACTAAAATGTGTGTTTCCCCCCAAATTTCACATTTTTGCAAGGGTTAATAGCAGAAAATACCCCCCAAAATTTGTAACTCCATCTCTTCTGAGTATGGAGGTACCCCATAAGTGGACCTGAAGTGCACTACGTGCGAACTACAATGCTCAGAAGAGGAGGAGCACCATTGAGCTTTTGGAAAGAGAATTCGTTTGGAATGGTAGTCAGGGGCCATGTGCATTTACAAAGCCCCCCGTGGTGCCAGAACAGTGGACCCCCCCCACATGTGACCCCATTTTGGAAACTACACCCCTCACAGAATTTAATAAGTGGTGCAGTGAGCATTTACACCCCACTGGCGTTTGACAAATCTTTGGGACAGTGGGCTGTGCAAATGGAAAATTACATTATTCATTTTCACGGATCACTGTTCCAAAAATCTGTCAGACACCTGTGGGGCGTAAATGCTCACTGTACCCCTTATTACATTACATGAGGGGTGTAGTTTCCAAAATGGGGTCACATATGGGGGGGGTCCATTGTTCTGGTACCATGGGGTCTTTGTAAACACAAGTGGCCTTCAATTCCGGAAAAATGTTCTCTTCAAAATCCCAATGGCGCTCCTCCTCTTCTGAGCATTGTAGTGCACCCATAGAGCACTTTACATCCACATATGGGGTATGCTCTTACTCATAAGAAATTGGGTTACAAATTTTGGGGGGCTTTTTTTTATTTTCCCTTGTGAAAATGAAAAATTTAGGGTGACACCAGCATTTTAGTGAAAAAAATATTTTTTTTTCATTTTCCCATCCAACTTTAATGAAAATTTGTCAAACACCTGTGGGGTGTTCAGGCTCACTATACCCCTTGTTACGTTCCGTGAGGGGTGTCGTTTCCAAAATGGGGTCACATGTCTGTATTTATTGTTTTGTGTTTATGTCAGAACCACTGTAAAATCAGCCACCCCTGTGCAAATCACCAATTTAGGCCTCAAATGTACATGGTGCGCTCTCACTCCTGAGCCTTGTTGTGCGCCCGCAGAGCATTTTACGCCCACATATGGGGTATCTCCGTACTCAGGAGAAATTGCGTTACAAATTTTGGGGGTCTTTTTTTCCTTTTACCTCCCGTGAAAATAAAAAGTAAAGGACAACACCAGCATGTTAGTGTAAAAAAAATTTTTTTTTACACTAACAGGCTGGTGTAGACCCCAACTTTTCTTTTTCATAAGGGGTAAAAGGAAAAAAAGCCCCCAAAATTAGTAACGCAATTTCTCCCGAGTACGGAGATACCACATATGTGGCACTAAACTGTTTCCTTGAAATACGACAGGGCTCCAAAGTGAGAGAGCGCCATGCGCATTTGAGGACTAAATTAGGGATTGCACAGGGGTGGACATAGGGGTATTTTACGCCAGTGATTCCCAAACAGGGTGCCTCCAGCTGTTGCTAAACTCCCAGCATGCCTGGACAGTCAGTGGCTGTCCGGAAATGCTGGGAGTAGTTGTTTTGCAACAGCTGGAGGCTCTGTTTTGGAAACACTGCCGTACAATACGTTTTTTATTTTTTATTAGGGGGACAGTGTAAGGGGGTGTATATGTAGTGTTTTACCCTTTATTATGTGTAAGTGTAGTGTAGTGTTATTAGGGTACATTCACACTGGCGGGTTTACAGGGAATTTACCGCTAGGAGTTTGCGCTGCGGTGAAAAATTTGCCACAGCCCAAACTTGAAGCAGAAAACTTACTGTAAACCCGCCAGTGTGAATGTACCCTGTACGTTCACATGGGGGGGCAAACCTCCAGCTGTTTCAAAACTACAACTCGTAGCATGTACTGACAGACCGTGCATGCTGGGAGTTGTACTTTTGCAACAGCTGGAGGCACACTGGTTGGAAAACCTTCAGTTAGGTTCTGTTACCTAACTCAGTATTTTCCAACCAGTGTGCCTCCAGCTGTTGCAAAACTTCAACTCCCAGCATGTACTGATCGCCGAAAGGCATGCTGGGAGATGTAGTTATGCAACAGCTGGAGGGATCGCAACTACAACTCCCAGCATGCAGAGACAGCTGTTTGCTGTTCAGGCTTGCTGGGAGTTGCAGTTTTGCAACATCTGTAGAGCTATAGTTTAGAGACCACTGCATAGTGGTCTCCAAACTGTGGACCTCCAGATGTTGCAAAACTACAACTCCCAGCATGCCCAGACAGCAAACTGCTGTCTGGGCATGCTGGGAGTTGTAGTTTTGCAAGATCTGGAGGTGCACAGTATAGAGATCACTTTGCAGTGGTCTCAAACTGTAGACCTCCAGCTGTTGCAAAACTGCAACTCCCAGCAAGCCTAAACAGCTCTCTGGGCATGCTGGGAGTTGTAGTTTTGCAACATCTGGAGGGTTACAGTTTAGAGACCACTATAGTGGTCTCAGACTGTAGCCCTCCAGATGTTGCTAAGTAACTTACCGGCTTCCGTTGGATCCAGGGAGCTGTGTCGCGGTCCTCTTCTTCCGCCGATCGTCGCCCGCTGCCGTCGCTGATCGTCGCCGCTGCCGTCGCCGATGGGTAAGTGGATCTTCGGCGCCGGTCCCTGTCGGTTTCCCCGTTCTGCCCCGCCTATTGTCGGTGGGCAGGACGGGGAAACCGAAAGTAAACCCCTCCGCCCCTGATCTGCTATTGGTGGTCGCGTCTAGACCACCAATAGCAGAGATAGGAGGGGTGGCAACTCTGCCACCTCACTCCTATCGCTACAGGGGGATCGTGGGTGTCTAGGACACCCGCGATCCCCCTTCTATTCCGGGTCACCGGGTCACCATAGACCCGTATGACCCGGAATCGGCGCAAATCGCAAGTGTGAATTCACTTGCGATTTGCGCCGATCGCCGACATGGGGGGGTCTAATGACCCCCCTGGGCATTTGCGCGGGGTGCCTGCTGATAGATATCAGCAGTCACCCCGGCGCGATCCCCGCCCGGCGCGCGGCGGGGACCGAAATTCCCACGGGCGTACAGGTACGCCCTTGGTCCTTAAGTACCAGGGAGCAAAGGCGTACCTGTACGCCCTTGGTCCTTAAGGGGTTAATAAAGGATAGTAACACTTTAAGCTGGCATAAGAAGGTTTCAGTAAGAGTTTCTAGGACAGTAGTTTCCATTGTCTACATAAAGGCATACCATACACAGGTGTTAAGCCCATGAGCACTGCCCGATTGCCCAGCTTCTCGATCTACCCACCATCTCAGTTTAGTTAAATCCAGCACTAAGAACAACACTTTCCCATACTGCAACCGCAATGAGAACAGGTTTATGTGATGGACAGCATAAGGGCATATAAGAAAAAAAAAGAAAAATGGAAGAATAATTATTGAATGCATGTGATTTAGAAGACAAAATGAGAAAGTGAGAGTAGAGTGAGATATTAAAATAGTATGTGAATCCTGCCTTAGGAAAAGAAAGGAATATTTGGCATACATAGATTGATTATTACAGTCAAAGGCCACCTTTTTGAGAAGAACACTTCCTTACACAGACAAGATTTTTTTGTGGCATATTTTCAGTTCCACATTTATTATGCATCTTTTGGAAACAACCAACCCCCTAGAAGACCACTTTTTGTGCTCCAACATTTTGGGTTGTTGTGTCTAAGAGGTTCACTGAATAATAATATTATAGTTACGGCATTTAGGAGACAGGCATTCTACTTTTGCTGAAATAGGCAAAATCTAGTAAATATACTCCACAATGGATCATCGTTTTACCAGTGTTTTACCCAATAAACACTTTGGCATTTGTAGATAGTTGTTATGGCCACCAGTTCAATGTCAGCAAAAGATGGTTTAGACTTCATTGTACACGCGCTATTCTGTTCCAAAATATTCTCTGCAATATTTATTTAAATGGTGCTTTTTGTCTTTTAGAAATATATATAGAGGTCATCAGAAAGAACTTGGCTCATAAAAAACTATATAAACATACAAAATCCACGGTGAAAGCATTGTAGATATTCTGTAGCTAAACCTTCAATGAGTCAATAGAAAATCTGTCAGTGTGCGCTTCTTGTGTATAAAGTACTATGTGCATGCTGGGCAACACTTTTTGTTTTATCCAACAACAAAATAAAGGTTAGTGCCTTTAGTTGTTTTGCAGTTGAATACTTGATTTCTGAAAATAAAAACCCAATCTTAGGTCAGTGCGTACTGTATGAATAGTGTAAGCAGTCAGTCTGTATCTTATGAGGATGTCCGTGACTTTGTGGATGACCACCATTGGAGTTTGTGCACCTACTGTACAGGAGGCGCTACAGCACTACGCTACACAAGCCTCATAGAGTCTCTCAATTAGGTAACAAGAAGCAGAGGAAATTGTGCAATTTGATGAAAATAAGACAAGGAGAAAAGAAAAAGAAAAATTGCAAGTTATATACTGAGTAGTGTGAGGGTGGAATGGGGGAGTCATTGTGTAGGCAGAAGAGAAATGCTTTAAACCTGTACAAGCATGGCTACAATTATGTACTTGGAGCACAGTGGATGTCATATTGTCACACACCACACTGCTCATTCACTTCCTATATAAAGAGCATTTTAATCATAAAAGTCAAATAATGTTCTGGATTTGTTCTACACTTTTTTGAGAGCTTTCGGTACATGAGGCAATCATCATTTCTTCTCCCCATGCTGTGAATCCATTGCTCAGTCCTCGCAATAATTATGATCATTAAACAAGATGAACTGTGTGAATCAAATTGCTATTATACCGGATTCTCACTGAACCACAGTCAACAAATTGTGTGAAAACGGGGCGATGGAAGAGATTGAAGGCTCTTACTGTAATGTGACATGGTCTGTGGAGCCGGGGACTATTAGGGAACCCCTGTATGCGAGTACTAGCTAAGCACAGAAATAATTCCGTTTAGGTGCTGACCCCAAGTGTAGCACAGAACTAAAATGTTTTTAGGGACTTTTTAGCATCGATGCCACAGTAAAGGCTGAAATTTATATTGATGCTATGGGATCAATCTCTATATGGAATAACTCCAGGGGCCAAGTCCTGAAGTCCTGAAAAATAGTGTGGAAACCCAAAATTTCCACTCAAGGGATGGTCCTGCAGGACTCCTGCTAATGGGAACAATAAGAGAGATTTATCAAAACCTGCCCAGAGGAAAAGTGGCTGAGTTGCCCATAGCAACCAAACAGATCGCTTCTTTCGTTTAGCAGAGGCCTTATTAAAAATGAAAGAAGCGATCTGATTGGTTGCTATGGGCAACTCAACCACTTTTCCTCTGGACAGGTTTTGATAAATCTCCCTCAGCGTCCCTGCTGTGCAGGAACTCAGTTCCCACGTGTTCCTGCAGGACTTGAGCCCTGAATACTGCCAACATTTGTTCATATCTCACCCACAAGACTGGTACTGTAATCTGTTGTAGAGTTTCTGATGAAAAATGCAGGATTTCCACTATGTCTTTAGGTATTTTTATTTACCATAGAAGTGCACAGAAACACGTCTGCTTACTTTCACATACAGCGCCACTTTTGCCTATAAGCTATGTCTGGACGAGTTTAACCTAGCTTTCACAATCATATAACCATGGCACTGGAGTCAATATTCAATGTGACACTTTTGCCCTTTTACTATACCAGTAGTGGCTGGGCATCTAAATAGCGTGGGCTTAGTATCTGGTTTGTTTACTGCTTTGTAAATTTTTTGTATATCTGGTATATTTTTTTTGTTTAAGATTTACCATGCGTAGAAAGCCTTATACAATTGTTAACATTCTTATGCTGTGTATAGAATGTGTATATAATTCTCTTATACACGGCAATGTCTTATACTGTGTTCCATGCTGCAAATACTGTGCACGGATTCCATGGCAACACACGAATAGAGTTTCGAATTAGTCTTCAACAATAAGGTAACCTTTACATTCGCTGCTGTCAGCGATGGTTTTTCTTTCGTTTTTTAGCATAACACGGAGTACAGCTTGGCTATGACTATGCTTTCACGAAAGTGATAGGTAAAGATTAGTTTTCTTTTCATGCTATGTGATGTACTCGAGAATATGTCATACATATCCACCAGTAATTATTATTATTACACAGGCATAATAACATATGTAGAACAATTGTTAGCTATGAGTTTGTCAGTGGATCTGGCATGATGAAATCATGATGAGAATCGTTGATATACACAGTCATGTAAATGTTGGCACCCCTGAAATTTTTCTAGAAAATTAAGTATTTCTCACAGAAAAGGATTGCGGTAACACATGTTTTGCTATACACTTGTTTATTCCCTTTGTGTGTATTTGAACTAAACCAAAAAATGGAGGAAAAAAAGCAAAATTGGACATAATGTCACCAAACTCCAAAAATGGGCTGGACAAAATGATTGGCACCCTTTCAAAATTGTGGATAAATAAGATTGTTTCAAGCATGTGATGCTCCACAGTGCGCAACATTATCAAGAAGTTTGCAACCCATGGCACTGTAGCTAATCTCCCTGGGCGAGGACGGAAGAGAAAAGATTGATAAAAGGTGTCAACGCAGGATAGTCCAGATGGGGGATAAGCAGCCCCAAACAAGTTCCAAAGATATTCAAGCTGTTCTGCAGGCTCAGGGAGCATCAGTATCAACTTAAACTATCCATCAATATTTAAATTAAATTAAACACTATGCCAGGAGACCTAGGAGGACCCAATGCTGACACAGAGACATAAAAAAGCAAGACTACATTTTGCCAGAATGAACTTGAGTAAGCAAAAATCCTTCTATGAAGACGTCTTGTGGACAGATGAGACCAAGATAGAGCTTATTACTATTTATGAAAACAGAATGAGGCCTACAAAGAAAATAACACAGTACCTACAGTGAAATATGGTGGAGGTTCAATGATGTTTTGGGGTTGTTTTTGGGTTGTTTTGCTGCCTCTGGCACTGGGTGCCTTTAATGTGTGAAAGGCATCATGAAATCTGAGGATTACCAAAGGTTTTTGGGTTGCACTGTACAGCCCAGTGTCAGAAAGCTGGGTTTGCATGAGAGATCTTGGGTCATCCAACAGGACAATGACCCCAAACATACGTCAAAAAGCCCCCAGAAATGGATGGCAACAAAGCGCTGGAGAGTTCTGAAGTGTCCAGCAATGAGTCGAGATCTAAATCCCATTGAACTCCTGTGGAGAGATCTTAAAATTGCTGTTTGAAAAGGCGCCCTTCCAATAAGAGAGACCTGGAGCAGTTTGCAAAGGAAGAGTGGTCTAATGTTCCGGCTGAGAGGTGTAAGAAGCTTATTGATGGTTATAGGTAGCAACTGATTTTAGTTATTTTTTCCAAAGGGTGTGCAACCAAATTTTAAGTCAAGGGTGCCAATGATTTTGTCCAGCACATTTTTGGAGTTTGGTGTTACATTACGTCCAATTAGCTTTTTTACCCCCCCCCCCCCCCTCTTTTTTTTGGTTTAGTTCAAATATACACAAAGGGAATAAACATGTGTATAGCAAAACATGTGTCACTGCCAACCTTTTCTGTGAGAAATACTTAATTTTCTTGAAAAACTTCAGGGGTGCCAACATTTACAGCCATGACTGAATATAGGTGTTAGATTTATGCCACTTCAAAGCCACTCTTTTCACTAGACCAGTGTTTCCCAAACAGGTGTGCCTTCAGCTCTTGCAAAACTACGAGTCCAAGCATGCTGGGAGTTGTATCTTTGCAACAACTGAAAGCACACTTGTTTGGAAACACTGAACTAGAAAACCATAGTCATAGGCCATTATCTTCTATGGCTTTCAGCCTGCAAGGAAAAAAGGCATCTACACAATGGCTTCCATAGCTTAAAATCCCACTTTCAGTGCTAGGAACTCCCTAGCCTTAGGCCGGGTTTACAGGGCTGAAAATGTGCAGAAGGCACCGGTGGACATTCTGCACACCTGAGTAATATGGTGGACGCTAGGACCGCTCGGAAATGTGCCATCTTATAGTCGGCAACGCATGGCCGAGCAGAATATGCATAAAGAATAGACAAGTCTATTCTTTCTGCGGACGCAGAAATAAAGGATTTCCGCAGCAGAAACATCTGCTGTGTGCACAGTGCAGCAGAATTCCATTAAAATCAATAAGACTCTGCTGCAGCGGAATATTCATGTGGGCTATCCGCCATGTGAACATGACCTTATAGGAATAGTCGATATAAGGCAATACTTAACAGAGCTAATATGTAGCTTGAGAGTCCACTGAATGTCAGTGGGCTTCAAAACTTGAGACATTTATGAAATGTTTTATGAAGAATAAGTCAATACTCTGACTTCAGAACTTAAGTGCTTAGTACTAAAAAGCTTATAGGAGTTGATAGGTTAAAAGGGTTGACCACTACCAACTTCAAAGAAATGCTTCCCGTATTTATTCTGTGGATGATGTAGATTGTAAAAATACTGTATATGTGCATGTGTTATTACACCGATATTTAAACCACACCTTTCTTTTTATTTCTTATCACCAACAGTTATATAATAACAATGAGGGACATTTATCAATGTTTGCTTATGTATTCTTTTTTTTAGTAATTTTTTCCTTACTTTTCTTTGCTTATGTGTGACTTATTTATCAACTGCTTTCAGCCTGTTGATAATTTTCTTTCACGTAAGCAATTTTTCCTTTTTTACTTTGGTAGTAGCTTTTTCTGCTCCATGTTTGAGCTGGAGTAAATTTAGTCAATTTTTAACCCTGTTGCGACTTCTTTTTGCGCAGTTGCGACTGTCGCAGTTAATAAATACCTGACTACCCGTAGTCCATTTTAAAATTATTACTACGTAGTTAATTTTTGGAAAACTTGCTTTCCTCGCTTTCCAGTCAAAATGTCGCACGGAAAATCACGTAGGCGCACATGTGACAATTATAGTAAAGAAAACCTGACTAAACCGTTGATAAATGTCCATAATTGGGCTCAGTTTGTTAGCTTAGTCCTTGACAATCCCATAGACCAAGCTAAATGGTGGTGTGTGAGTAAAGTTATTCTATGAATCTCACTCTCGTACTGACACTGAATAAATGATCATGTTTGTGCACTCTCCATGCTTCAGCCATTTTACTCTGTTAGTAGGTCCTGAAGCAACCTTTAAAGGGGTTCTCCGGTGCTTAGACAGCTATCACGCCCTCTCCCATAGGCTTGCATTGAGGGGCGGGGCGTGACATCACACAGGGGCGTGATGTCACACGCCGCCTGCCCTGTAGTCGCCGGTAATCAGACCCGGAGCGAACACGCACCGGAGTACCCCTTTAACCTACGAAGGGGTTCTCCATAGTAATTCAAATGAACTGATGCCAGAAAATTATACAGATTTGTAAATTACTTTAAGAAAAAAAAAACTCAAGCCTTCCAGTACTTATCATTTGCTGTATCCTGCTGTTGTCATGTAGTCTTTCCGGTCTTATGCAGTGCCTCCCTTCTACCACCTCTGCCCCAGTCATGAACTGTCGAACCCTTAAACTAAACCTCTTCTAGACATGTGCAATTCGTTTCGGCACAAATGCTAATTTATACGAATTTTTACATTTTCAGGCGTTCGGATTGATCCGAACGCACTAAAACATATTTGGAACATTTCCGAATAACCACGGTAATACGAACTTCAGATTAACGAATACATTCGTAAAGTAACGAATGCATTCGTAAGATAACGAATGCATTCGTTAACCGTAAAACGAAAGTAAATAATTAATTCGATTATTTCAATTGGTTCTTGGGAGGTCACATGATCAGAGTTCATTGTCACATGATACCTTTTAGCCAATTAGCTTATTCCAGTCAATCCCTACTGTATCACAGAGAGTGAGGCTGTAAAATTAGTTGTGGGGTAGTCCTGTGATAGTTTGCCTGGTGTTACTGGAGTGTGGAGTCACTGGATTTGCAGAAATGGACAGTTTACCTGAGGAAAACTTGGCTTCTGGCACAGAGACAACTGCAAAACAAGCAAGGTAACACCTGCTATTTTTTATCAGCAAGGCCTGCGTTAGAAAGAAGCGTTAGAAAGAAGCATTAAAACGAATAACGAAATTGTCCGAAAACGAAAGTGAAACGAATGATATATATAATGAATAGATCAGAAATAACGAATGCATCCGACAGCCGAACAGTTTCCGAATAGAACCGAAAAAATATATACGAATGCGTCCGAATAATGCGTCAGAATAAAACGAATTACTGTATCCCGAAGGTTTAACAGAATCTAAAAAAGTGTTATCCGAAAAAAAAAAAAAAAAACTAAAATTTTGGTCGTTCACAAGTCTAACCTCTTCTACTCTGAACAATTCCTGACATGGACATAGGTGGCAGTAGAGTACCCTGTGTCTGACTGGAAAGGACTGCACAACTTTCTCCAGGGCATACAGCAGATGATAAGTAAAGGAAGGTTCCTTTTTTTTTGTTTTGTTTTTTTGTTTTTGTTTTTTTATAAACAGAAGTAGATTCTGTAATAACAAATTTGTTTAACTTTCTTGCCTCAGTTGTTTTAATTTTTATGGAGTGCCTCTTTAAAATTCTTTGGCCTCTTATCCTAAATAGAGACTTACTCATGGTGGGATAACAGAAGGAAAACTTTTGTGCTCATTTCTCTTGTATTTGAACTGCCCATGTTGGTGTGAGCATGGGAATAGAGGCAGCCGATTGGGACAACGCTATCACCACCATCGTGATTAACTGTGGCTGTTTTTTTTTAAACATATTAATGAGGGGGAGAGGGTTATCAAAGTTGCCCATGAGTGCACAACACCCTCTGGTGAATTACACTCTGCTCTCTGAGGCACCACTTTGCCAACAATCCATCACATTGGAGCGCTTGTGTGTTTTTTTTTGCATTTTACACTGCTGCTTTCCATTGTTGCCTTGATTCTGTTGTTCAACATGCAGTGGCTACTATGGACATATATATATATATATATATATATATATATATATATATATATATATATATATATACAGCTCCCATTTAATACCATCTGTATGAATCCATATACAAATAGCACCCCATAGTGGTGGCATTCAGACATAGTTCGTTGATTTATAAAGTCTTAAAAACAGAGCTCCCCCATAAAGATATATTATAAAATGACAACATTTTGCACCTAAAATGAAACGGAAGACCTTGAAGGAGATATCCAGTGGTGAAAAACATATCTCCTATACTAAGGATAGGGGATAAGTTTCAGATTGCGGGGGGGGGGGGGGACACGATCTCCTGTATGGGGCCCCGGCAGCCAGCGGGAAGGGGCGTGTTGACTATCGCACGAAGCGGCAGCTGATGCGCCCCTCAATACACCTCTGTGGCAGAGTCGGAGCGCTTCCTTTGGCAATTTCCGGCTCTGCCATAGTGATGTATTGAGGGGCGTGTCAGCCGCCGCTTCGTGCAGTGGTCAACACGCGCTATCTGGCCAGCCGGGCCCCATACAGAGAGATTGCGGGGGGACCCAGCGGTCGGACCACCCTGCGATCTGAAACTCATCTCCTAGCCTTAGGATAGGGGATTCGTTTTTTACCACTGGACTACCCCTTTAATGTGGTATTACACATCAGTCAAGCAGATGAATATACTATGGTAGAGGGGTTGTCTATAGGTTAAAATGGAATCTTATGAAACAAACTCATCAATCTCTGGCAATACAAAATGAATTTACCTTTTATACTCTCTCAGCATATCTGTGGTTGTCACCTAAGTTTTGTGTTATATTGTTCAATGCTTTTTATTATGGTGTTATCTTCTTTAAGCCTTAAGCTACATATTTGTGCAATAGATTTGGTTTTTATAGAGGCATGTTTTGTATTTCTACATTTATGTATATTCATTGCTATGATCAATGATCCCCAAATGCACACATAGTCAGTACTATAACCTTTTATTTGCAGTATTTGCATTGAAAAACTTTTGAAGAAACAGGTGAATTTTTGAAAAGTTTCTGAATACTTATGGCATGAAGCTATAGGAAAAATTGTATGTATGGATGTAAATATACACTGCTCCCATGTGACTGTGGTCCCCATAAACATCAACAAACTGCGTAGTCCATAGGTTTTTCCATACATAAGCCCTAGACAATATTTCTGACAATAGTTATGATACATTCCCTTATATATTGTTATTAGCCAATTGCGTGTCTCTAATGAAAAATCGTTACAAGCTGCCATACCAGGTGGCATTAATGTAGTTAGTATTTGTAATACTGCCCCTCACTATGCAGGGTGTATGGCATTATAAAATGTGCAAGATTTTTGTTTGTTTGGAATCCATCTGGAATATCCTTGTGGAAATTTCTGGCGGATTTTTTTTAGTGTGAACGGGCCCTAAATGTATGGAGGAACTGAACTTTTAGTGAACTTGTTCTAAGTTTGCCTCTCTCCTGGCAGGAGTAATTTCATCAAATATTGGGCAATGACCCACAATGGAATAAGCTAGTATTTTAGTCAAAGTACCTCCCTGTAAAATTGCTGTATAAGACAGAAATATCACTGTCTTAGTAAATCTAAATGTTCACACATCCAAAAGTAGAAAAAAATGGATGGAACACTCACAGGAATTGTTTCCAAAGTTTTTTTTATTTCATATCCTCACGGCCAAAATAAGTACCTGTTTGGTACAAAACAGCTGTCGCCTATCCACGCTTCCCGCTCCTTCATTTTGTGTCCCTGCTATGCTCTTATGTCTATTGGTTGACAGAAAATAAAATAAACTTTGGATACAATTCAGGTGAGTGCCCCATCCATTTTTTCTACTACTATGATGAACTGTGTCGATGTTTGGACACCCCGGATAGTTATCCTCAAGCCAACCTATCCTGTAGTCCATTAAAAATTGTTGCTGGTTTCCAACTACTAATACTCTGAGCCCTGCTGTGCCTGGTAATGTTCTTTACTTGTTTGCCTCTGATTTAAATGTAAGTGTACTTTTACTTCCAATTAATTGTAATGAATGCAATAATAAAGACAAACATACAGAAGGCACAGAATGTTTCCAGTGGGTACATAAAGCAATATACTGCCTCCTGCACCTGTATGATGTTATTCTTTGAGCTGATCATTGCAGACAGCATACTGTATGTATATATTTTTTTTAAATATGCATTGCTAAGAAAGGAACATAGCACTTGGGGACCATTGATCGATTGTAAATCACTTGTGCATCTTGATATTATCCTTGGCTTATTTGACTGTATCTTAATTTTTTGGACATTGTTTATTTTCATGCATTGATTGTCCACAATAAAAACACTTGGAAAACTCAATAAACAGGATTCAATAAATGTTACTTCTGAGCACAAACAGAAGATGAATTCATGTTTTGATATGTTGGCTTTTACATAATCGCTTAATCTCTTTCTCTGTACAATTTTGCTTTAGATGCACTGAATTCAGGAGATTATCAGAAGACAAGGTCAAATAGCAGCATATATTGTCACAAGTGTAGCAGAAGGAAATGCCCGTATGCTGCTGTTGTAAACATGTCCACTCAGAGCAGTGAAACATGGGCAACAGAAAGCACGCAACTACCTGCACAATGCTACGCCATAATTTAGAAGATGATGTCAGCACTGGATGTATGCTTGGTATTACATTACATGGCGTTATAGCATTCAAGCAATATACACCAATATACAGTAGCTCAGCCATTACTGTTACTGTTATAAACCCAAGAACATCCTTCACAGAGAATAAATATGTGGTTGAAAATAAGTATACTGGGGATATTATTGTGTGTTGACTGAATCCCGGCGCACAAGTTATCTTCAATGCAAGTTTGTCTTTTTATTTCAAAATAGCAGACAGGTATAAAGGCAGCAACCGCGAAAAGGCCATTGTGCTGTGTTTATACCTGTTTGCTATGTTGCAATGAAAAGTAAAACTTGCATTGAAGATAACTTGAGTGCCGGGATTCTGTCAACATACACAATTCTATTTTATCCACGAGCACCACCACCTACAGTGCCAGCCTCCCTAACTACTGGAATTACTAGGCTGGCTGGTTTTCAGTTTTTCATGCCAGGAGCATGGTAGTAGTTTAGGTGTATTGTGATGATGGTGGTTGTAGTGCGTGGGTGTCAAACATGCGGCCCACAATGAATATCTTTGCGGCCCGAGCAGAGCCAGTGCTTGCCCTGCAGTGGCGGATCCCCCCATCACTATTTAGGATATCCCTGTGTCCCGAAAAATGTTTTTGGGACACAGGGATACCCCTATCAACTCTCAATGGCCCCGCCGGGAGATAGCGCATGCCGGGACGTCACTAACGTCCCGCGCGTGCACCCATAGCAACAGAGGCGTGGAGGAGCGGAACATGGAGGTGGAAGATGCGCGCTGGCCAGCATGGTAAGTGACCAGCGGCACGTCAGCTTCGGTGCTCAGACCACCTCTCTTCCGATCCCGGGACTTACTGTTATGGCCGGACCGGAGGAGTGGTGTTCAGAGCACTGAAGTGGGGCAGTACACAGGCAGACAGCCTTCAGCCATACACTGTATATGACTGGAGGCTGTATGTCTGTGGGGGAACATACTGCACCTAATGTGGGGAACTATACTGCACTTAATGTGGGGAATTATACTGCCCCTAATGTGGGGGAACTATACTGCCAACCTAATGTGGGGGAACTATACTGCCAACCTAATGTGGGGGAACTATAAACTATACTGCCAACCAAATGTGGGGAAACTATACTGCCAACCTAATGTGGGGAAACTATACCCCCAACCTAATGTGGGGGAACTATACCCCCAACCTAATGTGGAGGAACTATACTGCCAACCTAATGTGGGGGAACTATAGTGCACCTAATGTGGGGGAACTATAGTGCACCTAATGTGGGGGAACTATACTGCACCTAATGTGGGGGCCTCGTATTGACGTTCGCTCACATGACATCACGCTCCCAGAATTCAAGGGACGGCGCTACTACGTCATTTTTTGGATGCGGCCCACATAAACTTAAACCTTGTTTTTTTGGTCCATGTTAGCCTTTGAGTTTGACATGCTTGTTGTAGTGTCTCAGTTACCATTAGGCCAAAGCCCTGGGAGAATAAATTACCTCAAAAGCTTAGATGTTGGAAAACAGCTTTTAACTTTACTGTTGTTGCAGGTCCAGAATACAGGATACAGTACCAGTGATGTAGACAGAAATATCAGACACTTGGTTTAAACTAGTACAGACTTAGCTGGTGAGATGCCACTGTCGCAGTCTTGGAATTATGTTACCTGTAGTCAGGTGTCAAGTCCTGGGAAAAAGTGTGGGAATTCACCCAAGATTTCCACTCAAGGGCTGGTCCTGCAAATGGGAATGGTGTTCCTGCTGTGAAAAAGTGCAGGAACTCAGTTCCCATGCATTCCTGCAGGACTTGAGCCCTGCCTGTAGTACTTCTTGGTAACTTTAAGACTAACTTGAGACAGGCTTAACTCTTGACTGACTTAACTGAAGACAGTCTTTGTACTAACTGGACTTGTGACCAATTTGACTTGTACCAGACTTTGGGCAGCTAGCTTCCCCTTTGATACACGATCGGGCTCAGAGGTTTACACAACTCAGGATTACTATGCATGCGTGAGCTCTAGGAGAACCCGGCTCGTCCTTGTGGCTTGTCTCAGGATTTACAAAGCTGCAGACAGGTGGCTAGGACATTAGCTGGTGGGCTCCGATAAAAGGGCTTACTGCCGGGATCTTCACAGGGCCAGTCGGTGGTTACTTGCAGAGCTAGTCCGTCGCAGTAACAGATACAGCCCGGAGGATTCCTGTACCTTCATCCAGTTGCAAGAGGGCTCTTACCCTAAAGCGCCACTTGAGTTATGGTTCTATCTCAGAAGCATGAATGGCCAGTAGAACTGTGTCTGGAGCTGGTTCTGGTGGGTAGAGGCATACCCTCACTAAAGGTGTAAAGGCAGCAAGCTTGGAGGCAGTCTGCCACTGAAGGCGTGAGGGAGCTGTAGGCTAAAGATATTGCTTGGTCTTTGGCCGAGGCCAGAATGCAACCCACTTTAGGCCTCCCCCTGTTCCAGGGGACTACGGTGGAGAAAGGACTGCCTTAGGCTGAAGGATGATGCGTAACTTCTTACCAGCTTTTGCAGAGAAATGTGGTCACTCACTGCACTGCAGAATGTGATAGAATAAATAAAGGCATGTTAAAATAGGTAAAGACCTGAGTTAGAGCCAGGAACCTTAGGAGCAACAGGCACCCGAATAGAGTTGGAAGCAGCACAAGGTGGTCCCGCTCTGAGACACTACAAGTATACAATGATCATCCGTAACATGGTATAGTGAATAAAACTGAATATTTTATGACAGTGGCATTTGTTTAGAGGTGTCGTATACTAGAACAGTAAACAGTTCCTTAAACTGATTTGTTGGAAGAATTGACAAGTGCAAGAAATTGACTGACTTTGACAATTACCAATCAAATGTAATCCAAGAATGGACTGCATGTCATGACACACAGTTTGGAAATCTTTGCTTTAAATTAGGCCACAAACACAACAGACACAGAGAACTGCAAGTCATCAGTTTTTTTTTAAGAACTGATACAGTAAGTTCTGCATTTCAGTTACAATGCATTCAGAAAGTTTTCAGACCTTTCATTTTTTCACCAGTTTGTTATGTTGTGGCCTTATGCTAAAATAAAAAACTATTTTCTCCGATCATTCTGCATTCAGTACCCCATAATGAGAATCTAAAAATAGAATTTTAGATATCTTTTAAATGTAAAAAATGAAAAATGTAATTCCACATGAACATAAGTATCCAGATCCTTTGTTATGACTTAAAATCTAGCTCTGGAGGCCTCCCATTTTCTTGATTTTCTTTGAGATGTTTCTACACCTTGATCAGAGTCACCTGTGGTAAAATCAGTTGACTGTCTATATCAGGCCTCACAGCTGACTTTGTATATCAGAGTAAAAAACAAGCCATGAGGTAGAAAGAACCGCCTGTAGAGCTAAGAGACAGGACTGAGTGGAGGGAAAGATCTGGGGAGTGGTACAACAATTCCCAAGAACAAAGTGGTCTTCATAATTCCTTAATAGGAGAAGGTTGGAATGACCAGGACTCTTCCTATAGCTGGCTGTCCAAACAAACTAAGCAATCGGGGAAGAAATACCTTGGTAAGAGAGATGAACCAGAATCCAATGGTCACATGGCTGAGCTTCAAAGATCCTGTGTGCAATTGGGAGAAACTTTTAGACGGTCAACCATCACTGTAGCATCCAAACAAATTGGGCTTAATGGCCAGAAAGAACCCTCTTGGCAGTAAAAGACACATGAAAGCCCACTTCATGTTAGCAAAAAAGGACTCTCAGGCTGGGAGAAACAAGATTCTCTAATCTGATGAAACCAATATTTAACTTTCTAGCTTCAATTTTAAGCATCATGTCTGCTGGTGAGAGCATCATGCTGTGGGTGGTATTTTTCATTGGCTGGTATAATGGTATTTTCATTAGCTGGTCTCAGGCTGAGCCAACTCCCCTTCTATAAAGTGTGCTTAGTAGCTGAGCCTGCCTCATAGTGGGATGGTCTCGGTGGCTATCCCATGGCTAATTCCAGGCATCACCGATTGTAGTGATGCCCGGAATTAACTCTTTGGGCGCCATGATCAAAGTTTCTCTTGGCGTCTAAAATATAAAACACTGATCTCAGTGGCACTCCTATGCTCCAGCTGGAGCAAAAGAGAGCTGACAACACTGATCAATGCTATACTATGGCATAGCATTGTTCAGTGTATGCCATCTAAGGATTGCATGTAATAGTCCCCTATGAGAGCTAAAAAAGTAGTGTCAAATTTTTTTTGGGATAAATGTGAATTAACCCCTTCCCTAATAAAACTTTTAATCACTCCCCTTTTCCCATAAAAATAAAAAAATGATGTAAACAAAAATAAACCTAAACATATATGGTATCAACACCTGCGTAAATGTCTGAACTATAAAAATATTATGTTAATTATACAGCACGATCAATGGCGTATATGTAAAAGTCCAGAATTTTGTATTTTTGATCACTTTGTTACCCTAAAAAATTTATAAAAAGCAATAAAAAAGGCCCATAAAAGCAAAAATTGTTCTGATAAAAACTAAAGATCACTGTGCAAAAAATGAGCCCTCACACATCCCTGTATAGGGGAAAATAAAAAAGTTATAGGGGTCGGAAGAGGACAATTTTAAACATACAAATTTTAGCACAAAAAGTTATAATTTTTTAAAAGAAGAAAAACAAAACCAAACGTATATAAGTTGGTTATCATTTTAATCATATGGACCTACAGAATAAAGATGAGGTAATTTTTACCAAAATGTGCACTGTGTAGAAATGGAAGCCCCCAAAAGTTACAAAATGTTTTGTGTTTTTTTTCAATGTTGCCCCACAAACAATTTTTTTTTTGTTTCACTATAGATTTTGTGGTGAAATGATTAATGTCATTACAAAGTAGATCGCGGGGGGTCCCAGTGGTCGAACCCCCCACAATCTATAACTTATCCCCTATCCAAAGGATAGGGGATAAGTTATATTTCACTTCACTATTCCGTTAACCCCTTAGGGTTTTTTTTTATTTTTACACTTACATGTTTTTTCCTCCTCACCTTCTAAAAATCATAAGTTATCTTTCATAACACTACTCCTTTAATGAAAACCTGATCCATCATTCTCTTCTATCAACAATCCATAGACCCGATCTAAATTGTTAGCTACATTTCAGTCTTTATCTGGCTCATTGAAAATTAATTGTACTAGGCTGTACACAGGTCAATGGGAAGAAGAATATGCAAAACATACATGTAAAACCCTTTTTTTGCCAACATTTTGTAACTATCCACTTAACAAATAGCCAGCTATATGCTGGCTTTATATGTGCCTGCTGGTAGCGGCTATACGCCGCTACCAGCAGACACACTGCGATGTGTGAGTCACAGTATACTTGCACATCGCGGGAGCTTTCTGCCTAGCTCAGAGCAGGGAGAGCGGCCGCGATGTGCGAGTACGCCGCGCACATCGCTGCAGTGTGTCTGCTGGTAGCAGCGTATTGCCGCTACCAGCAGGCACATATAAAGCCAGCATAGAACGGGGCCTTCACCAGCGGATCCGCAGCTAACTACGCTGCGAAAATCCGCGCGTATGAACATACCCTAAGAATATAAAAACTCTCCTACTCTATGTTTTTGGCATCAGCAAGAACTCATATGTATCAAGGCACCAGCAATTTTCTAAAGCCAGTTCTATAGTTCAGAAAGACAAAAGAGTGGTGACAGTAGGTAAAAACAAAGGATTTTTTTTTTTTTGTAAAAAGGACATAACAAAACGCCATAGTTTGTCCCATAACCATAAAAGTCTCAAAATTAGGTTCACAGCAAACTGCAAAAGTTTATTCAAAGACTGCTTGAAAAAAAAATCTTTTTAGTTTCAGTTAGGGCTGTCATTAAAAAGATAATTTGTATTTAGAAGAATTGCTCAAATTTACTGTACTATGTTTCTGACATTAAATAGTTTAAGATAAAGAGTGTCCTTCATAAATGCCCCCACACTTAATATTAGTCTGTAATGTTGCTACTAATATTTTTATGCAACTTATTAAATTTACATAATGCTATTGATATTTACCAAAAACTTCTGTGTAAAATGAGCCATAACTATTAATGGCAACATTATACAATAATACTGTAAAATACTGTTTGAAAAAAAAAAAAGTGGTCTGAGGTACAGAGGGGTCTGGGGCACAGAGGGGTCTGGGGTGCAGAGAGGTATGGAGGACAGAAGTCTGGGGGACAGAAGGGGTGAGGGAGAGAGGGGTCTGGAGGATGGAGGACAGATGGTCTGAGGTACAGAGGGATCTGGTGACAGAGGGCAAATGGTCTGAGGTACAGAGGGATCTGGTGGACAGAGGACAGAGGGGTCTGGGGTACAGAGCAGTGTGGATGACAGGCAGCTTTTAGGACAGAGGGTTCTGGGGTACAAAGGGGTTTGGCATACCGAAGTGTCTGGAGGACAGAGTACAAAGGGGTCTAGGGTACAGAGTGGTCTGGAGGACAGAGGGGTCTGGGAGGACAGAGGACAAAAGTCTGGGGGACAGAAGGGGTGAGGGAGAGAGGGGTATGGAGGACAGAGGACAGATGGTCTGAGGTACAGAGGGATCTGGTGGACAGAGGGGTCTGGGGTAAAGAGCGGTGTGGATGACAGGAATCTTTGAGGACAGAGGGTTCTGTGGAACAAAGGGGTCTGGAGGACAGAGTACAGAGGGGTCTAGTGTACAGAGTGGTCTGGAGGAGAGAGAGGTCTGGGGGACAGAGATGTCTGAGGGAACGAAGGTCTAGGGTACTGAGAAGTGTGAAGAGGACAGAGTGGTCTGGGATACTGTGTTGTGGAGGACAGAGAGGTCTGGAGAGGACAGAGTGGTCTGGGTTACAAAGGGTTCTGGAGGACAGAGTGGTCTGGGATACAGACAGGCTGAATAGCTTTCTCCTGAATTAACCGCTCCATGCTGGTACCTGTAATAAGAAGCCTGGTGGTCAATTTTGTAGGGTCATACAACATTGAGTGGTTCTGCCCCTTTTGTTCCCTCCCCTACTCCCTCTTTGTGGCTCTGCCTTCACATTACCTTACCCAGTTAAAATGCTGCCCCTTGCCTCCCCATCAAATGCACCCCTTTCCTGCCCACTGTTACGCTGAGCGCTCCGGGTCCCTGCTCCTCCCCGGAGCGCTCGCGGCGTTCTTCTGCGTGCAGCGCCCCGGTCAGACCCGCTGACCGGGAGCGCTGCACTGTTATCACCGGCGGGAATGCGATCCACGTAGCGGGATGCGCCCGCTTGCGGGTTGCATCCCAATCACCTCACCTGCTCTGTCCTCCTGCTGTTCTGTCCCGACGCGCACGGCCCCGCTCACTAGGGCACGCGCGCGCCGGCTCTCTGAAATTTAAAGGGCCAGTGCACCATTAATTGGTGCCTGGCCCAATCAGTACCTACACCTTCAAAACATATAAAAACCCACTTCACCTTCCTGTCCTTGCCGGATCTTGTTGCCTTGTGCCCTGAGAAAGCGTTCTGTGTGTTCCATTGCCAGTGTACCCAGACCCTTGCCGTTGCCCCTGACTACGAACCATTGCTGCCTGCCCAGACCTTCTGCCACGTCTGACCTTGCTCTTGCTTTGTCCCTGTGTACCGCGCCTGTCTCAGCTGTCAGTAAGGTTGAGTCGCTATCGGGTGGAACGACCTGGGGGTTACCTGCCGCTGCAAGTCCATCCCGCTTTGCGGCGGGCTCTGGTGAAAACCAGTAACCCCTTAGATTCCGTTCCCCTGGTACGGCCCACGCCATCACCTCACTGACACAGAGGATCCACCTCAAGTGTCCTCTCTGCATACCAGTCCGGATCCTGACACCCACCAATACTACATTTGGGCTGTATCAACCTCATCATTGGTGTAACATGAGCATGAAATAGTTAAAATATGTGGATTTGCTTACCAGTCTCACACAAGGAGGAAGCACACCTTATAAAAGGCATTGAAGTCTGTTTGTGATTTGATAGTAAAAACAAATCCAGTCGAGTCCATGTTTATGAACAAGGTAGTACATGACAATCTAAGATTACACTAGTGCTGTACCAGGCATGGTGGTAGAACAATACCCGGGTCTGTAGTTCTGTAAATGTTCTTATTCCGCTTCCTGAAAAACAGTGAGCTGCATGAGCCATGTCTCCCTAGGAGGTAGAGAATAAAAAATTATGTAAAAGTCAACATATTGGCTTTTACAATATACACAAACATATTGTATGAGCTCCTCTAGCTTTAAGGCCTAGAACTCATTATTACAGTATGATTTTATTCTAAAATAATACTAGATCATGTAATAGATCCTTCATATTCACTTTTATAAATACCTTTAAGCAAAACCACCCATGGCGTGTAAAAATACATATTCATTACTTTTATTCAGGAAGGTCAACAGTTTAGCAGACAGCAGAGAAATGCCAGAAATACCAAGAAAGGGAACAGAAAGGCAAAACCTAACCGAGTTTAGTTTACTTAATATATTCACTGGGAGCTGGGAAAGGTGCAGTTGAATAGTTGTCTATTGTTATAGGAAATCAGTGGTTTTCTACAATTTGTCCTTATTAAGTTTAATGTGAATATTTTATGTCTGTTCCTGTTGTTAACCCCTTCTCGCTCATACAAATATATACGTCGGCAGTTTGGAAGGGGTGTCACGGCAGATGCTGGCTGCTATTTGAAACTGACACCCACCACTAATCACCGACATCATTGATCACGCTGATGCCAGTCATTTTACTCTCTAAATGCTGCAATCAAAATCCCCCACTCTGTCAGACCTCCAATCAGCACCCTCCAATGGAATCGCATGGTGTCAATTAGAGATGAACGAATCGAATCTGACGAATCCGAATTTGTTACGAATTTCAGGAAAAATTAGCTTTCAACGAATCCAACTATTGCCGTGATTTGATCGCACGGATCTCTTCATTAAACTTCATTTAGTGCGGTTCAGGCTCTAGGGCATTTAAGATGGCGGCTTCACATGTCAGTACATGGAACAAGGAACTCTGGGAAGATGGGTAGGCAGGATGACCCTGAATCACATGCAGCATGCAGCCTATCAGCAGCCAGCCACCCCTGTGATGTCACAGCCCTAAATAATCGGCAGTCATCTTGCGGCCAGTCACTTTAGCGTTTTATTGCAGAAAAAGAGAGCGAGGGACAGAGAGCAGTGTGTGTGGCACAGGAAAGCATTTTTACAGCAGCCATTCACCTCAAGCCCAAATCTAGCCTAGAAGCACTGAAAGGGAAGGGAGAGAGATTGAGAGAGAAAGTACAATTTTGGTTGTATTACATAGTGACTGTGTGCTGCAGCACTGGTGTGTACAATAATTGAAAAGCTAATAGTAGCCAGCCAGTTAGGGTGAGAAGAGCACTAAAAGCCATAATCACCTGCTATTAGTGCCTAATACAGGTTGCATAGCAGAGTGTATTGTCCTCTATTAAAGGGGTACTCCGCTGCTCAGAATTTGGAACAAACTGTTCTGAACGCTGGAGCTGGCGCCGGGAGCTCGTGACGTCATAGCCCCCTCCCAAAGACTTGCATTAAGGGGGCGGGGTGTGACGTAATGGGGGGGGCTATGACATCACAAACTTCCGGCTCCAGCGTTCGGAACAGTTTGTTCCAAATGCTCAGCAGCGGAGTACCCCTTTAAGTGTAACCTATACGTACATAGGTGGTGTACGATTTTGTTACCGTTAAAGTCTTAAGGGCCTAGTTACTGTGAAAGGCCAGCCAAAAGTACACACCTGCTGCTGTTATGGACAAATACTGTTTTAAGCGTAGTGGAGCGTATTGTACTCCCCTCATAAGTGCATACCACGTACGTACATCTACGTGGTGTACCATTTTGTTGCTTTTATAGTCCTAAGGGCCTAGATACTGTGAAAGGCCAGCCAAAAAATACACACCTGCTGCTGTTCTAGACAAATACTGTTTTAAGCGTAGTGGAGCATATTCTCCTCCCCTCATATATGCACTAAGTATGTAAGGCAGAGAAGTGCCAGGATATGCATAGAGGAGTGGCAGAGGCCTAAATTTATCAGGCACAGGCAGAGGTCGCAGCAGACTAGGGGCGAGTGGAAGCAGGAGTCACAGCAAGAGGCCTGAGCTCCCGGTATCAGCTAGCGGTCGTGTCTCAAACAGCAACCCATCTGCTGTCATTGACGGTCATCCACTTCATCACAAGTGACATCTGACACCCCCAGTCAACAGTCGGTTGGTTCCTCAGACACAACCCTCAGTTGGTATGGCCTGGGAGCATTCCCTGTAGACTTCTGCACTAGAAAATTTTTCGTTTTGTTTCGTTTTTTCGTTTTGGAAAAAAATTTTGGTTCGGTAATATTTTTGGATTTTTGATTTTTCGGATACATTCAGTATTCAGGGTTTTTTTTTCTTTTTTTTTATAATTTTCTTTTGGATACGTTCGGTATTCGGGTACATTCGGTAAATCTTTTTATTCTTTTTTGGACTTTAGCGATCCTAAAAAATTTTGGAGATACATTTTTTATTAAAATTTCGTAGGGTACCATAAAAAATAATAATAAAAAAAGATACAGTAGTGATGGAAAAAATTGTATCTAACGAAATGTATCTTTTTTATTATGAAATTTTTATTAATTTTTAAACAGGGATCAATTTATGTGAGCCGACAATAATAAAAATGTATTGTGTGCGTGTTTTTCACTTTTTTTTTTTACATTTATTAGGTAGTACTACTACTCCCAGCATGGAACACACTGTTCCATGATGGGAGTAGTAGTTACCTGTACTAATTGACAGATCGCCGGGGTCCCTTGCGATCCTCTGTAAATGCAGCTCTTCTATGGTCCCCTGCACTCACGTATATATACACATATTCACATTTCCCGCAGAGCTGTGATTGGCCAGATGGTTCCAGCCAATCACAGCTCTCTGTGAGAAATAGGAATATGTGTATATATATACGGCCGTGAAGGGGACCATAGGAGAGCGGCCGCCGCATCCATACATTATACAGGAGCATCACAGCGGGCGTCAGGAGTGATACCCGCAGTGATCTTTCCTGAACTACAAGTACTACTATTCCAAACATGGAGTACACTCTGCTCCATGCTGGGAACTGTAGTACCTGCATTAATAGACAGATCGCAGTGGCGGGTGTCAGAAGTTACACTAACTGCGATATGTCTATTAATGCAGGTACTACAGCTCCCAGCATGTAGCAGAGTGTGCTCCATGTTGGGAGTATTAGTACCTGCAGTAAGGGACAGATCCCAGCGGATGTCACTCCTCCTGACACCCGCTGCGATTGTCCTTATGTGAATGTCGAGATCAGCTGTTCTCAGGGCTACAGAGCCGGGAGAACAGCTGACGCTGAGCCGTAGGTATGCATCGTATATATATCTACTGCCCAGCAAGAACTTACAGTGAGCCTGCAATGTGTAAACAGTATACACATTGATGGCTCACTTAACCCCTTGCTGAGCTGTGCACTATGCGCAAGCCCAGCAAGGAAAGAGTTAACTTACACTGCTGGACAGTGTAGGTTAACCCTTTGGGCGGTATACACCATATACAGCTATCTATAGATAGCTGTATATAGTGTATACAGAAGACGAAGTCGCTTACTTCCCTCGAGTACCGGGCAGGTCCGTGTAGCTCCGCCCCCTAGTGATGACGTCATTAGGGGGCAGAGCTACAGAAGAGAACTAGGCTAGTTAATCTGAAGCTCTGTTCACATTGTCCATTTTGTATAATGTGAACAGACCCTTCTGGCAGTGTCTACCCAGACAGGGAGACTCCAGCTGTTGCTAAACTACAACTCCCAGCATGCCCAGACAGTCAAAGGCTGTCTGGGCATGCTGGAAGTTGTAGTTTTGCACCAATTGGCGGCTCCCTGTTTGGGTAGACATTGCATCATGGGTGCTCTCCCCAGCGGACAGAGCCAAAAATGTAATAACCAATTTTTTGTGTTTTTTTTTTCTTCTCGTTTCAGATCCGCGTATGCAGAGGATTACTGCGGATTCGATAGATTACGCCAGATTTTTTTTTCTTTTAATAAAATGGTTAACGAGGGCTGTGGGGGAGTGTTTTTTTAAATAAAATTTTTTTTCCAATATGTTGTGTTTTTTTTAAATTGAATTTTCAGGCTTAGTTATGGAGGCTGTCTTATAGACAGAATCCATTACTAAGCCAGGGCTTAGCGTTAGCCCCAAAAACAGCTAGCGCTAACCCCCAATTATTTCCCCGTTACACACCGCCACAGGGTTGCCACGACGAGCCGATATCAACAGGCCCGGAGCGTCAATGGTCCTCGGCCACCCTGGTAACGTCAGGCTGTTGCTGTTTGGTTGGTATTGTGCTGAGAAAGAAAATATGGGGAACCCTATACGTTTTTTTTATTTAAATAAATTTTAAAAAAACGCATAGGGTTCCCCATATTTTCTTTCTCAGCACAATACCAACCAAACAGCAACAGCCTGACGTTACCAGGGTGGCCGAGGACCATTGTTACTGGCCCTCCCCAGCCTAAATAACGCCAGCCTGTTACCGCCTAGGCCCAGGAGCGCCATTTTTGAAGCTCTGGGCCTGTTGGTGCCGGCTCTTCGCCGCACCCCTGTGGCGGTGGGTACCGGGGTAATAATTGGGGGTTAGCGCTAGCTGTTTTTGGGGCTAACGCTAATCCCTGGCTTAGTAATGGACTCTGTCTATAAGACAGCCTCCATAACTAAGCCTGAAAATTCAATTTAAAAAAACACAACACATTGGAAATTTTTTTTTTTTTAAACACTCCCCCACAGGAGTTAACCATTTTATTAAAAGAAAAACAAAATAATCCACCGTAATCCATAGAATCCGCAGAAATCCTCTGCATACATGGATCTGAAATGAGAAGAAAAAAAACACAAAAAATTGGTTATGACATTTTTGGCGCTGTCCGCTGGGGAAAGCACCCATGATGCAATGTCTTCCCAAACGGGGAGCCAAAAATTAGTGCAAAACTACAACTCCCAGCATGCCCAGACAGCCTTTGGCCTGTCTGGGTAGACACTGCCAGAAGGGTCTGTTCACATTATACAAAACGGACAATGTGAACAGAGCTTCAGATTAACTAGCCTTGTTCCCTTATGTAGCTCCTCCCCCTAATGACGTCATCACTAGGGGCGGAACTACACTGACCTGCCCGGTACTCGAGGGAAGTAAGCGGCCTTCGCCTTCTGTATACACTATATACAGCTATCTATAGATAGCGCCCAAAGGGTTAACCTACACTGTCCAGCAGTGTAAGTAAACTGTTACGCCGAGCGCTCCGGGTCCCCGCTCCTCCCCGGAGTGCTCGCAACATCCTCGCATTTGCAGCGCCCCGGTCAGACCTGCTGACCGGGTGCGCTGCAATATCTCTCTCAGCCGGGATGCGATTCGCGATGCGGGAGGCGCCCGCTCGCAATGCGCATCCCGGCTCCCGTACCTGACTCGTTCCCCGTCTGTCTTGTCCCGGCGCGCGCGGCCCCGCTCCTTAGGGCGCGCGCGCGCCGGGTCTCTGCAATTTAAAGGGCCACTGCGCCACTGATTGGCGCAGCAGGCTTAATCAGTGTGTTCACCTGTGCACTCCCTACTTATACCTCACTTCCCCTGCACTCCCTCGCCGGATCTTGTTGCCATTGTGCCAGTGAAAGCGTTTCCTTATGTGTTCCTAGCCTGTGTTCCAGACCTCCTGCCGTTGCCCCTGACTACGATCCTTGCTGCCTGCCCTGACCTTCTGCTACGTCCGACCTTGCTCTTGTCTACTCCCTTGTACCGCGCCTATCTTCAGCAGTCAGAGAGGTTGAGCCGTTGCTGGTGGATACGACCTGGTTGCTACCGCCGCTGCAAGACCATCCCGCTTTGCGGCGGGCTCTGGTGAATACCAGTAGCAACTTAGAACCGGTCCACCAACACGGTCCACGCCAATCCCTCTCTGGCACAGAGGATCCACCTCCAGCCAGCCGAATCGTGACATTAACTCTTTCCTTGCTGGGTTTGCGCATAGCGCACAGCTCAGCAAGGGGTTAAGTGAGCCAGCAATGTGTATACTGTATACACATTGCAGGCTCACTGTAAGTTCTTGCTGGGCAGTAGATATACGATATATACCTACGGCTCAGCATCAGCTGTTCTCCCGGCTCTGTAGCCTTGAGAACAGCTGATCCCGACATTCACATAAGGACGATCGCAGCGGGTGTCAGGAGGAGTGACATCCGCTGGGATCTGTCCATTACTGCAGGTACTAATACTCCCAACATGGAGCACACTGTGCTCCATGCTGGGAGCTGCAGTTCCTGCATTAATAGACATATGGCAGCGAGTATAACTTCTGACACCCGCTGCGATCTGTCTATTAATGCAGCTACTACAGCTCCCAGCATGGAGCAGAGTGTACTCCATGTTGGGAGTAGTAGTACTTGTAGTAAAGGAAAGATCACTGCGGGTATCACTCCTGACACCCGCTGTGATGCTCCTGTATAATGTATGGATGCGTCGGCCGCTCTCTTATGGTCCCCTGCACGGCCGTATATATACACATATTCCTATTTCTCACAGAGAGCTGCGATTGGCTGGAACCATCTGGCCAATCACAGCTCTGCAGGAAATATGAATATGTGTATATATACACGTGAGTGCAGGGGACCATAGAAGAGCTGCCGCCGCATCTATACATTATACAAGAGGATCGCAAGGGACCCCGGCGATCTGTCAATTAGTACAGGTAACTACTACTCCCATCATGGAACAGTGTGTTCCATGCTGGGAGTAGTAGTACTACCTAAAAAAAATGTAAAAAAAAAGTGAAAAACACGCACACACTATATTTTTATTATTGTCGGCTACAATTTTAGTGCTTTACCCGCTCACATAAATTGATCCCTGTTTAAAAATTTATAAACATTTCATAATAAAAAAGATACATTTCGTTAGATACAATTCTTTCCATCACTACTGTATCTTTTTTTATAATTTTTTTGTTATTAGAATGAATTCTTTACGGTCGTTTACGGATAACGAATGCATTCGTTATTTACCGCATGCATTCGTTATTTACCGCATGCATTCGGTAAATAACAAATGCATTCGTTATTTTGCTATTCGTATTATCGTGGCTATTCGGAAATGTTCAAAATATGTTTTCGTGCATTCGGATCGGTCCGAATGCCCGAAAACAGTAAAATTCGGTTAATTAGACATTCGTGCCGAACCGAATTGCACATGTCTAATTCCCTGTCCTCCAATTGATTATGCTGTTCCCTCCCCCATAGAAGTATCCTATGCTATGGGTTCAGCTCCACTATTTAGTCAGGATGATCTACTAGAGGACAGTCAGCAGCTACTGCCCAGCCAAGAAGTGGAGGAGAAATCACCCACTTCCTCCGATAGGCGGGCAAGAAGTGATGAGGAGAGTGGCATTGTAGGTTGTGTTGGGAGCGTTCAGGCTCCTGAAGCAGACACTGTTGAGGATCCTGAGGAGGACATCAGTGATGTGCAGACACAACTCAATGATGATGATGAAGCCGATCGCACTTGGGAGCCGGGTGCAGAAGGGACTTCATCATAATCAGGAGAAGAGGGTGGCAGGTTACCTGTGAGGCAGCAGTTGAGCCAGCAAGGTGGTAGCATGGTTGGGAATCAGCATGGTGGCAGGAGTGGGAAGTCTGGAGCCAAATGTGCCCGGGGTAGACCATCTGGAGTCAGCAGCAGTAGCAGTCAGTCCGTGCGGACTGTTGGGGGGAAAAATCAGCTACTCTGCAATGTCGAAGTTTTTCATCAAGTATTTGTCACATGCAAATTAAAAAAATATCATTAATCTTTTCAATTGTGAGGCCCTATGATCTCGTCAGGCTGCCACCTCCAGACTGTGTCATTCTGTCACAATATGGTCTCCTCTTGCTACTGCCACCTCCAGGCTGGGTCAGTCTGCCACATTTTGGTCTCCTCTTGCTACTGCCACCTCCAGGCTGGGTCAATCTGCCACATTTTGGTCTCCTCATGCTGGTGCCACCTCCAGGCTGTGTCATTGTGCCACCATGTGGTCTCATGCTGCTGGCACATTAAATAAAAAATGTTTTGTCAATCTATTTAAAAACCTCAATTTCAATTTTAAAATATATCTTTACTCTTTTCAATTGTGAGGCCTTATGGTCTTGTCAGGCTGCTGCCACCTCCAGGCTTGGTCATTCTGCCACTATTTGGTCTCCTTATGCTGCTGCCACCTTCAGGCTGTGTCATTCTGCCACTATATGGTCTCCTAATGCTTCCTTCAGGCTGTGTCATTCATCAAGAAATCGAATCATCGCTTACTCCACGAAAATTGGAAATGGGAACAATGGTGACCGACAATGGGAAGAACATCTTGTCTGTGCTGCGTCAAGGAAGCCTGAGCCATGCGCCCTGCATGGCACACATCTTCAATCTGGTTGTCAATTGGTTCCTGAAGTGTTCCCCCCATCTGCAAGACATCCTAACAATGGGAAGGAAACTTTGCATGCACTTCATAGTTTTCAGATTATTGGGCAGACTAGATGGGCCAAATGGTTCTTATCGGCCGACACATTCTATGTTTCTATGTTTCAGCCACTCGTACACTGCAAAGCACACCCTCCTTGAGCTGCAGTGTCCGAACGGTATCCCCCAACATAGTCTGATTTGCGATGTTTCCACATGTTTGAATTCCACCCTCCGTATGTTGGACAGACTATATGAACAGAGAAAAGCCATCAACGATTTCTTGATGATTCAATGGACTCCCCTGTGTAACTTCAATGTCAACCAGTGGCAGCTCATACGTGACCCCTGCCGTTTGCTCAGGCCCTTTGAAGAAGCCACATTATTAGTCAGTCGTCAGGATTACGGGATGAATGACGTCATTCCACTGCTTCATTTACTACAACATGTGTTGTAAACGATGGCTGGTCAGGGCACTGGAGATGTGTGGTAGAGTGATGTGAGCAGATTATGGGGATGTAAGAATTGGTGCGCATGCGTGGGAATGTGATGTGATGGCTATGCTGTGTGACTGATGAGTTGTGTTGGGTGTGAGTGAATGGAGACGCACAGGCGCAGTGATCGCATATGAGAGATCTTTAGCTGTTGATATGGAGTATACTCTGCGCATGTGCGAGTGACGTGTGTGTGGGACGCAGCTGTAAGAGAGTGACGGAGCGGATGTAGATCAGGGAGCGGATGTAACCTTCTCTGTACCCAGAAGTACAAGCGGGTTAATGACCGGAGACGGGATACAATGTGCAAACAGGTAACTCCTTCACCATAATTAGGGTAATTATGTTTGGTATATATAGCAGAGACTAAATCAAGGAGGCACAACACCCCTGAGGAAGTTGCCGACGGGCAACGGAACGCGTGGGGTCTTTAGGGGGGCACCTGCCATATTACTCCTCCATCTATTGTCCTCTACTACCAGTCCCCTGTGCTATATACTGAGGATATTCAGGTTGTATACATATTATTGGTGTTGTGGGGACAGGACTGTATTGATTTAACATTCTTGTTGTATGATAGGTTGATAACCTGAGTATTTGTGGAGGCAGGTGCCCTGGGTGGGGTTTCTCCCCTTCTTTTTGGTAGGGCTTCCCCCCCCCCCCCCCCCTTCGTTTGTGCAGTGGCCAATTGGGCCTTTTTTAATTGGTTTTAACTGTATTGTCTGCTTTTTGTACTATTTATATGTAATAAAGATATACTTTTTGGATTACAGTTATTGTGGGTGTGCATTATATTGCGTATCTCTCTTTCTTTTTGTGTGGTTATTGTTATTTGGTACGCTCAATAGCACCCCTTTGTGTATGATGCTGAGCCCGCCTGCTTTCTATATACATGGCACTGGAGATGTGGCGCCTACATCTGCAAATATGGCAGACAGAATAAATCCCTGAATCAACGTTCTGTCCCTATAAATCTAGTATACATAACCAGCGATGTTATTATTCTCCAAAAATGCATCCAGCCCATTTTTGAACTCATTTACAGAGTTCACATGACCACCTCCTCAAGCAGAGAATTCCATAGTCTCACTGCTTTTACAGTAAAGAACCCCTGTCTGTGCTGGTGTAGAAACCTTCTTTCCTCTAGACATAGAGGATGCCCCCTTGTTATGGATACAGTCCTGGGTATAAATAGATCACAGAAGAGATCTCTGTACGCTCCCCTGATATATTTACACATAGTTATTAGGTCGCCCCCAAGCATTCTTTTTTCTAAACTAAATAACCCTAATTCTGATAATCTTTCTGGGTACTGTAGTCCTCCCATTCCCCGTATTACCCTGGTTGCCCGTCTTTGAACCTTCTCCAGCTCCACTATATCTTTCTTGTACACTAGTGCCCAGTACTGTACACAGTATTCCATGTGTGGTCTGACTAGTGATTTGTACAGCAGTAGAATTATTTCCTTGTCGTGGGCATCTATGCCCCTATTGATGCACCCCATGATTTTATTAGCCTTGGCAGCAGCTGCCCGACACTGGTCACTACACCAAAATTTACTATTAACTAAGACTCCCAAGTCCTTTTCAATGTCAGTCGTCCCAAGTGTTCTCCCATTTAATACATAATCCCAGCCCGGATTTTTCTTCCCCATGTGCATTACCTTACATTTATCAGTGTTGAACCTCATCTGCCACTTCCCAGCCCAAACTTCCAACCTATCCTGATCCATTTGTAACAGTGCACTGTCCTCTATAGTGTTTACCGCTTTACAAAGTTTAGTATCATCTGCAAAGATTGCTACTTTACTATTCAACCCCTCTACAAGGTCATTAATGAATATATTAAATAGGACAGGACCCAAGACGGACCCCTGTGGTACCCCACTAGTAACAGTCACCCAGTCAGAATAAGTACCATTAATAACCACCCTCTGTTTCCTATCACTGAGCCAGTTATTTACCCACTTACACACATTCTCTCCCAGCCCAATCCCTCTCATTTTATGCACCAACCTTTTATGTGGAATCGTATCAAATGCTTTGGAAAAATCCAGATATATGACATCCAGCGATTGCCCATGTCCAGTCTGGAGCTCACCTCCTCATAAAAGCTGATCAGGTTAGTTTGACAGGACCGATCCCTCATAAAGCCATGCTGATATGGGGTCATACATTTATTTTTATCAAGATATTCCAAAATAGCATCTCTTAGAAAACTCTCAAACAATTTACATACAACGGAGGTTAAACTAACAGGTCTATAATTCCCGGGGTCACCTTTTGACCCCTTTTTAAATATTGGTACCACATTTGCCATGTGCCAGTCCTGGGGAACAGTTCCTGTCACTATAGAGTCCCTGAATATTAAAAATAGGGGTCTGTCTATTACATTACTTCATTCCTTTAGAACATGGGGGTGAATGCCATCTGGACTGGTGATTTGTCTATTTTGATTTTTTGTAGGCAGCACTGTACTTCTTCCTGGGTTAGGCTGGGTTCACACTACGGTTTGTAATTACGGTTCCTGTATACGGCTGGGAGGAGGGGTGGGCAGGGCTTAATCGTGGCACCCGCACTCAGCCGTATTCGGGAACCGTAGTTAATGTATGTCTATGAGCCGACCACGTTTTTGCCTGCGGTCGGGAAACCGCATACGGCAGAAAAAGCAGCCGACCGGAGGCTGCGGTTCACTCCGGTCGGCTCATAGACATACATTAACTACGGTTCCCGAATACTGCTGAGTGCGGGCGCCGCGATTAAACCCCGCCCACACCTCCTCCCAGCAGTATACGGGAACCGTAATTACAAACCGTAGTGTGAACCCAGCCTTAGACAGGTAACCTGTACTGGGGAGCTTACCTTATCTCACTGTATTTCACCTGGCATTTCATTTTCCTCTGTGAATACAGTGGAGAAGAATTTGTTTAATATATTTGGTTTTTCCTGATCCCCGTTTATAATTTCTTCCTCATCATTTTTTAAAGGGCCAACACTTTCATTTTTGACCTTTTTGCTATTTATATAATTAAAGAACATTTTGGGGTTAGTTTTACTCTTTTTGGCAATGAGTCTTTCTGTCTCTATTTTTGCGGCTTTTTTCGTTTTTTTACATATTTTAAATTTTTCTCTATAGCTTTTTAAGGATTCTTCACTGTTTTCATGTTTTAGTAGTTTAAATGCTTTATTTTTGTCATTTATTGCCCCCTTAACATTTTTATTCATCCATATTGGTTTTCTTTCATCTTACAGTGAGAATTTAAAGATATTTTTAAAAGTCTCCCATTTAGTGTCAGTATTGTTCTTTTTGAGGACATTTTCCCATTTTATATTGTTAAGGGCTTCTCTGAGTTGATCAAACTTTGCCTTCCTAAAGTTTATTGCTTTTGTGGCCCCTCGAGATCACTATTTCCTAGGTGTCCTTCTACTTGCACATTAATTACTCTGTCAGGTAAGTTGGTTAATATTAAGTCTAGTAGGGCGCCCCCTCTTGTCGGGCCCTGCACCATTTGGGACAGATAATTGTTTGAATCTATAGTCAGAAACCTGTTTCCTTTATGAGATTCACAGGTCTCAGTCTCCCAGTTTATAGTTAAAGTCCCCCATTATTATCACATCATTTTGATTTGCTGCCTTGTTTATTTGCCTCAATAATTAATCTTCTGGCTCTTCCATTATGTTTGGTGGCTTACAGCAAACCCCTATCAGAATTGTGTCATCAGAGCCTGTGTTTAGTGCGGCGGGGGCCCAAGTTGAAAATATTTTTATGTTAATCTATTTAAAATCTTAAATTTAAAACATATGTTTAGTCTTTTCAATTATGAGGCCCTATGGTCTCATCAGGCTGCTGCCACTTCCAGGCTGTCATTCTGCCACTATATGGTCTCCTCATGCTGCCGCCACCTCCAAGCTGTGTCATTCTGTTGCAATTTGGTCTCCACTGGCTCATATGGATAAATTCATATCAACCAAAACATTTTCAGAAAATTCTGCTAATGGGACAAATTACATTTTTTATAAAATTCAATCATTGCTAGTCCTCATATGTTATCTCTGGAATTACCACAAGAATCCAAAGAAACAGGTTGGAGCAAGAAAATTAAACCCTAACTGAATAAATGAAACATTCAAAGTTTGATACACAGTTTCGCAGTAACAGCCGTGTGTGCTTACACGTGCATGGCTTGATATTTTGGACAAGCATGAGAGGGAGTACAAACTGACACACTACTCTAAAATTGTGCCGCTCTGCGGCCTACATAGGCTGCCACAACCTCCAGACTGTGTCATTGTGCTGCCATATGGTCTCCTCATACTGCTGCCATAATCAGACTCTATCATAGTGCTACCCTATGGTCTCCTCATGCTGCTGCAACCTCTTGGCTCTGTCATTCATTGTGCCACCATGTGATCGTCTTGTTATATTGATCTTGTAGACAGTATTTTTTCAAAATAAATGCTCCGGGCACCTGGGACACTCAGTCATGAGCATGGGGGGCGGGGGGTTAAAGGCAGAGGCTGGGACATGCGATAGCTAGTTCGATTTTAAGATACATGTACGAGCTTTTTCATTGCAACTTCTAGCAGTATGCGCCCACTCATCCAACGGCGCAGAAGCTGAATGTGCTCCTGTCCAAGTTGCTAGGGCTGCAGTACCTTCCTTCTGAAGTGGACACTCAGTCATGAGCATGGGGTTGCGCTGAGAGGCAGGGGCTGGGACAAGCTGTAGCTGGTCACATCCTAGAAAAAAAATATGAAAATCAATCAAAAAGTCCTATCTACCCAAACACAGCTAACTGCTACAGATCATGGCACAAAAAAATGTAAACTCATTTACAGTTACAGTTACAGGGGTCAGAGCATGGAAATCTTATGCCTACTTTTGAATTTCAATTTCTTTTTTAAAAGTATTTAAAGGGAACCAATCAGCATATTTTCGCAAAAATAACACTAGGCAATGTGTTATATATGCTAAAATCATTATCCTCTCCATCCCCTGGGGGACATTTGTGCCCCCAAGGATGGTGAAGATATTAAGTTATAAAGTCCCCATGGCCCACCCGGCAAGTAGCCCCTGGGCAGATACATCCACTAACCAGCTCCGTTCGCTATGACCGTGGCCCCCCTTATGAGTGGCACCCGGGACTTACACTCCCCAGCTCTGTTCGCTGTGACCGTGGCCCTGCCGCGATGGCTTGAATGATGGCTCGTGTCACCGTTCTGCTCCCTAAGCCCTAAGACGGTGCAGAGCAGTGATGCGAGCTGTCATTCAAGCCGTCGGGGCAGGGCCACGGTCACAGCGAATGGAGCTGGTAAGTCTTAGTCCCGGGTGCTACTCATAAGGGGGGTGCCATGACGGAGTCACCTCCCATCCACTGCTGCACCGCGCCCGTGACGCTGTTCCGCCCGGCGCCTGCATCTGTGGAGTCAGAGCAGCAGGGGGAGGAGTGTTGCGGCAGCGCACAATGTGACGTCACGACGCTGATGCCGCCTTCATGGATCTTTTAACCCCTTAACGACCACGGACATAAATGTAGGTCCTGGTTTGGCAGGACTTCCCGCACCAGGACGTACATTTACGTCCTGTGTATAACCGCGAGCATCGGAAGGGTGCTCGCGTCATACACAGCAGGTTCCGGCTGCTAGCAGCAGCCGGGGACCTGCCAGTAATGGCCGACATCCGCCATTAATGCCGTCAATACAGATCACGACATCTGCGGCATTGCGGCACTTTGATTGTATGATCGGATCGCCCGCAGTGCTGCCGCGGGGATCCGATCATCCAGCATGACAGCCGGAGGTCCCCTTACCTAGCTCCGGCCATCTCCCGGGGTCTTCTGCTCTGGTCTGCGATCGAGCAGACCAGAGCAGAAGATCACCGATAATACTGAGCAGTGCTGTGTCCTATGCATAGCACTGCACAGTATTAGCAATCAATGGATTGCTATAGATAGTCCCCTATGGGGACATAAAAAGTGTAAAAAAAAAAAAAGTTGAAAAATGTAAAAATAAAAAGTAAAAGTGAAAAATCCCCTCCCCCAATAAAAATGAAAATTGTCCGTTTTTCC
Organism: Hyla sarda; assembly: GCF_029499605.1. Classification (NCBI taxonomy): domain Eukaryota; kingdom Metazoa; phylum Chordata; class Amphibia; order Anura; family Hylidae; genus Hyla; species Hyla sarda. Next base: position 186,715,168 of record NC_079189.1, read on the forward strand.
CATTTTACCCCCAAAAAGCGTAATTTTTTAAATAAACATATTTGGTATCGCCGTGTGTATAAATGTCCGAACTATCAAAATATATTGTTAATGATCCCGTACGGTGAATGGCGTAAACGTAAAAAATAAAAAAAAGTCCAAAAATGCTGCTGTTTTGTCACATTTTATTAAAAAAAATTAATAAAAAATGATCTAAAAGTTTTATATATGCAGATGTGGTATCTAAAAAAAGTCAAAATGACGGCGCAAAAAATGAGCCCTCATACTGCCCTATAAACGGAAAAATGAAAAAGTTATAGGTGGTCAAAATAGGGCGATTTTAGATTACTGATTTTGTACAAAAAGTTTTAGATTTTTTTAAGCGGTACAAAAATATAAAGTATATAGCCATGGGTATAATTTTAATCATATTGACCCACAGAATAAAGAACACGTCGTTTTTACCATAAAGTGTACAGTGTGAAAACAAAACCCTCCAAAATGTGCAAAATTTTGGTTTTCATTAAAATTTCCTCCCTAAAAAATTTATTTTAGGGTAAAATGAGAGGCTTCATTACAGAGTACAATTGGTCACGCAAAAAACAAGCCCTTATATGGGTCTGCAGATGCAAATATAAGAGAGTTATGGATTTTAGAAGGCGAGGAGGAAAAAACGAAAACGCAAAAATAAAATTGGCCTGGTCCTTAAGGTGAAAATGGACTTGGTCATTAAGGGGTTAAAGGAGTGGAAGGATCCATCACCAGCGGTCGGACGGAGGCATCATCAAAATGTAAGTAAATAATTCTATGTGAAGGGAGGGGGTGTAATTAAGGGAGGGGGTGAAATTAAGGGGGGGAGGGAGGGGTGTAATTAAGGGAGAAGTTCTAAACTTTCTTTCTCACTCCTTCGATTCAGGTAAAGCTTATAGAACCATAAATGTATATTGTTCTGCTATATCCTTTTACCATGCTCCTATATATTCATTACCCTTGGGTAAACATCCCCTAATATGTAAACTATTGAAAGGTATAAAATTAAGAATACCACCTTTACCCAAAAATAATTCTACTTGGGACATATCTTTGGTTTTGGATTTAATAGCTTTATGGGGGACAATGAATCTCTTCCTCTGAAGCTATTATCTTTCAAACTTACTATGTTGTTGTGTCTTATTTCCTTCAAAAGGGTTTCTGATGTCCGTGTATTCGATATATCTCATAGACATTTCTCTCCACAAGGTGTTACTTTTCATATTTACAGACGTGCTAAAACTAATCTACAGGATTTCTTTAACAAAATTTTCCTCACCAAGAAAATCTTTACGTTGTTCGTTGTTTAAAAACCTCTGAACAAAGAACGGAATCTCTGAGAGGTCGTTCTACTTCTTAATTAATAATTTGTAAACCTCATTTACCAGTCTCTACACCCACTTTTGCTAGCTGGATTAGACAAACCATGTCTTAAACTGGCATAGAAATTTCTCTTTTTGGGGCTCATTCTACCAGAAGTGTAATGTCTACTAAAGTTAGTCAGGACATCTTTATCATACATCCTGAAAGCTGCCAATTGGTTGTCAGAGTCCATATTAAAACCTTTTTATTTCAGACCAGAACCGCATGTATCTATGGTTTTATTCTAATTTGTTATAAACTATTGTTCTAGTAATAGCTTTAAACAAGCATAATGTGAGCCTCCTCGTCTTGTAATAAATTTGGAGATTTTCCTATTTTTAATGATGGAAAATATAGATTTTTATTAAAGATTTTTATAAAATTATTTTATCTACTATATTTTTTTTGTGTAATCTTCTCTTCAATGGATCATTTCATCTCTTATCCTTCACAAGTTTCAAGTTTAAGGAATTATTTACAGTTTGATACTTCATTTATTCTAGAAAGAGTTACATCATCTACACATCTACTGCTACAACAAAGAAAGAGGAAGTTATTGGACTAGTCTGAGCATTTATGTTACTAGACTATTCACTGATTGGCTATTGGCCTTACCTTATTTACATATTTTTCAAAGTAACTAAATATTAACCGTTTGTTTGCTGCTTGAAGTAGTAAATAAAGATTTAAGCATAAAGCTCGCCTCCTGTCTTTCATAAAATCTATATTTTCCATCATTAAAAATAGGAAAATCTCCAAATCCAGAGAGATTTTTTTTTTTTAAATTAACAGGTGACAAAATATTGTTTAGTTTTGTTTTGCAAATTATTCTATTTAAAATTTCAAGCCTTCCAGTACTTATCAGCTGCTGTATGCTACAGAGAAAGAGTGCAGTCTTTCCAGTCAGACATGGTGCTCCCTACTGACACCTCTATCCATGTCAGAAACTGTCTAGAGCCAGAGAGGTTTGCTATATTGATTTGCTCCTGGTTTTGGACAGTTCATGAAATGGACAGAGATTGCAGCAGAAAGCATATTGTCTGACTGGAAATATTACACAACTTCCTCTGGAGCATACAGTAAGCACTTGAAGGCTTAAGATGTTTAAATAGAAGTAATGTGCAAGTCTGTATAACTTTGTCACCAGTTTGTTTGAAAACATTATTATTCTCCAAGTACCCCTTTAAATTGGATTTGTAGTTGAAGTGATGCATTTGATGGCATAGCTAGAAAAGCTAAGTGAAAATCTGTCATGAGTATTGTTGCACAAATGTCTTAACTGCAGGGCCGGACTGGCCTACCGGGATACCGGGAATTTTCACGGTAGGCCATCCACCCTGTGGGCCAGCAGGGGTCGGCCCGACATCCAAACTATTTGGCCATCTGACACTGTCAGCCCGGCCCTACCTGCAGGCTGATTTACAGTGGGCCGCCCACACAGCATCCTCTGTGCAGTAAGTGGCAGGCCAGTAAGCTTAAAACTCTTACCTTCATTCTGTATGTGGGACAGAGTTAAGAGCTTAAAGCTCCCTGGTCTGCCATTAACTGTGCTCTTTGCTCCGGGACCTGTTTGATGCCACACAGGATGTTCGTGTGCCGACGTAGGCGGCGTGATGACATCATATCATGGAGTGGCTCTTCATGGGCAAGTCAAGTGTTTTCTTTGGGGCAAGTAAAGTTTTACTGGAAAAGGGGAGTCGAAATGTAAAATAGAGAAAACGGGAGGGGGGGATCAGGTTATCTACCTAATATAGGGCAGGGGGGAGGAGAGGGGCAAAAATCAGCCTACGTACCTTATATAGGGTGGAGGGGAGCAGAGCGGGATAAAACCGGCTATCTACCTTTCTAATATGAGGGAGGGGGACAGCCTATCTAATATGGGGGGAAACAGCCTCTCTACCTTTCTAATATGGGGGGAGGGGGGCAGCCTAACTACCTTTCTAATATGGAGAAAGGGGACAGTCTATCTACCTATCTAATATGGAGAGAAACATTCTATCTACCTTTCTAAAATGGGGGAGAATGATAGCCTATCTACCGTATCTAATATGGGGGGGAAACAGCCTACTTTATGGGGGGGCAGGCTATCTAATATGGGGGAAACAGCATATTTAATATGGGGGGTAGCCTAATATAGGGGGCAGCCTATCTAACTTTCTAACATGGGGGAAACAGCCTATCCGAAATGGGGGGAGGGGGGGACAGCCTATCTAATATGGGGGGGGAGGGGAAAACAGCCTATCTACTTATCTATTATCGAGGAAACAGCCTATCTACCTATCTAATATGGGTGGTGGTATCCTATCTAGATCTATCTATCTAATATGGGGGGGGGCAGCCTACAGCTTATCTACCTATCTAATATGGGGGAAACAGATTTAGAGGAATACAGCCTATCTGCCAATCTAATGGGGGGCAGCCTATCTAATATAGTGGGCAGGTTGAGGGAGCATCTGCCTTCCTACCCAAGTTATATGGGGGGAACCTATCTACCTAATATGAAGGGGGCTTTCCTACTTATGTATTTCATATGGGGGGTTATCCACTTAATGTTGGAGACCTACCTACCTATGGGATCTACTTAATAACTAAATATGGAAGTTTGTACCTAAAATTGGGGTTCTGCTTAAATTTTTTAATTCTGGGGCTCAACCTACTTACCAAATATTGTCAGTCTACCTATATAAAATACAGGAGTCTATTTCAATACCTAATATTTAGGGTTTACCTATTTTGGGGTCTACCTAATTTGAGGGGTCTAATGACTTAATTGGGGGATGTTGGTGCAAAAATGGGAATATTAAGGGTTGAACCTACCTAAGGGGGCATCATTACCACTTGGAACACTAAGGATTGTATCTTGTGTGGGGAATAGATAGGTAGGATGTTGGAAATGTGAGGCCCTAAAATGTTTGTCTGGTAGATTCTGCGGAGACGAGTTGTGGCTGGGAGGAATCATGATGGCCTGGGATGAATGGAGAAGACAGGAAAAAGGGACAACTCCAATGAGAGAAGACATCCTCTGTCAGTCCCTACATGCAACTGTAATCACTTATGTGGTCTCATATCATAGAAAATGTGAAAGTCAATATATAGGAGAAATATTAGTAATATTGATGCTTGTATACACCTATGTCTAACTGAAAAGTGAAGGTACACCTGACCTATGTGATTATGGGGGAGATTAATTAAAACCTGTGTAGAGAAAGAGGGGTGCAGTCACCAGATCAGATAGCTTCTTTTGCTTCCAAAACAGCCCCTGAAATATGAAAGAAGAAATCTGATTGGTTGCTTTGGTCAACTGCACCCCTCTTCTTGCACACAAGTTTTGATAATTGTCTGCAAAATGGGGTGAGAGGTGATATAGTAGGTGGGTAGGTTTTTTATTTCCAGTCCAGCCCTGATTAACTGCACCATACATTTGATTGCAGAACCCACCCCAATTCAGATATAATAAAAAAGAGGTTTCAATCAGAAATTGATGTCACAAATGTGCTGCGTGTGCAAACGTCAGACATGTTCAGTTTTCACTTAAAGTGTTAATGTCAAGCACAAAAGTATTTTGCAGGATTATTTATGGGCTACAGAGCAGAAGGCACTGCCAGCACACAAGTGCAGTTCGCATTACAAGAAAAAAAAGATTTGACAGATGACCTCCAAAGTGAGAAATACCATGTGACACCACAGCACATTGTTATAGCACAGTGCCATGGGTCTATCACAGTAAAACACTCTGATCTTTCCTATAACCCATAGGACAGCAGATTCTGCCCCCCTACTCCTATCAGTTGCAATAAATGATATCAAATGAATAAAAGAAATAAATACATTTTTAGCTCAGTTTTCATCTATGCTAAGTTTAAAAGTTGTAAGAGTCAGGAGTGTTAAATCTATATTTAGCCAGTTGATGTCATTGAGATGCCAGGCTTTGTAGAGTGCGTGAGACCCCCGGTTTGCCTCCATACCAGCTACTATGCATGGAAAGTCTGTCCAGCAGTAGGAAGGTCATTCACACTTGTAGCACAGTAGGAGCAATCCATTCAAACTGCCTGGCCGTTCTCCATCCGCAGAACACAGGTAAGAACTATCACCTCCACTATTACTTATATTTTTATCTGGTTTAGAGACTGCTACGCTGGTTTGCACAATCTTATAGTGATGTACAAAGAAACGGTTAAGTTAGGGTTCTAACCATTGTTCTGACTTGGCAATGGAGTTGATGTTACACCTTGTGGCTATAAGTATAGAAAATGTGAAGGTCAATGAAATACTAGGCAGATCTAGTTTATCTGTATATGATTGTCATGAAAGTGTATGTCCCATTTACATAATTTATATCATATTTACATAATATTTCACACTCATTATTATTATTAGCATCGTCATCATTTCTCTACCAATCCCCCAATTTAGGAGTTGGCATGTTGGTATTAATTCTGGTTGCCCCATGATGGGCTTTTGCCTTACGTGAAAACAAATCTGTATTAATCTTGGTGAATTTGTATGGCGGGCAGACCGCCGCGATTTTGATGGTTTATATAAGTTGTTCCGAACTCGGCCAGTTATGAAGATTATGTTGCTAAGCAACCACTTTAGTTACTTGTTCTAAATAGGAATACCAGGTTCTATTTATGAAATGCTATAAGACACGTGATTGTGTAAAGTAGCTAAATGCTTTGGTTTAAACGGATTGAGAATAAGATGTTTATAGTTTATTCCAGACCTAGAATTAATAAAGTAACCCTTTACTTGCTGGTCTATGGTTTAGCTCTTGTGGAATACATTTTCCTTTATAGATAACACTTGCACAGAGACATGAGAACACACAACACACACACACTCGGTATCTATCAACATACTTGGTACATCATGATGCATAATATCACAATGATTAACTCCCACAGGTTTTGCTTTGTATTTTTGTCAGTATATTGGATTCAGCTGTTATTTTCCAGAGGCTGCACAAATGTAATGTGTGACTCATGTTTGTTAGAACAGAAATACAAAGCATCTTTTTGCAATGTGCAATGGCAAAGCCTTGTATCACATAATGCGATGTAACAACTGAAACATCAGCTTATTGCAAAACATATAACTGCAGGCAAATAAAAAAGAGTAACCCCTGCAATGCTTAAAGGAGTACTCCGCCCCTAGACATCTTATCCCCTATCCAAAGGATAGGGGATAAGATGTCAGATCGTGGGGGTCCCGCTGCTGGGGACCCCCGGGATCTCGGCTGCAGCACCCACCTGTTGCAGCTTCCGGAAAAGCTGGAGGCTTCGGCTCACGACCACGGTGAAGGGAGATCGTGACGTCACGACACCGCCCCTGTGTGACATCACGCCCCCCCCCCCCTCAATGCAAGTCTATGGGAGGGGGTGTGACAGCCATCACGCCCCCTCCCCTAGACTTGCATTGATGGGGCGGGGTGTGACGTCACATGGGGCGGAGTCGTGACGTCACGATCTCCCGTCACCGTGGTCGTGAGGCGTTAGGATGAGAGCCTCCAGCGCTGCCGGAAGCCGCAACAGGTGGGTACTGCAGCCGAGATCCCCGGGGTCCCCAGCGGCAGGACCCCTGCGATCTGACATCTTATCCCCTATCCTTTGGATAGGGGATAAGATGTCTAGGGGCGGAGTACCCCTTTATAGACTCAATGTATCTCTTCAGGCTCCCATGTACAATTGTTTGCCATTTACAAAGATTCACAGATTTTATGTATCTTTTCAATGTCATTGTATACAAAATGAAAAATCTCAACATACACCTCCTCAATGCACCTCTGTGACATCTGTGACATACACTGTGTGCACAATTATTAGGCCAGTTGTATTTTTTCAGGATACATTTTATTATCAAATAACTTTAGTAACCTGAATATTTAAGAAAATATAAGTAAGGTTTTGACTTTCTTAGGAGAGTATCTATAAGACAACTGTTAGTATGCAGAATTACTATGCAACAAAAAGAAACAAAAACATTTCCCATCTCACATGTTTACATTTATCTATTAAAGGGAGAATAATAAACAAACAGCTCAAAATTGATAAATAAACATTTGGGACATATAAAAAAAACTGTGACCAATATAGGCACCCTTTTTTCAATAACAGTCATAAACCTTTCATTCTTGGAGTCTGTAAGTTTATTGATCTATTAACAAACAACTTTTTGCGCAACAGCAACAACAGCCTCACATACACTGTACAGAGAGTGGTGTACTTCTTTTCCCACCATAAATCTCCCTTTCAAGAAGGGTCACAAGTTCTCAACAGACTTTAGGTCAGGTGAGTAAGGGGCCATGTCATAATTTCGTCATCTTTAAGGCCCTTGCTGGCTAGTCACAAAGTGGAGTACTTCGAGGCATGCAATGGAGCATAGTCCTACATAAAAAAGTATGGTGTTCTGAACCATTGTTTAAAGAAAGTGTCTCCTTAAATCTGGCAGTAGGTTTGAAAGTTGATTTTAAGGTCATCTTTAACCCGAAAAGGTCCAACTAGCTCATCTTTAATAATACCAGCCAATTTCAGTACCCACCTCCCCCTTGCTGGCACTCTGTGGAGCTCTGTCTGTTACTGATCCAGCCACAGGCCGATCCATCGGGACCATCAAAAGTCACTCAAATTTCGTCAGTCCATAAAACCTTTGAAAATGTGTCTTTAGGTATTTCTTGGCCCAGTCTTTGTATTTCCGCTTAGGTATCTTGTTCATTGGTGGTTGGGTTTTAGCCTTCCTTACCTTGACCATGTCTCTGAGTACTGTTGGCCACTCCAGGTAAGTTGCACTTCTACAATATGAAAGCACTTGAGGATAATGGGGTCCTGCTGGCTTCACATTTGATTCTTCTCAAATCTTTGGCAGTTAATTAGCATTTTTATTCTTACCACGTTTCTTGCATCCCTGTTGACTATTTGAAACAACAGCATTTGATGGTTTTGTGATCACTCCTTAATATCTTATCAATTTCCGCATCCCTCTAAAATTTCTGACTTTTCAGAGTCAGTTAACTATGTTCTTTGTGCCGTTTTTCCTTAGGAAAAGAAGCTTTCTAATAATTATGCAGACCTTGATATAGGGTGTTTATCACCTTAGGCAACACCTTCCCTCATTACACAAATACACATGTAGTTGTCAAAATATTAACTAGCCTAATACATGTGCACATAGTGTATGTTCACAGGGTGTCCTGTTGCCACAGTCATGACTCCATTAAAAAATGTGTTTAAAGTGGTATTCTGGTATAATAATATTTTTTATATGTTGCTTGAGATGGTTTAAAAGTGATACTTACTAACCCAGTCCCCTGCAGCTCCTTTCCAGTGACTTCTGGTCCCCTGCTGCTCATCGCTTCTCTCTGCTTCAAGACAAGAGTTTGAGAAAGGCCTGCCCCCTCAACCAATCATTGGCCACCGATATGTCCTGTCTCAGTCAGTGACTGATTCTGCCAAAACATGTCATTTCAAAAGCAGGGATAAGCAATGTGCATGCAGGGGGACCAGAAAGAGCTGGAATGGTAGCTTTGGGGGTCTGTGGTAGGTAAGTATCAATCTTTGTTTTATTTCTACACAGATCCCAGCAAGAATTATGTTATACTAAAATATCCCTTTAACATCGCTTTTCAATACAACTGTAAGCAGAAAAACTTCACTTTTCCATACATAAGACAATTTTTTTTTATAATGTATTGCGACAGTAGTGTATGCCATATGTATTCAACTGTAGATATTGTGGGAGATTGGCCCCATAGTTCCAGGCAAATAACGGCAAAACAGCAGTCAGAGACAGTGACACAGACATATAGTTCAAACATGTTTTTTTTTCAGCACTAAACAAAATATTGTACCTTGTAGCCTTTAGCTTTAGACATAAAAAAAATACTAAATAAATCCTGCTTGCCAATGCTAGCTACACAGAAAGTTTCTCTAACTATACAGGTGGCTTACTACCAACCAACAAAAAAAAAAAAAAACAGTTATCAACAATGGGTTACTCATACCAGGTAAATGTCCCCTTCGAGGCTGCACACCTCAGGTCTCCAACTTTACATTCTCCATTACAGACTGACTCTTCCCTAGTGTTAACCCCTTAACGACGAGCGCCATTAATGTACGTCCTGGTGAGGGGGTACTTAACGCACCAGGACATACATTTACAGCCTAAGCATAACTGCGAGCATCGGAGCGATGCCCGGATCATGCACGGCAGGTCCCGGCTGCTGATCGCAGTCAGGGACCCGCCAGTAATCGCGGACACCCGCGATCCCGCTGATGTCTGCCATTAACCCCTCAAATGCCGTGATCAATACAGATCACGGCATCTGCAGCATCGCGGTCACTAAAATGGATGATCGGATCGCCCGCAGCACTGCCGCAGCGATCCGATCATCCAGCACGGCAGACGGAGGTCCCCTCACCTGCCTCCGCTGCCTTCCCAGCGTCTTCTGCTCTGATCTGCCTTCCCGCAGACCAGAGCAGAAGATGACCGATAATACTGATCAGTGTTGTGTCCTATACATAACACTGAACAGTATTAGCAACCCAGTGAGAATAGACCCCTATGGGGACTATTAGAGTGTAAAAATGTAAGTAAAAAAAGTTTTTAAAAAAAGTTTAAAAAAATTTGAAAAACGTCCTCCCCCAATAAATACGTAAATTGTCCTATTTTCCCTATTTCACCCCCAAAAAGTGTTAAAAAAATATTTTATATATATATTTGGTATCGCCGCATGCGTAAATATCTGAAATATTAAAATAAAATGTTAATGATACCGTACGGTGAACAGCGTGAACGTAAAAATAAAAAAAATACAAAATAGATGTTTTTTTTATAACATTTTATTCCCAAAAAATGTTATAAAAAATGGATTAAAAGTTCTATATAAGCAAATATGGTATCAATAAAAATTACAGATCACAACGCAAAAAAGGAGCCCTCATACCGCCGCTTATACGGAAAAATGAAAAAGTTATAGGTCTAAAAATAGGGGGATTTTAAACGTACTAATTTGGTTAAAAAGTTTTAAGCGCAACAGTAATAGAAAAGTATGTTATCATGGGTATCATTTTAATTGTATTGACCCAAAGAATAAAGAACACATGTCATCTTTACCGTAAATTGTACGGCGGGAAAACAAAACCTTCCAAAATTTGTAAATTACGGTTTTCTTTTTAATTTCACCACACAAATAGTATTTTTTTTGTTTCACCATACATTTAATGGTAAATTGAGTGATGGCATTACAACGGACAACTGGTCACACAAAAAATAAGCCCTCATACTAGTCTGTGAATGAAAATATAAAAGAGTTATGATTTTTTGAAGGCGAGGAGGAAAAAACGAAAACGTAAAAATTAAATAGTCTGCGTCCTTAAGGCCCAAATGGGCTGTGTCCAGGGGTTTAGTCCTGGGGAAAAAAGTATAGGAACTCACCCATGATTTTCTCTCAAGGACTGGTCCTGCTAATTGGAACGATGTTCCTGCTGTGAAAATAGTGCAGGAACTCAGTTCCCACGCGTTCCTCCAGGACTTGAGCCCTGGCTGCGTCCTTAAGGGGTTAAAGCCCATTGAGGAGTCTTTGGCACCAATGCTGATCTGGGCTAGTTTGAAAACCTGGAGTGGCCCCTGGGGATGGAGAACCTGTCTTTCATCCCATAAAAATCCAGTCCCAATAACAAGACTTAACAAAGCAAGTTAAATAGAACCAATCAGCATATTTTAGCATATATAATGCTTGGCAATGTTATATATATGCAAAAATTATTATCCTCACAATCGCCGGGGGACATTTGTGCCGGGGGACTGCTTGCCGGGCGGCCGGGGGGGACTTTATAACTTAACCTCTTAAGGACCCAGGACGTATGAGTACGTCCTGGGTCCCGGTCCTGCGATATAACGCGGGGTCACACGGTGACCCCGCATCATATCGCGGCGGGCCCAGCATCATAGTGAAGCCGGGATCCGCCTCTAATAGGGCGCGGCACTGATCACGGTGCAGCGCGCTATTAACCCTTTAGCCCTAAAAGTGAAAGTAAAAAGTGCCGGTTAGCTCAGGGAGCTGTTCGGGATCGCCGCGGTATAATTGCGGCATCCGATCGCCGAATGAATGCTTCAAGCCTGAGATCCAGGCTTGAGCATTCAATCGCCGAAAACACTGATTGATCCATTCCTATGGAGATGAATCAATCAGTGTTAAAGATCAGTTAATGCAATGTTATAGCCCCCTATAGGAGCTATAATATTGCATAAGAAAAGTGTACAAAAATCATTAACCCTTTCAATTATCCCTTCCCCTAATAAAAGTTTGAATCACCCGGCATTTCCAAGAATAAAATAAACACAGTGTAAATAAAAATGAAAATAAACATATGTGGTATCGCCACGTGCGGAAATGTCCGAATTATAAAAATATACCGCTTTTTAAACCGCACGTTCAATGGCGTACGCGCAAAAAAATTCCAAAGTCCAAAATAGCGCATTTTTGATCACTTTTTATACCACAAAAAAGTGAATAAAAAGTGATCAAAATGTCTGATCAGAACAAAAATGGTACCGCTAAAAACTTCAGATCACGGCGCAAAAAATTAGCCCTCATAGTACCCTGAACACAGAAAAATAAAAAAGTTATAGGGGTCAGAAGATGACCATTTTAAACGTATAAATTTTCCTGCATGTATTCATGATTTTTTTCTGAAGTGATACAAAATCAAACCTATACAAGTAGGGTATCATTTTAACCTTATGAACCTACAGAATAAAGATAAGGTATCATTTTTGCCGAAAAATGTACTGCGTAAAAACGGAAGCCCCCCAAAACTTACAAAATAGTGTTTTTTCATCAATTTTGTCACACATTGATTTTTTTTCCTGTTTCACCGTAGATTTTTGGGTAAAATGACTAATGTCATTACAAAGAAGAATTAGTGACGCAAAAAATAAGCCATCATATAGAATTTTAGGTGAAAATTTTTAAGAGTTATGATTTTTTAAAGTTAAGGAGGAAAAATTGAAAATGAAAAAATGGAAAAAGCCCGGGTCCTTAAGGGGTTATCTTCACCATCCCTGGGGGCACAAATATCCAACCTGGGAATGGTAAGGATAATGATTTTAGCATATATAACCCATTGCCAAGCATTATATATGCTAAAATATGCTGATTGGTTCCCTTTAAGTCTTTACTTTTACTATTTCTTGATTTCCCATATCTCACCCAGCTTTCCCTGGATGAGATGAGCGCTTCCTGGAACCTGGTATACACGTACGACAGGTACTTTGGGGAAATACTGGGATCCCCAACATCCATTTCTATCACTGTCTGACAATTCATACAGTTGCATATATCTGGCCAAAGGTTTGTTGAGACAGTGTAATTAGCCTACCATGTGCATAAACATAGGCATATCTAACATTAGCTACTGTATGTACAAATCTTTTCAGAATGAACAGATAGTGTTAAAAATGACACACCAAGATCTTCATTAGTTTGTGAGCCACTTAGCTAATGTATATAATTGTGTTATTTACAGGATATCAATGATAATTGTTTTGTTGCTTATATTTTTGGAGATATTTAAACACAAAACTCATCTCATGTAATGTGTATTATTAGTACAGTGTCAAGTCCTGTACTTTGGAGCACTCAGTAGCCCAACAATTCTATTTTTGTCTAAAATTTTGACATTCATTTCCTGAACATCTGCAGTCCTTACGGAGTGGGTAATATTTAGATGGTAACATGTGGACAGATGTGCTCTGTTATTAAAGGAAAACAATTGTTTTAAAGGCATTTTCCTGCCCACTGCCTTCAGCCTCATTCTCAGTAGGAGAGAATAGATAAAAAAAATATATATATTTATAGTTTAGAACATACAAAGACCTTTTAAGTATTCCTGGCAGATGCTATATAGAGAGTGCAATTTCCTCTTATAAGCATTGTTGATATGGAGTACACTGCAAGACAATATTTCACAATAAGGTTTTTGGGCATTACATTATAATAAAAACCCTTTATTTATAAAGCACACACAGATTACGCAGCACTGTACACTCAGATTAATCCTTGTCCCCACTGGGACTCACAATCTAGATTCACCACCAGTATGTTTTGAAGTATGGGGAAAAAAACTGGAGTACCTGGAGGAAACAAAGGGGGAACATATAAACTTGTTGCAGATGTTGTCCTTGGTGGGATTTGAGCTGTGAGCCATTCACTAATTTAGACCTATACAAAGTATGCATACATGTGTTTTAATGGGGGGATGGGGGAGGGGGGGTAAGCTGCTGCCAGAGAATAAAAGGATCAGGTAGTTGACCTATTTTCTCCCGCCTGTTTTACAAATACGGAGGAAAGGATGTGGGAAAAATGCTGTTTTTTTTTTGCAAAAACAGCACTACTCCTGTCCACAGGCTGTGTGTAGTACTGCAGCTCAATCCTGTTCATTTTAATGGAGGCAAGCTGCAATACCAGAAGCAACCTGAGGACACGAGCAGCGTTTTTTAAAATCCTGGACAACCCTTTAAGTCATTTTGTTTACATGAACATGTATGTATAGTGTGTATGATCTGTTGCTGTTACCTTTTTGTGTTGTTTTGTGTCTATCGTTCATACTTATGTTGTCTTTTATTGTTTTTACAGCCTGCAGTAACCTGAAGTAAAGAAGACAATGTTATCACACACTGCCCTACAGAAAGAAAGGCGCGCACAAGCCTCAGCCATCATGAGGGAGATTCAGGGAAACGGTACAAATGAGTCCAATGCCCTTTATATCAAATAGAAAGTATTGGATAAGTTGTCATTGAACCAACATCCATATATAATCTATAAGAATATCGCACATCCTCGGTAGTTGAGCCTTTTGTACTTGTCTGTTCGAGATCTATTTTCAGATGAACAACTGCTGTAATGGAATGAATCTGAGTAACAGCTGACAGATAGTCTACTTGGCTTGACTTTCATCTTTGTCTTTAGGGTTAACACTATAAACAGCTTCATAGTTGGGATCTCGTGAGTGAAAGAACAAACACCATTACTGTAATTTAGTCAAAACAGTACAGAAAAAATACACATAGAATGTATAGCATACAGAAATAACTGGTAATGTGTTATTTTATATCCATGTGACTCAGAAACATTGTCCATTATTACTGTAAAAGGCAAAGCACAGTTTACAGCTTGGGGTGAAAGGAAGGTGAGGGTTGTTGAGGGAAACCATATACTCCCGGCTCTAACCACATGCAGACAGTAGGGTCAGTGGTTAGCGTCCACCTGAAGCTATGCTTACAGTCTGTTGTAATCCACTCCTAGTGGCCTATAACAGATTACATGATTTAAGACCATTTCATATAAGCAGTTTTATTCTATACTGTATTCACCGTAACAGAGATCAGTGCCCGGAGAAGCAGAAAATGAGCCATAGTAACAATATCCGAATGTAAGTAGATCAGGGCGAAACAAAGGCTAAACTCAAAATTTATTTATTTGTACGTTTCCACATTTTGAGAAAAAGGGACCCAGTAGGAAAATGGTATTGCATATTTTAAGGGGTACTCCTGTGGAACCTTTTTTTTTTTTTTTTTTCTTTTTAAATCAACTGGTGCCAGAAAGTTAAACAGATTTGTAAATCACTTCTATTAAAAAATCTTAATCCTTCCAGTACTTTTTAGGGGCTGTATACTACAGAGAAATCCAAAAAAGAAATGCATTTCCTCTGATGTCATGACTCATGACCACAGTGCTCTCTGCTGACCTCTGCTGTACATTTTAGGAACTGTCCAGAGCAGCATATGTTTGCTATGGACATTTTCTCCTGCTCTGGACAGTTCCTGAAATGGACAGGAGGTCAGCAGAGAGCACTGTGGTCATGACATCAGATGAAATGCATTTCTTTTTTTGGATTTCTCTTTAGTATACAGCCCCAAAAAAGTCCTGGAAGGATTTAGAATTTTTTATAGAAGTGATTTACAAATCTGTTTAACTTTCTGGGACCAGTTGATTAAAAAAAATAGTTTTCCACAGGAGTAACCCTTTAAGAGGGAACACATTTTCGCACAGGACAGTTAAAAGCCTCCTACCATATTGTGTCCACAGCTCATATCCAGATATATGTGTCTCAGACTATAAACAAACCTGATGTAGTCTGATCATATTTCCTTCTCCTTAGAGCGGTTTCACACTTCGTTTTTGTCTCTATTTTACTGTCAATAGAAAACAGATTCTGGTGTATGGCATACAACAACATCTCTCTCTCTCTCTCTCTCTTCTCTCTCTCTCTCTCTCTCTCTCTCTCTCTCTCTCTCTCTCTATATATATATATATATATATATATATACACCCCCCCCCCATTTTAAGTGAATAAATGTATATGTTAAATTAAGACATAATTACAGTGTGAACCCACCATTGGTAAGATGTCGAGCACCTGCGGAGCCGAACTATACAGGGTTTGTTTCTTGAGGCACATATAATCTGCATAGGAGCTGCAGAAAGAAAAGCTTGGGGATATTTTGGTAGAGTCCTATATATAGAACTACTTTAACTTACAGCGGGTGAAATAAGTATTGAACATTTTTCTCACTAAATACTGTTTCTTGAGACAACAGTGCCTGCTATTTCCAGTTTTTTTTTTTATGCTCTCCACACGTGGTCTTTGGCTGTTGGACAACTCTTCTCATTATTCTTTTCACTCCTCTGTCAGATATCTTGCGAGGAGCAACTGGTCGAGGCAAATTTATGGTAAAATGATTGTCTTTCCCCTTATGTATTATAGCCCAACAGTGCTCACTGGAACATTCAGAAGCTTAGAAATGCACCTGTAACCAATGCCGTTGTTATGTTTTTCAACAATTAGGTTGTGAAGGTCATGAGACAGCTCTTTGTTTTCACCTATCATGAGATGGGTCTTGTGAGACCTTATTGTAGGCCATCAGTTGAGACTGAACCAGCTGATATTAATTTGCACTGACATGGGGCTGGAATCCTTTTTAATTACTGATATATTTCAGCTGTTGTCTTGGATTTCCATGCCCTTTTGCACCTCCCATTCTTCATGTGTTCAATACTTTCTCCCAGTGTCATTTCACATTATTACACATAACTTAAATTCTGAGCTTATTTGTTTTTGTTTCTTTGAATGTATATATTACATACTTGGTTTGTCTCCAATATCTGGTGGAAATTTTTATGTCAACAGCACTTTTGGAAATATATATTTAGTGAGAAAAATGGTGACATGTTCAATACTTATTTCACCCGCTGTATAGATAATGGAGAAGAATTAGACCTTTTTTGGAATGACATGCTAATGTGACATTTTAGTTTGATTAAGGTTTGAAATATTTCTTCTGCTTCAACTTTCTCATAGACTGATGGGCGGTCAGGGTCATTGCCTTGATGCCAGAAACACCTTCTGTTACATTTGTATTCAAGGATAGATAGCTCATCTCCCAAAAATATGATTGTACAATTGTTTCTAGTTTTCTAGATAAAGAAATGCCATGCTGGCTTCATTGCAGAAAGATAGTGCTAATTATCATATGGTCAACATTGCCCTATAATTTTTTCATTGTCATTTTTTTGTTTTTGTTTTTTTATTGTAATTTGTATTACATTTTTAAGAATATGAACCAGTCAAAATGAAGGTTGCGTCAAATAAACATATATGACAATAGAGGAATAACACTATGCAGTCAACAAGAAAACCAGGGGAACAAATGAGAATAAGAAATCAAATCAATAAGTAAATCAATCTAAGCATTTGCCAAAAGTATAACCTAGGGGACATATAGGCAAGGCAGAGCTAGTTATACATATGCCAAGAGCGAGATTATGCTTATTGAGACTCTAGGCAATAATAACAAATAAATCCACATTATAAAAACTTAAATGTCATATATTAACCATTTACTAACAGGTAGAAAGACAAACAGGAAAAGACAAGAAAGGTCAAGTTAGGGGGTGGGGAGAAGTCAACAGGTGGGAACTGAGAGACTTTTGAACTACTTCAAGCCAGATGTTCAACCCAGTAAGGGTGAATTTACATCACGTTTTATAAATATGGCAGCCGGATCCAGCAGGAGAATAAAAAAAAAAACAGCCGCCCCCATATCCCCGCCGGACCCGTGCCACACGACCATTCATTTGAATGAGATGGACGGTGTGAGCTAGTGACTCCGTTTGGCTCATTTTTGGACTGTGTTAGGTTTTGTTGCTGAACCGAAACCGTGGCAGACCATGGTTTTCAGAATGGCAACAAAACCGGATAATGTCCAAAAATGAGCCAACCAATGTCACTATCTGACTCTGTGTGGCTTATTCAAATAAATGGAGTGCAACACGGGCGCAGCACATGTGTGGACTGGTGCGGTGGGGATTCAGCAGAGGCCGGCTTGCTGCCGTATCCCCTAAATGTGTTTTTTTGTGTAGAAACTTGTGGTTTGAATAACTTTTTAGTTACATGTGAATTTTGATTGCTATCTTTTCAATTTTTTGGGACTCAAATTAGCAAAATACTGCCATTTTTGCAAATGCATGAATGTTTTTTACAGCGTTCACCACACAGGATAAAAAAAATATATTTTTATAGTTTGGGTCTCCACAGACGTGGTAATGCCAAATATGTAGAAAGCCCCCAGCTGCCATGGAAACTCATCGGCCCCCGGCTATCGTGTCACTGGGCTGCAGATGGGGTCAGAGAGCCCCACTGATTGCTTCTACTATGTAGTCATGATTTGACCATGGCCTGTAAAAGGTTTAATTTCCAGGATTAATCCCAACGCAGCCCAAAGTCAGTCCAGGCACCCTAGCTCAAAACCCTAGTGATTGCTATAAAAATATGTATGGGTGGTCTCTAAGGGTGTAGGGTTTAGAGTTATTTGAAATATTTGTTTCTCTATATAGCGAAGAACTGTGATCAGTATTAAAAAATAATCTAAATTCTATATTATTTTGTAGACTTGAGATTCCAATACTGTTTGCGGCAGCATCTCAAACAAACTGATATAAAGGACAGCTTTACATTTTTTGTGAATGCATTACAAAAGCAGACAAATACAAACATACAGCAGCACCCTGATGATGCATTTCTGCTATATTGGCTAAACAAATGAACTTGAGGTTCTTAAAAGGGTACACCAGAGGAAAGAAAATGTTTTTTTTTTAAATAAAATTGTGCCAGAAAGTTAAACAGATTTGTGAATTACTTCTATTTAAAAATCTTAATATTTTAAGTACTAATCAGCTGCTGTATACTACAGAGGAAGTTGTGTATTTCTTTCCAGTCTGACCACAGTGCTCTCTGCTGCCACATCTGTCTGTGTCAGGAACTGTTTATTATGGGGATTTGCTCCAGCTCTGGACAGTTCCTGACTGTGGTCAGACTGGAAAGAACTACACAACTTTCTCTGTAGTATACAGCAGCTGAAAAGTACAGGCAGGATAAACATTTTTAAATAGAAATAATTTGCAAATCTGTATAACTTTATGGCACCAGTTAATTAGATTTATTTTAATTTCCTCCAGAGTACCCCTTTAATGGGCATGTTGGTGAAACTGTTACGCAAAAAAGAGAAAAAGAACATGGGCACACATCCACAACTTACTGTGTGCTATGATTGTTATGAACAAGGATGGGGGGGGGGGGGGGGTGAGCGGGAGAGGTGAGCCCTAAAGCTGTCCCTATAAACCACTCTCCCTGCCTACTTGCCCATCCACCATAAATGAGGGATCGACAACTTGGAGCCAATCCCTTCCTTGTGCTAAAGTGCATTGGCGTCAAAGTCACCAAAACAAACAGAACTATACAAATTTGGAAAAGAGATCAGGAACATAATGGAACCAGCAAACAGATATATAAGCACAATGAAGGCAGGATAGAGCATACTAACATACAGTTCAGAAACCGGAAATCAAGATAATTGGCAGATATAATAATATCAACAAGACTAGATTTGGGGATAAATTTACAGCTGACAAAACCAGGAGATGCAGGGGAGCCAAATAGGCTCCTAGCCAGCGGGCACTCTCCACCGAGTGATCAGGATACTGGCCTAGGAGTAAACAAAAATCCTAAATACAAGCAAACACGGGTACAGGCACAAGACTCACTCACTCGTAAATAGACGGATTACCTGAAGGCTCAGAACAGGATTCTATCCTCTGAGTTGCAGGATCAAACAAGGTCAAAAACAGGACTGACATAACGCACAGTGTGAATACAGACTAAGGCAACACAAAGCAAATGCAGGACGAACATACACAAATACTAAAACACAACAAATGTACTAAAACAAAGCAGGCTAAAATCTATATATCAAACAGGACAGATAATCATGGTTCAAATTCAGGATATGTGCTCAGACAGACATAGTGAACATCAAGCCAACATGGCCAGAATGCAGGTCTAATCACCAGCACCAGAACAGCACCTGAAGAAGTCTAAAATATCCTCCCAGTGCTGAAATCAAGAAGGATAACTCAAGCCAACATGGCCAGAAAACAGGTCTATTCACCAGCACTCCAGCACCAGAACAGCACCTAAAGAGGTCTAAAATATCCTCCCAGTGCTGAAGTCAAGAAGGATAACTCAAGCCAACATGGCCAGAAAACAGGTCTATTCACCAGCACTCCAGCACCAGAACAGCACCTAATATCCTAATATCCTCCCAGTGCTGAAGTCAAGAAGGATAACTCAAGCCAACATGGCCAGAAAACAGGTCTATTCACCAGCACTCCAGCACCAGAACAGCACCTAAAGAGGTCTAAAATATCCTCCCAGTGCTGACGTCAAGAAGGATAACTCTTCCCATCCCAGGGAGAATAAACATAGAAACTGTTCAAACATAAACAATATCTGAACAGGACCCAAAGCAGAAAATACAAAATACAAATAAACGGACATTACAATGACCTACTTGCTTCTCAGCATAATTTTCAAGAACTAACAGGTTGTTAGTGTACCTTTTGATCACAACGCGCAAGCCCACTCACTACTTCCAGGCCACCTGATAAGAGTGGGTCCCTAAACTAACATTGGCTTAACGCTAGGAGCGACCACCACCGCTGTGACACCAAGACTACAGGAGGAATGACCCAGTGGCCAAGCAACCCCACTGCTGCTCGACCAAGCCCACAGCTCTGGGCCACCCCACCCCACAGACAAGGCACCACAGCAACAACGACCTCTACAAAGCACCACACCAGTGCGAACACCTGCCAGAGGGCCTGGAGAATGATAGGAGGAAACCCTTATGCAGTCTCCTGCTGATTAATAATGCCTGTGCTGAATGGGTGGAGTGGAGTGCTGGCCATGGAAAAAGAAAGGGGACAGAATACAAATGTAACTCAATAATAGAAAAACAAAGCATAGCCACACATCCATATCTTGTACTATGATCTAATTGCTTCTGACAACTGTGGCAGCCTACCTGCCGTACCTTTACTTAGCAGGGTTACCCATCTGTCTTGGGCCTATGCCGGCAAAGTAAACTCTAAATAGGAATGAACCAACTATTTTATACTAACTAAACACAGTCTTGGGTGGGGGGGATAAGTACATGGCCATGGGGCAGTCACCACCTCCACATGTACAATTTATGTCAACAAATCCAAACAAAATAAAGTAAGCAGTAAAATAGGGTAAATGAGTAAATTAGCCAGCCAGCACTACAATGGCCTGCAGATCTTTAGATGCTGTAGAAAGCTTGCCATAAGCACTATATCAATGTTGGCGTATTACAGAGTCATAGACATACTGTGTGTCACAACATGGTTCTCAGTACTGTAATGTATTAATGTTCTTTTCTGGGATTATCACGGTAGCAGGCACAGGGCCTAAGAGGGCCCATTCCACAGAGAAATAATGTATATTTAATGATTTGAGTATGGACAATAGAATGGCATGTGGGAAATTAAAGTGTCCCTCTTCAAGTTTTACTATGGAACCCCATGGTTATTTCTTCCTTGCTCATTAAAAGGAAAAATAAAATATGCTGGCACAGAAAAGTGGTGTTACTGAGTACTGATATGGCATATGGCATGTGGAGGGGGGCTCAGTCTGATGGGCCTGCTGTGACATTACTGTGTGTATTCTCCCTGTATTGTAATAACTCTGTGTTCATTATCTATACTGTGACATCACTGTCTGCATTATCTCTGTATTGTAATATCTCTGTGTCCATTGTCCATACTGTGACATCATTGTCCGCATTATCTCTGTATTGTAATATCTCTGTGTTCATTGTCCATACTGTGACATCACTGTCTGCATTATCTCTTTATTGTAATATCTCTGTGTCCATTGTCCATACTGTGACATCATTGTCCGTATTGTCTCTGTATTGTAATATCTCTGTGTTCATTGTCCATACTGTGACATCACTGTCTGCATTATCTCTTTATTGCAATATCTCTGTGTCCATTGTCCATACTGTGACATCATTGTCCGTATTGTCTCTGTATTGTAATATCTCTGTGTTCATTGTCCATACTGTGACATCACTGTCTGCATTATCTCTGTATTCAATGTTATTAAGGCAAATACAAACATATAAAAAACACATTAAAAATATTTTTCATAAAAATCGCACAGTTAAATAACACCATGGAAAGCAAATGCCAAGGTAAGCTGTAACTACAAGTAGGCAGCAGTCCAGATAGTAAGATATAATGTAAACAGTAGATACACAAAAATATGTAAACAAGGTAAAGATAATATTAAATCAAACCAGACTGAACACCAGTACCAATAGGTATAATAAGCCTTACCATGAGATATGCTCAACCCCTACATATGTTTCGCTCCTGTGAGCTTCTTCAGGGGGCATTACTTCTATTGTCTCTAGTGATTTATTTTTGGTGCTTAGCTTCTAATTTATTACTGGTCTCTATTTTTCCTGTGTGGCCGTGTTGTACCACAGGATGTTTTTTGGAGTATATTAATTCTGTATTGTAATATATCTGTGTTCATTGTCCATACTGTGACATCACTGTCCGCATTATCTCTGTATTGTAATATATCTGTGTTCATTGTCCATACTGTGAAATCACTGTCGACATTATCCCTGTATTAGAATATCTCTGTGTCCATTAACCATACTGTGACATCACTGTCCGCATTATCCCAGTATTGTAATATCTCTGTGTCCATTATCCATACTGTGACATCAATGTCTGCATAATCCCAGTATTGTAATATCTCTATGTCAATTATCCATACTGTAACATCACTGTCTGCATTATTCCTGTATTTTAATATCTCTGTGTCTATTGTCCATACCGTGACATCACTGTCCGCATTATCACTGTATTATAATATCTCTGTGTTCATTGCCTTTACTGTGACATCATTGTCTGCATCATCCCGGTTTTGTAATATCTCTGTGTCCATTATCCATACTGTGACATCACTCTCCACATTATCCCTTTATTGTAATATATCTGTGTCCATTGTCTATACTGTGACATCACTGTCTGCATTATCCCTGTATTGTAATATATCTGTGTCCATTGTCTATACTGTGACATCACTGTCTGCATTATCCCTGTATTATAATATATCTGTGTCCATTAACCATACTGTGACATCACTGTCCACATTATCCTGGTATTGTAATATCTCTGTGTCCATTGACCATACTGTGACATCACTGTCGACATTATCCCTGTATTATAATATCTCTGGCCCAGATTTATCACTGTCCATACTGTGACATCATTGTCCGCATTATCCCTGCATTGTTATATCTCTGTGTTCATTGACCATACTGTGACATCACTGTCCGCATTATCCCTTTATTGTAATATATCTGTGTCCATTGTCTATACTGTGACATCACTGTCCACATTATCCTGTTATTGTAATATCTCTGTGTGCATTGTCCATACTGTGACATCACTGTCTGCATTATCTCTGTATTGATATATCTCTGTGTCCATTGACCATACTATGACATCACTGTCCTCATTATCCCTGTATTGTAATATATCTGTGTCCATTGTCTATACTGTGACATCACTGTCTGCATTATCCAGGTATTGTAATATCTCTGTGTCCATTGTCCATACTGTGACATCACTGTCCGCATTATCTCTGTATTGATATATCTCTGTGTCCATTGACCATACTGTGACATCACTGTCCACATTATCCCTGTATTGTAATATATCTGTGTCCGTTGTCTAAACTGTGACATCACTGTCTGCATTATCCAGGTATTGTAATATCTCTGTGTCCATTGTCCATACTGTGACATCACTGTCTGCATTATCTCTGTATTGAGATATCTCTGTGTCCATTGTCTATACTGGCACATCACTGTCTGCATCATCCCGGTATTGCAATATCCCTGTGTCCATTATCCATAGTGTGACATCACTGTCTGCATTATTCCTGCATCAATGTCTGCATTATACCAGTATTGTAATATCTCTATGTCAATTATCTGTACTGTAACATTACTGTCTCCACTATTCCTGTATTTTAATGTCTCTGTGTCCATTGTCCATACTGTGACATCACTGTGCCCCTTCCTTGACTGATAGCTGGTTCTTTTACATCAGAATAATTGCCTCATATAAAAAGGCCTTTAGAATTAAATACAAATTATTTGTTCTGATTTTCGCTTATTTATTTGCTTGACACTGCATTATTTTGAGAGTAGCTTTCATAGATTGGTTTACATATATATATATATACATATATATATATATATACATATATATATATATATATATATATATATACCTGTATCCTTTTGGACCTGGCACCGGGGCCCCAGAGACCTGCCTGCACCATATTTATTTCATTCGCTGTTTTGGAGGTGCTGCTCTACACCCAATTTTATACATATATATATATATACAAGGGTTGGTGTGAGACAGCACCGGGGACCAACCTTCGTGCATGTGAATCACCCAGGCAGCTAGCCTGGTGTTAATGTGTGCAAAGTCCAGGAATCACAGCACCAATAGGTCAAGGATCTTCATAAGCTGGTATCTTTATTTACCCCAAAAATACAACGTTTCGGCAACAATAGCCTTTATCAAGCATGCTTGATAAAGGCTATTGTTGCCGAAACGTTGTATTTTTGGGGTAAATAAAGATACCAGCTTATGAAGATCCTTGACCTATTGGTGCTGTGATTCCTGGACTTTGCATATATATATATATATATATATATATATATATATATATATATATCAGGGATGTGGAATTTCTATCGCCCGACGTCCGGGACTAGCAGTTTTGGGCGCCGGGCAGGTGAATTTGTCCGGCCCTTAGCCCGGCTTCGGGCAAGCAGGGCCGGACCTGACAAGTGCGGCGGATCTGCAGTCTGTATGGAGCGGGTCCCGACTCCTGCCCGCTCCATACTCTGCAGCCTGTGTCCTCCGAAGCAGAGCAGGGGAGATGAGAAGCTGTGTATTTGTCTTCTCTCCCCTGCTCTGCAGACGTGCGGGGGGAGATGAGGGGGCGTGGCTTATTTCTCCCCGTGCAGACCTGCGTCCTCTGCCTTCGCTCCCCGCACGTCTGCACGGGGAGATGCATGCGGCGCTCACAGGGGAGTATGGAGCGGGCTCCGGATTCCTGCCCGCTCCATACTCTGCAGCCCCCGGCTGTTCTCAGTAGCCGGGGGTCGCCGCTAATAGCCAGCATGCGGCGATCGCCGAAGCTGGCTATTAACCCTTTAGACTGCCACTGTCAAAGCTGACAGCGGCGTCTAAAGGGACATGTGAATGCTCCCTGGTGGGCTAGTGGGGTGGATCGCCCCCCCCGCAGCGTGATCGCAGGGGGGCGATCCACTATAGAGGTAGCCGGAGGACTTACCACTGCTTCCTCCTGTCCCAGCTCTGTCATTGATAGATCCTGGCTGGACCAGACTCTATCAATGGATCACAGAGCACACAGATTAATAGAGTTCAATAGAATCTATTCATCTGTCTGAGGAATCTAATGATTCCTCCTATAAGTCTAATGAAGTGTCAAAAAAAAAATAATAATAAATAAAAGTTTTAATAAAAGTTTGAAAGACACATATTAACCCAGTGGTCTTCAAACTGTGCCCCTCCAGATGTTACAAAACTACAATTCCCAGCATGCCAGGATAGCCGTTGGCTGTCCGGGCATGCTGGGAATTGTAGTTTTGTAACATCTGGAGGGCCACAGTTTGAAGACCGCTGCATTAACCCCTTCCATGTTAAAAGTTCAAATCACCCCCTTTTCCTATATAAAAACATGCAAACATAATAAAAATAAACATATTTGGTATCGCTTTGTGCGTAATTGTACAACCTATGAAAATATAACATTATGTATCCCGTACGGTAAATGTAAAAAAAATACCAAACCACAGATTTGAAATTTTTATAATATCCCAGAAAAAAAAAGTTAAAAAGCGATTAAAAAGTCAGATCAATACCAAAATGGTACCGATACAAAAAACAGATTATGGCGCAAAAAATGAGCCCTCATACAGCCTAATATGCGGGAAAAAAATAAAGCTACAGGGGTTAAAAATGGCAATTAAAAAAAATTAGAAAAAGTCCAGAATTAGTAAAACATGACGTAAACGATACAAATCTGGTATTGCTGTTATCAGGCGCCTAAAGTATAAAACTAACATGTCATCTGACCACAAGGTAAATGGCGCAGAAAAGAAAAACCACCAAATCTGCAAAATTATCTTTTACTATTTCAATTTCACTTCCCTTAATATATATTTATATATTTTTTTGGTTTGGAGAATATGTTATTGAAAAATTAAAAGGTATCATTATAGTAGGTAGTTATGGCTATTATAGGGCGAGGAGGAAAAAACGAGAGCGTAAAAGCGAAAATTGGCCCGGACAAGTGCATCGTCATGAGGGACAAGTAGATTTTGCTCCATTTTAGTCCCGTGGACAAGTAGTTTTTTATAAAATTTCCACACCCCTGAATATATATATATATATATATATATATATATATACATATATATATATATATATATATATATATATATATGTATATATAACGCAAGTAATGCATCAGCTTTATTCTCCAGTATTATTTGCATGTCTTGCATGTTCAGAAAAGAGAAAGTCATCTGGATGTTACAGTAGAAAAATGAACTGTAGTCCTTTTGACACAAGAGACACAAGTAAAATCCATAGCAGACACAACCATGTAACGTATTATACAGGCTTATCTTTAATCTTCCCTATCTAATGCTTACAGTTCCATCACAACAATCTCACAAAATGTAGTCTCTGCATCAGTTTCATAAGTGTGAATGTGTTATTTGTTCTTACGCACCCTGGGTGAACAGTGGACATGTTTTTAGTGTAAGGTGTAAATTGTGGCGGGGGAAATGGGGAGATAAACTGGACATATGATAAAATATACAAGACTAACAACATGGCTTTTACAGGGCATACACTGAATAGTGTGGAAATAAGAAAACAAATCAAACATATTTGTCACTTAGCACGTCTCGATTAGCATGTCTGACATCTCCTTGGCACTTGGCATCTCGTGTTAATCCCTGTAGTTAATGTGATATCCACCACAATAAGGTGAAGTGTAAATGCTATATACATAAACGTAATACATTTAAGTACTCTTGGCCAGCACTACCGCTAAAGCCATCAACTTTATAAATAGGTATAATACCTAACTAGACAAGACCCCTATATTGGGGTTTTCCTGGGGACATGCAGGTCAGATTTTATATGTAATGGGATCATTTTGTCAGTGCTTGACCCAAACTATAAAATAATGCCCAATGCTGCTTTCAAGAAACAGCAGACCAGACCAGAGAGCTTTACTGTTAATGTACCAAGTTCCAGAAATATATTTCAGCATTATGTGATGCCGTAATAAAGGGGTTGCCTTGCAAATTGAGGAAAATTTAAGAAAATTTTTGATCTGTCATGGAATGTCAGTGCTGCTGAGAAGTGGGGGAGCTGCTTAGGGCTGCTGAGTGCTGAGAAATCCAATGCTGTGAGCACCTTCCCACTGGGCTGCAAGCAGGGCACTATGCGTAACCAAAGGCAAGGGTCTTTCTCAGTCAGGGTCACCTCTAAAGAGATGATATGGGAGCTGAAAATAGTCTGGACTGTTGGAGCGTTTCCGCTGAGATTGCGAGTGCTGTGTTGGATGGGTAGAGACTGGAAACTGAAGCAGGTGGAGGGACCACCCCACATGACAAGTGTTAGAGGTAAGGGGGTATGTGAAAGGCAGCAAGAGCAAAGCCAAGATAGAGAGACTGTAAGGGATTGTTAACATTCCACTGGTAGAATTCCCCTGCAGATGCAGCAGAGTCCTATTGTTTTCAATGGGATTCTGCTGGTCTGTGCACATTGTGGAGTTTCCACAGTGAAATTCCACCACTGGAATGGTGGTCCGCCCAAAAGAATGAACATATTTATGAGATGGTGCCCGTCTGCGCGGTCCTACCAACAATGATTTCGACGGTGGCTGAATGTCTGCAGTGTAAACAAGCTGTAAGGGTTGTCTTACAAGGGGTGATTATTGGGTAAATAAGTCAATACTGACCCGTGTCATTGGGCCAGTGATGAGCTGATGAACATGTCCACTGATTGCATCCTTTAAACTAGATAAAAACCATGGTTTGTCAACCACACATCTCTCCGAGTAATAGGGGGTTAGGGCCAACAATAATAGAAGCAATTGTTCATGAGGCCCTGTCCACATGATAGCTCAATCATGTACAAAAATTAATGCCCATCTACTTATATAGTGCCCACACTGGGCAAAAGTTTGCCCGTGTAATACCAGCCTAAGTGTGCTTCGTAACCATAAAGGGGTATTCTCATCTGGCTGATTACCTCCATCAACTACTGCTGTCCAGCTCACACTTCCAGGATTGCTGGTAGAGGGGCTGGGGTCAGAGACAGCTTATTTGCTTCTGCGTTTGTCTGCTCCCAAGCTAAAATACTTTACCTGCAGCTGTCAGACATGATGAGATAAGTCCAAGCAGCGAGCCTGATGTGCATCTGGAGCTCCGGTCCCTACATAGGGAGTGACATCACCCTGACCCTGCACTCTTTGCTATTGCTTGCCTCTTATAACAAAAACTATAGAATATAAGTTTATAAACAGTGTGGTTTCCATTCACACATGTGGCTTTGTTTTAGAAAGATAAAACTCTGCTGCGTTCCTTCAGATATAGAAATGGAAAATTAACCCTGCAGCAGAAAATTAGGACCAATTGTGTATTAATGGTTTGAGCAGAAGGCCTTTATATAATTTCCATACCTTCAATAGACCATACCTTCAATAGATCACTTGAACCAAAATTCAAAAAGCGGGATTAACCCCAATTGAGTAATAAGTAACAGACATAATATATCTTATAATCTTCAAATGTAAATGTATGATATCAAAAAAGAATATACCTACAAAGAAGGGTGGAAGATCAAGAGCTAACAATTCATAGGTAGTAGTTCACTATTCTGTGTATATATATATATATATATATATATATATATATATGTATATATATATATATATATATATATATATATATATATATATATATTAGGGCAGAATAAAAAAACTGAAGAAAAAATGTATACATTTTCAACTACTTCAACTATGTATGTAAAGCACTTACATAATTGTAAGTATACAAAGTGCATGTAGTAATATGTCAAAGCTTACAAGAGATGTTAACACAATATACTAAACCAAATGGAGGTTGAAGCTCAAGATAAGGGAATTAAGTTTTAGCTTGGTGATCATCCACCTCACCATTCACAATAACCTTTCTCTTAAAGGGGTACTCCTGTGGGAAACTTTTTTTTTTTTTTAAATCAACTGGTACCAGAAAGTTAAACAGATTTGTAATTCCCTTCAATTAAAAAATCTTAATCCTTCCAGTACTTTTTAGGGGCTGTATACTAAAGAGAAATCCAAAAAAGAAATGCATTTCTTCTGATGTCATGACCACAGTGCTCTCTGCTGACCTCTGCTGTCCATTTCAGGAACTGTCCAGAGCAGGAGAAAATCCCCATAGCAAACATATGTGTCACGATGCCGGCTGGCAGGTAGTGGATCCTCTGTGCCAGAGAGGGATTGGCGTGGACCGTGCTAGTGGACCGGTTCTAAGCCACTACTGGTTTTCACCAGAGCCCGCCGCAAAGCGGGATGGTCTTGCTGCGGCGGTAGTGACCAGGTCGTATCCACTAGCAACGGCTCACCTCTCTGGCTGCTGAAGATAGGCGCGGTACAAGGGAGTAGGCAAAAGCAAGGTCGGACGTAGCAGAAGGTCGGGGCAGGCAGCAAGGATCGTAGTCAGGGGCAACGGCAGAAGGTCTGGAAACACAGGCAAGGAACACACAAGGAACGCTTTCACTGGCACTAAGGCAACAAGATCCGGCAAGGGAGTGCAGGGGAAGTGAGGTGATATAGGGAAGTGCACAGGTGAACACACTAATTGGAACCACTGCGCCAATCAGCGGCGCAGTGGCCCTTTAAATCGCAGAGACCCGGCGCGCGCGCGCCCTAGGGAGCGGGGCCGCGCGCGCCGGGACAGAACAGACGGAGAGCGAGTCAGGTAGGGGAGCCGGGGTGCGCATCGCGAGCGGGCGCTACCCGCATCGCGAATCGCATCCCGGCTGGCAGCGGAATCGCAGCGCCCCGGGTCAGAGGACGTGACCGGAGCGCTGCCGCGGGGAGAGTGAAGCGAGCGCTCCGGGGAGGAGCGGGGACCCGGAGCGCTCGGCGTAACAGTACCCCCCCCCTTGGGTCTCCCCCTCTTCTTAGAGCCTGAGAACCTGAGGAGCAGACTTTTGTCTAGGATGTTGTCCTCAGGTTCCCAGGATCTCTCTTCAGGACCACAACCCTCCCAGTCCACTAAAAAAAAATTTTTCCCTCTGACCTTTTTGGCAGCTAAAATTTCTTTGACCGAGAAGATGTCCGAGGAGCCAGAAACAGGAGTGGGAGGAACAGATTTGGGAGAAAAACGGTTGAGGATGAGTGGTTTGAGAAGAGAGACGTGAAAGGCATTAGGGATACGAAGAGAGGGAGGAAGAAGAAGTTTATAAGAGACAGGATTAATTTGACACAAAATTTTGAAAGGACCAAGATAGCGTGGTCCCAACTTGTAGCTAGGGACACGGAAGCGGACATATTTAGCGGAGAGCCATACCTTGTCTCCAGGGGAAAAAACGGGGGGAGCTCTTCTTTTCTTATCCGCGAACTTCTTCATGCGTGATGAAGCCTGTAAGAGAGAATTTTGGGTCTCTCTCCATATGATGGAAAGGTCACGAGAAATTTCATCCACAGCGGGCAGACCAGAGGGCAAGGGAGTAGGGAGGGGGGGAAGAGGGTGACGGCCGTACACCACGAAAAATGGGGATTTGGAGGAAGACTCAGAGACCCTGAAGTTATACGAGAATTCGGCCCATGGGAGGAGATCTGCCCAGTCATCCTGGCGGGAGGAAACAAAATGTCGCAAATAATCACCCAAGATCTGGTTAATCCTTTCTACTTGTCCATTGGACTGGGGATGATATGCAGAAGAAAAATTTAATTTAATCTTGAGTTGTTTACAGAGAGCCCTCCAGAATTTAGACACGAATTGGACGCCTCTATCCGAGACAATCTGCGTAGGCAACCCGTGAAGACGAAAAATGTGTACAAAAAATTGTTTAGCCAACTGAGGCGCAGAAGGAAGACCAGGAAGAGGGATGAAATGTGCCATTTTGGAGAATCGATCAACGACCACCCAAATAACAGTGTTGCCACGGGAAGGGGGTAAATCAGTAATAAAATCCATACCAATCAGAGACCAAGGCTGTTCGGGGACAGGCAGAGGATGAAGAAAACCAGCGGGCTTCTGGCGAGGAGTCTTATCCCGGGCACAGATAGTGCAGGCTCGCACAAAGTCCACAACATCCGTCTCCAGAGTCGGCCACCAATAGAAGCGGGAGATGAGTTGCACAGATTTCTTGATACCCGCATGACCTGCGAGATGGGAGGAGTGACCCCATTTGAGGATTCCGAGGCGTTGGCGAGGAGAAACAAAGGTCTTTCCTGGAGGAGTCTGCCTGATGGAGGCAGGAGAAGTGGAGATCAGGCAGTCAGGTGGAATGATGTGTTGCGGAGAGAGTTCAACTTCTGAGGCATCCGAGGAACGAGAGAGAGCATCGGCCCTAATGTTCTTATCGGCAGGACGAAAGTGAATCTCAAAATTAAATCGGGCAAAGAACAGAGACCACCGGGCCTGGCGAGGATTCAGCCGTTGGGCAGACTGGAGGTAGGAGAGGTTCTTGTGGTCGGTGTAGATAATAACAGGAGAACTTGATCCCTCCAGCAGATGCCTCCATTCCTCAAGTGCTAATTTAATGGCTAGAAGCTCTCGATCCCCGATGGAGTAGTTCCTCTCCGCTGGAGAGAAGGTCCTAGAGAAAAAACCACAAGTGACAGCATGCCCGGAAGAATTTTTTTGTAGAAGAACAGCTCCAGCTCCCACTGAGGAGGCATCAACCTCCAATAGGAAGGGTTTGGAAGGGTCAGGTCTGGAGAGGACGGGAGCCGAAGAAAAGGCAGACTTGAGTCGTTTAAAGGCGTCTTCTGCTTGAGGAGGCCAGGACTTGGGATCAGCATTTTTTTTGGTTAAAGCCACGATAGGAGCCACAATGGTAGAAAAATGTGGAATAAATTGCCTGTAATAATTGGCGAACCCCAAAAAGCGTTGGATAGCACGGAGTCCGGAGGGGCGTGGCCAATCTAAGACGGCAGAGAGTTTGTCTGGATCCATCTGTAGTCCCTGGCCAGAGACCAAATATCCTAGAAAAGGAAGAGATTGGCATTCAAACAGACATTTCTCAATTTTGGCATAGAGTTGGTTGTCACGAAGTCTCTGAAGAACCATACGGACATGCTGGCGGTGTTCTTCTAGATTGGCAGAAAAAATTAGGATATCGTCCAGATATACAACAACACAGGAGTATAACAGATCACGAAAAATTTCATTGACAAAGTCTTGGAAGACGGCAGGGGCGTTGCACAGTCCAAAGGGCATGACCAGATACTCAAAGTGTCCATCTCTGGTGTTAAATGCCGTTTTCCACTCGTCCCCCTCTCTGATGCGGATGAGGTTATAGGCGCCTCTTAAGTCCAATTTAGTGAAGATGTGGGCACCTTGGAGGCGATCAAAGAGTTCAGAGATGAGGGGTAAGGGGTAGCGGTTCTTAACCGTGATTTTATTAAGACCGCGGTAGTCAATGCAAGGACGTAGGGAGCCATCTTTTTTGGACACAAAGAAAAATCCGGCTCCGGCAGGAGAGGAGGATTTACGGATAAAGCCCTTTTTTAGATTCTCCTGGACGTATTCGGACATGGCAAGAGTCTCTGGGGCAGAGAGAGGATAAATTCTGCCCCGGGGTGGAGTAGTGCCCGGGAGGAGGTCGATAGGGCAATCATAAGGCCTGTGAGGAGGTAGAGTCTCAGCTTGTTTTTTGCAGAAAACATCCGCGAAGTCCATATAGGCCTTAGGGAGACCGGTTACTGGAGGAACCACAGAGTTACGGCAAGGGTTACTGGGAACCGGTTTTAGACAGTTCTTGGAACAAGAGGACCCCCAACTCTTGATCTCCCCAGTGGACCAATCCAGGGTAGGGGAATGAAGTTGAAGCCAGGGAAGTCCAAGGAGAATTTCCGAGGTGCAATTGGGGAGGACCAAAAGTTCAATCCTCTCATGATGAGATCCGATGCTCATAAGAAGGGGCTCCGTGCGGAAACGTATGGTACAGTCCAATCTTTCATTATTTACACAATTGATGTAGAGGGGTCTGGCGAGACTGGTCACCGGGATGTTGAACCTGTTGACGAGAGAGGCCAAAATAAAATTTCCTGCAGATCCAGAGTCCAAGAAGGCCACTGTAGAGAAGGAGAAGGCAGAGGCAGACATCCGCACAGGCACAGTAAGACGTGGAGAAGCAGAGTAGACATCAAGGACTGTCTCACCTTTGTGCGGAGTCAGCGTACGTCTTTCCAGGCGGGGAGGACGGATAGGACAATCTCTCAGGAAGTGTTCGGTACTAGCACAGTACAGGCAGAGGTTCTCCATACGGCGTCGTGTCCTCTCTTGAGGTGTCAGGCGAGACCGGTCGACCTGCATAGCCTCCACGGCGGGAGGCACAGGAACAGATTGCTGGGGACCAGAGGAGAGAGGAGCCGAGGAGAAGAAACGCCTCGTGCGAACAGAGTCCATATCTTGGCGGAGTTCCTGACGCCTTTCGGAAAAACGCATGTCAATGCGAGTGGCTAGGTGAATAAGTTCATGTAGATTAGCAGGAATTTCTCGTGCGGCCAGAACATCTTTAATGTTGCTGGATAGGCCTTTTTTGAAGGTCGCGCAGAGGGCCTCATTATTCCAGGACAATTCTGAAGCAAGAGTACGGAATTGTACGGCATACTCGCCAACGGAAGAATTACCCTGGACCAGGTTCAACAGGGCAGTCTCAGCAGAAGAGGCTCGGGCAGGTTCCTCAAAGACACTTCGGATTTCCGAGAAGAAGGAGTGTACAGAGGCAGTGACGGGGTCATTGCGGTCCCAGAGCGGTGTGGCCCATGACAGGGCTTTTCCGGACAGAAGGCTGACTACGAAAGCCACCTTAGACCTTTCAGTGGGAAACAGGTCCAACATCATCTCCAGATGCAGGGAACATTGGGAAAGAAAGCCACGGCAAAACTTAGAGTCCCCATCAAATTTATCCGGCAAGGATAAGCGTATCCCAGGAGCGGCCACTCGCTGCGGAGGAGGTGCAGGAGCTGGCGGAGGAGATGACTGCTGAAGCTGTGGTAGTAACTGTTGTAGCATAACGGTCAGTTGAGACAGCTGTTGGCCTTGTTGCGCTATCTGTTGTGACTGCTGGGCGACCACCGTGGTGAGGTCAGCGACAACTGGCAGAGGAACTTCAGCGGGATCCATGGCCGGATCTACTGTCACGATGCCGGCTGGCAGGTAGTGGATCCTCTGTGCCAGAGAGGGATTGGCGTGGACCGTGCTAGTGGACCGGTTCTAAGCCACTACTGGTTTTCACCAGAGCCCGCCGCAAAGCGGGATGGTCTTGCTGCGGCGGTAGTGACCAGGTCGTATCCACTAGCAACGGCTCACCTCTCTGGCTGCTGAAGATAGGCGCGGTACAAGGGAGTAGGCAAAAGCAAGGTCGGACGTAGCAGAAGGTCGGGGCAGGCAGCAAGGATCGTAGTCAGGGGCAACGGCAGAAGGTCTGGAAACACAGGCAAGGAACACACAAGGAACGCTTTCACTGGCACTAAGGCAACAAGATCCGGCAAGGGAGTGCAGGGGAAGTGAGGTGATATAGGGAAGTGCACAGGTGAACACACTAATTGGAACCACTGCGCCAATCAGCGGCGCAGTGGCCCTTTAAATCGCAGAGACCCGGCGCGCACGCGCCCTAGGGAGCGGGGCCGCGCGCGCCGGGACAGAACAGACGGAGAGCGAGTCAGGTAGGGGAGCCGGGGTGCGCATCGCGAGCGGGCGCTACCCGCATCGCGAATCGCATCCCGGCTGGCAGCGGAATCGCAGCGCCCCGGGTCAGAGGACGTGACCGGAGCGCTGCCGCGGGGAGAGTGAAGCGAGCGCTCCGGGGAGGAGCGGGGACCCGGAGCGCTCGGCGTAACAATATGCTGCTCTGGACAGTTCTTAAAATGGACAGCAGAGGTCAGCAGAGAGCGCTGTGGTCATGACATCAGAGGAAATGCATTTCTTTTTTGGATTTTTCTTTAGTATACAGCCACTGGAAGGATTAAGTCATTGGAAATGTAATAGGATTTGTGTCCCATAAAATCAGTCTTTATTTCTTTCTTCATTCATTTCTACACTGGTATTTTAGGTACAAAGGAATAAATGATATGATGTAAGTGGTACTTATTCATTGTAACACTCACGTTTATGAAGACAGGAACCCTGGTGTATGTGGATCCGCTGGACCTGTGTGGCAGATGACTCGGACCGTACCAGGGAGCATTCATTGTAACACTCACGTTTATGAAGACAGGAACCCTGGTGTATGTGGATCCGCTGGACCTGTGTGGCAGATGACTCGGACCGTACCAGGGAGCGAAGTCGCTGGTTTTCACCAGAGCCCGCCGCAAAGCTGGATGGACTTGCTGCTGCAGGCGGCACCCAGGTCGCTACTCCTGGCACGGCTCGACCACACAGGTGGCTGAGGAGATGCGAGGCACAGGAGGGATAAGGCAACTCATAGTCTGGATAGCAGAAGGTCAGGGCAGGCGGCACAGTAGCATAGTCAAAGTGAAGCAGGAGTTCAGTAGGCAGGCAGCAGAGAAGCAAGGTCAAGTCATAAGAGCAAGAGATCTCATATATGGCAAGGCAATACAGAGGAAAGCTTTCTCAAAGGCACAAGGCAACAAAGATCTGGCAGGGAACTGAGGAGGGTGGAGAAATTTATAAATAAGCCACAGGTGGATTACACTAATGAGCGTACTGGCCCTTTAAATCTTAAAGCTCCGGCGCTCGCACTCCCTAGGGGATGGGGACACGTGCGCTGGAGCAGAGAGGCAGAGGCAGGAGAAATACTCGGAAAGGGACTGACTGGGGCTCGCATGCGGGCGCGTCCC
This sequence comes from Hyla sarda, assembly GCF_029499605.1. Taxonomy (NCBI): domain Eukaryota; kingdom Metazoa; phylum Chordata; class Amphibia; order Anura; family Hylidae; genus Hyla; species Hyla sarda. Next base: position 186,751,143 of record NC_079189.1, read on the forward strand.
ATGATGTGACTCCCAGCCCCATTGGCAGCACGTGTGTGGCCGGAGTGCATAACGTAACATTCATGGTATTAAATCAAGAGATTATAAAAATATAATTACAATCCTGCTGTATGTGACCCAACCATTGTCTTTATTTATCTTATTCAGAACTTTCACGTGCTGTTGATCCTCTTATACACCAAAGACCACTGCACTGCATCTATTATTATGAAGCTTGGTACATGCTTATTTCTCATCCATTGAAAACATATTGATGCAAAGGAAAGAACGTGATACGCAGCTCCACACAATACATACTTTGTGCTGGCTTCTATTAATCATCCTCTAGTTGTATTCCCTGTGTTGGATAACATGCCAATATTTAATAATAGCCATACTCACCTTCCTGGCATCTACACTGACCCATAGTTAATGAATGTATTCATGTGACCTTGCGTCTACAAGGTTCTACCAATGGAAATCCCATGAGTAACTGCAAAAGACTCTTTCCAAGAATTTCAATTAGCATCTACTAGTTACAATGGGGGAGATTTATCAAAACCTGTGCAGAGGAAAAGTTGACCAGTTGCCCATAGCAACCAATGAGATCCCTTCCTTTATTTTTCAGAGACCTTTTTAAAATTGAAAGAAGCAATGTGATTGGTTGCTATGGGCAACTGGGTCACTTTTCCTCTGCACAGGTTTTGATAAATCTCCCTCGAAATGTGTAAAATTCTATAAACCAATAAGTTCTGGCCTCATACCCTAACCAAGTATAAAATGTATAACTTTCAATGTCTATGTAAAATAGCTGCTACTACAGGTATATGTAACCGTAATAATCCTTTATGACATAGAACTAACAGTACGTGAATGAGCTGCAATGTAATTGGTTGATCTTTTCTCTGCTTGGGTTATTAATTGTTCCTATTCATATAGTAGAAATGTCTGTAATTGTTCCATGTATCTGAATGGAGTTTGGAAAAATTCATGTACATGTAGCTGAAAGAACACTATTCAGATATGCCATATGGAATTAATGTATCCATTCATGGGATAGGTGATACATATTTGATTGCAGGGGATATGACTGCTGGGACCCTTTGCAATCTCAAGAATTGGGTTTTGAGTCTCCAGAGGAGAAGCAGTCACACTTCCCTACGCCTCTTCGGGTTTTCAGACTAGCCCAGATCAGCACAGGGGCTGAAGACAGCTTGTCACTGGGTATTAATACTAGGTGAGGGTCATCCAGAAAGTAAGGCTTTCAAAAGAACCACTGATGAGAGTTTGAATCCTGAGGTTTGCAGCCTCAATAAGGGGACATTGTGACCTGTGTATTTGTTTTCTCCTTTGTTAGGAGGCTGGTAGTAAGCTAACTGTATAGACAGCAAAGTTTATATAGATAGAAAGATAGATAGATATGGCTAAAACTGGAAAAGCAAGATTTATTTTATGTTTTTATGCCATCAAATTCAGGATGAACGTGATGAACTCTTGTCTTGTACACACTTTCTGTAGGCAGCTTTTAAGAATTAATGCTTAGAGAGAGGCTATTATTTGGAGAATGTGGTTCCATTCATCATTTAGTAATACTGACTTATAGTATTGGATATCATATCCATATTTGTCCTTAACCACAGCTGAAAGAAATTTGGACACCTGATAATGTTAGGAAATGTCAGTAGTTGGCAGCTCACAATGTGTCTTGTAGTAGGTAAATAATTACAGGGATGGTTTGTCACCATGCCTAGCAATCAGCTTGTGTTTACATAGGACTTTGTCCATACTATACATGTGCCAGGACAGTAATAGTGAACCTTGTTGACTACATTAATTATCTGATCTCTCACAGAAGGGATATATAGAAGGTGGCAGGCGCTTTATATGGGAAGTGGTTCGGAAGATGTCAAAGGGCGGCTCTGTTAGCAGAGGAGAGACAGAAGCAGGTGACAGGTGCTCTGTAAAGGAAGGGGGTAGATCAAAAGGTGCAATGAGCTTATTGAGGGTGGTTGGAGCCATGGAGGGAAAAAAGAGTCTGTTTAGGGAAAAGTGGGTCACAGAGGGTGGTAGGGGTAATGTGGAGTAAGATAGGGGAGAGAAAGTGACTAGGGCTCTAGAGGGGAAAAGGCTCAGAATATGCATGGGGCTTTTTAAGGGTAGGGGGCACAGAAATTGATAGGGTTCAAGAATCATGGGGGGGGCATGAGAAAGAGAGATGGAAGAGAGGGTGCACAAGTTTAAAAGCAGGCAAAGTCTTCCATACTCATGATTTGCTTGGCTCTGCTGTGCTAGGCTTGGTTGGTGGTGGTATTGGCTGGCAGGGTGGGCACTTAATACTGCTACAACTGTAGCCTCCTGTGCCATCAGTTCTAGGAAGAATTGGGGTGGATTTAGATTTCTTCCCTTAAAAGAGTTCACATAATTTTTAAATTAAAGTTTTGATATTTCATAGTCACACGTTAGAAGTTTTGATCAATTTGCCCTCAGATACTATTCAACCTCATACGTAGCCCAACAAGACAGAAAACGCGGAGGTGTAGCCATATTAATTTCACGCCACTGTCCCTTTGTAATGTCTTCTATAGCTCAAGACCCCAACGGTAGATTTGTCATAGTCACAGGATCCCATGCTGGTGCCCCTATAACTTTATGTAACGTATATGCCCCAAATACATCGCAGATCCCCTTCTTAACCAAAGTCTTTTCAAAAATTGCTAAACTACCACCCTCTACTTTAATTATAGGAGGAGACTTTAATGTTACTTTCTCACCATCTATTGATAGGCAATCCCTGAACCACCCTACCCCTTCCCCTCCGTTAATCCGCCTATCTACTTCATTCCGTAAACTAATAAGACACCACCATCTTTACGATCTTTGGCGTATCACTAACCATAATAGTAAAGAATATAAATTTTTTTCACATCCCCACACAACCCAGTCCAGAATAGACACGTTTTTTGGCAACCTCCTGGGTTTACGTTTAACTGAGGAAGCTAAAATCCTCTCCATTACATGGTCGGATCATGCCCCAGTCATACTTGACCTGAAACCACTGTCGACGCCTACCAGAAATTGTTATTGGCGCTTAAATGAAACACTTCTTAAAACGGAATCACACAGGGTGCACCTTGAAACGTGTCTAAAGGACTTCTTCACACAAAACCTTGGTTCAGTGTCCTCCGTTTTCACCTTGTGGGAGGCTCATAAGGCTGTTTTTAGGGGTCATTGCATAGCGCTATCCTCTCTACTAAAAAAAAACAACCTACAGCTTGTGAGAGAATTGGAGACAAGGCTCAGAGGTCTTGAGGGAAAAATGTCTCTCTCCCCTTCTACTACCACTCTAAGACAGTTAATACACACTAGAACAAAACTGAGAGATCTTGAGATGAGAAGGGTAGAGAGATTGCTTACTTTTACAAAGCACAAATACTATCTAAAAGCTAATAAACCTGATTCCCTTCTTGCCTCACAATTGAACGCCCAAGCCATTCACTCTAGTCCATTCGCCCTCAAAGACAAAAATGGAACTATGATATATGATCCAACCCAAATGGCAAAAATCTTTAATGATTACTACCTAGATTTATGCAATTTGCCCACAAATTCACATATATCCAATCCTGATAAGTCCTCCCAGATTGCCTCATACCTGGATTCTTGCGGCCTCCCGAGGGTTAAACCGGATGACCTTAAAATGTTGAACGCCCATTTCTCTATGAAAGAACTGCGGGAGACCCTTGAGAGTCTTCCCAATGGAAAGTCACCTGGCCCAGATGGTCTCCCTTACCTATATTACAAATCATTTTCTAATATACTTTCCCCCCACCTTTTAAATTTATTTAATTCATTTTTAGATGAATCCCCGATCCCTCCTTCTATGCTGGGTTCATACATAACGGTGATCCCAAAGAGTGGTAAAGACCCTTCAGATTGTGCTAACCACAGGCCAATCTCATTATTAAACTCAGACCTAAAGTTATACTCCAAATTATTAGCCAATAGATTGGGTGCGGTCCTTCCATACCTGATCAATAAAGATCAAGTTGGATTTGTGGTGAACAGACAGGCCGGAGACGGCACCAGAAGGAATATAGATCTAATCGATATTATTAATAAGACAAACTCATCAGCTGTTCTTTTGAGCTTGGACGCAAAAGATGCTTTCGATAGACTAGATTGGAATTTCCTACTAGCGGCAATGAGGTCATATGGTATCTCTGGCGCCTTTCTGAGTGCTGTTTCTGGTCTGTACACACTTCCTTCAGCGCAAATAAAACTACCACACGCCATCTCCCCAACCTTCCATATTCGCAATGGAAGACGTCAAGGGTGCCCGCTTTCTCCGTTGTTGTTTGTCCTGAGCATAGAGCCCTTAGCAGCCCAAGTACAGAAGAATGCGGACATCCAGGGTATATCTGTCAACGACCGTGAATTTAAAATCTCACTATTTGCAGACGACGTCCTTTTGTCGCTACGCAATCCTCAAATTTCTTTACCCAATCTTCACGCCACCATAGACAGGTATGGCCATTTGTCTGGATATAAAATAAACGCCTCTAAAACTGAAGCTCTACCGATAAACTTAACGGATGATCTTCTAAGTACCCTAAAGAGTTCCTTCCCTTATAGATGGCAATCAGACACCCTCAAATATCTAGGTATTTTCCTCACTCCCTCTTACACATCCCTCTACAAGTGTAATATCCCCCCCCCCCTCCTCAATGATATTAAAACTTTGCTACATAAGTGGTCTTCATTACCTCTATCTCTATTCGGTAAAATTGCAACGGTAAAAATGTCGATTCTACCCAAAATACTTTATATATTGGAAACCCTACCTATTTCCATCCCAAAGAATATGTTAAAAAAAAAACTCCAATCCATTATACTTAAATTCATATGGGGAGGCGGACGCCACAGATTGTCTTTCTCGGTCCTAACGGCTAAAAAATCATATGGAGGCTTAGCAGTACCCGATCTCTACAAATATTATCTCTCTACCCACCTCCGTAGAATTCCATGCTGGTCCTCTTTCCTGGCCTTCAATAAATGGTCAGAGATTGATAAGATGTGGATCTACCCTCTACATCCAAGTTTCTTGGTTTGGTCTAGGGACCGTTTTATAACCTCTAAAAAGCTATTGGGTTGACATAAGTACATATATGAAGCTGACAAAAAATACATGTGACCAAGCTATACTTTCCTTCCCGTTGAAATCCAATAGAACCCTCTTGACGCCTATTATATTTAATCCCCAAATACCAAGTAGTTGCGACAAGGTTGTAATTACCCCTTGGATACAAGCCAAACTCTTTTACCTAGCCGATCTGATAGATCCACGCACACGGACATTAATATCCTTTAACCTTCTAAAAGACAAACATAAGCTTCCCGCAGCCTCCTCTTCTTATTATCAAGAAATTCATATACATCTCAACTTGCCATCCGACAATTCCTCTTTCCCACCACCCACGACCTTTGAAGTAATGTGTAGACAGTCTACCTCTAGTAAGGGCTTAATTTCAGATATTTATAATATTCTGAACACTACTGGGGACCCCACATCCATCAGACACACTTACATGGACAAGTGGGACACATACTTAGGCGCTCCCCTCTCCCAGGTCCAATGACAGACAATCTGGACTCAGGCAGCAAGGTCATCTACTTGTATCGCATACAAGGAAAAATCAATACAAACTTGTGATGCATTGGTATCTTACCCCTGATAAGCTGCAGAACCTGTTTACACATTTGTCTTCTGCCTGTTGGAGATGTGAGAGGGAACCTGGTACCCTACAACACATATTTTGGGACTGCCATAATCTGAGACACTTCTGGCTAGAAGTACAATCTTTAATTAGAAAAGACACGGAAATTCATCTTTCCCTAGATCCAAAAATATACCTCCTGAACCTTATGCCACCAGGTATACCGAAACATCTGTCGAGACTCATCTTGCACATATTAACTGCCTCTAAATGTCTAATAGCCAAAAACTGGAGACAAACCAACGTTCCGCCCTTCCAAGCCATTTTGGAAAAGATCAGACACGTGAAAAGAATGGAACATATATCAGCTCTTTCAGATAATAAACTGGAGGCCTTTACGAGGATATGGCAGCATTGGGAGGACTGTGAGGACTCCCTGAGCTCCATTACAGGAGCCTAATCTCTCCCTCTGTATTTCTTCACTGACCACGCATGATTTCCTTCTCTTTCCTCTCTTTTATTTATTTAGTTCTGCCTAGTTTTTTTTCCATACCTTATTTTTCTTTACCCCACTTATTTCTTTTTATGTTTTTTTTTTACATATACTTTAGAAATTCTATGCGTCTCATGTAGACCTAGTTGAGATTTCATATGTAATGTCGGTTTCAATTTTACTACATTATAACTCTCTGTTAGATGTAAGGCCTTATCGGGCTTTTATCCTAAGATGTTAACTACACAACCTTATATGCCTGAACCTGATGGTTTGGCAACGAGACTGCTCTTGACTTGTTATTGTCTTTTTTATTTTTATATTGTTTGTATCTTAAATAACCTGATGAAAACAATAAATAAAGCAGTTATATAAAAAAAGAAGTTTTGATCAGTAAGCTTCCATGTGCTGAGACCCTCACCAATTGCTAATGAAGCTGAGTGTGCAATGTACGGATCCCATAGAATGTCTTTTAATCTGTACATCTCAGTTTAGCTGCACAAGGAGACTCAGAATCCATCAGGAACATCTAGTTGCAGATTTCAGCTGAGCTTTGCTGTCTATTAGTTTTAGCAATCAGTGATCTTAAAGGGGTTATCCAGGAAAAAACTTTTTTTTTTATATATCAACTGGCTCCAGAAAGTTAAACAGATTTGTAAATGGCTTCTATTAAAAAATCTTAATCCTTTCAGTACTTATGAGCTTTTGAAGTTAAGGTTGTTCTTTTCTGTCTAAGTGCTCTCTGATGACACGTGTCTCGGGAACCGCCCAGTTTAGAAGAGGTTTGCTATGGGGATTTGCTTCTAAACTGGGCGGTTCCCCAGACACGTGTCATCAGAGAACACTTAGAAAGAAAAGAACAACCTTAACTTCAGAAGCTCATAAGTACTGAAAGGATTAAGATTTTTTAATAGAAGTAATTTACAAATCTGTTTAACTTTCTGGAGCCAGTTGATATATATATATATATATATATATATATATATATATATATATATAAAGTTTTTTCCTGGATAACCCCTTTAACACGTGGAGCGCCACTGATCAAAGCTTCTGTCATGTCACTATAACATGTCTAATGTTTTTTCAAAATGATAGGTACTCTTTAAGAATAATGTAGGCCTGACTTCTGGAGTGTTCTTGTATTTTATTTGGTCCAGAACCAGAATGTCTATGCACTCTGGGAAAAAGTTAATTCCTCAAAACAATATGGGTGTCTTTGTCCATGACCAGAAAGCATGCCTACTTTTGGTAAACTCTGATTATATTCTGATTGTATTCTATCAAGATTTCTTATAATAAAAAAAAATGATATAGGATATTAAAAATATAGGATAAATGGATGGGTTCTAAAAGCAAAAACTGTGCATTTCTCTCCATTTTTAACTGGTTCCACTAAATCTACAAAAATCCCTATTACTCCTTACGCCAGATAACTATATATGTATTTTTGTTGTATTTGGTCAGTACAATGTTCCCTCAAGTTACAATATTTTTAACATACCATTTTCTTTCCTGAACCAATTTAACTTAAAACCATATGCAACATAAAGTGCTATAGAAAGTCTGGATCTGATGCAGTGCCTAAATAGAGCCTCAACAGTACTTAGAATTTTGACCAGCAGGGTTCAACCAGCAGGTTCAGCTATCAGGAGGAGGGCCGGTTCTGCCTATAGGCAAAATAGGCAGCTGCCTAGAGCGCCCTCTTAAAGGGGGTGCTGCTCTGCTCGCTGCAAGAAAGTTAGTAGCCAGCATTCGAACCACCCAGCCAGCCAGCACCACTGTCGCGCGCCCACCCCCATCCCCCCAGGTACCATAATAATCTGCATTCTTCAGCCTACTGGAGGAGTGCAGTTCCAATTCTGAGGTAGACAGGCAAGTCCCGTGTGCCTCCATACATTTGCCCAACCCCCTCTGTTCCTGAGCAATCACATCTTTCTGCCTCGGAGGAGTACTGCTTTCCGTGGCAACGTGCTCCTCAGTGGCAGATAGGCATGATTGCTGATGTCCTCTGCCTCATGACATCACAACTAAGTCTCTGCCCCTCCGCCACCACTTGGGCTATAGAAGACAATGATGGCACTACTGACAGCTGATGGGGGCTTGTGTGCGGATTCCTAAAGCATGTGTAAGTGCACGATTATGTATGATTGTTTCAGCATGTCAACCCAGTAGTATGGTAATTACATGAGAAGGGGGTTTGTTACAGTGTGTCTCCCCAGAAGTAAGAATATTACAAGAGGAGGAGGTTGTTATAATGTGTCACCCAGGGCTCAAGTCCTGCAGGAACGCATGGGAATGGAGTTCCTGCACTTTTTTCATAGCAGGATCACTGTTTTCATTAGCAGGATCAGCCCTTGAGTGGAAATCTTGGGTGAGTTCCTACACAATTTTTCTCAGGACTTGACCCCTGGTGTCACCCCAGTAATAATAATAATATTAATGAGAAACACATTGACAGTGGCACTGGTGCTTTCCCTATTGCTCAGCAGCTAAACCCTGACATGGTCAGAACACCTGCCCTTAACCCCTTAATGACCATGGACATATGTTTACGTCTATGGCCGGCTCCCGTTATGTAATGCGCACACAGGAGCTGAGTGCGCTTCAAAACTGGTAGGTCCCGGTTGCTCTCAGTAACTGGGCCCCGCGGCTAATATCAGACATCACTGATCGGGCTGATGTCTGGTATTAACCTTTTAGTTGCTTCGATCAAAGTTGATTGTGCCATCTAAAACGGGAGAAAACACATGCCGGTTAGCTCAGTGGGCTGTTCGGGACCGTGGTGGTGAAATTGCAGCTTTCCAAACAACTGAGAGGACAGCGGGAGGGTGCTTACCTTCCTCCTCGCCATCCAATCGGTGTTCTATTGCTCCAAGCCTGCTATGCAGGCTGGAGCAGAAGAGCACCGATAACACTGATCAATGCTATGCTACAGCATAGCATTGAACAGTGTATGCAATCTAAGAATTGCATGTAATAGTCCCCTATGGGAAGTAAAAAAAAAAAGTTTAAAAAAGTTTTTAAAAAAAGTGAACCCCTTTAGTAATAAAAATTGGAATCACCCCCCTTTTCCCATAAAAATGTAAACAAAAATAAAAATAAACATATGTGGTATCGCCACGTGCGTAAATGACCAAACTATAAAAATATAACGTTAATTAAACCACACAGTCAATAGCGTACACGTAATTAAAAAAATGCATATTTTTGGTCACTTTGTACACACTAAAATATTTATAAAAAGCGATCAAAAGTCCCATCAAAACAAAAATGGTACCGATAAAAACTACAGATCATGGAGCAAAAAATTTGCCCTTATATAGCCCTGTATATGGAAAAATAAAAAAGTTATAGGGGTCAGAAGATGACAATTTTAAACATACCGTACAAATTTTGGTATGTAGCTATAATTTTTTTAAAGTAGTAAAATAAAAACGTATATAAATTAGGTATCCTTGTAACCATATGAACCTACAGAATAAAGATATGGTGTCATTTTTACCAAAAAGTGCACTGCATAGAATCGGAAGCCCCCAAAATTTACAAAATGGCAGTTGTTTTTTCTTTTTTCAAATTTTGCCCCACAAATATTTCTTTCTGGTTTTGCCGTACATTTTGTGGTAAAATTATTGATGTCATTACAAAGTACATCACACAAAAAACAAGCACTCATATGGATCTGTAGGTGCAAAATTGAAAGTGTTCTGATTTTTAAAAGGTGAGGTAGAAAATACGAATATGCAAAAATGAAAAAACCTGTGGTCCTTTAGGGGTTAAAGAAGCAATCCTCGGTACAAGCATACCAAGTATACCACCCCTGTCCTTTTCAATCAGTGCCTTGTCCCCTTTTTTCACAGCTGGATCATCAGGGAAATAATATTGACTTGCTAACTCAGTTAAGCTGAAATGGCAATTATTCACCATATTTTCTGACAATAAATCCCGCCAGGTATTGATGAACCAATAGCCGATGGTAATGGGTTGAGAAGCTGTCCATATGCTGTCAGCTTTACATCAGATTTACATTTGGTTTGTTTTATCCACATATAGCAGCCATGATGCTCCCCAAATCTATGTGACAGAGTTTTACTGCATATTGTCACAGTTTCACAGTACACGTATGGAGACCCGAACATAAGTATAAAGCCCGCAGGGCTGCATTTGTGCGAGGGGCGGAAGTAATTATCGCTCCCTGCACTTCCAGGTGGGAACAGTTGGGGGCGTGTGTATATAACTCCCCCCTCTCCTACGTGTCGTTTGTGGAATCTCTGCTTCCTGTGTCTGGTGTTTGAATCTCCCGCAAAAATGTTTAGAGCTGCTGCTCACGGTGCGGAGGCCTCGCTGATCATGAGTCTGGCTTGGGGGGGTGCAGGCGCGGCATCCCTGGCAGCTCCGCTGGCTGTCTTATCTGGGGATGCTGTGTCTCACTCTGATTATAAGGTAATATAGGGCAGGTATGGTTCTGGCTGGCTCTGCCCGCAGCGGTAGTGGGGTCCAGGAGCGGCAAGCAGGTGAGTTAAATCGGTGCTGGGGGTGGCGCAGCCTCAGCATCTCGCGCAGCCCGCTAGCTGCCTCATGGCGACATGTGGACCGCCCGCCACCCGCACAGCTACAATTGTATATGCCCTTGGGTCAGGTTGCGGCAGCTGCCCAGTTCTCTGCATGGCCGCTTGTTAGGCGTTCTTGTCAGCTTGTCTGCTATCGTTAATCTAAAGTATAGTGCAATGCTCTGCGGAGGGTTGTTTCAATATAATGTTTGCTGTATACAGTGTGGTGCAATAGTCTGCAAAGAGTCATTGCAATATCACTTTTGCTGTGTGCTGCGGTGCTCTGCGGGGTATATGGTGCCCTTGCAGTATATGGTACAGTGTAATGTTCTGCAAAGGGTCTTGTTACAATACAACATGTACTGTATAACAGTATAGTGCAGTGCTCTGCAGATGGTCTGGTTACAATATAGTATACATGATATATAGTTATGGTGCAATGCTCTGCAGTTGGTCTTGTTACAATATAGTATACATGATATACAGTTATGGTACAATGCTCTGCAGATGGTCTCGTTACAATATAATATATACTGTAACCAGTATAGTGCAATATTCTCAGATGGTCTCATTACAAACAAACTTTATACAGTTAGTGCAATGCTCTGCAGATGGGATGATTTCAATATAACATACTATATAGGGTATAGTGCAATTCTCTGCAGAGTGTCGTTACAGTTAGCATGTGCAGTGCTCTGTGAAGGGTCTTGTTGCAACACAGGGTGGCATGTACTATGTTTGGTGTGGTGCAATACACTGCAGAGGATCTCGTTGCAGGGTAGCATGTGCTGTGTGTGGTAGTGCAATGCTCTGCAGAGTGTCTTGTTTCAATTTAGCATACGGTATACAGTAAGGTGCACTGCTCTGTAGAGATATAACACAGGCTACATCTAATGAAATCATAGTATACACAGTGTAATACTCGTTATTTGCACGATCATGGTATCCATACGGTTCATACGCTTGGTTTATAATGGGCATTACTGGTACAGGGTGCACACGAGTAGAGCATCTTCACGGTTTGATAACTCCGTGAGTTTCTTATCGTCCGTACTCTCATGGTTAATTCATACGCTTATGACACACTTCTCGTATGCGCATAGTATGTATACAGTTTCATGTGCTAATATCATTATACGGTACATATACTCACTGACGATATATTCACAGCATTTATACTGTGCAAACTCGTTTATGCTGTTGACCTCATGGTTATTCTCTCACTCGCTGGCGTTTACACGGTCCACAAATTTAGCATTTATGCTGCTCATATATTCTGGGCATGTTCATGGTCTTACGTTCTTTCTATCCATGTTACGTTCATGGCAGTCAAACACCTTGTACTTATCACTGGTACATACGCTCAGTGTCATTCTGTTCATATGTTAACGGTATTTTATTCACGCGCTCGCAGTTTTTGTGCCGCGCACATGCTCATACAGCGCATAGGGTGTGGCCCTGTGCGCAGGTATGTGGTCATAATAGTTACTACATGCATGCATGTTCTTTGTCATCGGTTGTGGTTGGCCACATGTGCGTTCCTTTCGGCGGTGCATACACGCATGTAGTTGGCCTGAGTATAGGTTCATCAAGTTTGGTGGTACAGCCACGCATAGCTGTTATATGACAGTTTCGCACATAGTCGTTCTGTACACATCTGTATATAGGCAGGGAGATACATGGCGTAGTTGTTGTTACTGACGCATCTTCAGAACAATAATAACACGACACACAGGCGGTGTATACCCATTAAGCCTGCCACGTCTGCAGGGTGATACATTGCATAGTTGTTGTTACTGGGCAGGCTGGGATTTGTAGTTTTGCAACATCTGGAGGGCCACAGTTTGGAGATCACTGTGCAGTTATCCAACCTTCAGTCATTTCCAATCTTGGCACCAAATTTGACATCCCTGAAAATTCTGGTAGAAGCATCTCACGCAAAAAGCTGGTGTTAAATTTTTGATGTAAAATGGACTTACCCCTTTGAAATTTTTTAGCAAAGGCACACTTTTTGATGTGTAGAGTTTTGAATATGACCCCCACTGTGTTTTAAGAGAAGTGTCTTGGAGTGATGAGGAACCTCTGGCTCCTGGGTTTGGACATCGTTTTTGGTCGGTATTGTTAGCTTAAACAAGTAGTGGAACTGACATAGAAAAAAACTTTATTTCTGTGTTTTGAATCTGAATCCATTTTTGGTCTTGTCTAAAATACTTACCGAAATACTATGTGTGAACCCAGCCTAAAAGAAATAACGAATTTATGGTACAGATTTATAATGCAGTAGTCATAGAATTCTGTGGGCGCATACTGTACTACAATGTGCCTGTTATTTTGCTGCAGTATTTCTGTGATATTCTCTAAGAGCAGTTTAGCAGGTATTTAGCAGGGGTACCATATGGCGTAACACAAAGTTCCCATGGGTTTCCCAACAGCTGGCAAGTGAGAGCTTCTAGGCCACTAAAGTAAAAATAAACTAAATAAAACTGTGAAAATGCAACTTGTCTACAGATTTCCTATCACAGAACCAGATTTACCCCATGTAAAATAAAACTGATTAAAATTTGTTTTATAATTGTGGAATATAGTTTCTAGTAGGATTGATTGGTTGTCAGGAAATTCTAATGAGAAACAGAAAACAAAGCATCAGGGTTACGTTCTCACAGGTGTCTGTGTCCTAGTATGCATAGGTGCAATATACTGGCAGACACTAGTATGGAACTATTTTAAAAAAAACTAAAAAACCTTACGTTATAAGACAAAAAGAATATCGTGCACATACTTGCCAACCGTATAACCACAATAATACACTGCTCAAAAAAATAAAGGGAACACTTAAAGTGGTATTCCAGGATTTTTTATTTTTTTTATTTGGCTATGCTACAGGGGCTGTAAAGTTAGTGTTGTTCATAATATAGTGTCTGTACCTGTGTGTGACAGTTTTCTCACAATTCTTCTGTGATTTTTCACCTCAATATTTATTTTTACCAGCATACAAAATGACTGTTGTCTCAGAATTTTCCCAGGTTGCAATGCGGCTCAGACCTGACTCACTAGTCAGCTGATGAAAGGGAGCCTGTCTGTTTCAATGGGTGGAGGGATCAATCTGCAACTAATTCAACAGCTGTAGGCACCCTGATTGAAAACCACAGGTCTTTTGAATGGATGCAGCTCATTTATGTTTAAATGGGTGAAGTGGCTGATGTGTGGGAGGGAGGAAAGTGGAATTATGGGATTTGTAGTCAAAAAAGAAAAATCTAGCAGGAAATACCAGTTCACAAAAAGCTAGCCACAGTGTTATGGTAATCTCACAACACGGCCATTTAGCCCAAAGACAAGCGCAGATCCGTCCTAAGCATGTCCATTACTGCCTGCCAGGTACGTACTAAAGTCACCTTATGGTGGATAACCCCTTTAAACAATACAATGTAACTCCAAGTCAATCACACTTCTGTGAAATCACACTGTCCACTCAGGAAGCAACACTGATTGACAATCAATTTCACATGCTGTTGTGCAAATGGAACAGACAACAGGTGGAAATTATAGGCAATTAGCAAGATACTCCCAATAAAGGAATGGTTCTGCAGGTGGTGACCACAGACCACTGCTGATGTTTTAGTCACTTTAGAATGCTGGCAGTGCTTTCACTCTAGTGGTAGCATAAGGCAGAGTCTACAACCCACACAAGTGGCTCAGGTAGTGCAGCTCATCCAGGATGGCACATCAATGTGAGCTGTGGCAAGAAGGTTTGCTGTGTCTGTTAGCGTAGTGTCCACAGCATGGAGGCGCTACCAGGAGACAGTCCAGTACATCAGCAGACGTGGAGGAGGGCAACAGCCCAGCAGCAGGACTGCTACCTCTGCCTTTGTGCAAGGAGGAGCAGGAGGAGCACTGCCAGGGCCCTGCAAAATGACCTCCAGCAGGCCACAAATTTGCATGTGTCCACTCAAACGGTCAGAAACAGACTCCATGAGTGTCAGGATCCGGACTGGTATGCGGAGAGGACACGGGTGGTGGATCCTCTGTGTCAGTGAGGTGATGGCATGGGCCGTACCAGGGGAACGGAATCTAAGGGGTTACTGGTTTTCACCAGAGCCCGCCGCAAAGCGGGATGGACTTGCAGCGGCAGGTAGCCCCCAGGTCGTTCCACCCGATAGCGACTCAACCTCACTGACGGCTGAGACAGGCGCGGTACACAAGGATAAGGCAAGAGCAAGGTCGGACATAGCAGAAGGTCTGGGCAGGCAGCAACGGTTCGTAGTCAGGGGCAACGGCAAGGGTCTGGGTACACAGGCAATGGAACACACAAACGCTTTCTCAGGGCACAAGGCAACAAGATCCGGCAGGGACAGGAAGGGGAAGTGGGTTTTTATGGAGTGGAAGTGCTTAGGAACTAATTGGGCCAGGCACCAATTAATGGTGCACTGGCCCTTTAAATCTGAGAGACCCGGCGCGCGCGCCCTAGAGAGCGGGGCCGCGCGCCGGGACTGAGCAGAAGGACAGGGCCGGTAAGAGACACGGGATGCGACTCGCGGGCGGGCACATCCCACCGCGGGGGTCGCATCCCCGCCAAGGGACATAGAGCAGCGCTCCCGGTCAGACTCGCAGACCGGAGCGCTGCAAGCAGCGTTACAATGAAGGTCTCCATCCACCAACGCCATGTTGCACCACAGACTGTCCAGGAGTTGGCGGATGCTTTAGTCCACGTCTGGGAGGACATCCCTCAGGAGATTATCCACCACCTCATCAGGAGCATGCCCGGGAGTTGTAGGGAGGTCATACGGGCATGTGGGGGCCACAAACACTACTGAGCATCATTTTGACTTGTTTTAAGGACATTACATCAAAGTTGGATCAGCCTGTAATGTGGTTTTCCACTTTGATTTTGAGTGTGACTCCATATCCAGACCTCCATGGGTTGATAAATTTGATTTCCATTGATAATTTTTGTGTGATTTTGTTGTCAGCACATTCAACTATGTAAAGACAAAAGTATTTAATACGATTAGTTCATTCATTCAGATCTAGGATGTGTTATCTTAGTGTTCTTTTGTTTTTAGAGCAGTGAATGTTATAAAGATGTGACATACTTTACGTCAGTGATACTTATATGGCTATATCAAGGCATAAATCATTATAATTTCCTGAAAGATGAAATGCAAAATTCTAAATTTTGTGAGGTCCTGACAAACAATGTTTAGTTCTGAACGGGTTGAAATAGTTATTTTCCACATCATTACCCAGTATTGACAAACATTGTAATAAACAATGTATTATTGAAATAAAAAATTAATTTATGAAGTGGGTACATAAGTTGTTTTTGTTTTTAATTGCATTAGAAGAATACATCGAGAGTTTTCCCCGTTGGGCTTGGTCAGGCTAACATCTCAAAGCAGACGTTTTATCAGAAGGAAGTCTGAAATCTTCAAACAGTATATTTTGTTAGACTGAGTAGGTTGTAACACGGAAATAAATATTATTTCAGACCACAGACTAGACCATTCCAGTCCCACATCTCAATGAAATAACCTTATAATTTCCAATAATGAGCCCCTATGAAAAAACAAGTATGTTGACTGCTTTAGCAGGCACTATGCCAGTAAAAATGTGTGTTATGTGCTTGATGTAGACACGATGACGATATTACCCTGACCACATGTCTGGCATCTTCTAGCAGTCCTGGTAGCAATGGCATGTGTAGGCTTTTTGTTCTTCTGACATTGATTAAAGGGTAGCTCCCACCATCACTTTTTTTCTTTTCTGTCCCTGCCTATTACCCATCTATCCCTAACCCCCTCCCTGCCTTTAATTTTTTTTTTTTACATATTAAAAATGCTTTTTTGTCTGCCTGGTAGTGTGCTCACTACCAGGCAGACTTCCCCAGCAGGCACCACGTCACTGATACCTGCTGGGGACGGCACTTCCGCCCGTAGTTCAGCTATACAGGGTGCCTCCAGCTTTTTCCCCACTGCAACTCCCAGCTTGCCCTGACATCTATTGGCTGTCAGGGCATGCTGGGAGTTGTAGTGGGGAAACAACTGGAGGCACCCTGTATAGGTGAACACCGGAGCACATCACCCGCCGCGCAGCCCGCAAACCCCCCCGCCCCCGGCCCGTCGCGCCACTCAACTCACTCCCCCTCCCTCTTAGTTCACCCAGAGTACTCCCTCCACAGCGCGCAGCCCGCAACCCCCCCCCCCCCCCCCCCCCCGGCGCTCCGCTCAACCCACTCCCCCTCAGTTCACCTATACAGTGTCCCTCCAGGCTTCCCCACTAAAACTCCCAGGGCATGCTGGGAGTTGTAGTGGGGGAACTGGAGGCATACTGTATAGGTGAACAGTATACATAATACAGTGAACATAATACTTTACCTTGTCCCCGAGCCTGCGCGCGTCTTCTTCCTTCAAAGCGCTCGCTCCCGCCTGTCTGATTGACAGGCGGGAGCGAGCACAGGAGTGATTGAATTTCGACTCGTTGCCAGGCTTCAACGAGTCGAAATTCAGTGGTGACGTCACTGCTGAATGCATTCGGCCACTAGGAGGGCGACCCCTAGTGGCCGAATTTAAAAGTGATTTTAAACTGTTTTAAAATCACTTTTTTTTATTAAAGTATATTAGAGATATGTTGTAGTACTGAAGTACTACAACATATCAATTTTTTGTTTTCATGACAGTGCCCATTTAAGACAAATTTGATTTTGCAGGGCATTTCTGGAATATGTGTCCAGATAAAATTGTGCTACAATGTGCCATTATTACTCAGTCTATTATTGTAAATTTGTCATTTACTTTGACTGCATTGTATAAGACTGATCGGTTAAACAATGCTCAAACACTAAGACAACACATCCTAGATCTGAATGAATGAACTAATCGTATTAAATACTTTCCTCTTTACAAAGTTGAATGTGCTGGCAACAAAATCACACAAAATTATCAATGGAAATCAAATTTATCAACCCATGGAGGTCTGGATATGGAGTCACACTTTCAAAGTGTAAAACCACACTACAGGCTGATCCAACTTTGATGTAATGTCCTTAAAACAAGTCAAAATGAGGCTCAATAGGGTGTGTGGCCTCCACATGCCCGTATGACCTCCCTACAATGCCTGAGCATGCTCCTTATGAGGTGGCGGATGGTCTCCTGAGGGATGTCCTCCCAGACCTGGACTAAAGCATCCGCCAACTGGACAGTCTGTGACGCAATGTGGCGTTGGTGGATGGAACGAGACATGATGTCCCAGATGTGCTCAATCGGATTCAGTTCTGGGGAATGGGCAGGCCAGTCCATAGCATCAATGCCTTCCTCTTGCAGGAACTGCTGACACACTCCAGCCACATGAGGTCTAGCATTGTCTTACATTAGGACGAACCCAGGGCCAATCGCACCAGCATATGTTCTCACAAGAGGTCTGAGGATCTCATCTCGGTACCTAATGGCAGTCAGGCTACCTCTGGCAAGCACATGCAAAGAAATGCCACCCCACACCATTACTGACCCACCGCCAAACCAGTCATGCTGGAGGATGTTGCAGGCAGCAGAACGTTCTCCATGGCATCTCCAGATTCTGTCGCGTCTGTCACATGTGCTCAGTGTGAACCTGATTTCATCTGTGAAGAACACAGGGCGCAAGTGGCAAATTTGCCAATCTTAGTGTTCTCTGGCAAATTCCAAGCGTCCTGCACAGTGTTGAGCTGTAAGCACAACCCCCGCCTGTGAACATCAGGCCATCATACCACCCTCATGTAGTCTGTTTGTGACCGTTTGAGTGGACACATGCACATTTGTGGCCTGCTGGAGGTCATTTTGGGCTCTGGCAGTGCTCCTCCTGCTCCTCCTTGCACAAAGGTGGAGGTAGCAGTCCTGCTGCTGGGTTGTTGCCCTCCTCCACGTCTCCTGATGTACTGGTCTTTCTCCTGGTAGCGCTTCCATGCTCTGAACACTATGCTGACAGACAAAGCAAACCTTCTTGCCACAGCCTGCATTGATGTGCCATCTGGGATGAGCTGCTCTACCTGAGCCACTTGTGTGGGTTGTAAACTCCGTCTCATGCTACCACTAGAGTGAAAGCACTGCCAGCATTCTAAAGTGACCAAAACATCAGCCAGGAAGCATAGGAACTGAGAAGTGGTCTGTGGTCACCACCTGCAGAACCACTCCTTTACTTGGGGTGTCTTGCTAATTGCCTATAATTTCCACCTGTTGTTGGTTCCATTTGCACACCAACATGTGAAATTGATTGTCAATCAGTGTTGCTTCCTGAGTGGACAGTGTGATTTCACAGAAGTGTGATTGACTTGCAGTTACCTTGTGTTGTTTAACCCTTTAACGACGCAGGACGTATATTTACGTCCTGCGCCGGCTCCTGCGATATGAAGCGGGGTCGCGCTGCGACCCCGCATCACATCGCGTCGGTCCCGGCGCTCATCAACGGCCGGGACCCGCGGCTAATATCACACATCGCCGATTGCGGCGATGTGCGGTATTAACCCTTTAGAAGCGACGGTCAAAGCTGACCGCCGCTTCTAAAGCGAAAGGGAAAGTATTCCGGCTAGTCAGTCGGGCTGTTCGGGACCACCGCAGTGAAATCGCAGCGTCCCGAATAGCTTGCAGGACACCGGGAGGGCCCTTACCTGCCTCCTCAGTGTCCGATCGACGAATGACTGCTCCGTGCCTGAGATCCAGGCAGGAGCAGTCAAGCACCGATAACACTGATCACAGGCGTGTTAATACACGCCAGTGATCAGCATGAGAGATCAGTGTGTGCAGTGTTATAGGTCCCTATGAGATCTATAACACTGCAAAAAAAATGTAAAAAAAAGTGTTAATAAAGGTCATTTAACCCCTTCCCTAATAAAAGTTTGAATCACCCCCCTTTTCCCATAAAAAAATAAAAGTGTAAATAAAAATAAACATATGTGGTATCGCCGCGTGCGTAAATGTCCAAACTATAAAAATATATTGTTAATTAAACCGCACAGTCAATGGCGTACGCGCAAAAAAAATCCAAAGTCCAAAAAAGCGTATTTTGGTCACTTTTTATACCATTAAAAAATGAATAAAAAGTGATCAAAAAGTCCGATCAAAACAAAAATCATACCGATAAAAACATCAGATCACAGCGCAAAAAATGATCCCTCATACCGCCCTGTACATGGAAAAATAAAAAAGTTATAGGGGTCAGAAGAGGACATTTTTAAACGTATACATTTTCCTGCATGCAGGTAAGGAGGAAGAAAACGAAAGTGCAAAAACGGAAAAACCCTGAGTCCCTTAAGGGTTTAAAAACCTCTGAAAAAAGAACGGAATCTCTGAGAGGTCGTTCTACTTCTTAATTAATTATATCTTTTTGTAAACCTCATTTACCAGTCTCTCGAAAGTGCAAAAATGGAAAAACCCTGAGTCCTTAAGGGGTTAAGTGTTCCCTTAATTTTTTTGAGCAGTGTACATATTGGGCCAATAGACCGAATAGACTTTTGAAGGTGCAGCCTAAATCTGCTAAGGAAAATACTAACCATCTGAACAAAGAAATGCTTTTTTAAATTTAATTGAATTCAGTATATTGGTAGTTTCTTGCAGAACTGGGGGCAGTGTTTCAATCCAACCATGTAGATGAAGAGTAAGCATGTAACAGATAATTATTAATATTATTTATTTATTATAAAATCTACATTGGTTTGAAATTTTGGACTGATTCCTTTCAAAATTTATGTTTACAAATATCTCTTCAGGGTAAGGTCACGCATAGTGTATACGCAGCATATTTGACAGGGTAAAACGCTGCACATTTTTGTATGTCACCACCACAGCCCTGTGTGAGCAGTAAGATTTGGAGGCAGGCCATGTGCGCCCACATGACTGTGACACATGGGCCCACCTCCAAACTTTACTGCACACACAGGGCTGTGGCAGTGGATTTCTCACAGCATGAAATACACTGCATGTGTGCTATTTGTGTCCTTATCCTAATATTACATATTATATTATGAAATCAGTGCACAATTTTAAAACTTTTTAAATAAAGAAAACAACTAGTGCACGTTGTTTTATTGGTGGTTTTTGTCCCTTATATAAAGGTCTAATTTTCTTTTAAACATGTATGTATAAGTGGTATATATAGTGTATATGTAGGTATAAGTGCATATATGTGTGTGTGTGTGTGTGTGTGTAGAGACATAACTATCATAAAGGGAGTACCTCAATGTTGGGGTTCCTATCACATCATGGAGCCCAGCACTGTACTGTGACTTTTTCCCTTCACACATTAATAGACTCATATAGCTGCCAATGCATTCAGTGGGAGACGAAACAAGGCTCACAAACCTAGCTAGATTAGCAGTAAATTGAGTAGTATTCATTGTACGTACGCAATGCTTTGTAAGGTACACAGCCTGGACTGATTCATTGTAGTAAACAATAGCTATGTGCAGTAACTTCTGAGTTACTAAAGGATGCTATAAGGATTGCGTACACTGAATACCATTCCACGTCTGATTTATTTTTTGCTATGGTGCCCTACAATTCCTGTGTACACCCCTGATAAAGAGAATAATGGTATGTTTTTGCTTTTTCAGAGTCAGATGACCTTGACCTAGGAAAAAAAATAAGTGTCCCCAGAGACATCATGCTGGAAGAGCTTTCTCTCCTCAACAACCGAGGAGCAAGACTTTTTAAGATGAGACAGAGAAGATCTGACAAATACACATTTGAAAACTTTCCTTATGAAATGAGGCCACAGACCAATGTAAGTAACGCAAACATGTTTCTGACTGAATAATATATAACGAAGTGAAAAGAAATGGCCTATTATGATGGTATAATATTAATCACACTCTAGCATAACCTGAAGGGCTGTAGAAGTTTTCCCTGTTGGACTGTCTGTTTAGCACTGACTGTTATATATACAGTAGCTTGTATTCTGTAAAGTACAAACTTATATACAGTAGCTGGTATTCTGTAAAGTACAAACTGGTATATACAGTAGTTTGTATTCTGTAAAGTACAAACTGATATATACAGTAGCTTGTATTCTGTAAAGTACAAACTGTTATATACAGTAGCTTGTATTCTGTAAAGTACAAACTGGTATATACAGTAGCTTGTATTCTGTAAAGTACAAACTGGTATATACAGTAGCTTGTATTCTGTAAAGTACAAACTGGTATATACAGTAGCTTGTATTCTGTAAAGTACAAACTTATATACAGTAGCTGGTATTCTGTAAAGTACAAACTGGTATATACAGTAGCTTGTATTCTGTAAAGTACAAACTGGTATATACAGTAGCTTGTATTCTGTAAAGTACAAACTGGTATATACAGTAGCTTGTATTCTGTAAAGTACAAACTGGTATATACAGTAGCTTGTATTCTGTAAAGTACAAACTGGTATATACAGTAGCTTGTATTCTGTAAAGTACAAACTTATATACAGTAGCTGGTATTCTGTAAAGTACAAACTGGTATATACAGTAGCTTGTATTCTGTAAAGTACAAACTGGTATATACAGTAGCTTGTATTCTGTAAAGTACAAACTGGTATATACAGTAGCTTGTATTCTGTAAAGTACAAACTGGTATATACAGTAGTTTGTATTCTGTAAAGTACAAACTGGTATATACAGTAGCTTGTTTTCTTTGCATTTCAGCCTTATAACCTTATACATAGGTACCAATCACAAGCACTTTAGTGGCCCATCGACCATCACATAACATAAAAAATCTGGATTATTATCATTTCTTCTTATTAAACTGTAGTGGTACAATAATACAAATAAATACAACTTGACATTGTGATATATTTTTCTGCACAAAAGAATGTATATCTATATACATAAGGGTATGCATGTGCAGTTGCTTACAAATATACGTGGAGGTATAGGTACTTGCTAGGCAAAGGGCATACATAGTTAATGCTTTTTAATGTAGGTAATGTTGCCATATAATACATAATAAACACAGAAACAAATTCATAAAACAATATGCAAATCTAAAAACTTTCATCATACTAGCACCAAAATGAGGTCAGTATTTATTATGATCACAAAATGATAATGCATACACAGAGGTGCACATATACACAAACATACAGAAATAGGGATGTAAACACACATAGGCAGTTATATATAGATCCACAAGGCGGTATTTACTCATGCAGCACTAGACAAAGGCTTAATATGTCCATAGTGTTGTGTGTCATTAGTGTGTGATATTAACATGCCCTTCCTAGATGTTAGCATTACACAATATGCAAAAGAATACAGATCATTTAAGGCTAGTCTTGGATATGCTAAAGTGTCCTGCCAGTGCAGGACATGGCTAGGTAGCAGTTTAATGACTGGATTATGAAAAACCAGATAAGCTGGAATAATTCCATTCTTTCTTTTTTCTTTAGAAACAATGCTGTTTGGGAAGCATGATTTGTTTGTTTCCATCACACTCATCTATATAGCTGATTCTATAGATGTGCACATTGATCTTTATGTATGCAGCCAACCCATAGAATCAGCTGTATGTGTATGCACACTTACATGGGCAGTGTCATTATAAAAAAAAACTTGATAAGTCATAGAGTTTTAATTGGTCAGGATCTGAGTGTTCAGTAGAACAAGCCAAGAGAAGTACATGCTTAGCGCATTCTCTCCCAGCTCTTTGTCAAGGGACGGTCTTATAATAGAAGTCTCTGGGATGCACTGCACTCTCAGCTCGTGCCAGAGTGTTACAATTATTTTTTCCCCTAGAATATAAGCATTTTTCTCTGACTTGTCATAGGATAATATCCCATTGGGTGTGGACTCTGATTTCTAGAATGTTTAATGCTTGTGAGCTCCTAACTGACTTTAAAGGGGCTGTCCACCTGTTTATGGAGTCAAAATGTATAAAAAGGAAATTACTAATATATTGTGATCATCCCAAGTGAACACATCATTCATTTCAGCTGTGGGTTTCTTCCTGTAAGTTGTGTTGACAAGTCACAGAGAGCAGACCTCTGTCACTCCTTTCTTCCCTTCCCTCCTGTCAGCAAGTGACGAGATTAGTTATGGAAAGAGGGGAGCTGGTAATACTGCTCATTAGATGAGGCAGCAAACTGACAGAAACTATTGTGCCTGAGAAAGGTTTCCTGCTCCCCTCTTCACATCACTGGTGGGGGAGGAGGGATGGAGCTCTGCTGTCTGTGACGTGACTTTGCGGCTTACAGGAAGAAAGTCAAAGGTTGACCTATTAATTCTGTAAAATGGGGTGACCTACTTATTCTGCATAATAACATATTCATTTTGACACCATACACACATTTTTTTTTTTTTGCTGAAAACCCCTGCCTAATTATTGTTTGCTATAAGAAAGATTGTGTGTTGTTTTTTGTAATGATTATTTCTATATGTACAAATCTTTAAGCTATGAACACCACTGAACTTCCAAATATTCAACAAGGCTGTCTTAAAAGGCAAACATTTGCTTAGATGTTTCTAGAAAACAAGGGAAGCAATTAAATGACCTGCTACTAAATTTCCTAAGAAACAAAGGAAACCACATAATAGTGTTGTTTCCCAGCCACCCGGTTAACAGTTGACTGCTGGAAGTTTCTGGGTCTGGCTTCTTAGAAATAAATAGTTCACATGGGATGTTTGGGAACCAGAACAACCATTGGAGTTTTATTAGCACATGCCACCTTAACACAGCAAATCACCAAGGAAACAAAGGAGATTATCTGGGGAAGTAGAGAGACTTGAAGAAGGGGGATCCATATTTTATAGGCTCGATGATTCTATAGAACTTTAGTCTACCGGATTCTATAGATTCTTTAGTCTACCGGATTCTATAGATTCTTTAGTCTACCGGATTCTACACTAGAAGTAGATATAACCTGTGTAGTATCTACAGTTTTTAATTTGTAACATCTACATTGTGGTGTCCTTCTCCAGATATGTTGTAAAAATGCCCTAAGGGGCAAAGATGTGTCAAAGTGTGACAGGAGACTATATATGTTGTAAAGTTATGACAGCATATACCAACCCTCATTTATATATACACAACAGATGGTGATCAGATCTAACAATATGTCTATTTCCTTCCTCACTTCTTTACAAGTTTTTGTTAGATTTTAAATTAAGGTTAGAAACTCTTCTCAGCAGGGATTTTTCCTGCATTTGTACTTTTTTTTTTCCCATAAACATTTGTGTCATGTTTAATGTCCTCAGATTTTACAGCTCGGTGGGATATTTACAGTATATTTTCTATACAGAAATATAAGAAAAAACAATATTGCATGCACTCAATTCACATCAGTATTCAGCAGAGTCACCTTTGGTAGCATTTAGCGTTT
The DNA here is from genome assembly GCF_029499605.1 of Hyla sarda. Classification (NCBI taxonomy): domain Eukaryota; kingdom Metazoa; phylum Chordata; class Amphibia; order Anura; family Hylidae; genus Hyla; species Hyla sarda. The sequence continues at coordinate 186,776,203 of NC_079189.1, forward strand.
TCGTGAACAGGTTTCTACCAGTATTGCACATAAGGACATTAGTATTTTCTCCTAGACAAATCATTTACCCTGAAAGGTTTAGCCAGCACTAAGCCAGGACTGTATTTACAGCTCATGCTGTCATATGCACTAGGATTGAATTTGTGAATTTTTTTAATGCAGATTTTGTTAGAGTATCCCCATGGGTCTCACCTCAAAACACAGAATGGGATGGAGTGTGTGTGTGTTGGGGGGTGGGGGGGTGTGTGTATGTGTGCTTGCCCTAATGAATGGTGTGTGTTCGTTAAAATACACATCGTTAACAAAAAAAAAGGTCCAAAGTAGTGTGTGGGGGGGGGGGGAGGGGGGTTGGAGGGGGTTGGGCACTGCAACACTCTTAATAGCAGCTATTCTGATCACAATAAGAAGAATCCTGGTGAAGTCTCAATGGGGTGCCAGAACATAGCAATTCCACAAAATATCAGAGAGAGGAAAAATAATGTGCCTGCACTCACCATATAGTTGCAATCAGAGTTGGACTTTATTGTAGTAGGTCCATTCATAAAACTGACTTCACCCCGTGCAGGGAGGGAAAGCAGCTCAGCATCATTTCTCATCACAGAAGATGCGTCTATGACGCGAAACGGTGCTGTTGTTCCAGTGATACGTCCCTTCTCCAGGCTTGGAGCAGCTTTCCCTCCCTGCACCGGGTGAAATATGTTTTATGTACAGAAAAAAAAAAATAGGTCTGCTCCCCCCCCCCCCCCCAAAAATGGGCATGGATGGCACAAGGGGGGGTCTTTTCCATACAGGTACTGCTCTGCTCACCAACGTCCTTGTGTGGGCAGGCAGGGAGGAGTCACGGGAGATTAACCCTCCCACTGCCGGATGTTATTTGTCGGACAGCATTAGGTACAGAGGTTAATTGGTGTTGTTTATTACACCACCGATCACCCTCCTCTTCAAGGTCATCAGGTCACCCAATGACCCGAAATCGCCACAATTCGCGGTGATCGCCGACATGAGGGGGTCTCAGGACAATTTCAGCAGGCATCCCATTCTGATTACTGCCCTGTGTGCGGCAGTGACCAGAAAACCGGAGGACATACAGGTACGCCACTAGTCCTTAAGTACCAGGACGCAAGGGCGTACCTGGACGTCCTTCGTCCTGGAGGGATTAAGAAATAACAGTAACATAGTAGATACAATAGCAATCTCTAAATGGCGCTCTGGAATTGCAATTAGGGTGCTGAAAGGAATAGATGTGTGCTTTCGGGTTGAGTGGCTTTTTAAAGCTTACTTATAATGGAGTCGCGGAGCCTCGTGACTGTTCCCCTTAGATATTTCTGTAACTGGTGATCAGCACAACCACTGATAAATCTAGGCCACTATTTCTGAACGCTATCCCAATGGAGTAAGTGATAGTAACCTCCGGTTCTGGAGGCTTCAAACAGTGAATAATAAAGGGGAATAAACCCATAGGAAGTGCTCTTAAAACGTGACTTTTACTAGTTTGGTTAAAATACACCAAAAATAGTGACCCATTAAAACTGAATTAAATTCTGATTCTGCAATGTACCAATATAAGTATATAACCCAACGCGTTTCCACTGCGTAAAGTGTATGTCATGTGACCATTTAGGTCACGTACCTGCATCCTGATTGCGTGAGATTGCGATACTGCGATCCACATGACCGGGACTCGCACCATGCGATAGCGGTGTTCTGGATATAAGCCCGCATGCCGGAAGTCTGAGCCAGAGCGCCAGTGGCCAGTAACTGGCTCCCTACCACTGTAGGTAGCGCTCGGGCTCATGCTGTTCCAGACTTCAGTAACGTGAGTAGCCAGGTTCTGGCAGTGATTTCTCTTCCAGGTGCCCTGTGCTGTACAGTACCCCTAAAAGGGGAATTTTTTTCTGTTCATTTTCTAGGTATCCTGTGGGGATTGGAGGTATTGAGAACATTTCTAGCCGATGCATGGCTCCAGAAACCACCTGATAGATCTATAGCAATGTTTTTTTGTTCTCCATTTTTCTTACAGGTGCCCTCAGGAAATCTGTTGATCCGGTATTTATTATACAACTTGCTTTGCTTTATGCAGTGTTGGACCTGATTGGATGATTGTATTTTCAGTGTCTATCCATAAGTGTATTGCGCACTATGCATATTTAAATAGCAATATTTGGACCCTCTTTTTATAATATCTTATGGTCTAATATACCAGACCGAAAGAGCAATTTTCCCTTATGATTGTTTCCTCTAAGGAGGCTGCTTTATGCAGCGGAAACGCGTTGGGCTATATACTTATATTGGTATATTGCCATTACATCAGAATTTAATTCAGTTTTAATGGGTCACTATTTTTGGTGTATTTTATTTTGTGTTCAAATAGAGCTATCTGTGGGTTCTGGAGCAGTTATATGGTTGATTGGTGAGGATAACTCCGCTGTCAATTCCTGCACGGTAATAACATTTTGGCTTCTACTTTGCTTCTTCAGCTGAGAGAGATTCAACATTGCATAGAGCTCTAAGCAGGAATTTCTGGAGGGCATTCAGAGGATGCTTTTGCACCTACAAGGTTACAGGGGTTATCCAGGATTCTTCAAGGAACTACACTACTCTTGTCCTCAGTTTGTGTGTTTGTATTGCAGCTCAGTTCTATTGAAGCGAATGGAAGTTGTAATTCTACACACAACTTGAGGACTGGTATGGCCTTGATTCTGGATCAAAGCAGTCATGTTTTTCATATCCTGGACTACCCCTTTAAAGCTATCAAATATATTCTTTAATTTTATTGAAATCTGTCCATAATGTTTTATAACTATTAAATTGTTTCCAGCGATAATGACTGCTGCTCATGTCATTTGTGTACATTAGGACATTTACAGCTCAGTTAAAAAGCCCCCTATAAAGAGATACCAATAATTTCTGTAATAACGGAAGTAACATGGACATAGCTCTTCTTTACTGAATTCAGATTAGAGTGATACAGGTTACATCATAATATGTCTGAGTGCCGTACACTAGACTACACTGTGTACTGTAGTGTCTGTACACAGCGCCCAAAACATTCTCCTTTATGATACATCGAGCTATGAAAGCAACTATGACAGCTCCGTCAGTAAATCCGTATTCATAGACTGACATTATGTCATTGACTTCCTGCTGTAAAATATTAGTCATTGTCTGAAAAGGGAAACATATGACTTCACAAGTCTCATTAGCCTGTACAGTGTGTACACTGTCATTGTTAACCCTTTAATGGCTAATAATGTGACGTTTTTAATCTATGCTTTTTCCTTATAGAGAAGGCTAATGAGGATATACAGTAGATTTTCATGAAAAATTGGAAAAGGCAAATTAGACTGGAAATTTGTATATTTTTGGAAGGATGAAGCTATATGTTTTTATTTATTTATATCCTAAACCAGACCGGTTTTTCCTTCTTATCATTGTGGGGAGAAAAAGAGACAAAGAAGGAGGATTTTGTCCTCACATACCGATCCCATATTCTGTCCCCATATCTTATCCTCATATCCTGACCATATATCCTCACCTCATATCCCAACCTTATATCCCATCCTCATGTCCAGATCTCATATCTCAACCTTATATCCCGACCTCATATACTGTCCTCACAGCCCCACCTCACAGCCCCACCTCACATCCCGACCTCCCATCTCGACCTCACATCTCAACCTTATATCCCGACCTTTGATCCCATCCTTATATCCCATCCTTATATCTCAACTCCACATTCCGTCCCCATACCCCGACATCATATCCCGTCCTCATATCCTGTCCTCATATCCTAGCCTCATATCCCATCCTCACATTCTGACCTTATATCTCGACCTAATTTCCCATCCACATATCCTGTCTTAATATCCCAACCATATATCACCACCTCATATCCCATCCTCATATCCCAACCTCATATCTTAACCTTATATCCCTACCTAATATCCTGTTCTCACATCCCCACCTCACATCCCCACCTCCTATCCCAAACTCATATCCTGTCCTCATATCCTGACTTTTTATCCTGTCCCAATATCTTGTCCATATATATATATATATATATATATATATATATATTATCCTCATATCCCGCCCTCAGGTGGGGCTGAGTTGTGATGAAGATATTGTAAGCCGAAAATAGAAGGGGACGTGGCTTTGTGGGTGTGGGCATAATTTGCCAGCCAGACCGATGCCCAAAAGGGTAGAAAATAAAAGGGTATGTGGCTTAAATGGTGGGCGTGACTTTGTGAGATGGGAGTGGCATGTGGGGAGGGTGTGGCTTGCAAGCAGGACTGAAGCACTCACTAGGAGATGCAGAGCGGAGCTTGTGGAGTAAGGTACCAGAAGTCCTATATACTTGCATGGGACTTGAAACAAAAACCCCATCCTTCACATAAGGGGGTAGGTTAGAGTTAATTTAACTATCCTATATTTTTATTTGACATAGAAGTAATATGTGTACCAAGTATTATAGAAATAGTTCCAGCCGTATGGACCTTATATTCATTCCCAGACATGCATGGGATATTAAACAAAAACCCTGACCCTTGCAAATGAGGTAGGTTAGGGTTATAAAAGCGGTACTCAACTGGTGAACCGTGGTTCAGATCCGGACCCTGGCGGCCAGTCGTCTGGACCTCTTGCCGGTTCAGGTAACCGGCCAGAGGTGGCAGCCGCTGTCCTGGAATTCACATGTATCAGTGTCTTTTAGACACCGATACAAATCAATAGCTGAGTGCTGATGGAGCGAGGGAACACTGTGCTCCCTGCCCAGCCATCGCTTATCATATGATGCAAGCTGCGCGATTAGCACTGCCTGCATTATCTGCTCTGGCCAGGCCTGATTAACCCCTTAAGGAGCTGTGCAGTTTCATACTAGATCTAGCAATACTGGGTCATCTGGCCCTGCCACTTAGGAGCATTAGTGGGGGAATGGGGGGGGGGAATCATAAGTAAGTGATTCTTGCATGATATCTTAATCTTATGGAGTCGTTCAAGGGTGGGCATAGTAAGCTAAATGTGTGCAAAGGGTAATGACATTTTAACATATCATGTACTCATGTGAAACTTCAAATAACATAAATGACATTCCCTATAATCAAAGGCACAATAGGGTTGCTGTAAGTCTCTGGACTATAGGAAGCAGGAAAGCGTAAAGCACAATACCAACTAGTAAACAATGGTTGGGGAAGACATAAAGGTCTACTATCACCATCCAGAACATCAGGTCGGAGAATTCGGGACGTGACGATCCTTAGCCAGTTGTCGCAGGATAGTTAATGTCTCAGCAGGACAATCTGTGGGGTGTGCAGTAGGCCATTGGAAGGGGTGTACTTTGGAGGGTAGATAACCTGGATGGCGTCTGCATCTCTTCTTTTCAGGACTGATGAAGGGGGCCCCCGAGATCGGGTTGAGAGTAGGAGAACTGTCTTCCATGGGGTCCTGGTGGTCTGGTAGGATGCAGAAGAATTCGGCAGCCTCTTTAGGATGGTGAAAGGTACGGGTGCAGCGGTCCGGGGATTGAACATGCAGTATAGCAGGGTATTGAAGCCGGAATTTAAGGCCCTTGTTAAATAAGAAGGAGCAGACGGAGCTAAAAGCCTTTCTCTTCTTGGTGACTTCAACAGAGTAGTCGGCAAATAAAACAACCTTAAATCCTCGGATTAACAGTGGGGTCTTGCACGCTCTGAAGATTCGCAGGATTTCCTCCTTGTCATTATAGTCCAAGTAGCGCATAATCACTTGTCTCAGGCAAGGATCTTTATGAGAGCGACTGTCCCCTGACTGCTGTATAGGGGTACCTACCCTGTGAGCTCTTTCCACCCGTCTCCGTTGCATCAGGCCGAGGGCCTCTGGCAGCTCTGTTTCACAAAGCTGTTGTAGTTGCTGGGGCTTAACAATTTCAGGCAAACCAACCATGCGTAGGTTGTTGCATCTGGATCTATTTTCCAGAACTTCAATGCGTTCTTTGAGGTAAGCAGTTTCATGCATGACGTGTTTAATCGCCGATATGGAGGCAGTAGAGTTGTCTTCCACTTTCTGTACCCTGTCTTCCACTTCTGTAACACGCTGGGTAGTTTTAAACAGGTCTACCTGCACCGATTGTAGCGTGGACGAAAGTGTCTCAATCATGGCGGCTCGTAATTCTGGGAACAGGCGCTCTGCCACAGCCGCAGCGTGCAGCTTGAAATCCACTCGGGAGAAGGCGCCGGCTATCTCACCCCCGGTACCTGAGGACGGCAGGTCCGCTCCATGCTCCAGTGTCAGCTGATACCGGTCCGTGATAGGCGGAATGGCGGTGTCCATCTCTGACTGTAGCTTCGGCATAGCTGTGCTGGCTTGTGGAGTGGGGTGGTGGGTGGGGCCAGCTGCCGTCTTCTCCTCAGCTGCCGCAGCCATGATGGAGCTGGAGTCTTCTGAGGCCCCAGAAAAGCCCCCGGGAATCCTCTGACTGCCCGGCGGTTTGGTAAGGTACCACTCCATATAAATGATTACAGCGCCCTCACCGTATTCTCCCGTCCCTCCGTTCACGATTTGGTGCGGGTAGTAACTGCTGGTAGGGTATGTGAAAGTTGCACAGGCGGAAGCCGGTGAAAGTGCTTCCTCACATCCCTGCGCCGGAACCGGAAGTCCTCTTTACTGTAATTTTATTCAAGCCTCGGTAGTCAATCAATTAAGTTTATCGCTGAGCCAGAGTCCAGGAAGGCAAGAATGGAGATGATCTCTTTGGAGGGTAGAAAAAACTGAACCGTCAAATTTAAGCATGGAGAGGTGGTTTTCACACCTAAGGAGGCCTCTCCCACAAACCCTAGGTGCGAGCGTTTCCCTGTGACTGTGGACACAGAGGACAATCCTTGAGGAAGTAATCTGCACTGGCGCAGTATAGACACAGATTCTCAGTTCGTCAGCGAGTTCTTTCCTGCAGGGTCAAGCGAGACCGATCCACCTGCATAGCCTCCACTGCGGGGGGCAACGTAGAAGGTTGCGGTGGTTGCTGGAAAACAGGTGCCAGACAAGGAAAGTGCCGAGGTCTTGCAGACTTCCTTTCTTGGCGTAGTTCCTCACGTTGCTCAGAGAAACGGATATCAATCCGGGATGCCAACTGTGAGGACATCCTTGATATGGCTTGATAATCATTTTTTAAAGGTAGCGCAAAGAACATTAAAACTCTGATGCCAGGGTACAAAATCATATGGCATACTCGCCCACAGAGGAATTGCCCTGAGATAGACTCAGCAATGCCAACTCAGCGGAGGAAGCTCGGTCAGGTTCTTCGAAGACACCATGAAATTCCAACAGTAATGCCTGGAGATTAGTAGTGAGAGCATCACTGTGATCCCAAAGCGGAGTTGCCCAGGCCAAAGCCCTTCCAGTTAAGAGACTGATGACGAAGGCCACCTTTGCTTGTTCCGTAGGAAACTGTTCCGACATGAGTTCTATGTGCATGGAGCACTGAGTCACAAAACCACGACAGGACTTGGGATCCCCTTTATATTTCTCTGGAAGAGACAAGCGGAGTTTTGATCCGGAAACAACTGCAGGAGCGGGAGACAAGATTGCAGGAGGCTGTGGCGGTTGTTGTTGTTGAGCAGTGAGTAACTGCTGCATCATGGTGGATAACTGGCTCAACTGCTGTTCCTGCCGGGCCAACTGCTGTGACTGGAGTGCCACAATGGAAGCAAGATCCAGATTATCAGGCAGCGGGATTCCAGCGGGATCCATGGCCGGATCCTGCTGTTACAGAGCTGGATGTGGATCCTCTAACCTGTGTGGCTGGTGACTCGGACCGTATCGGGGAGTGGAGTCTAAGGTGCCGCTGGTCTTCACCAGAGCCTGCCGCAAGACACGATGGGCTTGCTGCGGCAGGCGACACCCAGGCCGCTACCCCCAACACAGCTCAACCACAAAGGTAGCTGGGCAAGGCGAGGTACCAAAGGATAAGGCAGTAGCGTAGTCAGACATAGCAGAAGTTCAGGGCAGGCGGCAAAGGTGCAAAGTCAAATAACGTAGCGGGAAGGTCTGGATACACGGATAAGGCAAACAGGCAAAATGGAACGCTTAATCTCAGGATAGTGTCACTGAAGATCTGGCACGGAAAAGGGGGAGGTGCAAGAACTTATAGACAAGTGTCAGGTGTGTAACATAATTATGGGCGCACTGGCCCTTTAAATTTCAGAGCGCCCTAGGGGACAGGGACACACGTGCCGGAGCTGAGAAGCAGCAGCAGAGGAGTCAGAAGAGCATGGTAAGTGAAGGGCTGGGACTCGCATCGGGTGCGAACCAGACTGACACAGCCAGACTGACACATTCACCAGGAGATGCAGAGCGGAGCTTGTGGAGTAAGACACCAGAAGTTCTATATACTTGCATGGGACTTGAAACAAAAACCCCATCCTTCACATATGGGGGCAGGTTAGGGGTTAATTTAGCTATTAAATATTTTTATTTCACATATAAGTAACATGTGACCAAGTATTATCGAAATATCTCCAGCTGTTGGGAAATTATGCAGTAATATGACCAAAATAAACAATAAAACTTAGTTTTTAATATATATGCGAATAAAAAGGGAATGAATCCCAAACCATCAAAAACCAAACTGGCACAAAGCCATAAACAACAAGTCCAATCACGAGAGTTTGCCTATGTAAAAAATGCCTACCCCCAATCAGGGTTTACGACAAAGACAAACAACCTGCGTGGATCTATCCGAGCGATCCAGCAACAACTTGTTGGACCGGTCGTATAGATCCATGCAGGTTGTTTGTCTTTGTTGTAAACCCTGATTGGGGGTAGGCATTTTTTACATAGACAAACTCTTGTGATTGGACTTGTTGTTTATGGCTTTGTGCCAGTTTGGTTTTTGGTGGTTTGGGATTCATTCCCTTTTTTTCACCTATATATTAAAAGCTAAGTTTTAGTGTTTATTTCGGTGATATTATTTTGATTGACACACTAAAAAATCTTTGTACGGTGACTTGAAATTATGCAGTAACATAAATTTCCCATAGACTTTTATGGGACTTTAAATAAAAACCCTGACCCTGGCAAAAGGGAGTGAGTAAGGGTTAAATTACCTATCCTATGTTTGTTGTTGACATATAAGTAACATGTGCCAAGTTTCATGTTAATCTTTAGCGGTTTGGACGTGATGCTGGAACACACACACACACACACATACATACACAAATTGGCCCACATTTACTACTAGCTTAGTATCCGGCGTTGCCCGGTTTTTCCTTCCTCATCCTTGTTGGGAAGGAAGCTTTTGACTTCATATCTCATCCCCATATATTGTCCTCATATCCCGACCTCATATCCCGACCTCATATCCCGACCTCATATCCCGACCTCATATCCCGACCTCCTATCTCGTCCTCATATCCTGTCCTCATATCAAAACCTTATATCCCGACATCATATCCCGACCCCCTATTCCGACCTCCTATCCCGACCTCCTATCCCGTCCTCATATCTCAACCTCCAATCCCGACCTCCTCTCTTTGTGAGATGGGGTATGGCTTGCAAGCCGGATTTGTACATTCACCAAGAGATGCAGAGTGGAGCTTGTGGAATAAGGTACTGGAAGTCCCATATACTCGCATGGGACTTGAAACAAAAACCCATCTTTTACGTAAAGGTGTAGGTAAGAGTTAATTTAACTATCATATATTTTTATTTGATATATAAGTAATATGTGTACCAGGTTTTATTGAAATATCTCCAGCCGTACGGAAGTTATGTGGGAACATACATTTCCCATTGATTTGCATGGGACTTTAAACAAAAACCCTGACCCTCACAAATGGGGGTAGTTAAGGGTTAAATTAACTATCCTGTATTTTAAGTGAACATATAAGTAACATATGACCAAGTATTATCGAAATATCTCCAGCCGTTTGGAAGTTATGCAGTAACATGTATTTCCCATAGACCTGTATGGGACTTTAAACAAAAACCCCGACCCTGGCAAATAGGGGTGAGTAAGGGTTAAATCACCTATCCTATGTTTGTTGTTGACATATAAGTAACATGTGTGCCAAGTTTCATATTCATATCTTCAGCCGTTTGGACGTGATGCTGGAACATACACACATACATACATACATACACACACACATTGGCCCTCATTTACTAAAGTCCAACCGACTCTTTTTCTCGGTTATTGCGCCGAAATTTTAGTCGCACAACCGACACTTTAGAAAACACTCAGTGTTTTTTTTCACACCCAAGCTGATAAACAAGGATAATTGTTGTAATGTTTGAAAAATTATATGAATACTTTTGATTCATGGAAACATTTTTAAACAAACAAGTCTAAACCATTTTGACTCTCACAACTAATTTCTTTAGGTCGGAGTTTGTGCGACACAATTGACTAGTGCGACACAAAAAAACGTGCGACACAAAAATAACCGACATGTGTGACAGAATAGTAAATAAGCCTGAAAAAAAAGACGAGTGATATTGAAATCACTTCAGAATAAACACTCCACTCTTAGTAAATCAGGGCCATTGAGTTTTATATATATATATATATATATATATATAGATTGCAAATGGGTTGTGCGCCAGAATTTCTGTCTCCGCCAGAATTTTCACCAGAATTTGCGTCAGAATTGAAAAAAACCTGACTAACTCTCCATTTTGCTAAGAAAACCCAAAAGTGGGTGTGGTCACATAAAAGGGGCGTGTTCCCAACACTTTCGCAAAAAAACAACATATTTACTCCACAGAAAATGTGGTGGATTTGAGCTAAGGAAAAACCTACAGATCAGAACATGTGTAAAAAAAGTAAAGTGAAGGGAAAGTGGAAAATGTAGGGAAACCTTAGTAAATACCATGGAAAATAAATTGTAGAGAATTAAAATCCACAAAGAAACTTACACTACACTCCACGTTCCATGCAACACAGTTTGCGACCAAAAAAACAAAACCCTCCATTTTACAAGAAAAACTCTGAAAAGGAGGCGTGGTCACGGGGGAAAGTGGGCATGGTCCCGACAAAGGGGGCGTGTCCCTGAAAGTTTTGAAAAATACCAACATATTTACTAAGGTTTCCACAGAAAATGTGATGGATTTGAACATGTGTAAAAAAAAAAAAAAAAAAAAAAATCAGGGAAAAAGTGCAAAATGCAGGGAAACTTTAGTAAATACCTTGGGAAAATACCAGTCAGAAATCAAAACCCACAAAGAAAACTGCACTCCACTCTTAGAAAATAAACCCCAATGAGTTATGTATATGTGTGTGTGTGTATATATATATATATTGAGAGACATAAAGATTTGGTCACAATGCGAAAAGGAAAATACAAGACAAATAATGTTTGTTCCTGGTAATATTTGGCTCCACATATATATTTCTCAGCAGATATATAACTCAACCCTATGATTTAGTGCTGTGTTTACTGGTGCATTGTCGCCCATTATCAACACAACATAAGCCTTCATAGCACATTGGCATTTTTCGGCTTTTGTTTTAATAATAATAAAGTTTTACATCCTCCACTTAATTAATGCTTTTCTCTCGTGCTAACTTCTCTGTTTTAGCTTTTCCCTAAAAACATCCAGAGATGACAAAGAAGGGGAAACTTACAAACAAAAGTCATTAAAAGTTATTAAAAATCCTTATTAAAAGGCTTACGTATTTAGGAAAGACCCTTTTTAAATGAAGGCCTCTATAAGGTAAAACAAAGCACAGCCCCACCATAATAAAGATTGGTCAATCTGTACCCACATGATACGCTCCGTTACAGGTGCTGACTGCATTCACATTCATAACATTATACCGTTAGACTGTTCAGAGCACCAGATTGTGACCTCTTCTGACTAGGTTGTATGTGCCATTTACATTTAGCATATTGTGATGTACACATGGCAGAGCCATTGGCATAAAGCCTGTATGCAGACATATGAAGTGTCATTCCATTTTATGTGTAGTTGTTACACTCTGCTCTCCGGCAGCAAACACCGGCCGCGAGCGCTAAATCCCTGTGTCCCTGTCTGCCAGCGGGGCCCCATGTTCCACTGCCGCCTCCTCTCATCTCCGGTTAGGGTTGCCACCTTTCCCTCAGAAAAATACCGGTCATGGGTGTGGCTATGTGAGGGTGGAGCTACAAAAGGGGAGGGACCAGATTGCACAGGGGCTGAGGGATCAGGGGTTTAAGAAATGGCATGGGGGATGGGAGGGGGGTTTAAGAAATGGCATAGGGGATTGGAGGGATACAATATATATGTGGGGGGAATTTTCCTATATCGCACAAAAAAAATTACATTTAGAGAATACCTACCAAAACCCTATTTATACCAGCGGCGGCGGTAGTGGTGGTGCGCGACAGCAACGCTGGCTCTCTCTGATGACGCGTGACGTCCCTCTGCGCAACGTCAGATAAACAGGCTAATCAGACAGTATCACACATGACAGGATTAGATACACAGGCTCAGCAGACAGTATCCCACATGACAGGATTAGATACACAGGCTCAGCAGATAGTATCCCACATGACAAATTTGGATATACAGGCTCAGCTCACAGTATCACACATGACAGGATTAGATACACAGGCTCAGCTCACAGTATAACACATGACAGGCTTAGATACACAGGCTCAGCAGACAGTATCGCACATGACAGGATTAGATACAGAGCGCAGCAGATAGTTTCACACATTAAAACATTAAATCAGTGTTTCCCAACCAGGGTGCCTCCAGCTATTGCAAAACTACAACTCCCAGCATGCCCGGACAGCCAAAGGCTGTCTGGGCATGCTGGGAGTAATAGTTTTGCAACAGCTGGAGGCACCCTGGTTGGGAAACACTGCATTAAATACACAATTTTGCAGAGAGGTCTCACCAGTCTCTTGTCTTCACTTTCTCCTTTCCCCGGGCGCCTCCAGGTTAAGGAATGTCCGGGGTTGAGGAGGAATTGGGTGGGCAATTATTTATCCCATGGGGCCACATGAGAAACTAAAAATATTGTGGAGGGCCGGGTAATTGTCCCCCAGATCAGGCAGCATAGTTGTCCCCCCAGATTAGGAGCATAGTTGTCCCCCAGATTAGGCAGCATAGTTGTCCCCCAGATTAGGAGCATAGTTGTCCCCCAGATTAGGAGCATAGTTGTCCCCCAGATTAGGAGCATAGTTGTCCCCCAGATTAGGAGCATAGTTGTCCCCCAGATTAGGCAGCATAGTTGTCCCCCAGATTAGGAGCATAGTTGTCCCCCAGATTAGGAGCATAGTTGTCCCCCAGATTAGGAGCATAGTTGACCCCCAGATTAGGAGCATAGTTGTCCCCCAGATTAGGCAGCATAGTTGTCCCCCAGATTAGGCAGCATAGTTGTCCCCCAGATTAGGCAGTTTACCCCCCCCCCCCCCCCTACACACACACACACACACACATATATATATACACAGACACAGACACATATATACAGACACATATATACAGACACATATATACACAGACACTCACCCGCCCTGCGCTGCAGAGGGAGACAGGATACACGGCCTCTCCCCTCCCTGCTCTGCCTATGGAGGGTTGTAAGACTGCACGGGGCAGAGAGAAGGCGGGGGAGGGGGAGAGAGGAGACAGGAGGTCACGCCCCCTCCCCAGGACTGTACAATCTCTTCCTGTCATCGCACGGAGCTCTCCCTGTCACAGGCTGCTGGTGTCAGACCTGGGCATTGTACGGCCGGTCATGAAAGCAGTGCTCTTCTGGGGATGCTGCTCCGTCCGCCCCTGTCAGTGAATGAAAAATACCGGCCATTGCATGGCCGGTATTTTTCATCCAAACTTACCGGCACAGCCCGGAATGTAGATGAAAATACCGGCTGTAAAATACCAACAGGGTGGCAACCCTATCTCCGGTGCGTGCGCCCCCATCTCCTAGGGCGCGTGCACTGGAGCTCTGAAATTTAAAGGGCCAGCACACCCATATTCACTGTTTGCACCTGACACTACATTATAAAGTCCCTGCACCTCCCACACTTCCCTGCTGGATCTTCAGTGCCCCTAGCCTGAAATTAAGCATTTTTTTTTTTTTTTGCCTGTTTTCCTCTTCCTGTGTATCCAGACCTTCCTGCTCCGTTATTTGACTATCCATCTTTGCTGCCTGCCCTGACCTCGTGCTAAGTTTGACTACGCCTCTGCCTCATCCTCTGGTACCTCATTGGCCAGCTACCTGTGTGGTTGAGCCGTGTTGGGGGTAGCGACCTGGATGTCACCTGCCACAGCAAGCCCATTCTGCCTTGTGGCGGGCTCTGGTGAAGACCAGTGGCACCTTAGACTCCGCTCCCCGATACGGTCCGACTCATCGCCACACAGGTTAGTAGGATCCACATCCAGCTCCGTTACAGTAGTACCTCTGTATGACATGTATTGTGGGAAATACCTCCATATTATGGCATCTGATGCTGTTATGTATTGATCTCTAATACATCTATGTGAATTTATAAATGTTGCTATAAGGCATATTTTAGGTTCACATGTGTGTCAGAAACGTGAATCATGCATTGGGGGTTTACCTGTGTGACAAGACTTGGCACGTTACATGCAATAAATATAAATAGCGTTGGTTTTGTGCCATGCTTTAACTATGTTTACAGACTTAGTCAGTGGTACTGTTTGCAGGAATCTTTTCTTCTCCATTTCACTTTAGGCGATACTTTGCTCTTTCGTAGATTTTTGTAGACTTTTATACATACTTATATACACCCTTCCAGTAGCTATACAGGGTTAGAATCTTGTGCATATTATGTCTTTTAGTGAATCAATAAAGTATATTCATTTGATTAGGACTGGTTAGTGTCCCAGTAGGTATGGGGAACCCTAGTGGTGGGATTTTCAGGAGTCGTCTTCTTTATAAAATATTCCAAAATTTTTAGAAGCTGTTTTCTTTATTAAATACTCAAAAAAGTTTAAAGGGGTACTCCGCCCCAAACATCTTATCCCCTATCCAAAGGATAGGGGATAAGATGTCAGATCGCCGGGGTCCCGCTGCTGGGGACCCCGGGGATCGCTGCTGCAGCACCTCGCTATCATTACTGCGCAGAGCGAGATCGCTCTGCACGTAATGACGGGCAATACAGGGGCCGGAGCATCGTTACGTCACGGCTCCGCCCCTTGTGACGTGTCATCACGCCCCCTGCCATAGACTTGCATTAAGGGGACGGGCCGTGATGTCATGAGGGGCGGAGCCATGACATCACGCTGCTCCGGCCCCTGTATCGCCCGTCATTACGCACAGAGCGAACTTGCTCTGCGCAGTAATGATGGCGAGGTGCCGCAGCAGCGATCCCCGGGGTCCCGAGCAGCGGGACCGCGGTGATCTAACATCTTATCCCCTATCCTTTGGATAGGGGATAAGATGCCAGGGGCGGAGTACCCCTTTAAACAACAATATTACAAGAGGCCCTTAATTTTCAACAGTAACAACTTAGAAAAGGTTTTTAGATCTGACAGTGCCCATTTAAGGAAGAGATAGTTATGTAATATCCTCCCCAGTATCCTTCAACATGACGACAGCAATAGCACTTCTACGCTAGCTTGTAACAACCTGTGTAACTATCACAATGGACTGCTGTGCACAATCTGATCTTATAAATAGTAAGTGTTAGATGTCATTCTCCTGTTATCTCTGAGCTGCCCCATAATGTCCAGTCACATGACAGCAGACGTCAGTAGATACACACTGCTGTACCTGATCACTGTCCTCAGGAGCTAGGTATACATCATCTCAGTGACCTGTAGTCCTGCACCAACAATTTCACTTAATGGTCTGTGTCTGAAAGGAAGTTAGTATGCCGCCAAGTAGTTGCATTCAATTTCCATACTGCACGGTCAGAGCACAGTGTGGGCTGAATAGAAAAGCCGGATCATAAGCACAAGCTAAATACAAAGCCACATTACACGTGGTGAGCAGATGACTCATATTCTTGTTAATATTTTACTTTAGTTCCTGCCTCCACAGGTGGCTGCAGACTGAGAAAGTTGAATGTTTTGCTCGAAACTTAACAGTACTCTGTGTACAATAATAAAGTACTGGGTACATTGCGAAACGGAGAATGACTGAATGTAGGAGAGGTCATTTCATGTTGTATTTCATCAGGTGACTAAACTTGATTTGCCTCAGACATGGTACACAGAACATTTCTGTGGGGGTAGGGCGGAAGGAAAGAAGAAAAAAGGAAGGAAGGTAGAAGAGAAGGAATTTAGGAAGGAGAGGAAGAAACTAAGAAAAAGGAAAGGAAAAAAGGAAAAAAATACACTGCTCAAAAAAATTAAGGGAACACTTAAACAACACAATGTAACTCTAATCACACTTCTGTGAAATCACACTGTCCACTCAGGAAGCAACACTGATTGACAATGCTGTTGTGCAAATGGAACAGACAACAGGTGGAAATTATAGGCAATTAGCAAGACACCCCCAATAAAGGAGGGGTTCTGCAGGTGGTGACCACAGACTACTTCTCATGCTTCCTGGCTGATGTTTTGGTCACTTTTGAATGCTGGTGGTGCTTTCACTCTAGTGGTAGAATGAGACGGAGTCTACAACCCATACAAGTGGCTCAGGTAGTGCAGCTCATCCAGGATGGCACATCAATGTGAGCTGTGGCAAGAAGGTTTGCTTTGTCTTTCAGCGTAGCGTCCAGAGCATGGAGGTGCCACCAGGAGACAGGCCAGTAGATCAGGAGACATGGAGGAGGCCGTAGGCGGCAACAACCCAGCAGCAGGACCGCTACCTCCACCTTTGTGCAAGGAGGAGCACTGCCAGAGCCCAAAATGACCTCCACCAGGCCACAAATGTCCATGCATCCACTCAAACGGTCAGAAACAGACTCCATGAGGGTGGTATGTGGGCCGACGTCCACAGGTGGGGGTTGTGCTTACAGCCCAACACTGTACAGGACGTTTGGCATTTTCCAGAGAACACCAAGATTGCCAAATTCACCACTGACGCCCTGTGCTCTCCACAGATTAAAGCAGGTTCACATTGAGCACATGTGACAGACGTGACAGAGTCTGGAGAACGTTCTGCTGCCTGCAACATCCTCCAGCATGACCGGTTTGGCGGGGGGTCATTAATGGTGTGGGGTGGCATTTCTTTGGAGGGCCTCACAGCCCTCCATGTGCTTGTCAGAGGTAGCCTGACTGCCAGTGGGTACTGAGATCCTCAGTCCCCTTATGAGACCATATGCTGGTGTGGTTGGCCCTGGGTTCCTCCTAATGCAAGACAATGCTAGACCTCATTTGGCTGGAGTGTGTCAGCAGTTCCTGCAAGAGGAAAGCATTGATGCTATGGACTGGCCCATCCGTTCCCCAGACCTAAATCCGATTGAGCACATCTGGGACATCATGTCTCGCTCCATCCACCAATGCCACATTGCACCACAGATTGTCCAGACTCATCAGGAGCATGCCCAGGCATTGTAGGGAGATCGTACGGGCACATGGAGGCCACTCACACTACTGAGCCTCATTTTGACTTGTTTTAAGGACATTACATCAAAGTTGGATCAGCCTGTAGTGTGGTTTTCCACTTTGATTTTGAGTGTGACTCCATATCCAGACTTCCATGGGTTGATAAATTTGATTTCCGTTGATAAGTTTTGTGTGATTTTGTGGTCAGCACATTCAATTATGTAAAGACGAAAGTATTTCATACGATTAGTTCATTCATTCAGATCTAGGATGTGTTATCTTAGCTCAGAATGCCCCTGAACTCTTGTAGGCCACAAGCCTAAAGTAGCCTTTGACTTTTAGTTTAGAATAAGAGATTCAGCAGGGATATTATAACCCTCTGATTTGCTATATGGCCCTCGACTTTTTATATGGCTTTTTGCTTTGTTATATGGCTCATCTGCAGATAAAGGTGTTAGAACAACAACTGACCTACAGCCCAACATGATGTACACAGTTTTATATCTTTTTAGCTTTCTAGTAGCCTGTAATTGCTCATATACTATGTTGCCTGCTTACTTATCTTTACACATTGTTATACAAAACCTTTGTTTTGTTATAACATGTTTAAAAATGCAATAAAAACATCATCTAAAATAAAACATTTATTAAAGCTTTTAAGCACACCAACGGTATGACAAACGATCATGGTTAATGCAGAGACTACAAACTTAAAGGGCACCTGCCACCAAGTAAAGTTGACTAATTATCTTCTCTGCGTGTTCCCCTCTTTACCCTGAGTCCACAGCATGTTTTCTTTTTAAATTTCGCCCATTATTTCTCTAGTTAGGGCTTTATAATGTCTGCTCACTGTTTCTCTGCTTTTGCTGCTGCAGGGGGACATTACCCGGCAGGCGTGATGTCACCTGAAGCCTGCTTAGTAATGCTTCTGCCTTTCCCTGTTCTATGCTGCCCTTGGGATCGGGAGCGCGCATAGAATAGGGAGCCAATCACGGCAGGCAGGCTGTGAGTTCCCTCATCGCCAGGCATACAGAGAGAAGGGACATCGGAGCCGTAAGTTATATAAGACCTCTATCAGAGCAGATAACTGTGCCAAACTCCTATCACTCCTGTCACCTAGGACCATCAGCACTGCACTGAGGGCAGACAGATGAGCAAAGCCTATCTGGGGGGCGGGGACAAGAGGCAGGGGGCGTTGGGTATCTCTGTGTTCAGAAAGCCCTGCACAGTGCTCGCTTCCGCCTGCATCATTGACAGGCAGGGAGCGAGAGATTAGCAGAGCCGCGCTCATGTACCGCCAAAACCGCCCTTCCGGAAATTGGACCAGTGCCAGTCTGGCACAAGTCCGGAGGCTATGCAGGGCATGCTGAACACCTTAGAAGAGAGACCCCTAGTGGCCACTTTTTAAACAGAAAAAAATTGCTGGAAATATTGAAGATATATGGCAAATAGGCTTAACTTTTCATAAGGAATACAATATCAAAAGTTTTACTTGATGACAGGAACTCTTATAAGGAAACAAAACACATAAAATGATGAGAGTTTCTGTTGGAAGCAGATAATATAATATTACTTATATGTGTTATATAATGTTTTGGAACATTCACTATTAATACAGCTCTGAGCAGTGACATAAATATGTTAAGGCTCCAGCTATTACTTTGGAAACTCACAACCACAAAATTTTAGGATTGCGTCATGTTGTCAGTAGTAGCTGAAGTTATTCATTTCCTCATACCATCACATTACAACAGATTCCACTGACGTTAAACAAATACAGCTTTACAGCCAGCAACATGACATGATCATACATACTTTACATGGGTACTGTACCTAGGTACATAGTGTACAATGGGTATTACACCAACTGTATACAACCTGATCATAGGACATCTGTAAAAAAACATTCTATCGACATATTGCTGTACTAAAAAATAATATCACAAGAGGTTTTAACCCCTTAAGGATGCCGCCTGTTTTTACCTTAATAACCAAGCACAATTTTTCAAATCTGGTACGTGTCTCTTTAACTGGCAATTCCTTTGACATGCTTTGACTTAGCAATGCGATTCTGAGATAGTTTTTTTCATGACATATTGTACTTTATATTAGTGGTAAATGTTTGTTGAGTCATGCAGCATTCTTTGTGAAAAACTCCAAAATATTGTGAAAAATTCAAAAATTTCTGACATTTTTTTAATTTATTTTTTATCGCATTATTTTATGCAGAACAAGCTGTACTTTTTATTGGTACAATTTTTGGGACTCATGGTACCTTTTGATCTTTTTTTATCCTTGTTTTGGATCTAAATTAGCATTTTTTTTGTTGTTGTTTTTTAACGGTGTTCACTGTGCAGGAAAAATACCAGTATCAGTTTATTTCACATGTCATTATGGACATGACAATACCTATTATGTATAGGTTTGGGTGTTTTTTTTATTTATTTTTTATTTTTTGGGGGGGGGGGTGAAAATATAGGGTTTTATTGGGAAAGGGGCATTTATTAAATTTATTAAATTTTCACTTTTTACAGGTTATACTATGCTGCAGTACATCTGTACTGCACCACAGTATAACAGTCAGTACTACAATGGTTGGACCTCACAGGCTGCCGTACTAGGCAGACAGAAGCCATCAGCTGACCTCCTGCTGCCATGGCAACCAACAGGATCTTGCGATCACATCGTGGAATCGCCGTTGGTGGTGGGGGGGTGCCCCTATATACCAGTTTCTATGAGTCTGGCTCCATAGACTATAATGGAGCCTATCCATTTGCAATAAGACAGATGGAATACCGAGTTGGTAAGTAAAACCACTATTTGTCTATACCTAAAGACTGCAGGGGTCGCAGCACAGAGACAGCAAGCTATCAAAATATTTGATATATGACTATTGATATCTGATATTTGACTCCATTCAGTGCCCAAATCATGATGGCATGACTCATATATACTTTCTATTGAAATCTCTAACACAACATTCTAAAATCACTAATGCCATTGAGTTAGGCCCATTGGAATACAAGGATGTTGATCAGTTGTACTATCCATAAACATTTAGGAGCAAATCCATTCACTGTATTTGTAATAGCAGCTGCATACTGTCTTCACGTGGAATGGTTAAAATAAATCCAGATCTTTATTAATACCATGCAATCTCCTGGCAGCATGTGACTTGGTGGTTAGTATTGTTGCCTCGTTGTGCTGGGGTCCAAGGTTCAAATCCCACCATGTACAAATTCTCCTTGTGTTTGAATGGGTTTCCTTTAGGTACTCCACTTTCCTTCAAAACATTACAGGAATGGGGGAATTTAGATTGTGAGCACCAATGGAGACAGGGACTGATTTGAGTAATGTCATGTTGGCAATATATAGATACAGGAATCATAAACTATGTTTTTTCCTTTAGCAAAACCAGGTTAACCAGAATGGAAAGGCAGAAGACACCTTTACGGAATCTAGCCAACAAACAGCTCCACAAACACCTCCTAATACGCCAGATCCAAGGAGCCCTCCAAACCCTGAAAATCTTGCACCAGGCAAGTTTGATCTTCACTTAATGTACATGTATTAGTCATTGGAAAGTGTCTATCTTTGTATAATAATTTATGTTATATTTATGACCAATATTATCATGTCTGTAATCTGTGTTAAATGCAATTGAAAGTGTTTGCCGTACAGCATAGCTTTATTCTGACTGCATTGCATGGGTATGTTGACCTCTACGTCTTCTCTATAATCCGAGTAATAATGAGATAGGATAAGAAGAGCTTCTCTTGGCATCAGACATCACTTACTAATTTAACTATATATTTAACTATAATTACACACATAGCTATGGTATCAGCCAGTACTGACACCATTGTATATATATACTGTGTTTAAGCAGAATATATTTACATACTACTGTCCTGACTGGCCCTTACTTCTCAAAGACATCTATATACAAGAAAAAGTTCATCAGCCCTTACAATGGAAGAAGTGCCATTGTTGCATAGTGTGGTCTCTTGTGTTTCACCCTCTGTAATATACAAGGTGTACCGATCACAGTTCCCTCAATAGGAAGAGTGTATCTATAGGAAGGAATTCACACTAACTGTCAGGGACATGCTGATGTAATCATTTGGACTTGCAAGCTGAGAAGGGGACATTTAGACCAAGACTGCGTGTGAGTGTGTGTGGTGTGCCACGGCGTGTGAAGATGAGGTATATTGGGCAGATGTTGTAGCCCAGGGGCAGATGGTGTTAACCCCTAAATGTTTGTGATGCCAGGGCGTGGTTTTACTGAGAACCACCCGAACGGTAGCACCGCTAGTCCTAGTTAGGCAGGGCAAATAAGAGTCCAAGGCCAGGTTAGGGTTAATGGTAGTTTTACTGAGGTAGACAGATGGTACAGTCTTTACATCTAGGCCTGGATCCCAGAGAGGTGACTAGTAACACAGGGAATCTCGCAGCTTGCTGGGACTTGCAGTGACTTTGACAGACTTTAGGACAGCCATGCTGACTATAATAGACTTGACTTGAGATAGTGTTGACTTACTGACTTGTGGCTGTATTTTAGGCTTGAGGTTTCCAGATGTGCTGGACAATGGCTCTGAGATGTCTGGACTGGACTTGACCTCAGCAGAAAGTGAATCATAAGAGAGAAAGAGGCAGATTGCAGCTCCTCCCTTCCATATAAAGGGGGGCTGTGCAAGGAGCCCATAGGCTAGCTGTGGGTCATCTGGTCACCTGGTGCTCTCTGGGTAACAAAACATGTGACTTTAACATGTAACAACCATTATCATGTGATCAGCAACCATGTGACCATATCAAAGGTCCTTTACACTTGATATACAACTAATTACATTATGGGGGTACACTGCAGGTGAGCCCTGGGGACGTGCAGGGACTCAAGCTGATAGGACTGTTAGATACAAATCCCATACTGGGACATCACATGTGTGTGTGTGTTTGTGTGTATGTCTGAATTCTGCAGTAATGCAAAGTTTGCAATAGGAATTTTTCATTTTCAACTGAAAGTATGCTACCCGTAAACTGACCGTAAAGATAACAAGCTGAAGCACCTAACTGACTAGCATACACTTCCTTAACCCCTTCCCAACCCCTTTCTACTTAACCTTCTAAGACTTACAACTTTTTATTTTTGCCCTGACAAAATTGTATTAGGGCTTATGTTTTGCAGGACAAGTTATTTTTACTTGCACCCTTTATTATTTTATATTATTAAAAATAAAATGTTTTGAACACTTTTTTAGCCCCCTAGAAGCCTATAAATTATTGATTGATTGCTCTTATGGATCAATAGATTGTGTACATAGAACAATGCAAAGCATTACAATGTAGAACTCAGCGCTCTATCGCTACAACTTGACATAGTCTTAGGCCTTAGACTGTCCTGACAACCCAAGGGCTCCCCATGATTACATTGCCGTAGGGGCCCTGGACCCCCTATGATGCATCTAAAAACTGTCATGATTCTGCAATTCCTATTGATAACAGCATTTAAACAGTTAAATGAATGACATTGTAGTGATCTCCAATATCTGTTATTACTAGTAGATCTCAGCTGCACCCAACTCCTTCACCTGACCCATGACTGTCTATTTATAAAAAATAAAAAAAAATATTAAAAATAAACTGATACTTCCGGTTATTGATCACCTAACAGTCACCTCTTTATCATCACAGACAGGATTACAGTAATAGGTGACACCTATGTATAGATAACACAGGGTCTACCATTCATAATAGATGATAGTCATGGCCCCTCTCCTGTTCCTCCCTACAGGAAATGTAGGGTTTTAGCCATCGAGTGATTATAGTCTATGGAGCCCTTCTAGTGATATTGTTTCTTTAATAAAAAGCAATGTGAGGTGTCTGGTGGCCACTTATCTATACTCTTTTGGTCTGTTTGCAGTAGAGATAGGGGTTGGACAAACAATTATTTGGTTATTTTACTTTTATTATAGTTAAGTCATGCCTGTCTATGTGAAGGGATGCTTCATGGCAGTCCACAAAAACTCGGCACTCCTTAGGCTCGCTTTAGAAATACAGTCTGTTTTAGTGAGTATAGCAATCCACAAACAATATTTGTGTGTGCCATTTTTGCCCTGAACTAGACATTCTACAGATTATTGGATTGCATATGGAGGAAGGAATGGATAGAAGAGGTTTATGCAAAAGTCAGTGTTTCCCAACCAGTGGGCCTCCAGCTGTTGCAACACTACAACTCCCAGCCTATGGCTGTCCCAAAACACTAAAAGTTGCTGTTTTGCATCAACACACAACAGAAACACTGGCATAAGTTAACAAAAACTTTGTCGCTAGCAAAAATATTTCTCTAGCAATGGAATTTGTGTTACCCCATGCAATTCCATCGCCGTTGTCTATGATGGCATTAAGGCGGGGATTGTCCTAAAAGAATATTGGCTAAAGGCAAATCCACTTAAAGGGTACCTCTCATCAAAAAAACTTTTGATATATTATAGATTAATGTATGCAGAATAACTTTACAATTGCATGTTATTAAAAAATATGCTTCTTTCTATTTAATTTTCCACTTTGAAGAAATGACCACTAGGGGTCTCCCTACCAGTCCTGGCAGCAAGCATTTCAGACTCATGCTGGAGTCCTAAACACTACGAGCTGCCAGTCTGCTTTGTTCACAAAGGAGAACACTCAGAGCTGCCAGCCTGCTTTGTTCACAGAAAGTTTGGCTGTGAACAAAGCAGGCTGGCAGCTCTGAGTGTTTAGGACTCCAGCATGAGTCAGAAATGCTTGCTGACAGGACTGATCGGGAAAAATACAATAGAAAGAAGCATATTTTTCATTAACATGCTATTGGAAAGTTATTCAACATTCATTAATCTAAAATATATCAAAAGTTTATTTGATGAGAGGTACCCTTTAACTTAAAGGGGTACTCCGCTGCTCAGCGTTGGAATGCTGGAGCCGGCGCCGGGAGCTCTTGACATCATAGCCCCGCCCCCTCGTGATGTCACGCCCTGCCCCTTAATGCAAGTCTATAGGAGGGGGCGTGATGGCTTTAACTGAGCTAATAAATGCAACAAAAAACTTTTTTAAAACGTACCTTTTAATCGTAAATAACTAAAAACGACATACATATAATGTTATCAACAAAGTCAACCAAGCAGCCGAATATGCTATGTCCTATGAAAGACATAGGAGATAGGAATATACGCACTACAAAACAGAAATGAGGTAGATCCCCACAGCAGAGTGGTCATTAGATCATGGCCCAATATCATAGGTATAGTATATATCATAGGTATAGTATATATCATAGGTATAGTATATATCATAGGTATAGTATATATCATAGGTATAGTATAACTAAACACAAGAAAATCTCTATCACAATGTGGATATCATGAACAAAAATAAATATAAGCAAAAGGGCGAGGAGGAAGGGGCACTTACACTTCAGATAGTCGCTTGAAGACAATGTTTAACAAGGACGGTTCCAAATGAAGGAAGAACCATCTGTGTGCACCTCTATGCTGTATCAAACAGATTCTAGCCCATTATCATAGGCTTTAGTATCTCTGTGCATAGCTGTATACCTCCTGAGGAACCTCATACTTTATACTTTCTGGCGGGAAACGAGTATTATTGCTATTTTTTGGGGGCATTATGTCTATTTCACATCTTGTGCATAACTTTCATGTATTTCTATGATATTGAGCAATATGATTATGCATCATCATAGGATTTAGGCACACTACTTAGGAGGGGACGCCTGAGGGGGGTATAGTGGTTAAGACCACAATATAAATAGGGGTGTCCTTTTTAGGACACAGGTATTTTTCAGGGATTGGATGTTTCATTGGTTTATTTTTCCCTTAGAACCCTACCCCTTTTTCCTTCATTTGGAACTGTCCTTGCTGAACATTGTCTTCAAGCGACCATCTGAAGTGTAAGTGCCCCTTCCTCCTTGTCCTCGTTTATATTTATTTTTGTTTATGATATCCACATTGCGGTAAAGATTTTCTTGTGCTGAGTTATGTCATACTATACCTATGATATTGTACTTGAGGCATAACTCAAATGGGCCATGATCTAATGACCACTCTGCTGTGGGGATCTACCTCACTTATTTGAGGCTCCTTTCTGTTTTGTAGTGAGTATGTTCCTATCTCCTATGTCTTTCATGCATATTCGGCTGCTTAGTTAACTTTGTTGATAACATTATGGCCCACATTTATCATTGTCTTTAGACTGTTTTTTGTATCTAAAAAAGGGGCAAAAAAAGGCGCAAGCAGGGGTTTTTGCGCCTTTTTTTGCCCCTTTTTGTTTACACATTTCTGCTGATTTTGAGTTGCAATCCACTGATTTTGAGTTGCAATCCACTGATTTTGGCAATAGACATGATATGGAAGGGATTTATCATTGCCCCTTTTTGTAAAAAGGAGCAAAAAAAGTCGCAAAGCCACTGAAAAGTCTCTAAAACTACACCAGCACAGACATGGTGTAGCTTTTTGGTGTATGTGTAGACAGAAATTTCAGAAAATGTGACCTGCACAAAATTTATCAAAGCTCTTTTACCTTTTAATAAATGTGGTGCTCCTACACAGCACACAAAAAAAAGGTGTAAAAAATGCTTCCCTTGCACTGCAATGATAAATGTGGGCCTATATGTATATCATTTTTAGTTATTTACGATTAAAAGTTATATTAAAAAAAAAAAGGTGTTTTTGTTGCACTTATAAGCTGATTTTCATGCTAAAACCTGTCTGCTCTATGATTATATTGCTTTGGTTAGCTCTATTTTAACTTAAAGAGTACCTGTCACCAAACTAATATATTGTTCCTTATGTAATTATAAGACAGTTTGTTATTTACTTGCTGTTAAAATTCTCAACCTTTAGAGTATATGTTTTAATGTGATTGAAAAAAAGGACACTAGGTGGCTCTGTTCTGTTTCCTGCGCAAGTCAAACAGTTAGTTTGGTCTCCTCCCGGCCTGACAGGAGACCAAGCTCAGGAAGTGGGTGCGGGGCATGGCAAGGCACAGCTCTCACAGGCTTCAGTGACATCGCACCTGCTGGGGAACACCCTCTTTCTCCTGCTGGATGCTCACACAATGTGAGTAAGGGGAAAGGTATGATACACAGCTTTTTAAAGCTCTGAACATTTTTTTAAGGGCAGGAAGGGTGATAGGAGTAGTTAGGGGATATAATCAAAGTTAGTGTAGAAAATATGGTTTGATGACAGGTACTCTTTAACTGACTTATCTGAGGAATGATGTTAGTATAGTCCCATGTTATCGTTTATTTTCAATACATTTATCATATTCACCTTAGTAATTGTCAGAGGAGGTGCTAAGCAAGCACAATTGTTATTTCCTTCGCTGCCAAGCAAAGAAGACACTGCAGCTTCACTGGCATCTAGAAACGCAAGACTAAGCTTGTGTGTCCACCTTAACACTTACTGAGGTGGATACAGTAAAGCTATAGGGGGGAAAATGCAGGAAGTTTAAATGGATAATCCAGGAATAGAGAAACAGAGATAATTTCTTCCAAAAACATTTAATTTAACTTCAATGAAACTGAGCTGCGACACCACACACAAACTTAGGACAGACGTGGTGCTGTTTTTGGGAGAAATCAGTTTTGTTTTTCTAATCCTAGATTTGATATTAACATTGATTCTGGAATATCTGGTGAGATGCGCATTATTTTTACAAAAATATAAAAAATTTTGGGAATATAAATTTAACAATAAATAAAGTTATATATTTAAAACAATAATAAAAAGAACAACCCTAACCCTAACTAACTGTACTTCTAAAACAAGCATAAGGAGTGTTGAGTTCTTTGCTCTCTTTAAGACTGACAGAAGATACATAATTACATAGTTGATAAGGTTGAAAAAGAGGAGTTGTTATGATTCGGCAGGCTGGAGATGGATCCTCTGTGTCAGAGAGGGATTGGCGTGGACCGTACCGGTGGACCGGTTCTAAGTTGCTACTGGATATTCACCAGAGCCCGCCGCAAAGCGGGATGGTCTTGCTGCGGCGGTAGCAACCAGGTCGTATCCACCGGTAACGGCTCAACCTCTCTGACTGCTGAGACAGGCGCGGTACAAAAGGACAAGGCAAGAGCAAGGTCGGACGTAGCAGAAGGTCAGGGCAGGTCGCAAGGTTCGTAGTCAGGGGCACAGCAGAAGGTCTGGAACACAGGCTTGGGACATACACAAAACGCTTTCTCTGGCACAAGGCAACAAGATCCGGCCGAGCAGGGAAGGGGAAGTGAGGTTATATGGACAGGGAGCAGGTGGAAGCTAATTAGACTGATTGGGCCAGGCACCAATCATTGGTGCACTGGCCCTTTAAATCTTAGAGAGCTGGCGCGCGCGCGCCCTAGAGAGCGGAGCCACGCGCGCCAGAACGTGACAGCCAGGGATCGGGACAGGTAAGTGGCTTGGGATGCGATTCGCGAGCGGGCGCGTCCCACTATGCGAATCGCATCGCCGTCTTCAGTGTCAGTGCAGCGCTCCCGGTCAGCGGGTCTGACTGGGGCGCTGCAGAGAGGAGAACGCCGCGAGCGCTCCGGGGAGGAGCAGGGACCCAGAGCGCTCGGCGTAACAGGAGTCCATCAAATTTAACCTATAGGATCTGGAAATGAAATAAGGGTTAATTTTCCTGTGTTTGGCTGAAGCATCATGCTTTGCTGTGACGGTGCCTGGACCTATCAGGGTGCTTAGACAAAGAGCCAATTATATCTGGTCTTAGCATCCACGTCCTTCTCAGGTGCACATAAATTCCCAGTCAGTTTGTTTTTTTAAGGAGTAATGCTGAAGCTAGTGCAGAAAGACTTTGTGACCTGATTATCCCTCCATCATCCGTCTTTGTACTCTGAGCTTTTCTGGTATCAATTTAGCCTATCTGACTACACTGTCTCTGTTTGTCTGTCTGTTTGTTTCCTGTGTTTTGTACCTTATGCTTTGCCTATTAACCTGACCTGTTTCCCTGACACCTGCACAGTGTTTGTTTGATTGTTTTAGACCTTGTTACACTCCTGCACATACTCAGAATAGGGACCGTCACCCAGTTGAGAATTTGTCGCTTAAGATGGATACTTAATTAGGCAAGAAAAGTAGCCGTGGGTGAGCTTCTTATTTATAGGAAGTCAAAACACACCCTTATGAGGTAGGTGCCAATTGCCCCATACTAGGGAATATTTCCTTCCTGACTCCAAATATTTCTACATCACAGTTTTCTGTGCCTTACAGTAAGATTGCTATGGACTTACAGTTTGTCTATAAGCCTGCTTCATGATGTTCCACCTTGTATGATAACACATCGAATGGCATAAGAGGCCAATTGCTGAAGGGAGACATAAGGTTACTATAGGTAGCACATCCGTAAAACAACCCAAACCAATCTGTATCTGTTATTTAAAGCTGGCCATATATGATAGGTATGGACTAGATGGACTAATGTTTACAGTGGCCTTCCAACTTTTGCCCGACACCTAGTACACATGTGTAGTAAACAATAATAGGAATATTGCAACATTTTGTAGCAGCAGTGTAAATGATCTCTTTGGTAAAACCATTCTATATAACAATTTAAAATTTTGGACACATTTATTATGCCTCCAACATAATAACGGTAAGATAACATATGTACAGTATGGTGGCCATTTTCTATTTTATAGTCTCTTTAAAATATTTCTGTTCTGAAAAGTCACCTTCTTATTTACAGATCCACCCTGCATAAAGAATTCCTAGGATTCAGAGCCTCACCCGGAAAATCATGTGCAGCTACTGTGGTTTTACATGATAAAGTATTATGATGTGTTAAAATCATGTTATTTGCACATTTTGGCTTCACTACCCCTCCCTTAATTTCCATTCACTGCTGTACAGAGAACTAAGCCTACATCCTTTCCAGATATACAGCCTGTTAGCCAAAGGGCTGAACCTACGATGCTCAAGTTTCTGCTTACTTATGTCTCTAGACTTTATATTCTTGAAACAATTATCGTTTCTCTATTGTAAGCCGATAATAGAGTTAAAATTGAAAGCATCACCGGCTTTATTTAGTCTTTGCTGTATACTTTTATAAGGACAAGCATCAGCTATCTACCTTTTACACAATGAAAGTCGCAACTACTCCATTCAGTGAGAGTACCAGCACAGTGGTCTCCAAAGTTATAATATCAGTTCATTCTTTGATAACCATTCTAACTAAAAACATTGTAAATTAAAGGGGTATTCCCGCCAAAAACATCTTATCCAAAGGATAGGGCATATGATGTCTGATCGCGGGGGCCCGCTGCTGGGACCCCCCGCGATCTCCTTGTGGCAGCCCTTATTCTATGCTTGGCTGCGTTTGCTTTTTCTGAACGCTCTGGGCTTCAGAGATGGGAACGTGACGTCACGCCATGCCCCCTCCATTCATTTCTATGGGAGGGGGTGTAACGGCCACAACACCCTCTCCCATAGAAATGAATGGAGGGGGCGTGGCGGGACATCACGTCCCCGTCTCGGAAGCCCGGAGGTTTCCCAAACTTCAGACGCAGCAACGCATAGAATGAGTGCTGCTGCAGGGATATCGCGGGGGTCCCAGCGGCGGGCCCCCCGTGATCAGACATCTTATCCCCTATCCTTTGGATAGGGGATAAGATGTTTTTGGCCAGAATACCCCTTTAAGACCATAAATTTATGAAGAATTGGCAAGTTGGCCAAAAAACTACAATATTTTTTAAGTAGATAAAGAATATATTTTTATTATATAATGAAAGGCCTTATATTGATTTTTATTATCAGCACAGGAGCTTCTTTAGTGTCTCTTACTGCATACTAAAATCCTCTCTCTAGGTCCTTTAGGACAATATGGATGTCCTTCACCTTATATGGCCTCTTTTCACTGTTTTCACACAATCATTTTTTTACATGCTGCCGTGACAACTAAAAAACCTCTACAGCCCTTTTTTTTTTTTGCTATAGTACTGTCCCTACATCTTCCTCTTCTTTCCCCACATTCTCTTTAACTACTTATGATTCATCTACTCATGCCACCCTTTGTGCCCAGGGATACTCCACTGGAAAAACATTTTGTTTGATCAACTGGTGCCAGAAATTCAAACAGATTTAAATTAATGTTATTAAAAAATCTTAACACTTCCAGTACTTATCAGTTGCTTTATGCTCCACAGGAAGTTCTTTTCTTTTAGAATTTGTTTTCTGCCTTACCACAGTGCACTCTGCCGACACCTCTGTCCATTTTAGGAACTGTCCAGAGCAGGATAGGTTTGTTATGGGGATTTGCTCCTACTCTGGCCAGTTCCTAAATGGACAGAGGTGTCAGCAGAGAACAGAAAGAAAATTCAAAATGAAAATAACTTCCTGTGGAGCATACAGCTGCTGATAAGTACTGGAAGGATTAAGATTTTTGAATAGAAGCAATAGAAGTAATTTATAAATCTGTTTAACTTTCTGGCAGCAGTTGATTTATAAAAAATTTTTTTTCCAGTGGAGTACCCCTTTAAGGCTTGTGGCTCACTAAATTCTTCCTCTAAAAACTTTCCAGGTATACTTCATATTACAACATAAAGATCTTTTCTGGAACCCACCAAAATCCTTCATCAGGCTTCTAGATGGTGAAACATGACTCATCACTCTTGAGAAAGTTTTTCCACAGCAGAGTCCAATGATGGTGTCTTTTCTACCATTCCAGCCAATGCTTGGCATTGTACAGGACATATGATCTCAGCCTTGTGTGTGAAATGCCCATTCCATCAAGCTCTTGGGCTACCATTGCTTCCTTAGCCAGTTTGGAATTTCCTAGTTCTTTTCGGTGATTCTGTTTCTTAGAGATACAGTAAGTGTGACTGGAAACGCTCAAACCACTGACTTGAAATGGTGACAATATATATTTAGGTATATAGGGGGGAGATTTATCGAAACCTCTGCTGAGGAAAAGTTGACCAGTTGCCCATAGCAACCAATCCGATTGCTTATTTCCTTTTTTCAAACGCCTTTTTAAAAATGAAAGAAGTGATCTGATTGGTTGCTATGGGCAACTGGTCAACTTTTTCTCTGCACAAGCTTTGATGAAGCCCCTCCATAGTGTATACCAGCCTTAAAGGAGATCTCCAGACCATAAAAATTGTCCCCCATAGTGCCGGCAGTAAAAAAATAAAGATGTATATACCTTCCTCCGCTCCCCCGGGGCCTCCGGTAACCGTCTCCGGTCTCTGCCGCAATCCACTTCCTGGTTGCCGGTGGTCGGATGAATCAGCCAATCACCAGCCGCAGCGCAGTCTGGCTCAGCCGGCGATAGGCTGAGCGGCAGTGTGAAAACGCTTCAGGACACAAAATTCTTCACTACACCGGCACCTGCGGCCGGGGCCAGAAACGTCACACTGCCACTCAGCCTATCGCCGGCCGAGTCGGACTGAGCTGAGGCTGGTGATTGGCTGATTCATCCGACCACCGGCAACCAGGAATTGGATTGCGGCGGAGACCGGAGACAGTTACCGGAGGCCCCGGGGGAGCGGAGGAAGGTATGTACATCTTTATTTTTTTTACTGCCGGCACTATGGGGGACAATTTTTATGGTTTGGAGTTCTCCTTTAAATATTAACCTGCTTATTTATGGTAAGCCAGAGCAATGTGTCCATGTAGCAACAAGAAAATATATTTGAAAAGGCCTCGGAAAAATAAAAGAAGCAATCTGATTGGTTCCTATGGGCAACAGGTAAATTTTTCCTCTGCGCAGGTTTTGTTAAATCTTCCCCATTGTGTATATTTGCCCACTGAGAAGTGCTGATGGTAGTTTAAGGGTATATACATTTGGCCTGATGAGTATAAAAACATACAGTAGGATCTCTACTATAGATTTATGAAATATAAATCTGTATAGGGTTATAGAAATATTTCTTTCTTCAAGAAACAGAAAAACACCTGTCTGTGTGTTTTGTCGTGTACTGGAATACATTAGGGGTAACAATGTATTTGAAAATGTTGACAGCTACATATGGGCTTGGTTTTTGGCTGCATGTGACCAGCACTACGTGTCCTTGCCCTTACAGCTAGGCTGTGTTGACGTGAATGTGGCAGTGAATTACAGTGGTCCCTCAACATATGATGGTAATCTGTTCCAAACGGACCAGCGTTTGTTGAAACCATCGTATGTTGAGGGATCCGTGCAATGTAAAGTATAGGACAGTGGTCTACAACCTGCAGACCTCCAGATGGGAGTTGTAGTTTTGCAACATCGGGAGGTCTGCAGGTTGAAGACTACTGGTAGAGGAAGTTGTACTCACCTGTCCACACCACTCCGGACCGTCACCGCTGCCCGGGATGTCGCCTTCCATCGCTCTCGCCGCGTCCACGGCATCCTCGCTCTCAGTCGCCGCCATCACGTTGCTACGCACGCCGCTCCTATTGGATGACGTGACGGCAATCGCAGGAACGTGATGACGATAATGGAGAGCGCCGAGGATGCAGGGAATCCTGAAGAGGACGCGCCGGAGCGCCGAGGACAGGTAAGTGATCGTCAGCGGACCACACGGGGCACCGTAAACGGCTATCCGGTGGCAGCTGAAGCAGTCAGCGCTGCCGGATAGCCGTTAATGCGATGGCCCCGACATACAAAAGTTGATGCTGCTTTCAACATGTGATGGCCTCTGAGAGGCCATCGCATGTTGAAATTATCGTATGTCGGGGCCATCGTAGGTCGGGGGGTCACTGTACCACATACAAACTGTGGATAGGTGTGGCACCTTAAAAAGCAGCCATGTTTCTATAATTCTGTATAATAGCTTACTGTTCATTGTTACTCTTAGCACCTCTTGCAGTTAATTGTGTCCCTTTTACATTTCCAGGATACACAGGTCCACTTAAAGAAATTCCTCCAGAAAAATTCAATGAGACTGCTGTTCCTAAGTATTACATGTCTCCTTGGCAAGAGGCAATTGTGAATGACCCAGATCTGCTAGAAGCTCTATATCCTAAAATGCCCACTCTGGGAAACAATGTGGAAGCTCCAGACTACAGAAGTTTTAACAGGTAGATATTTCAAGTTTTCACTCCATCACATCCTGCAATGCTGGTTACTCCACATGTACATTAACTGTAAGGGCTAATTCACACTACTGAATCTCAGACCGAAGATATTTTGTCAGCTAGGACCACTAAGAAATGCTCTGCCTCAATAGATGACAATATATTTCAAAGCAGATTTAGCTGAAATAAATTATATGTTTACTCTCAGGAGTCTCAGGAGTCTGTGGTCCAGAATTTTGTAGTGTGAATGATACAGCAGAATCCTATTGAGAACAATAGGAGGCTGCTGCATCGTATTTTCCAAGCAAAATTCTGCTGGGAAAATACCTAGTATGAATGGGCCCTAAAAGTGTGTTTATACTGAACACTCAAAGGAGACCAAAAGGGTGTCCATTATCTTTGTATACTTTTAGATACAATGGGGGAGATTTATCAAAGCCTGTGCAGAGGAAAAGTTGCCCGTAGCAACCAATCAGCTCGCTGTTTTCAGTTTTAACAAGGCCTCTGCAAAAAGAAAGAAGCAATCTGGTTGCTATGGGCAACTGAGGATCTTTTCCTTTGTACAGTTTTTGATAAATCTCCCCCAATATCTTTGTATAGCTTTGGATAAAATCGCATAGCCATCTACACAGTTCTATACAGTGGCATACTGTAAACAAATGTATACTACATAGTATATGTTTTGTTAAAGGGGTTATCCAGGAATAGAAAAACACAGCTACTTTCTTTCAAAAACAGCTCCACTCCTGTCTCCAGGTTGGGCGTTGTTTTACAACTTGGTTCCATTCACTTCAATGGAACTGAGCTGCAGAACCACACCCATCCTGAAGACACACAGAGAGCTGTTTTTGAAAAAAAAAGTAGCTGTGTTTTTCTATTCCTGGATAACCCCTTTATCAAGGTAAACTTTGGGTGACTATTGTCCCCATATGGCATCAGTCACAGGCATCTGTTTAACATAAGTAATTTTAGACCTTAAATGGTACATACACCAAAGTTAGCATGGAGCAAAATTGTACAGTATTAAATATAATTGGAGATTTTCCTAGTCCTTATGAAGGAAAATATGGATTTTATTAAAGACAGGAGGCGAACATTTTGCAACTCTTCTTTACTACTTTAAATGATAGCAGCAAGATATAACAATAAAGTTTATAGAAAAAAAACGTTACATATGCAAATGAAGTGTATTATGCAGCCAATGAGAGGCTAGCACAGGTGATATGAGGCAAGGTAACATACAATACCTCCTCTTCTTTGATGCAAAACATTATAATATAACAACATAAGTAAAAGACACTAGAGATCCATAAGAGTTTGTTGGAATGAAGAAAACAATGTATGAATAAATAAAACATATTCAACGCGAATAATCTTTATAAGTCTGAGAAGGTTGTGGATAACAGTCCTGAAGAAGGATAAACAGCAGTAAACTTCATGAGAAACTGGAAACAGGTCCTATAAGATGTGGAATGGATGAATATCCTGTTGACACGAAGATTCTTGACAATCCGTGAGTTACACTAAAAAGATAGAGACAGAAAACAACAATAATAATAAAGGGATGGGACAAAGGGAGGGAAAATGTTCGCCTCCTGTCTTTAATAAAATCCATATTTTCCTTCATAAGGACTAGGAAAATCTCCAATTTTATTACAAGACTGGAGGCTCCATTTTGCAAGTTTAAAGCTCAAATAATAATAATAATAAACTTGACCAGATTAAACAATAAAACATGTAGAAATGAACAACATTAAATAATACTCATAGAAACATGGGGGTCTGGTCTGAAATAGAAGGTTTTAAACGTTGATTCCGAAGTCCAATTAGCAGCTTTAAGGATATCCGACAAGGATACCCCTGATTGTTTTAGTTTTGTGGACATGGCTCCTCTGGAGGAGTGGGCTTTAAAGATAGAAATGTCAACTCCTGCCGATTGCATAATCTGTTTCATCCATCTGGCCAACGAAGGAGATGACACAGGACGGTAGGGTTTACAGAATGAAATGAGTAATTGAGTGTCAGCACGGTTACGAACAGATTGAGTTCTCTGTTCATAAGCCTGAAGGCAGGAAACTACGCAGAGGTGTTTCTGGTGAGGAAAAGAGGGATAAAACACTGAAAAAAGAGAAGTTTTTGTACGTCTGTGAATAGAAAAAAGAACACCGTCAGGTAAGTATTGTCTATGAGAAATATCAAGGGCTCTGACGTCCATCTGACGAAATTCGTTTAAGAGAGATTAGGCAGAGTAAGGCAGTGAGTTTCAAAGATAGGGATTTCAAGGAAAGGGAATGATTATCCCCTAAGGAAATGATATACTGTAAGAGAATATTGACATCCCAAGTTGAATGGTATCTGGGTAAAGGTGGACGTCTGAATTTTATGCCTTTGAGTAATTTACAAATTAATGGATGTTTACCCACAGAAAGGGAATTAATAGGAGCGTGGTAAAAGGAGATAGCAGATCTGTAAACGTTTATAGTACGGTAGGCCTTACCCAAATCAAAAGATGAAGCTAAAAAATTTATAATATGATTTAAAGGTGCATGTATGGGATCCAAATCCCGTTGCATGCACCAACTAGTCCAAATTTTCCAGGCTGATCTGTAAGCAGATCCGGTACCTGGAGCCCAGGCGCTTGAGAGAATTTCTCTAAGTTAGAAAGTTCGCAACTCGGGACTGTTGACCCGAAACACACCAGGCTATCAAAGGAGAGATTGTTGGAGGATATGAGAGGATGAGGATTTCCTGCCGGATCCTGAAGGAGAAACGGATGGCAAGGAAGTAGGCGAGGAAAATCGATCAGCATTTCTAGAATCTGAGGGAACCAAGACTGTGTTGGCCATTGAGGGGTAACGAGAATTACTGTTGATTTTTGAGATTTGATGAGGAGGAGAACCCTCGGAATCAGAATAAAAGGAGGGAATGCATAGAGGATCTCCGAAGGCCAATATTGGAGGAGGGCATCTATGCCTTCTGCCTCCGGATCGGGGCGCCAGCTGTAAAAGCGATGAACCTGACGATTCAGTCGTGATGCAAAGAGGTCTAGATGAATAGGGCCCCAAAGAGAATTGATGCGAGAGAATATTTGAGGGTCCAATTGCCAATCGCTGGAATCCGCAAGGAAGCGGGAATTCCAGTCCGCAATTATGTTGGAAAGACCTGGTAAGTATTCTGCTTTGATAATGATGTTCCTGTGAAGACAGTAATGCCATAGGTCTTTGGCAATGTTGGCTAGGTGGAAAGATTTTGTACCACCAAGCTTGTTGATATATTGTACTGCGGAGATATTGTCCATTCGTAGAAGAATGCAACAATCTGATCTGTTCTTCGCAAAACTCTTGAGAGCGAAGAAACCCGCCAGTAATTCCAAGCAGTTGATGTGGAAGAGTGATTCCTCTGGGGACCACTTTCCTCCTGTCGACGAGGAACCGCAACGGGCTCCCCAACCTGAACGGCTGGCATCCGATTCTATGATCAGATCTGGAACGGAATTGAATATAGTTTTTCCGTTCCAATCCTGAAGGTGTCCTAGCCACCACAGAAGTTCTTCTGTGGTATCTGCAGTAAGAGCTATTTCGTCCGAGTAACCCAAGCCGTTCCGAAGGTGTTGGGCTTTCAGCCTTTGAAGAGCTCGATAATGAAGCGGAGCTGGGAAAATCGCTTGAATCGAAGCAGAAAGAAGACCCACTACACGAGCTATCGAACGAAGAGAGACTGTTTGCTTGTTCAGGATGGAATGAATCTCCCTTCGAATGGTTTTTATCCTCCTGGGAGGAAGACTGAGTTGGGCAGATTGAGTATTTATTAGAAATCCCAAAAATTCTACCTCTTTGGATGGGGAAAGGATGGATTTTTCTGTGTTGATAATAAAACCCAGATTGGAGAGGAGGGACACAGTCCATTGAATGTGTAGCCGCATTATGGATAGGGATTGAGCCATGAGGAGGATATCGTCCAGATAAATAATCAGACGGACACCTCGGGCTCTTAGAATTGCTATAACAGGTTTGAGCAGTTTTGTAAAACACCATGGGGCTGAGGATAGGCCGAATGGTAGGCAGGTGAATTGCCATTTTTGATCCTTCCATAAAAATTGGAGGTAAGGTTGAGATTTTAGATGCATGGGAACCGTAAGGTATGCATCTTTGAGATCTATTTTCGCTAACCAATCGTGTGGTAACAGCAGATCTCTCAAAAGATGGATGCCCTCCATCTTGAAATGTTGATAGAGTACATAGTTGTTTAGGGTCTTTAAATTTATAACAGGTCTGTACCCTCCGTCCTTCTTTTTTACAAGAAAAAGATTGCTCAGGAAACCGTGAGAATGCATGGGTACCTGGATGATTGCCTTTTTGGAGCTTAGTTCTATGATCTCTGACTCTATGAGTGATCTGTTTTCCTCTGAAAAATGAATTGGATGAGGAGTTAAAATCTGAGGAGGAGGTTGGACAAACTGTATCTGATAACCCAGGACTGTGTTTAGAATCCACGGGTCGGATGTTATTATGGCCCAGGTATGGAAAAAATACGCAATTCTGCCTCCTAATGGAAGTGGGGAAGAAAATATCGGATAAAGACTTACCAGCGTTGGGTCGAGATCTGGGATATCCGCGATGTCCTCTGGCTCTCCACGGTCTTCCTCTTGTTGGAAAGAATGGACTGGATTGATAGGTGGAGGTAGGGTTCTGGAATCTGTCTGTTCTTGGGGGGGCACGTGTATATTGTCTCTCATGAGACTGGCGGCTGGGAAAATTGCCCCTTCTTTTCCCAGCCCTGGGTAAAACCCGAGGTTGAAAAACCTTCTTAAGAGATGTTTGGGCCTTATCATGTGATAAAAATAATGCTACATATTTATTTATTTCTTTAATAAACGTATCTCCAAAGAGAAGGCCATCAGTGGAGGATTCAGGTTCAGTTGTAGCTAGGTTGATCAACTGAGGGTCCAATTTTAATAGAATGGACCTTTTGCGTTCAGTGCATATGGTAGTATTAATGCCACCAAATATACACAGGGCCCTTTGGGCCCATCCTTTGAGGACCTCTAAGTTCACTGGGTTGCCAGAGGAACTAGCCTCTTCAGTGAGGTCCAAAATTTTTGTTAAGGGACCTAGAAGGTCTAAAAACCTGTCTTGGATTGTCTTAAAGGAACGGTCTATACCCTTTTTGGGATTTTTTCCCGATTTGTTTAGGTATTTAATCAGTGGAGGGTCAATTTCAGGGGTAATGGATAATTTCTTTGGGATATTAGGTCTAGGGCATTCTGCTCGTAATCTGTTACGAGTGGCTCTATCGATAGGTTTCCTGACCCATAAAGTTAAAAATTGGGTCACTTGGGGGTGAGGATCCCATTCTCCAGAACGTGGATGCTTAAGCAGACTTGGATCAAAATATGGGATTCCCGCACTGTCCATAATGACTGCTTTAGGGTCCTCAATAGTCACAGTAGATTCCTCATTATCAGATATGTCCTCATATTCAGAGTCTGAGGCATATTCCGAAATCTCACCTTCCTCAGATGAGGATTGGTCAGGGGAAGTGTTATAAGAGTCCGGTTTCTCTCTACGGGATACTCTTTTAACCCGGTTATCATGTTTCTCCTCCCGGGTGGAGGGTATGGGATGCGATTTTTTTAGCATCAGTATGCCTGCTTTTGGTAACAGCAGAAGTTGGAACCTGGTCCTTAAACCCTTTAGGTTTTTTATATGATTTAGAAGGACCGGTAGTAGGCATGGGCCGTTTATGGGTGGCCTTCCCAGACTTTCCCCATCCCCTGGCTAAATTTGAAGTTGAGTCCTCCGCGGACCAAAAATGATCCGACGGGGTAGAAGGGCCAGCCTTGGGGAGTTGTTGATATTTATCATGGGACATGAATAAAGCCATGGATTGGGCCACAATCTCTGGTATACTGGCCATTGCATTCCGGACTGATAAGTCCACCATAGACTGCATGGAGCTGTTATCCATATGTTGAGTATTAGTGGACTGCATGTCTGTAGCAGTTTGTTCATTGGCCATAATTGCAATATATTTATGAGGAAAAATTTTATAATAAACTGGCCAAATGGGCAGAGGGAAAAACTATAATTAATGTAAGACAACCTGAACTGGAGTAAGTGTGGTGAATTTATGACAGAAATTGGTTATAATAATACCAAAATATGCCAGTAGGTATCACTACAGGGTAAGCAATGAACAGGCGATAGAATATGGCCAAGAAAAAAACGCATGCAGGAGCGCGGTCGTCTCTGAGGGAGTGAATACTCTGACTGACAGAAGACGCTGGTAGTTCGTTCACGGAGCGAGGGAGAATACCACAGAGGGGGAGGAACCAAAGAGCGCGAAGCTGAGGACCAGCTCGCGTAGTATCGCGAGAAGTCCGGCAGAGCCGAGACCAGCGATACTGAAGGGAGAGAGATGAGGTATGTATACGGAGGGGACAATAACCGAAGGGGAATGTGGAAAAAAACCCAGGGTGAAGAAACTCTGAGGAGAAAGATATATAACTGTCTGTTTATGACAAAAAAATAAAACAATGAATGAACGGCAGCGGTGACAAATATATATAAGGAAACTATATAAAGGTGACAACTGAGAAATATGAAGATAATGTATATGAAATATGATAATAATATATATATGCTAGAGTGAAATGTGAGATATACTTAACTTCTGAGCGGAGCAGCAAAGAAGAGAGGAGGTATTGTATGTTACCTTGCCTCATATCACCTGTGCTAGCCTCTCATTGGCTGCATAATACACTTCATTTGCATATGTAACGTTTTTTTTCTATAAACTTTATTGTTATATCTTGCTGCTATCATTTAAAGTAGTAAAGAAGAGTTGCAAAATGGAGCCTCCAGTCTTGTAATAAAATCCTTATTGGTTACCATCAGTGAAGATAAAAACTGCTGAAAGGTGGACACAAACAACCCACAAGATGGATGAATGCAGAGGGGCAAATTAATATGATCGTTGGAGCTCAGCCAGAGGTACCATTGGATTCTTGGTCACCTCTCTTTATCAAGGCCCTTCTTCCCTGATTACTCACTCTATTGGGCAGCCAGCTCTAGTAAGAGTCATTTTTATTCTTTTTCCATTTAAGAATTATGGAGGTTACTGTGCTCTTAGGAACTTTTAGTGAAGCAAATTTCTTTGTAGATCTGTGACTCCTTAAAATCTTGTGTGGGGGCCCAGTACAGGAGTTGCCTCCTGTGCCCTTTCTGTCCTGTGTGGCGGACTCTATTTCAGTGTCCCGAGTCCACCTTCATTCTGCGTACCCTAAATGGTTAATAATGCCTTATGTTATTTATTCATTTGTCTTTCTGAGGTGAATGTGCCTTTAAATGTTGTTATTAAGTCCTATTTAACCAGGGAAGGTGCCAGTGACCAGGTGACTTGTGGGTGACCTATGGGAGTCCTCCAAATTGCTCCCTTAAATACTAAGGAGGAGCTAGCTAGTTCAGTTCCGGTCTGAGGACCAGTACAATCAAGACCTGAGAGTGTCTGGTGTCCTAAGGGAGACCTAGGCCTTACCACGCAGCCACGTTTCAATCACCAAGTGCCCCTTCAAGTGAACGTCAAAGCCTGGTAAGAAAACCACAGGGGTGAAATCTATTCAGTCATAGTCCAGTCAGTCAAGTCTGCTAAAGTCAGCGTGGGTCTGCATAATTAATTCCAAGTTCAATACAAGTCCCAACGAGCCCTCAAGTCTCCTTAAGTCACTGGTCATCTCCTTGGGCCTAACTGAGCTGAAAAGACTAACACCTGTCTGCCTCAGTAAAGCTGCTGTTCTTGCGTAACCTTGCATCAGAGTGATTATTTGCCCCGTGCCTGGCCCAGGAACCAGCGACCATACCTCGGGCAGTGAAGAGGATAACAACGCCCTGGCGTCACGAACACTAGGGATTAATGCCATCTGCCCTTAGGGTAATAACATCTGCCCTTTCATTGCACCCTCACCACACATGTCTCTGAGCACTACAGACAGTTCTGCCTGGTTTTTGCTCTGATACACATGGTCAGCTGTGAGACCTTATAAAGACAGGACTGTGTCTTTCCAAATCCTGTTCGATCTACTGTTTTACCACTGGATTTTCCTACACCTTGATTGGAGTCATAATATAATACATTATAACTTGTTCTTCAATAATGGAATCTCTCAAGGGGCCACAAAAACATTTAACTTTATGATGATCAATACGATGTAAATCTCCAATCAAGGTGTAGAAAAATCTCAGAGATGGTCAAGAGAAACGGGAGAAACCCCGAGCTAAAATTTACGTGTCATAGCAAAGGGTCTGAATACTTATGTACATTTGAAATTTTAGTTTTCCCTTAATAATAAATCATTATGGGACATTGAGTGCAGATTGATGGAGAAACTTGAGAAAGAAATTTGGAAAAAAAGTAAAAGGGTCTGAAAACTTTCTGAATGCATTGTAGAATAGAGCACATATTCAATTTTATTACCTCCAGTTTTACTTTTTTACCTGGATAACCAATTGCCTAGTTACAGAAAAAGATATGAAACTTTAAAGGAGACATTGCTTTTCTTTCTTGTACTCAAACCCCTTCATGCCTGAGCTTTCCGGCAATGACATTGGGTGTAATGTGACTCTAGTTACTGCCCTGAGGTCATGTGGCATACCCGCATCATATTAATACTGCTTTTTCAGTCTCACTTGTAGACATAACAGGCATGATTTTTTTTTTTATTGCTAATGCCATTTATCATTTCCAGTGTTAACCTAATGTGACAATGTACAGTAGCACAATCTATGCATTATTTTTCAAGTATCTAATATGTGAGAATTATCTGAGGATAACAGGGTCTTATGAACAGCTGTTAGAAATAATTATCGGATGCTGTGATGTCACTTCCAGACTGAGTCATGGAGAGAAGTGAATATCTGGCAGGAGGAATATAAAATATCAAATATTACAAATATTAGCACTTAACCTAAAGCAAAATTAAAGGGGTACTCCGGCCCTGAAACCACTTATCCCTTATCCAAAGGATAGGGGATAAGATATCTCACTGCGGGGGTCACGCCGCTGGGGACCCCCGCAATCTTGTGTTCGCCACCCACCTGTTTGAGCTGCACGCTGCGGTGCCAGCTCTCAAACAGCCGGGTGGCGAACACAGGGCCGTAGTATGGTGACGTCACGACTCCGCCCCCATGTGACGTCACACGTCCCCCCCCCCCCGCCCCCGCTATGCAAGTCTATGGGAGGGGGCGTGACCGCTTCTTCCTGGGTTAGACAGGTGACCTGTACTGCGGAGTTTACCTTATCTTGCTATATTGCACCTGGCATTTCATTTTCCTCAGTGGAGAAGAATTTGTGTAATATATTTGCTTTTTCCTGATCTCCGTTTATAATTTCTTCCTCATCATTTTTTAAAGAGCCAACACTTTCATTTTTTTTTCACCTTTTTGCTATTTATATAGTCCAAAAACATTTTGGGGTTAGTTTTACTCTCCTTGGCAATGAGTCTTTCTGTCTCTATTTTTGTGGTTTTTATCAGTTTTTTACATATTTTACATTTTTCTCTATAGCTTTTTAATTAATGCTTCTTCACTGCTGTCCCATTTTAGTAGTTTATATGCTTTATTTTTGTCCTTTATTGCCCCCTTAACATTTTTATTCATCCATATTGGTTTTCTTTTATTTCTGACCCTTTTATTCCCATAAGGTATATACATCTTACAGTGAGAATTTAAGATATTTTTAAAAGTCTCCCATTTAGTGTCAGTATTCTTGTTTTTGTTATATTGTTAAGGGCTTCTCTGAGTTGGTCAAACTTTGCCTTCCTAAAGTTAAATGTTTTTGTGGCCCCTCGAGAGATTCCATTATTGAAGAACAAGTTATAATGTATTCTATTATGATCACTATTTCCTAGGTGTCCTTCTACTTGCATATTAGTTACTGTCAGGTCTGTTGGTTAATATTAAGTCTAGTAGGGCACCCCTCTGGTCGGGCCCTGCACCATTTGGGACAGATAATTGTCTTTAGCTATAGTCAGAAACCTGTTTCCTTTATGAGATTCACAGGTCTCAGTCTCCCAGTTTATATCAGGATAGTTAAAGTCCCCCATTATTATCACCTCATTCTGATTTGCTGCCTTGTTTAATTGCCTCAGTAATTGATCTTCTGCCTCTTCCATTATGTTTGGTGGCTTATAGCAAACCTATCAAATTTTTTTTATTTTTATCTCCATGTATCTCTACCCATAATGACTCCACATTATCATATATCCTCCCGCAGTGCGGCCTTCAGACTCGATTTCAGATAAAGACAAACTCCTCCCCTTTCCGTTTTGTCCGATCCTTCCTGAATAGACTATAACCCTGTATGTTAAAATTAACTTATTGATATTGTTTTTTCATTGTTTATTTCATTGTGTTGTGATTACCAGGGCTGCAACTCCATTTGGGGGATTTGAAAACGCATCCAAAATGATCACCTTCAAGGTTCCAGAATTTCACCTTCCTTCTGTGAACGACCTTATGTTTGACATGTCTATAGATCCTATCAGGGCAAGAAAGTCCTTTAACAGAGCACCGCAAGGATGGACATCGGAAAACCCCCATATTATAGTCTCTTCTGATTTAATCTTCAACCCTGATGTCCCAGAATCTG
The DNA here is from genome assembly GCF_029499605.1 of Hyla sarda. NCBI lineage: Eukaryota > Metazoa > Chordata > Amphibia > Anura > Hylidae > Hyla > Hyla sarda. The sequence goes on from NC_079189.1 coordinate 186,820,308, forward strand.
ATGATCTATAAAATCTCTAAAGTGAAATCTTAAGTCAAGAATGTTTCTTTCCCATGTACAATAGCTTAGTTATGGATTTTATGTTTCTCATTTATATATTGCAGCCTCTAGTAATACCTGCTTTTCAGAATATATCATGTTTTATTTTTTTAACTGGCATGTTCAGTCCTGTGATGGTAAATTGTGGCCTATGATCTCTACTTGTTATCAATAAATGTAATCAATAAATCATAGCGGTGAGTTCACTACTGTATACGATTCCAGACTGTCAATTTAAAAAAATCAATACAGAACAAATGGACACGAATTACTATTGAAAATGTACCTGAATTCTGGTATATTTTGCAGTAAAAAAAAAACAAAAAACTGTCTTTTAATGCTGGGCACCACAGTTAATATGTGTTAGACACTTCCGTCACCGCAACTGTGGTGTGGCTTAACCCCTTAAGGACCAAGCCCATATTGACCTTAAGGACCAGGCCAATTTTATTTTTCATTTTTTCCTCTTCTCCTTCTAAAAATCATAACTCTTTTATATTTTCATCCACAGACCCATACAGTGGGGCAAAAAATGTATTTAGTCAGCCACCAATTGTGCAAGTTCTCCCTTTTAAAAAGATGAGAGAGGCCTGTAATTTTCATTACAGGTATACACCAACTATGAGATACATAATGAGAAAAAAAATCCATAAAATCACATTGTCTGATTTTTTTAAGAATTTATTTGCAAATTATGGTGGAAAATAAGTATTTGGTCAATAACAAAAGTTCATCTTAATACTTTTTATATACCTTTTTTTTCTTTTTTTGCAATGACAGAGGTCAAACGTTTTCTGTAAGTCTTCACAAGGTTTTCACACACTGTTGCTGGTATTTTGGTCCATTCCTCTATGCAGATCTCCTCTAGAGCAGTGATGTTTTGGGGCTGTCCCTGGGTAACACAGACTTTCAACTCCCTCCAAAGGTTTTTTATGGGGTTGAGATCAGGAGACTGGCTAGGCCACTCAGGACCTTAAAATGCTTCTAACTAAGCCACACCTTTGTTACCTGAGCAGTGTGTTTGGGATCATTGTCATGCTGAAAGACCCAGCCTCGTTTCATCTTCAATGCCCTTGCTGATGGAAGGAGGTTTTCACTCAAAATCTCACGATACATGGCCCCATTCTTTCTTTTACATGGATCAGTCATCCTGGTCCCTTAGCGGAAAAACAGCCCCAAAACATGATGTTTCCACCCCCATAATTCACAGTAGGTATGGTGTTCTTTGGATGCAACTCAGCATTCTTTCTCCTCCAAACATGATGAGTTGAGTTTTTACCAAAGTTCTACTTTTATTTCATCTGACCATTTGACATTCTCCCAATACTCTTCGGGATCATCCAAATGCTCTCTAACAAACTTTAGATGGGCCCGGACATGTACTTTACTGGCTTAAGCAGGGGGACACCTCTGGCACTGCATGATTTGAGTCCCTGGCAGCATAGTGTGTTACTGATGGTGGCCTTTGTTACTTTGGTCCCAGCTCTCTGCAGGTCATTCACTAGCCCCACAGCCTCCCCGTGTGGTTCTGGGATTTTTGCTCACCGTTCTTGTGATCATTTTGACACCATGGGTTGAGATCTTGCGTGGAGCCCCAGATCGAGGGAGATTATCAGTGGTCTTGTATGTCTTCCACCTTCTAATAATTGCTCCCACAGTTGATCTCTTCACACCAAGCTGCTTGCCTATTGCAGATTCAGTCTTCTCAGCCTCGTGCAGGTCTACAATTTTGTTTCTAGTGTCCTTCCACAGCTCTTTGGTCTTGGCCATAGTGGAATTTGAAGTGTGACTATTTGAGGTTGTAGACAGGTATCTTTTATACTGACAACAAGTTCAAACAGGTGCCATTAATACAGGTAAATGAATTTCAAGAGGGAGAAGAAAAAGACAGGGGGCGCTCCTTTATTACGTATATCAATCTCGGTGTGAACCCTCCACCACACCTCGTGATAAACTGACCTTGTGGGGTATGCGTAATAGCAGTCCGCAGGTGGGTATGTAGGTAGGGGTGTTTGGGTTACAAACATGTGGGGCTGCTGCACTCCTTACCATCACTGGGCTCCCTCAGGGGGTCCAGTATATAATATGGACAATGGTATGAAAAAATTACGGTATTCAGAGGAGGCGCTGCTCTTTTTGGAGGACGGCAAATGACCACAGGCCGGTACAGGACAAAGCAAATTTTTATTCAGTAGTTTCGGACAACGCGTTTCGGCATTGAGCCTTCCTCAGGTCCATAACAAGGATACACTCTTCATTGTAGGTATAGTGTGAGTGTACTGGTCTTGGTCCTGTCTATGCGCGGTGCCGGCATGATGTCAAATACAGGTAAGGAGTGGAGGACAGAGGAGACGCTTATTTGTAGGTGACCAAATACATATTTTCCACCATAACATGCTAATAAATTCTTTAAAATCAGAGAATGTGATTTTATGGATTTTTTTTCTCATTATGTCTCTCAGAGTTGAGGTATACCTAAGATGAAAATTACAGGCCTCTCTCATCTTATTAAGTGGGAGAACTTGCACAACTGGTGGCTGACTTAATACTTTTTGGCCCCACTGTATGAGGGCTTGTTTTTTGCAAGACCAATTTTATTTTGAAATTACATCACTCATTTTACCATAAAATGTATGGTGCAACCAAAAAGATATTATTTATGTGGGGATATTGAAAAGAAAAATGCAATTTAGCTAATTTTGGAAGGTTTTATTTTCACACTGTTCATTTAAGGGTACAATTGACATGTTTTCTTTATTCTGTGGGTCATTACGATTAAAATTATATCCATGTTAAATCTAGAACTATTTTAACAAAATTAGTATGTTTGAAATTGCCCTATTTTGACCACCTATAACTTTCTAATTTTTCCATATATGGCGTGGTATGAAGGCTAATTTTTTGCACCATGATCTGTAGTTTTTATCGGTACCACTTTTGCTTATATTTTACTTTTTAATAATTTTTTTATAAATTTATTTTTAAATAAAATGTGACAAAAAAATCAGTGATTTTTTTTTTTACTTTTACGCTGTTCACCACAGAGGATAGTTAACATTATATTTTGCTAGTTTGGACTTTTACACACGTGCCGATACCAAATATGGTTATTAATTTTTTTTACGCTTTTTGGGGGTGAAATGGGAAGATTTATAATTTTACTGGGGAGGGAATTTTTCAAATTTTTACACTTTTTTTTTTTTTTTAACATTTTTTCACTTAACAGAGCAGGAGAAAATCCCCATAGCAAACATATGCAGCTCTGGACAGTTCCTAAAATGGACAGAGGTGTCAGCAGAGAGCACTGTGGACAGACAGAAAAGATATGCAAAAAGAAAAGAATTTCCTCTGTAGTATTCAGCAGCTAAAAAGTACTGGAAGGATTAAATTTTTTTTAATAGAAGTAATTTACAAGTCTGTTTAACTTTAAAGCTCTTGGGCTCTAATGCAAAATCTGGTCACTCACCCACCATGTGCTATTCTATGTGCCAGAGTGGTCTTCAAGCCATCTTACAGATAAAGACCTAAGGACGACTATACTTGCTATTGCTACAACCCTGCTTCTTTCAACAACACAAAATCAGATAGAATCTGGATGATACCTGAAAAAATATAGTTGCTATATCTCTCTTTTACTTCTCTAAATAATATTACATAATTTTCATGCCAAATAATTACCGACGCATGTTGACAGCTCCATGCAAACCTTCCATCATGACAAGCTCCAGGACAGCAGTACAGCCTGTAAAACAACAAAATTCAAACCCATAGTGATGACAAGGGGGTGAGTAACTTTATTGACTTTTTTGTGGTTACACAGTGTGTTTGTTTATCTTGGTTACACAATGTGTCTGTATTTTTTATGCAGATTATAATTTCCTGATGTAACTGTGTCATGTCCTCATACCTTTCTTTAATGATTCACATCAATGCTTTAAACACAAGATTGTGTCAGGTATATGTGTAAGAATAAGTGGCCCAACCACAGCTAAGCATGATCAAAACCAGAAAGAGTAATCATTATTACATGAAATTGTATAGACTGTACCTGTAGTCACTAAATAAAATATCAGTTTACTTACATCAAAATATTTCATGGGAATTTAAATTTAACCCCTTTAGGACCAGGCCAATTTTGGCCTTAAAGGGGGTACTCCGGTGGAAAACTTTTAAAATCAACTGGTGCCAAAAAGTTAAACAGATTTGTAAATTACTTCTATTTAAACATCTTAAACCTGCTGTATGCTCCACAGGAAGTTGTATTTCTTTCTGGAATTCTTTTCAGTCTGACCACAGTGCTCTCTGCTGACACCTTTGTCCATGTCAGGAACTGTCCAGAGTACAAGCAAATCCCCATAGCAAACCTCTCCTGCTCTGGACAGTTCCTGATACAGACAGAGGTGTCAGCAGAGAGCACTGTGGTCAAACTGAAAAGAACTCCAGAAAGAAATACCACTTCCTGTGGAGCATACAGCAGCTGATAAGTATTGGAAGGATTAAGATTTTTAAATAAAAGTAATTTACAAATCTGTTTACCTTTTTTGGCATCAGCTGATTTAAAAAAAATTTTTTTTCCACCAGAGTAACCCTTTAAGGCTAATGAATTGCATTAAGATATCAACTGTTCAGATACTATTGGTTGCCTCTAGTTCTGCAATTTAAAAAATAAATAAATAAATAAATAAAAAATAATATTAATAGTTGATAATAACATGTAGAAACCAGGGTTTTAACATTGTAGGTATTCATTATGGAGATCTGCACACAAAATATAAGACCTTACATGGCTGCAATAGTTATGAATGCACATTACAGAGCAAGAAAATACTTAGGATGAGAGTTAAACTTCCTTATTAAACATTATTGTTAATGCATGACGAAAACCACGCAGATGGCATTTCTTCTTCACAGCTATTACTTCACAAAGAGATTTAACAAATCTGTTAGTTAAGTGATAAAACATTTAGGAAAGTTAATTAAGAAAATCCTATTACTTCCTAACATAGTTTGGAAGTGAGAGAGGTGCTTAAAGGGGGTTATAACATCAGCTTTTCCCCTTGAGAGTTTACCTTGAGAGGTTACAGTGCCAAGTCAGCTTGGGTATGATGCCATAAAGTATTTACAGATAGATTTTGGAATGTATGCCTTTTTTCTTTGCAGATCCTCTCAAGATTTGTCCGGTTGGATGCCTGGTGTCCCAGCACCAAAAGCTGTCCTGTGGCTTCAGACTGCTTCGGGCAGAACTGGGACACTGGTGTTTGGCCCACTAAGGGACTTATTGTTATATCAATTGTGTTTTGCACTTTGCTAAGAATTAATATATTTTTGTAATCATTTTGTTGCTGTTATCCTTATGTATGTTATTTATGTATTGTAGTACCCTTAAGAGAGGAGCTGTGTAAACCCCATGTGACCCTGCCTGCCAATGGGAACCCCTAAATTCTAGCCCATATATTGTAGTGGGGAGAGGAGTTGCCCCACTTCACTGCTGAGCACAAGTGTGGCAAAGGTGTAAGATGTGTTGTGTGCTCTAAGGGAAGGCCCAGATCAAATTTACTTTATCCAGTCAATCTTCAAGGATCACCCAGACGGTGGAAGTTCATGCCCTGGCGGAGGAGGCTACAAGACCTTGGCAGAACTCTAGCTACCAGGATCAATCTTCAAGTCTCTCAAGTCAGTATCAATTCATTTGGTGAAAGCACCACAAGTCCCAGCAAGGCAACAGGGCTCCCAAGGGGTTACTCGGCATCCTCTCACTCTGCACCACACTGCCTGTGTAATACCATCTGTACCCTACTTAGTGAAGACAGTTATCCGAACCTGACATCAATGGGCCTCAGTTATTAAGCTGAAACCGACCAGTTTTTGTCTGGTTATTTTGGCGCAGAGTGTCTGAGACATGTCTGCGCCAGTCTGCGCCAGTGTGCAACAGTGTGCAACAGTGTGCAACAGTGTGCGCCTGGAAAACCCAACAAACCCGACATTGCACTGTGAAAAGCCAAAAAGGGGCGTGGTCTGCCGCAAAGGGTGCGTGGTCAGCCCAAAAGGGTGCATGGTTTCACAATCTGACCGATTTACTATTGAATTCACAGAAAATCCTGTGGGTAAATGGCTGGAAATATCGACCTAGAAAAAGCTGGTCAGAAAATGTTCCCGACTTTTCTCAATAGTAAATAGAGAGGAATCCTACAAGTCTGAAACAACTTTTCCCACTAGTAAAAACCCGACACTCTTAGTAAATGAGGCCCAATGTGTTTATTTATTCCCCGTGTCTGGCCCAAGAGAAGCTGTCTCCAACCTCGGACCGTGAATAGGATAACGGTGCCCTGGGATCACAAAGTGATAAGGTATTTCTCTTAGTACCCCTGTGGCCTCCGCAGATGGGTACTGCCTGTGGACAGCCATTTTTAAAGTCACTCCAGAGATATCCGATTGGGTTAAACTTTCTTTCTAAACACTTTACCATAAAGCTCAGATTGTGGAGTGCTGCAGTGATGGTTGCTCTTCTGGAAGTTTCTCCTATCTGTACTGTCAGGAATGGGCAGCAAAGGGGGTCCCTGCCTACTTACGTACCTGCCCTAAATGACAGGTCCGTAATCACGAAGACAGTCCCTTCCTATATACGTGAGGGACGTAATTGTCAAAATAATAATACACTACAATAAGTCAGGGGACAGTAGGCTACAGACAGATTAACAAAGAAAGACTAAACACTCACACAATAAGTCCAATGTCAACTATGCGCCTCTTAAGCCAGGAGAAGTCACAGTACAAAATCGCTAATACCAGAGAGAATTGTCAGAGAGAGGAGCCAAAGGTTCAAAAAGCCAGATATAACAAATAAGGAAGAAAGCTAGCTAGAGTACAAACTGAGCTTTATAGCAAGCATTGACTTTGAGTAGACTGTCAGCTTATATGGAGCCAGAACAGGTGCTCCAATCAAGGTCAGCTGATCAGTCAGACAGCCGCCATACGAGGCAACAAAAAACAACAAAGAACCTGTCAGAACCTTTTAACCCTATAGGTTCTGACATGTACCTAGGATCTTTGGAGCTCAGGCTGACCATTGGGTTCTTGGTCATTTCTTTTACCAAGGCTCTCTTTCCCCGATGACTTAGTTTGTTGGGGCGGTCAGTTGTAGGAAGAGTCCCGGCTGTTACCAACTTTTTCTATTTTAGAATTATGGAGGCCACTGTGTAGTGCTACTCTTGATCCTTGTCTCCACACAATCCTGTCTCTAAACTGTACAGGCAGTTTTTTGGTTTGTGCTTTTTACTCTAAGAACTGCAGGTAAAAATAACCACCAGAGCCAAACTAATGCTAGAAGCCAGAATTTGATGATTATGCCTTATCTTGGAACATGATGTTGCCAAATGGATTAAATAAAATTTTAGTGACCAAAATACAGCCATTGATTTAAACAGTGCCTGAACAACTATAAAATATAACCTTTAAAAATAAAAACACACTAGTAAACACACTGAATATTCACGTTTTCTTCTCCTTTTACCAGTGTCTGATTTTCCGAGCCCTGGCCAACATAGACATTTCCCAACAAATTGACTGAAAAGTAAACACCACCTACTATCCTTTCCTATACACTGTAATTCGCTTGATTTAGTAATAACCCACAGATCACCCAGAAGTGGTAAAAGTAAACAGCAGACACCAGGAAGATTAGCATTATGTTGAGGTAGCAATAAATGACTGATGCAGTTAAATATGCATGTTACATAGAAATGTTCTATTTGAGAAATTTTGGTTGAGCTTAAAAACAAAGTACAAAATCTTAAGTAGCAATGAAGGCAGAATTATAGTATTTACTACATTTATGCATATTTCTGTCTTTAGTTATATAGCCCCCACCTTGTGGTGGCCAAGTACAGGAGTTGCACCCCTGTACCCTAGCTGCCCTGTCAGGCAGACTCCATGCCGTGGCCCCTGCCCCCACCCCTGAACTTATATTCCCTGTCTAGTGTTAAACACCCATGTTATATTGTTACGCCGAGCGCTCCGGGTCCCCGCTCCTCCCCGAAGCGCTCGCAGCGTTCTCTTATTCGCAGCGCTCCGGTCAGACCTGCTGACCGGGTGTGCTGCGATATTGCTCCCGGACGGTATGCGATTCGCGATGCGGGACGCGCCCGCTCGCGATGCGCATCTCGGCTCCCGTACCTGACCCGTTCCCCGTCTGTGTTGTCCCTGTGCGCGCGGCCCCGCTCCTTAGGGCGCGCGCGCGCCGGGTCTCTGCAATTTAAAGGGCCAGTGCACCAATGATGGTGCCTGGCCCAATCTTCCTGATTAGTTTCCACCTGTGCACTCCCTACTTATACCTCACTTCCCCTGCACTCCCTGGCCGGATCTTGTTGCCCTTGTGCCAGAGAAAGCCTTTCCTTGAGTGTTCCTAGCCTGTCTTCCAGACCTCCTGCCTTTGCCCCTGACTACGATCCTTGCTGCCTGCCCTGACCTTCTGCTACGTCCGACCTTGCTCTTGTCTTATCCCTTGTACCATGCCTATCAAAGCAGTCAGAGAGGTTGAGCCGTTGCCGGTGGATACGACCTGGTTGCTACCGCCGCTGCAAGACCATCCCGCTTTGCGGCGGGCTCTGGTGAAAACCATTAGCAACTTAGAACCGATCCACCGACACGGTCCACGCCAATCCCTCTCTGACACAGAGGATCCACGTCCAGCCTGCCGAATCGTGACAGTAGATCCGGCCATGGATTCCGCTGAGGTGCCGCTGTCAAGTCTTGCCGACATTTCCACGGTGATCGCCCAGCAATCCCAAATGATCACCCAACGAAATCACCAGCTGTCATACTTGACCACCGTGACACAGCAACTTCAGTCACAGATACAGCAGCTGCTGCCGCAGATACAGAAACTTCAGTCACAGACACAGCAGCTGCAACAGCAACAACCATCTCCTCGCCGGCTCCTGCAACTCCTCCGCAGCGACCGGCCGCTCCTAACCCCCGCTTGTCCCTGCCGGACAAATTTGATGGGGACTCTAGACTCTGCCGTGGTCTCCTGCCTGGGAAGGCCCTGCCATGGGCCACACCGCTCGGAGCACCTCTCTCACAGTATCCTTTGCAATCTACCCCTGTGCCTCCCGCCGAGGAGGCTATGCAAGTGGATCGGTCTCGCCTGACCCCTGAAGAGAGGACTCGCCGCAGAAAGAAAGATTTACTTCTATACTGCACTGTGCGTTACCGCACAGAACCCCTGCTCTTGAGCATGGAACTGCATCTCGAAAAAATTGAACTTTTTGTTTTGCCCAAATGCTCCTCTGAAGTCCTCCTCGGTCTGCCATGGCTCCAACGCCACTCCTCTACCCTTGTCTGGACCACCGGGGAGATCAAGAGCTGGGGTGCTTCTTGCCACAGAAAACGCCTCACGTCTGCTCCCAGTCCCGTCAGTCAAACCTCTGTGTCTCCTCCTTTACCTGGTCTACCCAAGGCTTATCTGGACTATGCTGTGTCTCCTCCTCACAGCCCCCGTCCTGTTAACACTCTGCCCCGTGCCAAGCTTTACCCTCTTCCCTCCCTCCCCACTCCCACGCCTTCTTGTGTGCCCGCTGTTGATGAGGTTTCCCGGGGCTTCGCCACCGTCTGGAAAAAGACTCTAAAATCCCTCATACTAGCCTCATCCCGGGTGAAGAAGCTTGCCGAAAAAAAAAGAAGAACTCCTCCTTTTTTTGTGTGGCTCTCCACCAAGTATATCCGCTTCCGTGTCCCTAGTTTTAATCTGGGACCACGTTATCTTGGACCCTTTGTAGTTAAGTGCCCAGAGGAGAGATCTTGGGAACCTGAGGACAACATCCTGGACAAAAGTCTTATCCTCAGGTTCTCAGGCTCCAAGAAGAGGGGGAGACCCAAGGGGGGGGGGGGTACTGTTACGCCGAGCGCTCCGGGTCCCCGCTCCTCCCCGAAGCGCTCGCAGCATTCTCTTATTCGCAGCGCTCCGGTCAGACCTGCTGACCGGGTGCGCTGCGATATTGCTCCCAGCCGGGATGCGATTCGCAATGCGGGACGTGCCCGCTCGCGATGCGCATCTCTGCTCCCGTACCTGACCCGTTCCCCGTCTGTGTTGTCCCTGTGCGCGCGGCCCCGCTCCTTAGGGCGCGCGCGCGCCGGGTCTCTGCAATTTAAAGGGCCAGTGCACCAATGATGGTGCCTGGCCCAATCTTCCTGATTAGTTTCCACCTGTGCACTCCCTACTTATACCTCACTTCCCCTGCACTCCCTGGCCGGATCTTGTTGCCCTTGTGCCAGAGAAAGCCTTTCCTTGAGTGTTCCTAGCCTGTGTTCCAGACCTCCTGCCGTTACCCCTGACTACGATCCTTGCTGCCTGCCCTGACCTTCTGCTATGTCCGACCTTGCTCTTGCCTTATCCCTTGTACCATGCCTATCTCAGCAGTCAGAGAGGTTGAGCCTTTGCCGGTGGATACGACCTGGTTGCTACCGCCGCTGCAAGACCATCCCGCTTTGCGGCGGGCTCTGGTGAAAACCATTAGCAACTTAGAACTGGTCCACCGACACGGTCCACGCCAATCCCTCTCTGACACAGAGGATCCACCTCCAGCCTGCCGAATCGTGACATATATATTGTAATGTACATAATTTGTCATATACCGTTAAGTACTGTTGTCATGTGATTGCAACCAGGGAAGGTACCAGTGACCATGTGTCCTACAGGGTTACCTATGGGACCCCTCCAGAGTCTACACCATATAAGCCCTGGGTGGAGCTATCTCAGTCTCTTATGCTCTTCTCTACTGAGTGCAGCAAAGTCAAGTCCTGAGAGAGTGGCTGGTGTCCTAGGAAGACCTAAAGTCTACCTCGCAGCCACGAATCCACAAGTCTACTACCCCACAGGTGAAAGTCAAAACCTGGTAAGCTACAAACTTGGTCAAGTCTGTCTAGTCAGTCCCAGTCAAGTCAGTCCAAGTCAATCTGTCTCAACTCAGCGTGGCCCTATATCAAATTGTCCAAGTCCATCATAAGTCCCAGCAAGCCCTGTGGTCTTTGAAGTCACTGGTCACCTCCTTGGGCCTAGCCAAGCTGTATAGACTGTTACACCTGTCTGACTCAGTAAAGCTGCCGTTGTACCGTAACTTGGCGTCGGAGTCATTATTTGCCCCTGTGTCTAGCTTAGGATCCAGCGGTATATCTTCGGGTGGTGTAGAGGTAAAACCACGCCCTGGCTTCACGAACACAAGAGGTTAATGCCCTCTGCCCCTAGGGTAATTCCATCTGCCCTCATCACATCCTCACCACAAACATATTCCCCACCCCAAAGGGCAGGGGTCAAGTCCTGGAAAAAAAAAGGGTGGTAACATACCCAATATTTCCATTCAAGGGCTGGTGCTGCAAGACTCCTGCTAATGGGAACAGTGTCCCTGCTTTGAAAAAAGTGCAGGAACCCTGTTCCCATGTGTTCCTGCAGGATTTGAGCCCTGCCAATTGGTACTAACATTCTAAATTCAAAAGTAACCTATTATGTTTTTGTGAAAGGGGGGAAACAGAGTACACCAACACAAATATGGGCAGGACATACAAACTCTATGCAGCTATATTTACTGTGAGATGAACAGGACTTGTAGTTATAAAGGTACTTGCAAGTATTGATACAGATTTACTCACACTTATTTATCATGTCTTTATTATTTTCCTTACCCTTTAAACTCATTCCATTTTACATTTAGCTCCAAGCCTTAAGTTTTGTATACAGTACTAAGTGTATGTAGATACTGTCACGATGCCGGCTGGCAGGTAGTGGATCCTCTGTGCCAGAGAGGGATTGGCGTGGACCGTGCTAGTGGACCGGTTCTAAGCCACTACTGGTTTTCACCAGAGCCCGCCGCAAAGCGGGATGGTCTTGCTGCGGCGGTAGTGACCAGGTCGTATCCACTAGCAACGGCTCACCTCTCTGGCTGCTGAAGATAGGCGCGGTACAAGGGAGTAGGCAAAAGCAAGGTCGGACGTAGCAGAAGGTCGGGGCAGGCAGCAAGGATCGTAGTCAGGGGCAACGGCAGAAGGTCTGGAAACACAGGCAAGGAACACACAAGGAACGCTTTCACTGGCACTAAGACAACAAGATCCGGCAAGGGAGTGCAGGGGAAGTGAGGTGATATAGGGAAGTGCACAGGTGAACACACTAATTGGAACCACTGCGCCAATCAGCGGCGCAGTGGCCCTTTAAATCGCAGAGACCCGGCGCGCGCGCGCCCTAGGGAGCGGGGCCGCGCGCGCCGGGACAGAACAGACGGAGAGCGAGTCAGGTAGGGGAGCCGGGGTGCGCATCGCGAGCGGGCGCTACCCGCATCGCGAATCGCATCCCGGCTGGCAGCGGAATCGCAGCGCCCCGGGTCAGAGGACGTGACCGGAGCGCTGCCGCGGGGAGAGTGAAGCGAGCGCTCCGGGGAGGAGCGGGGACCCGGAGCGCTCGGCGTAACAGTACCCCCCCCCTTGGGTCTCCCCCTCTTCTTAGAGCCTGAGAACCTGAGGAGCAGACTTTTGTCTAGGATGTTGTCCTCAGGTTCCCAGGATCTCTCTTCAGGACCACAACCCTCCCAGTCCACTAAAAAAAATTTTTTCCCTCTGACCTTTTTGGCAGCTAAAATTTCTTTGACCGAGAAGATGTCCGAGGAGCCGGAAACAGGAGTGGGAGGAACAGATTTGGGAGAAAAACGGTTGAGGATGAGTGGTTTGAGAAGAGAGACGTGAAAGGCATTAGGGATACGAAGAGAGGGAGGAAGAAGAAGTTTATAAGAGACAGGATTAATTTGACACAAAATTTTGAAAGGACCAAGATAGCGTGGTCCCAACTTGTAGCTAGGGACACGGAAGCGGACATATTTAGCGGAGAGCCATACCTTGTCTCCAGGGGAAAAAACGGGGGGAGCTCTTCTTTTCTTATCCGCGAACTTCTTCATGCGTGATGAAGCCTGTAAGAGAGAATTTTGGGTCTCTCTCCATATGATGGAAAGGTCACGAGAAATTTCATCCACAGCGGGCAGACCAGAGGGCAAGGGAGTAGGGAGGGGGGGAAGAGGGTGACGGCCGTACACCACGAAAAATGGGGATTTGGAGGAAGACTCAGAGACCCTGAAGTTATACGAGAATTCGGCCCATGGGAGGAGATCTGCCCAGTCATCCTGGCGGGAGGAAACAAAATGTCGCAAATAATCACCCAAGATCTGGTTAATCCTTTCTACTTGTCCATTGGACTGGGGATGATATGCAGAAGAAAAATTTAATTTAATCTTGAGTTGTTTACAGAGAGCCCTCCAGAATTTAGACACGAATTGGACGCCTCTATCCGAGACAATCTGCGTAGGCAACCCGTGAAGACGAAAAATGTGTACAAAAAATTGTTTAGCCAACTGAGGCGCAGAAGGAAGACCAGGAAGAGGGATGAAATGTGCCATTTTGGAGAATCGATCAACGACCACCCAAATAACAGTGTTGCCACGGGAAGGGGGTAAATCAGTAATAAAATCCATACCAATCAGAGACCAAGGCTGTTCGGGGACAGGCAGAGGATGAAGAAAACCAGCGGGCTTCTGGCGAGGAGTCTTATCCCGGGCACAGATAGTGCAGGCTCGCACAAAGTCCACAACATCCGTCTCCAGAGTCGGCCACCAATAGAAGCGGGAGATGAGTTGCACAGATTTCTTGATACCCGCATGACCTGCGAGATGGGAGGAGTGACCCCATTTGAGGATTCCGAGGCGTTGGCGAGGAGAAACAAAGGTCTTTCCTGGAGGAGTCTGCCTGATGGAGGCAGGAGAAGTGGAGATCAGGCAGTCAGGTGGAATGATGTGTTGCGGAGAGAGTTCAACTTCTGAGGCATCCGAGGAACGAGAGAGAGCATCGGCCCTAATGTTCTTATCGGCAGGACGAAAGTGAATCTCAAAATTAAATCGGGCAAAGAACAGAGACCACCGGGCCTGGCGAGGATTCAGCCGTTGGGCAGACTGGAGGTAGGAGAGGTTCTTGTGGTCGGTGTAGATAATAACAGGAGAACTTGATCCCTCCAGCAGATGCCTCCATTCCTCAAGTGCTAATTTAATGGCTAGAAGCTCTCGATCCCCGATGGAGTAGTTCCTCTCCGCTGGAGAGAAGGTCCTAGAGAAAAAACCACAAGTGACAGCATGCCCGGAAGAATTTTTTTGTAGAAGAACAGCTCCAGCTCCCACTGAGGAGGCATCAACCTCCAATAGGAAGGGTTTGGAAGGGTCAGGTCTGGAGAGGACGGGAGCCGAAGAAAAGGCAGACTTGAGTCGTTTAAAGGCGTCTTCTGCTTGAGGAGGCCAGGACTTGGGATCAGCATTTTTTTTGGTTAAAGCCACGATAGGAGCCACAATGGTAGAAAAATGTGGAATAAATTGCCTGTAATAATTGGCGAACCCCAAAAAGCGTTGGATAGCACGGAGTCCGGAGGGGCGTGGCCAATCTAAGACGGCAGAGAGTTTGTCTGGATCCATCTGTAGTCCCTGGCCAGAGACCAAATATCCTAGAAAAGGAAGAGATTGGCATTCAAACAGACATTTCTCAATTTTGGCATAGAGTTGGTTGTCACGAAGTCTCTGAAGAACCATACGGACATGCTGGCGGTGTTCTTCTAGATTGGCAGAAAAAATTAGGATATCGTCCAGATATACAACAACACAGGAGTATAACAGATCACGAAAAATTTCATTGACAAAGTCTTGGAAGACGGCAGGGGCGTTGCACAGTCCAAAGGGCATGACCAGATACTCAAAGTGTCCATCTCTGGTGTTAAATGCCGTTTTCCACTCGTCCCCCTCTCTGATGCGGATGAGGTTATAGGCGCCTCTTAAGTCCAATTTAGTGAAGATGTGGGCACCTTGGAGGCGATCAAAGAGTTCAGAGATGAGGGGTAAGGGGTAGCGGTTCTTAACCGTGATTTTATTAAGACCGCGGTAGTCAATGCAAGGACGTAGGGAGCCATCTTTTTTGGACACAAAGAAAAATCCGGCTCCGGCAGGAGAGGAGGATTTACGGATAAAGCCCTTTTTTAGATTCTCCTGGACGTATTCGGACATGGCAAGAGTCTCTGGGGCAGAGAGAGGATAAATTCTGCCCCGGGGTGGAGTAGTGCCCGGGAGGAGGTCGATAGGGCAATCATAAGGCCTGTGAGGAGGTAGAGTCTCAGCTTGTTTTTTGCAGAAAACATCCGCGAAGTCCATATAGGCCTTAGGGAGACCGGTTACTGGAGGAACCACAGAGTTACGGCAAGGGTTACTGGGAACCGGTTTTAGACAGTTCTTGGAACAAGAGGACCCCCAACTCTTGATCTCCCCAGTGGACCAATCCAGGGTAGGGGAATGAAGTTGAAGCCAGGGAAGTCCAAGGAGAATTTCCGAGGTGCAATTGGGGAGGACCAAAAGTTCAATCCTCTCATGATGAGATCCGATGCTCATAAGAAGGGGCTCCGTGCGGAAACGTATTGTACAGTCCAATCTTTCATTATTTACACAATTGATGTAGAGGGGTCTGGCGAGACTGGTCACCGGGATGTTGAACCTGTTGACGAGAGAGGCCAAAATAAAATTTCCTGCAGATCCAGAGTCCAAGAAGGCCACTGTAGAGAAGGAGAAGGCAGAGGCAGACATCCGCACAGGCACAGTAAGACGTGGAGAAGCAGAGTAGACATCAAGGACTGTCTCACCTTTGTGCGGAGTCAGCGTACGTCTTTCCAGGCGGGGAGGACGGATAGGACAATCTCTCAGGAAGTGTTCGGTACTAGCACAGTACAGGCAGAGGTTCTCCATACGGCGTCGTGTCCTCTCTTGAGGTGTCAGGCGAGACCGGTCGACCTGCATAGCCTCCACGGCGGGAGGCACAGGAACAGATTGCAGGGGACCAGAGGAGAGAGGAGCCGAGGAGAAGAAACGCCTCGTGCGAACAGAGTCCATATCTTGGCGGAGTTCCTGACGCCTTTCGGAAAAACGCATGTCAATGCGAGTGGCTAGGTGAATAAGTTCATGTAGATTAGCAGGAATTTCTCGTGCGGCCAGAACATCTTTAATGTTGCTGGATAGGCCTTTTTTGAAGGTCGCGCAGAGGGCCTCATTATTCCAGGACAATTCTGAAGCAAGAGTACGGAATTGTACGGCATACTCGCCAACGGAAGAATTACCCTGGACCAGGTTCAACAGGGCAGTCTCAGCAGAAGAGGCTCGGGCAGGTTCCTCAAAGACACTTCGGATTTCCGAGAAGAAGGAGTGTACAGAGGCAGTGACGGGGTCATTGCGGTCCCAGAGCGGTGTGGCCCATGACAGGGCTTTTCCGGACAGAAGGCTGACTACGAAAGCCACCTTAGACCTTTCAGTGGGAAACAGGTCCGACATCATCTCCAGATGCAGGGAACATTGGGAAAGAAAGCCACGGCAAAACTTAGAGTCCCCATCAAATTTATCCGGCAAAGATAAGCGTATCCCAGGAGCGGCCACTCGCTGCGGAGGAGGTGCAGGAGCTGGCGGAGGAGATGACTGCTGAAGCTGTGGTAGTAACTGTTGTAGCATAACGGTCAGTTGAGACAGCTGTTGGCCTTGTTGCGCTATCTGTTGTGACTGCTGGGCGACCACCGTGGTGAGGTCAGCAACAACTGGCAGAGGAACTTCAGCGGGATCCATGGCCGGATCTACTGTCACGATGCCGGCTGGCAGGTAGTGGATCCTCTGTGCCAGAGAGGGATTGGCGTGGACCGTGCTAGTGGACCGGTTCTAAGCCACTACTGGTTTTCACCAGAGCCCGCCGCAAAGCGGGATGGTCTTGCTGCGGCGGTAGTGACCAGGTCGTATCCACTAGCAACGGCTCACCTCTCTGGCTGCTGAAGACAGGCGCGGTACAAGGGAGTAGGCAAAAGCAAGGTCGGACGTAGCAGAAGGTCGGGGCAGGCAGCAAGGATCGTAGTCAGGGGCAACGGCAGAAGGTCTGGAAACACAGGCAAGGAACACACAAGGAACGCTTTCACTGGCACTAAGGCAACAAGATCCGGCAAGGGAGTGCAGGGGAAGTGAGGTGATATAGGGAAGTGCACAGGTGAACACACTAATTGGAACCACTGCGCCAATCAGCGGCGCAGTGGCCCTTTAAATCGCAGAGACCCGGCGCGCGCGCGCCCTAGGGAGCGGGGCCGCGCGCGCCGGGACAGAACAGACGGAGAGCGAGTCAGGTAGGGGAGCCGGGGTGCGCATCGCGAGCGGGCGCTACCCGCATCGCGAATCGCATCCCGGCTGGCAGCGGAATCGCAGCGCCCCGGGTCAGAGGACGTGACCGGAGCGCTGCCGCGGGGAGAGTGAAGCGAGCGCTCCGGGGAGGAGCGGGGACCCGGAGCGCTCGGCGTAACAGATACAAGCAACAGGAAGAAGAGGAACAATCAGTGAATGAGAACAGAACATAGTGCAACTTACCTAGAACACTGGTAAGGTATAGTAGGCAATTCATTTACTTTCGCTAGGAACCATTAGAAGAAATATTATTATAAGAAGTTTGAAAGGGTCTATAAGAAGAAATAAAGGTAGTGGTGGGAAAAACTTTTAGGGAAGTAATTGTTATTATATATTTATTTATTTATTTAGGATAAAGTTTCTTTGTCCGACAAACCAAATAAGGGGAAAAATCCAATAGCTGTTTATGACTGGCTGACAACATACATGTCCTCTGTTGGGCTGGGTTGACATATGTCCAGTGTCTGGATCAGTGAACCCAGCCTAAAGTTCAACACAATTGATGCCCCAATTGATGATAACATGTTTAGTTGTCATCAGTTGTTTAGCATTCAGCGTCCATTACATCTGAACGCCGGACGGGGGAACGCAGCAAGATGCTTTCCTCTGTTTGGCAGGTCTAACTATCCAGCGTCCAACCTGAGACGCTGGATGAATGTGAAATGTTCCATTCAAATGAATGGGTTCAGTTTTAGCATCAGTTTCCACTTAACGCTTTTTAACAAGCAACAGCAATCCTACAGGGCTGCCCATCATAAACAGAGCAGCAAGACTTACTCCTTGGGAGGGAGAGAGTGACTAGTGTAGTGATCATATCAAGTCTCTTCATGGGATAATATTGTAGCTGAGCTGACTGATCTGGACTGTTAAATATCATCTTAAACAACACAAGAAAACTGGGGGTTGTACACATAGTTGCACATACCTCCTCTATGTAGCGGCATTGTGTACAAGACACGCATGATGGATTTAGGTCTGTAAACAGTGACACACTATGGGGCTTAGCATTTGTCTATGACAGTGCAACTGTTGCATATCTCTTAACACGTTAGCACCACTCCACCTCATCTTGCCATTGTGTGCATCACATTGGCATGAGCGCTTAGTAATAACATCACCTTTCTAAGCACCAGACTGTCCTGGCAACTGGGCGGAAAAAATGTTGATAGATGTTTACAATGTGTTTCCTGAACCTTGCCTAAGTATTATCAGCCATATATCACCAGACTCTAACTAGCTTGCAAATTGATTTTTTCATTATATATATATATATATATATATATATATATATATATATATATATGTGTGTGTGTGTGTGTGTGTATAGTAAATTTGAGTAGCCGTATTAGTCCAGTGATGCAGATGCAAATCATAAAATATTGCAGTATCTTGTAATACCTTTTTTATTGGAATAACAGAATTTTGTAGAGACAAGCTTTCGGGATTCCTCCCTTTATCAAGTCCAAAGCAAATCTAAGCTCACAAGCAGAAGACACAGGTTACATCTCACAAATATGCAGGGGTTAAGACAATAGATGTGGAGGATTCACACTAAGATGGGCCATTTTATGGCCCATCTTAGTGTGAATTCTCCACATCTATTGTCATCTATTGTCTTAACCCCTGCATAATTGTGAGATGTAACCTGTGTCTTCTCCTTGTGAGCTTAGATTTGCTTTGGACTTGATAAAGGGAGGAATCCCGAAAGCTTGTCTCTACAAAATGCTGTTAGTCCAAATAAAAAAGGTATTACAAGATACTGCAATATTTTTTGATTTGCATCTATATGTGTGTGAGCAGGAAACTGTATTTTGGATTCTGATGTTCTGACCCATGATCCATGTCTTTTGGATGCAGTTCTGACCTATGGCTTCCATCTGACTACACTTTTGTGCAACATCGCTGCTGCTTTCCACTGCCAATTGGTGACTATTCAGAAGACCATGACATGAGTATCCAAACTCTAAAGTCCAAAATTTCTTGTGGGGGTTCCTGGAGAAGAATGGAAGTATCCCTCAGACTTTGTATCCCATCCACAGTCAGTGGCATACCAATTCCAGCACAAGGTTACACTTTTCAAGGCCTAACAGAATCTACATAGACGATGCTATAGGTTTTTTCTGTCATAGCCAGTTGAATTGTGTGTGACTGAGGGACAGCACTGGCCCTACAGTACAAGATGAAATAAACTGACTTTCCTGAATATAGGAGGTGGCACTATATTAAAAACAAGACCATTCAATGGTGATCAGTTTATTACCACAGGATTGCTCCACACTTCCCCGATGAACAGTCAAGAATTTACTTTGCAAATTTTACATGATGGAATTCAATGGCTTGCTGTCTGTGCAATGCATGAATGGCTTAAATCTTACAAAATCTGGACTATGGAGAGAAGTTATCACCTCTTTCTTCTCGAGAACATCAAATATTTACAATAACAAAACGTAATTCTGCAATCTCCCTTATTATGTATTCACTGTCATTCATTTGGTAATGAAATACCCAACATTGTAAACGTAAAAATGTAGAATAGTCCAGCCCATAAAGTGCATCATATAACATGGTATTAACTTGTTATTGGGAATTATAATGATGTGTGACTTTGAATAGGTAGTTCTGATTATGTAATAAGATCACACTGTCTGTCCCACATTCTTCTATACTTTGGTCATGCATCATCTATTGACATCATCAATTGTTAGTCAAAAGAAGTCATCTCCAAGTAATCTCCGATAAGCAATTATTTTGTTTAAAAAAAATTTCCCCCTGCTGCTTTATACAACCAACAACCTATGGACCCTCTAGCCTATACAGTCTTTGAGGTCAACAGTCTCTTCATTTTCAGTAATGTTATAGGTTTGCTAAACTTCTGTGAATAAATCTAACATGTTAGTAGTTTTCCTTCTTTATAAATTCATGTTAAAAACTTACTACACACCCCTCTCTATCTAACAACACAAAACGACTCTTTGACAATTTTAACTCCCTCCTTAAATAAATATTCTTTTTATCAAAAGTAGGCCCCTATAGTCAGTGCTTTACAATCAGTGGCGTAGCTATAGAGGTAGCAATGGTCACAATTGCGACCGGGCCACATAGCCCAGGGCGCCTGCAGACCCCCCCCCCCCCCCGCCACTACACTATTATTTGCAGCAGCAAGTTGTGCTGACACAGCAGGCACTCATGCTCTGCTCGAGAGCTGGACCTGTGGGGGATCGTTGCTACCAGCACATTTTTTTTTTTAAATGTACTGGCTCTTTAAAAATTCAGCGCAGGGCCGAGACGGAGAGGTCAGGGGTTGCTGGGAGCAGATGTCCCTCCCCCTGCAAAGCCCCTAACGTGTCCCTACCTGAGACTGCACTGTATCCCGGTCCCGATGCAAAGAAGCTGCCTCTGCCGCCCCTACTCTTCATCCTGGCCTGGTCCCGGCATCCAACATCATGATGTCAGCTGCCTCAAACCCCCTACATCCTCGGCATCTGACACAGATCTTCAGGAGGGTGAGTGGACTTTGAGGGGGCTGCGGGGGGATTCTTGGAGGAATATGGTGCTCACTACAGCAGGTGGGTGCTATATACATGTTCATACACACGTAGGTATACAGGGACTGCTTAGCCCATTGTTTTCCAACTAGTGTACCTAAAGTTGTTGCAAATCTGCAACTCCACAGCATGCCCGGAGAGCCAAATGCTGTCCTGGCATGCTGGGAGTTGCAGTTTTGCAACAGCTGGAGGCACACTGTGGAAAACATTGGTTTAGTCCCTAATGCCTGTGCCACGATAATGCCTGTGTAGATGTTTGATATATGGTGCGCCACAGGGTGTGATGTGAGGTGTATGGGGGCAGATGTTATGGCCCCAAGGGTAGATGGTATTAACCCCTTCTTGTCATGACGCCAGGGCGTGGTGTGGCCTTATAACCACCCGAAGGTAGTACCGCTGATCCTAGGCTAGGCAGGTGCAATAAATAGTCCAAGGCCAGGTTAAGGGTAACGGTAGCTTTACTGAGGTAAGACAGATGGTACAGTCTATGCAGTTCATCCAATATCCCAGAGAGGTGGCCAGTGACACAGGGAGACCTCGCAGGCTTGCTGGGCTTGCTGACTTGACTTACTCAGGATAAACTGGTGGCTGCAGTCATTTAGACTTGAGGTCTCCAATGGCTGGACACAGGCACTGGAACACTTGACCTCAGCAGGAACGCAAGAGCATGGAAAAAGAGAGAGATTACAGCCCCTCCCCATATTATATAGGGGGGCTTTGCAAGGAGCCCATAGGTCACTTGGGAGGTCACCTGGTCACTGGGGTTCTCTGGGTAACAATATCATGTGGTACAGATTTAAAGGTATATTACACTTATAATACATAACTACATATAACCTGTAAATGCTATAGGGTTTGCTGCAGGAGAGGCCCAAGGACACGCAGGGACAGTACAGCAACATCCCGTACTGGGACATTCCAGATAGTTGTATTTATAATAGGTGTGTATGTATGATATATGTGTATGTATGATCACACATACATACAGGGGGAGATTTATTAAAACCTATGTAGAGGAAATGTTTTTCAGAGACCTTTTAAAGAATAAAAGAAGCGATCTGTGTGGTTGCTATTGGAAATGGCACCACTGTCTCTCTACACAGGTCTTGATAAATCTCCCCCATACTGTACATGAATGAGGAGAGGGGGCAGGGTGTGACTGGATGTGGATCCGCCTAGGACAGTACAAAACAAAAATACACCACTGATGAATTGGGGAATACTGGTTTAGATTGGTGGAACCTGGAGGAGGACTTAGGGGTCTGAGAAGAGAGGTAGAGAAGGATTCAGCTGAACTGAGAAGAAGTAGTGTTAGGCAGGGTTATATTTAGAGGGTATGGTGTGTGGCAGTATTAAATTTAGAGGGTACAGTGTGTGGCAACATTATCTTTAGAGGGTACAGTGTGAAGCAGTATTATATTCAGGGGTACAGTGTGAAGCAGTATTATATTCAAGGGTACAGTGTGTGGCCATATTATCATTATGGGTGCAGTTTGTGGCAGCATTATTATTTTGGGTACAGTGTGTGGCAAGGCGCATGGTTTCTGTAAGGGTTATATTTAGGGGGCACAATGTCTGGCAGGATTGTAATGATTATTGTCTTTATATAGGGATCAAGGATCTGCTGAGAAAGTGAGGTACCAATGATGTGCGGGTGTCAGACTCAGCAAAGGAAGATGGGGCTGGAAAAAGACACAGGACCTGGAACAGATGAAAAAGAATAGGAAAGACAGAAGATGTCACTCAGGTCACTGATATTATTGTGTATTCTCCTGACTGTCCCATCAGCTGTAGTCACTTGTAAGTTCTGCAGGAATGATGGATAAAACTGTGCCCAATCTGTGGCTCTCCAGACATGACGGGAGTTGTAGCTTTACAACAGCAGACGAACCGCTCCTAGACCAACCGTTCCGGCAGACAGACAGCCACAAAAAAGCCTGCTTATTCTAATAGGCTTGGGCCTCTTTTTGGTCGCAGCCTGGCCCTTGCACAGTGGAGGTGGGGGTGGTGGGGTGGGGGGGGGGGCTCAGGGCAAGTTTTTGCATCGGGGCCCTGTGGTTTCTAGCTACGTCCCTGTTTACAATGTTTGGAAGCACCAGAGAAAATAAATGTCATACTGGATGTGCATGTGTGCTACTGCTTTATTCCTTTGGAGGACATTTAACCTCCATTCTTCAAATTGGTGGGGGTCCACTGCTGATAACTTTTAATGATGAAAATACCGCTTCAGGCCTTAAGAACAGACAGACAATTTATCTCCCAGTAGTAAACATCCCCAATCTTTCCTCCTCTTCACTCTCAGCTTTTAATCCAGCAACAAAGGAGAAGTCTTCAGGCTCATGTCATCTTGTAACCCTACTACCTGCATCAGTGACCCTATTCTGTCAAACTTCCATTCTTTCTCCCCAGAAGTCATTAGTCACTTTACTAAAATATTTAACCTTCATTTTCCTCTTATATCTCTCCCTTCATTTTTTAAACATTATGTCCTAAAAAATGTATTTAGACCCACCCTGTGAAGCTAACTATCCACCATCTCTAACCTCACCTTCATCTCTAACCTCCTGGAACATCAAGACTTCGCTCATGCTGCAGCGGTTCTCTCAAATGTGATCCCTCCTGCCAACCAGACTAATTACCAACCTCCACAGTTTTAAAGGGGTACTCCAGTGGAAAACTTTTTTTTAAATAAAGTGGTGCAAGAAAGTTAAACAGATTTGTAAATTACTTCTATTAAAAAATCTTAATCCTTCCAGTACTTGTTAGCAGATGAATACTACAGAGGAAATTATTTTCTTTTTGGAACACAGAGCTCTCTGCTGACATCACGAGCACAGAAGTAGTGCAGGGACACAGCTGAATAAAGAAGGGGGCCTGGGAATGTGTTTTTAGGGTATGCTTAACCCCTTAAGGACCCAGCCCCAATATACCTTAAGGACCCGGCCATTTTTTGAACATCTGACCACTGTCACTTCAAGCATTAATAACTCTGGGATGCTTTTACCTTTCATTCTGATACCAAGATAGTTTTTTCGTGACATTTTCTACTTTATGTTAGTGGTAAAATTTTGTCGATACTTGTATCATTTCTTGGTGAAAAATTCCAAAATTTGATGAAAAAATTGAAAATATTGAATTTTTTTTAACTTTGAAGCTCTCTGCTTATAAGGAAAATGGACATTCCAAATAAATTATACATTGATTCACATATACAATATGTCTACTTTATGACTGCATCATAAAGTTTACATGTTTTTACTTTTGGAAGACATCTGAGGGCTTCAAAGTTCAGCAGCAATTTTCAAATTTTTCACAAAATTTTCAAAATCGGAATTTTTCAGGGACCAGTTCAGTTTTGACGTTGATTTGAAGGGCCTTCATATTGGAAATACCCCACAAATGACCCCATTATACAAACTGCACCCCTCAAAGTATTCAAAATGACATTCAGTAAGTGTGTTAACCCTTTAGGTGTTTCACAGGAATAGCAGCAAAGTGAAGGAGAAAATTCAAAATCTTCATTTTTTACACTCCCATGTTCTTGTAGACCCAGTTCTTAAAGTTTTTGAATTGGTAATAGGAGAAAAAGCCCCCAAAATTTGTTACCCAATTTATCTCGAGTAAGGAAATACCTCATAAGTGTATGTCAAGTGTTCGGCGGGTGCAGTAGAGGGCTCAGAAGGGAAGGAGCAACAATGGGATTTTGGAGAGTGAATTTTTCTGAAATGGTTTTTGGGGGGCATGTCACATTTAGAAAGCCCCTATGGTGCCAGAACAACAGAAAACCCCACATGGCATACCATTTTGGAAACTACACCCCTCAAGGCACAAAACAAGGCATCCAGTTAGCCTTAACACCCCACAGGTGTTTGACAACTTTTCGTTAAAATCGGATGTGTAAATGGAAAAAAAAAAATTCACACTAAAGTGCAGTTTTTCCCCCCAATTTACCATTTTTACAAAGGGTAATGGGAGAAAATGCCCCCCCAAATTTCTAACCCCATCTCTTCTGAGTATGGAAATACCCCATGTTAGGACGTAAAATGCTTTGCGGGCAAACTACAATGCTCAGAAGAGAAGGAGTCACATTTGGCTTTTTGAAAGCAACTTTTATTGAAATGGTTTTTTGGGGGCATGTCGCATTTAGGAAGCCCCTGTGGTGCCAGAACATCAAAAAAATACCCACATGGCATACTATTTTGGAATCTACACCCCTCAAGGAACGTAACAGGGGGTCCGCTGAGCCTTAACACCCCACAGGTGTTTGATGACTTTTCGTTAAAGTTGGATGTGTAAATGAAAAAACTTTATTTTTTTTTTACTAAAATGCACTTTTTCCCCAAAATTTTACATTTTTACAAAATTTGTAACCCCATTTCTTTTGAGTATGGAAATACCCCATGTTAGGACATAAAATGCTCTGCTGGCGAACTACAATGCTCAGAAGAGATGAAGAGGAGGAGTGCCATTGAGCTTTTGGAAAGAGAATTCGTTTGGAATGGTAGTCAGGGGCCATGTGCATTTACAAAGCCCCCAGTGGTGCCAGAACAGTGGACGCCCCCACATGTGACCCCATTTTGGAAACTACACCCCTCACAGAATTTAATAAGGGGTGCAGTGAGTTTTTACACCCCACTGGCGTTTGACAGATCTTTGGAACAGTGGGCTGTGCAAATGAAAAATTAAATTTTTCATTTTTACGGACCACTGTTCCAAAAATCTGTCAGACACCTGTGGGGCGTAAATTCTCACTGTACCCCTTATTACATTACGTGAGGGGTGTAGTTTCCAAAATGGGGTCAAATGTGTCGGGGGTCCATTGTTCTGGCACTATGGGGGCTTTGTAAACACATGTGGCCTTCAATTCCAGACAAATTTTCTCTTCAAAATCCCAATGGCGCTCCTTCTCTTCTGAGCATTGTAGTTCACCCGCAGAGCACTTTAAATTCACATATGGGGTATGTTCTTACTCAGAAGAGATGGGGTTACAAATTTGGGGGGGCTTTTTTCCTATTTTCCCTTGTGAAAATGAAAAATTTAGGGTAACACCAGCATTTTAGTGAAAAATTTTTTTTTTTTTCATTTTCCCATCCAACTTTAATGAAAATTCGTCAAACACCTGTGGAGTGTTAAGGCTCACTATACCCCTTGTCACGTTCCGTGAGGGGTGTAGTTTCCAAAATGCGGTCACATGTGGGTATTTATTTATTTTGCATTTGTCAGAACCGCTGTAAAATCAGCCACCCCTGTGCAAATCACCAATTTAGGCCTCAAATGTACATGGCGCGGCGCTCTCATTCCTGAGCCTTGTTGTGCATCCGCAGAGCATTTTACGCCCACATATGGGGTATTTCCGTACTCCCCAACTTTTCCTCTTCAAAAGTGGTAAAAGGAAAAAAAGACCCCCAAAATTTGTAGTGCAATTTCTGACGAGTACGGAAATACCTCATAGGTGGCCCTAAACTGTTTCCTTGAAATACGACAGGGCTCCGAAGTGAGAGAGCGCCATGCGCATTTGAGGACTAAATTAGGGATTGCATAGGGGTGGACATAGGGGTATTCTACACCAGTGATTCCCAAACAGGGTGCCTCAAGCTGTTGCTAAACTCCCAGCATGCCTGGACAGTCAGTGGCTGTCCAGTAATGCTGGGAGTTGTTGTTTTGCAACAGCTGGAGGCTCAGTTTTGGAAACACTGCCGTACAATACCTTTTTCATTTTTATTGGGGGGGGGGGGGACAGTGTAAGGGGGTGTATATGTAGTGTTTTACACTTTATTATGTGTTAGTGTAGTGTTTATAGGGTACTTTCGCACTGTCGGGTTACGGTGAGTTTCCCGCTAGGAGTTTGCGCTGCGGCGAAAAATTTGCCGCAGCCCAAACTTGAAGCAGGAAATTTACTGTAAACCTGCCCGTGTGAATGTACCCTGTACATTCACATGGGGGGGGGGGGGGAGGCAAACCTCCAGCTGTTTCAAAACTACAACTCCCAGCATGTACTGACAGACCGTGTATGCTGGGAGTTGTACTTTTGCAACAGCTGCAGGCACACTGGTTGGAAAACCTTCAGTTAGGTTCTGTTACCTAACTCAGTATTTTCCAACCAGTGTGCCTCCAGCTGTTGCAAAACTACAACTCCCAGCATGTACTAATCACCGAAGGGCATGCTGGGAGATGTAGTTATGCAACAGCTGGAGGTACCCAACTACAACTCCCAGCATGCCGAGACAGCTGTTTGCTGTCACGGCATGCTGGGATTTGCAGTTTTGTCACATCTGGAGAGCTACAGTTTTTAGACCAGTGCACAGTGATCTCCAAACTGTGGACCTCCAGATGTTGCAAAACTACAACTCCCAGCATGCCCAGACAGCAAACAGCTATGTGGGCATGCTAGGAGTTGTAGTTTTGCAACATCTGGAGGGCTACAGTTTAGAGACCACAGTCTCAGACTGTAGCCCTCCAGATCAACTTACCAGCTTCCGTAGGAACCCGGGAGCCGTCCTCTTCAGACGCAGGTCACGCCGCCCGCCGATCACCGTCGCTGCAGCCTCCGGATCGGTAAGTGAACGTAAGCGCCCGTTCCCCTTCGATTCCCCGTTCTGCCCCGCCTATTGTGGGTGGGCAGGACGGGGAAAACTAAAGTTAACCCCCCCACCCCCGATCTGCTATTGGTCGTCGCCTCTGACGATCAATAGCAGACCAATAGCAGGGATAGGAGGGGTGGCACCTCTGCCACCTCACTCCTATGCCTACAGGGGGATCGTGGGTGTCTTAGACAACCGCGATCCCCCTTATATTCCGGGTCACCGGGTCACTATAGACCCATATGACCCGGGATCGGCTCAAATCGCAAGTGTGAATTCACCTGCGATTTGCGCCGATCGCCGATGGGGGGGGTTTCTGATGACCCCCCTGGGCATTTGCGCGGGGTGCCTGCTGATTGATATCAGCAGTCACCCCAGTCCGGTCCCCGCCCGGCGCGCGGCGGGGACCGAAATTCCCACGGGCGTATGGATACGCCCTGGGTCCTTAAGTACCAGGACGTCAAGGCGTATCCATACGCCCTAGGTCCTTAAGTGGTTAAAGGGGTACTCCGGTGAAAAACTTTTTTTTTTTTTTATCAACTGGTGCCAGAATGTTAAACAGATTTGTAAATGACTTCTATTACAAAATCTTAATCCTTCCAGTACTTAGCTGCTAAATACTAAAGAGGAAATTATTTTCGGAATACTCTCTGGACCTCTCTGCTGACATCACGAGCACAGTGCTCACTGCTGACATCTCTGTCCATTTTAAGAACTGTCCAGAGTAGGAGAAAATCCCCATAGCAAACATATGCTGCTCCGGACAGTTCCTAAAATGGACAGAGATGTCAGCAGAGAGAACTGTGCTCGTGATGTCAGCAGAGAGCACTGTGTTCCAAAAAGAAAAAAATCTCCTCTGTAGTATTCAGCAGCTAATAAGTACTGGAAGGATTAAAAGTAATTTACAAATCTGTTTAACATTCTGGCACCAGTTGATTTAAAAAAAAAAAAAAAAAGGTTTTCACCGGAGTACCCCTTTAAGCATACCCTAAAAACACATTCCCAGGCCCCCTTCTTTATTCAGCTGTGTCCCCGCACTACATGTATTTTATACCTGTATATATACATGCACAGATTCTGGCTGGTGACTGCCACATCCACCATGTGCACTACGTGTTATATAAAAGACGGCCGGATCATTGTACAAATCAAGCACTTTCTTGAGCCTTTTACCTCAACCCTATTTCCTTAAAGGGGTACTGCAGCCAGAATTACCTTATTGCTTATCCACAGGATTGGGGATTCATTTCTATGGGAGCTCAGAAGAGACCCAAGTTCAGCATTCGGGCATCATTGTTGCTCCCATAGAAATGAATAGAGCATGTGCCATCTAGCGGTAGACGACACGTGTGCTGCAATCAGCTACTTATCCCCTATCCAGTGGATAAGTTAATTTTGGCTGCAATACTCCTTTAAAGTATATAATGCCTGTAATATCAGATTGTGTCTGCATATGTATAGTGTTGAGTGCGAGTATTCGAAATGCAAATTTTTACCGTGAATATCGGCACGTCGCGATTTCGTGAATATTTAGAATATATCGATATATATTCATAATGACGAATATGTGTACTGTGTAAAAAAAAAATGTGATCATCCCTCCCTGCTTCTAGCTTGTGGTCCAAAGAAGGCTCCAATATTATTTACTGTGTGAGTTGGTGTGGAGCGCAAATATTTTGTATATGCGAATATGCAAATATTCGCGAATATCGGCACTTCCAGAGGACACTGTTTTAGGTGAAAGATATAATCGCGCATCCGCACTATGCGAATTTCATTACGAATTTCAGCATGGAAAAAAAGGAAACGAACATAGCGAATATGCAAATTTCACCAACATAAGACGACTGTTCTTAAATATATTCGCGAAATATCACAAATTCAAATATGGCCCCTGATGCTCATCACTACATATGTACCCTCAGAATTGTAAAATGCTGTGGAATATGTTAACGTTATGTCAATAAACATTATCATGGTGCCCCTCTTATTACTTGGAACTAACGTGAGATACAGCACATCTCTGCAAAAATTGTTTAGAAATTTGGAATTGCAAAATCTTACATATTTTGTGAATCATGCCAACGTACAAAAATCAATCATACCAAATATCACATACCAGACACCAGAATTCTTTAAACTCCTTAATGTTTTCACAAAATGATTAGTATAATGTATAATGATTGTATTGAAAAAGAAATGTTCCAAGAAAATTCAGAATGAATTAATGGTAGTAATAGTTTAATGATATTAGTAAAGTTCTGCTCAGGAAATGGCCACTACTTTTGATGTATACTTCAGCAATATGTTGACACAAACTGCAGTATACTCGCCGTGGGCCCATTATTTTAATAGACTGAACATAGGCTAGTGACTACATTTGGTACATTTCTTAAATGTATACATTTATTTAGCAGGATTCAAAAGTGTGGTCTTTTGAGTCCTACATAATAAAAGTATGTGCTTAGGACAGGGACCGACCATAGTCACTAGCAGACAACGTTCATTCCATTAAAATCAATGGGACCGCTGTCAGTAACCGGTGGTGCACTTTGACATACCTTTTTTTGCTGGTATCCCAACATATACATCAGAACCAGGGCCGGATCATCATTGGTGCTCATGGAACACCTGCTCCGGGCCCCGTGCCGGCAGGGGGCCCCGTCACATTCGGGACATCCCTGCGGGCTGCTTAGTAGCGGATCGGGGCCCCCGATAGCCCGGCCGCGGCCACTTTAAAACAGTGACCAGCGGCGGCTGCTGTGGGCCCGCCTCGGACTCCTCCTGCTTTTTCTATATTTCATATTTCCTTACCTGGCCGCGCTCGGCAGGCTCAGGTGATGCGTCGGGTGATGTGGGCTGTGACGAGTGACGTCTCCTGCGGCTCCTCTGCACAGTGTCAGGGACGTCACTCCTCATTTCCGTCAGCCGCGCCGCTACAGGGCACAGTTTTCTTCATTACACCCCAGCGCTGCAGGAAATGACGGGTGACGTCGTGCAGATGAGCCGCAGGAGACGTAACTCGTCACAGCCCACGAGACCCGACGCTACCTGAGCCTGCCGAGCGCAGCCAGGTAAGTAAATATGAAAAATAGAAAATGCAGGAGGAGGGGGGAGCAATGAGCAGGGGAGGATGAGTGGGGGAGGATGATGAGGCAGAGGAGGGTAATGACGAGCAGGGAAGTAATGAGGAGCAGGGGGGGGTAATGAGGAGCAGGGGGGGAATGACGAGCAGGGGGGGTAATGAGGAGCAGGGGGGGTAATGATGAGCAGAGGGGGTAATGATGAGCAGGAGCAGGGGGGTAAGGATGAGCAGGGGGGTAATGATGAGCAGGGGAGGTAATGATGAGCGCGGGGTGGTAATGATGAGCAGGGGAGGTAATGATGAGCGCGGGGTGGTAATGATGAGCAGGGGGGTAATGATGAGCATGGGGGGTAATGATGAGGGGGGTAATGATGAGCATGGGGGGTAATGATGAGGGGGGTAATGATGAGCAGGGGGGTAATGATGAGGGGGGTAATGATGAGGGGGGGTTAATGATGAGGGGGGAATGATGAGCAGGGGGTAATGATGAGGGGGGGATGATGAGCAGGGGTGGAATGATGAGCAGGGGGGGAATGATGAGCAGGGGGGGTAATGATGAGGGGGAATGATGAGCAGGGGTGGAATGATGAGCAGGGGTGGAATGATGAGCAGAGGGGGAATGATGAGAAGGGGTGAAATGATGAGCGGGGGGGATAATGAGCAGGGGAAAACACAGTCTCTTGTAGGGTTATAAAGATTGTTGTCTTTATACAGAGGATGAGGAGTGGCTGGCAGAGTGAGGAACCAATGATGTCAAGGCGTCAAACTTTACAGAGGAAGCTGGATCTGAAAGAAGACCTGGCGTCTGGACCAGATGAAGAAGACCTGGCATCTGGACCAGATGAAGAAGAAAAGGAAAGACAACAGAGAAGACGTCTCCTGTGAGTCATTTTATGTTTGTGTATTCTCCTGACTGTCCCATTAGATCTCTCGTACCTTCTAAGTTTTGCAGTAATAATGGATGGCACTGTATATGAGGCTCCAGCTGTTACAAAACTATAACTCCTATAATGCCTGAAGCTCTCCAGACATAATGGGGGTTGTAGCTCTGCAGCAGTGGCAAAGAGTGACCTGAACTAAAGTGATTTTAGACCATGCAGCCCGTTTTGTTTTAACGGGGGCCTGACTCCTGTTCCACTCAGTGGAAGGGAAGGGGGACTGTCGGGGGGGGGGGGGGGCCTCATAATGAAGTGCTCCGTCTTCCAGGCAGCCTTAATCTGGCCCTGATCTGAACACTGGTCAAATGCAATTTGAACCCAGCCTAACAGTGCCCCATAAACAACCTTTAGTATATAATGGCACAATAGCACATCAGACCCTAGTATAGAAGGTAACTTTCATAAATTAGGGGAAGACTATCCTGCTGGCTCTAGAGGCACTATGGAATCTTCAACTAGAGTCCTATATGTTCCTTTACAGGCACCTTCATCAGCACTTTAGAGCTGTATAGTGAGTGCAGCAGTGCTCCCTATTTACTAGTAGAGTAATAAATGCTCGAAAAAATTTTTCCAGCACATTCATGTCAATTTTACATTGAATTGAATCCTCTTCATTGTATTGCTCTCAATGGATATCCAATATTGCCGCTGTCAGTAAAATGAGGCTTAGAATTATCATCTTAAGTAGAAAAGTAATGTTATTAAATTGATCTATCCCTTAATAACAATGGTTAATAAGTCGCATTATTGTCAATTTAGGGATAAGGATTAAAGAATATTGGGTGGGGATTAGGTTCATCTGACATGATATTCTCCGTCCTGCTGTATCCTTCCATTACCTGTCAAGATCGGAGAGCGTGTTGTCATGCCAATTGAGAAATCAGATGGATACATGGCACCTTCAGGAGACCTGCCAAGACCAATTATGCAACAAGCCTGAAAGTAGGACAGATTGGATTATTTGCTGGAACACAATCCTTTTTTTTTTTTCAGCGCAGATTTTAGGCTTTATGTCATGAGATCTGGTTCTGCAGTAGGTAATTCCGATAAAAGCATGTGAACTATATATCTACATAAACACTACAGCATAATATTCAACTACCGGTATACATTATTATCAGTACAGGCTATACACATGTGTTAAAGGGGTACTTCAGTGGAAAACTATTGTTTTTAACAGATTTCTAAATTACTTCTATATAAAAATCTTAATCCATCCAGTACTTATCACCTGTTGTATGCTCTAGAGGAAGTTGTATAATTATTTCCAGTCTGATCACAGTGCTCTCTCCTGACACCTCTGTCCATGTCAGGAACTGTCCAGAGCAGGAGCAAATCCCCATAGCACACCTCTACTGCTCTGGACAGTTCCTGACATGAGAGGTGTCAGCAGAGAGCACTGTGGTCCGACTGAAAAGAACTATACAACTTCCCCTGTAGTATACAGCAGCTTATCAGTACTGGAAGATTTTTAAAGAAAAGTAATTTACAAATCTGTTCAGCTTTCTGCCAGCAGTTGATTCGAAAAAAAGTGTTTTCCACCGTAGTACTAACTAACCAAAAACATGGAGCCCATCAGGTTTAGGGTTCCTTGCGAGTGTAATGAGGTTTAACTGCATGTGATGCTATCAGGTCAGAGTGGAAGAAAAATATATTCACATTTGTTATATAACAATACAAAGTCAAGTAAATTTGTCCAAAGGACACAAAATGGGAAATGTCTCCTACATGATGATACTCCAGTCAGGTCAATGGCAAAATAGTTGCAACCCAAATCCGTCAGGCCCATAATCTTACACAGGGGTACTCCCGTGGAAAACTTTTTTTTTTTTTTTTAATCAACTGGTGGCAGAAAGTTTAACAGATTTGTAAATTTTTTCTTTT
Source organism: Hyla sarda (assembly GCF_029499605.1). Taxonomy (NCBI): domain Eukaryota; kingdom Metazoa; phylum Chordata; class Amphibia; order Anura; family Hylidae; genus Hyla; species Hyla sarda. The sequence goes on from NC_079189.1 coordinate 186,853,641, forward strand.
TGAAACACAGTGCTCTCTGCTGACATCATGACCACAGTGCTCTCTGCTGACATCTCTGTCCGTTTTAAGAACTGTCCAGAGTAGGAGAAAATCCCCATAGAAAACATATGCTGCTCTGGACAGTTCCTAAAATGGACAGAGATGTCAGCAGAGAGCACTGTGGTCATGATGTCAGCAGAGAGCACTGTGTTCCAAAAAGAAAAGAATTTCCTCTGTAGTATTCAGCAGCTAATAAGTACTGGAAGGATTAACATTTTTTAATAGAAGTCATTTACAAATCTGTTTAACTTTCTGGCACCAGTTGATTTAAAAAAAAGAAAAAGTTTTCCACCGGAGTACCCCTTTAATTCACATGAGGCTTCAGGAATTAATGGATCACAAACTGGCCTCCTAAATTAGGTAAAATTAAATACTGTGACATTATACATGGACACATATAATTGTGTTCATACATTCTAATGCTACCATTGCAGACTATGTTGGAGAGATAATAACAGGAAATAAATATATATTTGGCTCTGGCAGCAATAAAATGACCCATTTAAGAATTAATAATAAAGCAGGTTGATTCGGTTTATTGACCTGCATTCCATCACTTCCTATGGAAATTTTCAGGAAAAGCAAGTACTGCCACAGCAGGTATATCAGGATTGCTATAAAGATTTGTTTGCTCTGCGGGCATATATGTGTGTGCAGGCAGACATAAAGCAGTGCCTTCCTAAAACTCTCAAGGAACAAAAATCTGTATAGGAATTCCAGCTTTGTGGACAAGCATTTGTATGCCTACGGCTAAGTTTCTACTTGTTTTTTATTTTTTTAAATGCCAAGAAAAATGGCAATTCTGCCGCATGGCGTTTTTTCGGCCAAAAAACACTGCGGCCAGATGTTAGCTGTAAATCAATGAGAAATCGCAAAATTCTCATTCCACTAGGCGTTTTTCACTTTGGCATTTTTTTTAATCCTTTTGGCGTTTTTCCGCTCCTTAGCGGTTTTCCAAAATTGCAGTATGTTGAGCCACTCCATAGAGTGGAGAAAACGCCAAGAAAAACGATGTGTGGGTTTTAACTTTGGCATTTTTTCAGGCGGTTTTTTTTCTTTATTGAACTTTAGTGATCCAAAAAAGTGATGGAGATACCTTTTTTAATAACATTTCGTAGGGTACCATAAAAAAAAAAAAGATACAGTAGTGAAGGAAAATATTGTATCTAACGAAATTTATCTTTTTTATAACAAAATGTGTATCAATTTTTTAAACTGGAATCAATTTATGTGGGTGGATGGGAACCTAAAAATATAGCCGACAATAATAAAAATGTAGTGTGTGTGTGTTTTTCACTTTTTTTCTAAATTTTGTACATTTTTTTTAGGTAGTACTACTACTCCCAGCATGGAACACACTGTTCCATGATGGGAGTAGTAGTACCTGTACTAATTGACAGATCGCCCATTGCGATCCTCCCGTATAATGTATAGATGAGGCCAGCAGCTCTTCTATGGTCCCCTGCACTGCCGTATATATACACCTATTCATATTTCCCGCAGAGCTGTGATTGGCCAGATTGTTCCAGCCAATCACAACTCTCTGTGGGAAATAGGAATATGTGTATATATACGTCAGTGCAGGGGACCATAGAAGAGCGGCCGCCCGCATTTATTCATTATACAGGTGGATCACAGCTTGTGTCAGGAGTGACATTCGCTGTGATATTTCCTTAACTGCAGGTACTACTACTCCCAACATGAAGCACACTCTGCTCCATGCAGGGAGCTGTAGTACCTGCATTAATAGACAGATCGCAGCGGGTATCAGAAGTTACACTCGCTGCGATCTGTCTATTAATGCAGGTACTACAGCTCCCAGCATGGATCAGAATGGGCTCCATGTTGGGAGTAGTAGTACCTGCAGGTAAGAACAGAACATAGCGGATGTCACTCCTGACACCCACTGCGATCGTCCTGTCTATTGCAGAGATGGAGCGGCTTTCTCCTGCGCTCTCATCTCTGCACTATACTCCGGCCGGCCACTCATTCATATTTCACTCAGAGCTGTGATTGGCTGCAACCATCCGGCCAATCTCTACTCTGGGCGGAAAATATGAATGAATGATGTTCTATTCACATCACTGGCTGGAGTATAGTGCAGAGATGTGAGCGCTGTATAGAGCCACTCTGCATCTCTGCTATATTATGGATGATCACATCAGGTGTCAGATTGATACCCGGGGCAATATATCTATAGTACAGGTACTACTACTCCCATCATGGAACAGTCTGTTCCATGCTGGGAGTAGTAGTACTACCTATAAAATTAAAAAAATTGAGAAATAAAGTGAAACACACACACTTTATTAAAAAATTATTAACATTTTATTTAAAATATATACATTTCGTTAAATAAAAAAATTTCCATCACTACTGCATCCTTTTCTTTTTTTTTTTTTTTTGGTACCCAACAAATTTTGTGTACCAAAAAAAATTGTCAAGGTACAATTTCCACACAAATGAAAAAACGCCAGAAAAAACACCAGACGCAGGAAATTGCACTGGCATTTTTTCATGCGTTTTTTTCAACCCAAAAACTAGAAACTTAGCCTACACCATGCTTTTCACCTGTATGGGCATGCTAGTTGCAACCAATGGGTCTTTTCTAATAATGGTCCTATAGGTTGCCAGTGATATTAGGAGAGATTTATCAAAACCTGTGCAGAGGAAAAGTTGAGCAGTTGCCCATATGAACCAATCAGATTGCTTCTTTTATTTTTAAAAAGGCATCTGAAAAATGAAAGAAGCAATCTGATTGAATTGCTATGGATAACTGCACCACTCTTCCTATACACAGGTTTTGTATTAAACAGGTGTAAGGTAGCAACATTAAAATATTTCTTACTTTATTTTTTAATGAATTGCTTTTAGGCCACGAGCTAAGGACAGTAGGGAGTGAACGTAGGGAAGTAGCAGCATAAGTGCTTTCCTAACATCAAGGCCGGTGCAAGAATTTTCATCTACACAGGTGAAGAGCATTTTAGCACCCCCCCTCCCCCAATTTGGTGGATGACCCCAGTAGGTAGGGAATCCCCAAGTAGGTAGGGAAGTGCGCAGTACTTAGATAGGTATTGCAGCCGTCCAGTACTAAGATAGGTATAGCAGCCCCCCCCCCCAGTAGTTAGGTAGGTATTGCAGCCCCCCATTAGTTAGGTAGGTATTGCAGCCCCCCATTAGTTAGTTAGGTATTGCAGCCCCCATTAGTTAGGTAGATATTGCAGCCCCCATTAGTTAGGTAGGTATTGCAGCCCACCCATTAGTTAGGAAGGTATTGCAACCCCCCATTAGTTACATAGGTATTGCAACCCCCCATTAGTTACATAGGTATTGCAACCCCCCATTAGTTACATAGGTATTGCAACCCCCCATTAGTTACAGAGGTATTGCAGCCCCCCATTAGTTACATAGGTATTGCAGCCTCCCTCCTCCGGTTAGTAAGGTATTGCAGCCATGCTGACCCCCCCAACCCACCCTCCCCATAAACAATAAAACTTACCTTCTTTCCACATCTCTTCCTCCCTGAGGACCGTGCTCGGGCGCAGGACTTCTTCAGCAAGCCGCACGTGATGAGATGATGTCATCACCCATGGCCTGCAGTGGAAGTGCTGCGCTGCGCCACTCTGAAGGAGCAGGGAGAACATATCACATCTCATTTTACTTTGGTAGAGGGGAAGGGGGGGGGCACATCTCATCCGAATACCCTGCCTGCAGCTGGTGGTTCGGATTTTTACTCTCCTCGACCACCTGCACCCCAAGGCAGCTGCATGAGCTGCCTTATGTAAGCACTGGGCCTGCCTAACATGCTTATATGCATATATTGGGTAGTGCTTTAGTGCAGTGCTTTCTGTATGAGCCTGTACACCAGAGGTCCACTTTAAATGGGCACTGTCACTTTAAATAACATTTGACATGTTGTAGAGACATGCCAAAATATGTGATTGTTTGGTTCCTGAGTGTTCAGACCCCAACTAATCATTAGAATTAGTTGGTAGAAAAGCATGTTAAGTGAAACAAACTTACAATATAAGTCTAGGGGAATGTCTTGGTCAGCCACATGCTTCTCTCCCTACTTAATCTAGTGATCAGTTGGGGTCTGAACACTCAGACCTTGACTGATCAAATCTTTTGACCTGTCTCTATGACAAATGAAAACATTTTTAACCCCTTAACGATGCAGGACGTATATTTACGTCCTGCGCCGGCTCCCGCAATATGAAGCGGGATCGCGCCGCGATTCCCGCATCATATCGCGTCGGTCCCGGCGCTCATCAACGGCCGGGACCCGCGGCTAATATCACACATCGCCGATCGCGGCGATGTGCGGTATTAACCCTTTAGAAGCGGCGGTCAAAGCTGACCGCCGCTTCTAAAGTGAAAGTGACCCGGCTGCTCATTCGGGCTGTTCGGGACCGCCACGGTGAAATAGTGGCGTCCCGAACAGCTGACAGGACACCGGGAGGGCCCCTACCTGCCTCCTCGGTGTCCGATCGGCGAATGACTGCTCCGTGCCTGAGATCCAGGCAGGAGCAGTCAAGCGCCCATAACACTGATCACAGGCGTGTTAATACACGCCTGTGATCAGGATGAGAGATCAGTGTGTGCAGTGTTATAGGTCCCTATGGGACCTATAACACTGCAAAAAAAAAGGGTTAAAAAAGCTCATTTAACCTCTTCCCCAATAAAAGTTTGAATCACCCACCTTTTCCCATAAAAAAAATAAAACAGTATAAAAAAAAAATACACATATGTGGTATCGCCACGTGCGTAAATGTCCGAACTATAAAAATATATAATGAATTAAACCGCACGGTCAATGGCGTACGCGCAAAAAAATTCCAAAGTCAAAAAAAGCGCATTTTTGGTCACTTTTTACACCATTAAAAATGAATAAAAAGTGATCAAAAAGTCCGATCAAAACAAAAATCATACCGATAAAAACTTCAGATCACGGCGCAAAAAATGAGTCCTCATACCGCCCTGTACGTGGAAAATTAAAAAAGTTATAGGGGTCAGAAGATTAAATTTTTAAACGTATACATTTTCCTGCATGTAATTATGATTTTTTCCAGAAGTGCAAAAAAATCAAACCTATATAAGTAGGGTATCATTTTAACCGTATGGACCTACAGAATAATGATAAGGTGTAATTTTTACCGAAATATGCACTGCGTAGAAACGGAAGCCCCCAAAATTTACAAAATGGCGTTTTTCTTCGATTTTGTCGCACAATGATTTTTTTTTTCCGTTTCGCCGTGCATTTTTGGGTAAAATGACTAATGTCACTGCAAAGTAGAATTGGCGACGCAAAATATAAGCCATAATATGGATTTTTAGGTGGAAAATTGAAAGGGTTATGATTTTTAAAAGGTAAGGAGGAAAAAACGAAAGTGCAAAAACGGAAAAACCCTGAGTCCTTAAGGGGTTAAAGCAACAGGTACACTTTAAACCAGTGTAATCTGTGACCCTTCTATTACTTCTTAGCTTATTTAGGAAAGGGTCAAAGGAATAGGTTTCCTAGCACAGGTTCACACATTGACTTATAGTCATGAAATCTGACTTATTTCTGTTAGGCTAAGTCTCCACTTGTTTTTTTTTTTTTGCAAAACGCAAAGAAAAACGCCAATTCTGCCGCATGGCATTTTTTTGGTCAAAAAACGCTGCGGCCAGATGTTAGCTGTAAATCAATGAGAAATCGCAAATTTCGAATTCCACTTGGCGTTTTTTCACTTTGGCGTTTTTTTAATCCTTTTGGCGTTTTTGCACTTTTTCTGCGTTTTTTTCCACTCTGTGGCGTTTTGAAAAAACGCTGTAGTTCCCTCAAACCGGCGTTTTTTGTCAAAATCGTGGCGTTTTGCTCCAATAGAAGTCTATGGGAGTTCGAAAACGCCCAGAAAAACGCCATGTTAGTTTTGCATTTGCGTGTTTTTTAACCAGAGAAAAAAAGGGGCTGTTCCCAGGAAGAGGAACAGCAGCCATTTTCTCTTTAGTCAGCCAAAAGTTTTATTCAGAGGCTGGACATTGTTGGTTGGGTGTATATTTATGAGCAGCATGCCACCCCGCATCTCATTTAATGTAGACAAGCTTATTCAGCTTGTAAATATACTTATTTCTGTATGTGTGAGTTTGTTATTTACGACCATTAGTATATTAAGTGTGTGTTATTATGTGGGTTTTTTTTTTTTTTGGGCTTGTGTGTGTGTGGTGGGTAAGGTAAAGTGGTTCCTTATATATTGTTTAACATTTTTACGTAGAAAAATAGTTACCTTAATGTATATTGATTTACCCAGCGCTTTTGTGGTAACTTTTACTAAAAGCAAAGCTACAAAGGCTCATCCCAATGTGTTGTAAAGTACACACATGACAATATTCTTTCTTTTATAATGTTATGTGCGTTGGTCTTATTTTGAGACTGTGTGAACATTACAGTTAGGTATATTTGTGTGTGCTCATTACCAAAGCAATGTTGCTAATCTCATAATTCTTTCGTAGTTTCATAAATTTTTAAATGGATTACTTACACAAATTATAGGTGGAAGCACATTCCATTTTATGGGACAAGTCCCTCGAGTCACACAAGGATCGTTTTTTGAAGGAGGAGGCATGGACCGAGGTATTCAAGGGTCTTTTTGCCACATGGGACAGCAAAACTTCCAGGGAGCAAGGGGCAATCGGTTTGTGTTCTATACTTTAATATTTTAACATCATATTTATTCCAACATTGTTAAAAGTCAAGTAGACTGTTGCCCATAGCAACCAATTAGCTTGCATTTTTTTTGGAGAATATTGTCCCTACATAATGAATTAAACAATCTGATTGTGTCTGACATCAGTCCATTAGTTATGTTCTATACATACACATATTATTTTAGTAAATTGTAATATTTAGGACACTATTTTGAATAGTGAATGTAATCCTGAAATCTACAAATCGCAATATGTCTAGAAATTAATGATGTAACAAAAATCTAATTTGGTTTGTGATTTTTACACATTGGATCCAAAAAATATTACAGAAAAAAGTTGAACATTGCATATGACATTGTTCCTACCTTATACAATGTCAAAAGGTAGTAACATATCTGGTGTCTTGAGTGTGAGTAATGTGAATACAGTTTGTTGTGGCCCCATTAACCAACACTGTCCCAGGATGATGTACCTTATGGTGGTCCTGGCATGTGTGTAATGATGACAAAAATGCAAGTTTGGTTTTCCAATTTTTTGATAAGTACAATAAAAATACAGACCATAGCATTCCAAATCTGAAGTAGACCTTATTAGTCATTATAAAATCCAGAGCCTTGTATTTTGTTTTCCTCACTTGATATGCAATAGATAATTCATTAAATATTGCACAAACATGTGTCCAATTGTTTGTAATTTTATCTTTGTAGAGGAAACTGTCACTAAAAGATGGCGGTCCCTGCGTGATCGGTTCCGTAAGGAATATAACAAGCGTGTAGCTAGTGGGAGTGGAGCACCAACGGCCGCTAATTACAAATATTTCCAGCAGCTGATGTTTCTCGTCCCGTCCAGAGAGCTCAGACAGTAAGTAACTGTGAACACAAGGTTAATCATCCATGAAAGAAAAAAATAATAATAACCAAAAAAAGAAGTGTGTCAGTGTTCTGAAAAATTAAAATAATCGCTAATCCTTTTTATTTTACATTGTAGAACAGAGAGCAACATGGATTTTGTGTCCGAGGAAGAGAGTTTGCCAGACACACAAGAAACCCATGATGAACAGGGCACACAAACCACTACCGATGAGGGCCACTTAACTCCTGAGGAACAAGAACCATCCCTCATTTTGGAAGAAAATGAGCCCATGCCACTACCAGTGTTGTTGGATTCAACAGATGTAGGGGAAGACGGTGAGGTTGCAGGGCACAGTGAAAGCCAAGTCCCCAGGGCAACATCCTCTATTGTGCGTGTTACTTTACCTGCAACAAGAAGGCCATACCAACGCACAAGTATGCGTCGCAGACTCCATCCTGATCAGGAGTTAAATAATGAAATCATATCTCTGGTACACCGTCAGCGGACGGAGGAGGATAGTGATGCATTTGGTAGGGCGCTAGCACAGAGATTGCGGGTAATGGATTTAACTACTTGAACACGATGCATGGCCTTTATACTAGGCTGCACCATACCATCCCCCTTCTGCACCAAACTTACTGTTCACATGATGACCAAGTGCACTCCCTCAGCTCAAAACACGAGAGGTGAAGAACCTGCTCGCAGGGACTGTGGTACGCAAACATTGTCGCATCATGTGGAGCACACTATGTTACCCCCTACATGACCTCCGTTTTATTATTCATCAGATGCTTCACAGTATGGTATTAGGAACGAAGCTCAGATGTATGGGTCATATCTTCAGAGCCATCCACCACCACAATACCAGCAAACACACACTCCAGTTCCACCTCCTCACCAGCAACATAGTGAAGTTTACTCTGACTTCACCGCTTCCCTTCAGTCCACACAGGACTAGTTTTTTTTATTTCTTACAATGTTCACATTATGTTGTGTAGAATGTTAAACACACTTTATGTTATGTTTTTCTTGGTTTAGTTAAGACCCTGAGGGTCTGTTTCGCTTAATTTTGGCCCTTATTTGGCTATTTCGTGACCAGTATGGTGTTAATTTTATTTAAAAAAAAATTTCAACAAACTCCTGTGTCCAGTGTTTCTTTTTTATTTCTGGTAATCCCTATAAAAAAATTAAAAAAAAAGATTAGTATTGCTTCATACTAACAAAAAAGAAAAAAAAAAGACAACTAAAAAATCAAATTTGACAGTTTAAAAACATTTCACAAAAAAATATCTAAAAAAAATACACAAACCCGACGCATCAACTGGATCCTGCATGCCAAAAGCAACAGCAAACAATTTGCAGCATCATTGGGGGCCAATCTTCCAGGGAGATCAGACATTCTGAATCAACAATGCCTTCTAAACCACTAAAAGACCAAAAATGCATCCGCCGGGGCGGATTTATGGTAAGTAGAACTCTACAAAGAAAATGACATCAGTAGGGGGCAGATACCTTCCATTAATATTAATCCCTTTTAGCTGTGCACGAAGTAGAACTTGGAAAAGCAGGAAAAACTGCCACGTTCAAAAAAATGCTATTTCCACACACATGAAAAAAACGCCAGAAAATACGCCAGAAAAAACGCATGATGACGTCACTTGCACTGGCGATTTTTCAGGCGTTTTTTTAATCCCTAAAAATGCAGTGCAAAAAACCAAGTGGAGACTTAGCCTTAAGATGGTTTCATAGTGGATCAGTTCAGTTACGCAATTCTGTGTGATAAACACTGGTGTCAACAAGACGTAATGTACAGATTTGGTATTAGGAACAGCTAGAGTGATAATATTACAACAGAATACCTGTTAAATTTGTTGTACAGAAAGGAATGCCTGGATGTGCGGTATAACAATGGAATGTCACATACTAATGACATACACAATTATTTTCCTGTACTTGTTTTATTTTTGCAGATGTAAATAATAGAGCGGCTTCACATAGCTATTGAGAAGTCTGTTCTAGTATCAGGAAAATCAAGAAAGAGAACACAGTGTTCTTGAGTAGTTGGAGCCCCACCCTCGCAGCACGAAATATTTTAATGACTACAAATCAACACCCTTGTTCACACAGTGTGAATATCCCTATTGAAAGCTTTCAAGGATTACATTCTTAGATAGCAATCTAAATCTACCAAATGTGAAAGCGTGTGAGTATTGTGGGTACAGTATGTATACAAATGAACGTGTGCAGACTAGAGGTATACAGAGTATGCTTATGTGATCAGAAACATTACCAGCCCCATAACATTCAAGACAGCCACATAAATAACAGTATTACTAGATGGATTAAATATATGAATTTCCCTTTGGAAGCATTTTAAATGTTATAATAGGGAATTGCATTATCACTTATTTTGTAAAAAAAAAAAATATAGAGAGAGAGAGAGAGAGAGAGATACTTAGATTGTTCTGTATATAGTGGGGAGAACAATAAACAAATAACAATAACAATTTTTTGAAAAATCATACAATGTGATTTTCTGGATTTTTGTTTTAGATTTTGTCTCTCACAGTTGAATAGTACCTATGATAAAAATTACAGACCTCTACATGCTTTGTAAGTAGGAAAATCTGTAAAATCGTCAGTGTATCAAATACTTGTTCTCCCCAATGTAGATGCAGAAGAAAGAAATTTAGGTAATAAAAGTTGGGTAATGGAAACTAAATTCCTTGCCACTTCCCTGAATGTGCGGTCAGCAAGTTCAATTTGCAGCCGTCTGTATTCTGTGAATGGAGCAATCATGGAAGCTGCTGACAAATGCACCTGGCCCTATTTAATTATACATATTAGTTATTTTTTGTTGTTCCAATCTACATATGTAAACAAAAAGAAGATCGTAGCAGCACTCTTGGTCAAAAAAATGGAGGCTCTTAGCGCACTTCTTGATCAAAACATGCCCCCCATCCACCATGTGGAGGTGGTCTCACTTCGATTGGGACCCTAACAAGTTCATTCCAAAAATAATTAAAAATAGCCAGCACAACTACCTAATACACGGGTGCACACTGCTGTGGCAAACACAAAGTATACAAAAAGAAGATTGCAGTAGCACTCTTTGTCAAAAAAGGATCCTGCATGTCACCCAGTCAGAGGCTATATGCCCAGCAGAGGTGAGTGGAATGAGTATGTTAGGGTCCCATCCAAAGTGAGGCCACCTCCACGTGATAGATGGGGGGCACATTTTAATCAAAAAGTATACAAGAGCCTCCATTTTGTGACCAAGAGTGCTGCTGCAATCTTCTTTTTGTATACTTTGTATTTGCCACAGCAGAGTGCACCCGTGTATTAGGAAGTTGTGCTGGGTATTTTTCTTTGTTGTTTTTTTTGCTACATATGTATATATGTGTGTGTTTCAAACTTCCAAATGGCTGGAGATGAATGAAACTTGGTACACATTACTTATACGTGAACTAACAATAAAGTAGAGATAAATCAACCCTAACCCACCCTCTTATTTAAGGATGATGAGGTTTTGTCTGAAGTCCCATGCAGGTCTGTGAGACTTTCGGTACATCTCCTGATCGGAGAACTCTCCAGCTTCAGAGATTTCACAGGCCTTTTAGGGTACGTTCACACATATAGGATCTTGCGCAGATTTGATGCGCAGGATTTGTAACTGCCAGCAGAAAATCCTGTGCATCAAATCCTGCACATCAAATCTACGTCCGGCAGGCAGTTGCAGAGAATAGTAAGTGCGGGGGACAAGATATGAAGAAAGGATATGGGATCGAGGTATGAAGATGGGATATGAGAATAGGATAGAAGGATGGGATATAAGGACGAGATATGAGGAGGGGATATAAGGACAGGATATAATATTAGGACATGATATTGGGACATGATGGCGGGATACGAGGTTGGGATAGAAGGATGAGATATGAGGATGGGATATGAGGAGGGGATGTGAGGAGGGGATATGAGGACAGGATATAATATTAGGATATGATATTGTGACATGATGGCGGGATACAAGGTTGGGATAGAAGGATGAGATATGAGGATGGGATATGAGGAGGGGATATGAGGAGGAGATATGAGAACAGGATATAATATTAGGATATGAGATTGGGACATGATGGCGGAAAACGAGGTTGGGACACAAGGATGAGATATGAGGACGGGATATGAGGAGGGGATATGAGGACAGGATATAATATTAGGATATGATATTGTGACATGATGGCGGGATACAAGGTTGGGATAGAAGGTTGAGATATGAGGATGGGATATGAGGAGGGGATATGAGAACAGGATATAATATTAGGATATGAGATTGGGATATGAAGGCGGGATACGAGGTTGGGACACAAGGATGAGATATGAGGACGGGATATGAGGAGGGGATATGAGGACAGGATATAATATCAGGATATGATATTGTGACATGATGGCAGGATACAAGGTTGGGATAGAAGTATGAGATATGAGGACGGGATATGAGGAGGGGATATGAGAACAGGATATAATATTAGGATATGAGATTGGGACATGATGGCGGGATACGAGGTTGGGACACAAGGATGAGATATGAGGACGGGATATGAGGACGAGAACATCATTGTTGCTTTTGCTTTCACAAACTTTAGGTTGGAAAAAATATCTTTGAAAATTGTCTTGATTGTCTTGAAAGATTTTCTACAGTATTGTGTAGAAAACTACCATATAAAGTTATGTGTTTTCCTGGTTACAGACTACAACAACTTTTGTGTCATTTTATTCCCTCCCATCTGTCTGATAATTCTTGTTAATGTAAGTTTAAAAGGTAGACATATCCTTTAAATTAACTGTATGAAACTACATGAAACTCTATGATGATGCACATGCATTAATGTACTGTATATAATACTGGATGTCAAGAAAAAATGCTACAAGACAAGAAGCAGCCATGTATTAGAAAGAATAAATATTTTTAAATTCCAGGTATATGGTTCTAAATCTGATATTAAAAATGTCCAGAATGATATGTGCATGCGTCTCTTGAAGGAGAAAGGCAGCCAATTGTTATAATACCGTATATGTTTCTGTTGCATGAATGGTCTGGTCTCTTCCCCTATCATTACCCCCTCCATGCCCCAAAGAGAAAAACAGAACTTCCATGTGGTGAACGTCACCCATCTAAACTATCCTTTATGTTATCACCAAGCGCATACACATGCAAGATGGCAGTGAACATGGGCGTGAAGATCCCAGAAGATGGCAGCAGATTGTACCCATTGGCAGGAGAAAATGTTGTGAAAAAAAGCTGAAACTGCACATAGAGCTCAGCTGCGGACACAAAGCAATGTGCCCTCTGGATTAGATCGGATTGAGATCATGGTTCTTGTTAATTAGTTCTCGGGGTTACTGTCTAGTCCCCTGTGCCCTCCATCACTACTACAGAACACAGCTCCAAGCTTCCTTGTTCCGGAGATCACGGGGGTCTCCAGCAGCGGGACCCCTGTGATCAGATATCTTATCCCTTATCCTTTGAATAGGGGATAAGATGTTTATCACCAGAGTACCCTTTAAAGACATAGATAAATACATTTGCATTGTAATACATTTCAAAAGATAGACTTAAAGGGGTGGAAAGCAAATAAAAAATCAACTGGTGCCAGAAAGTTAAACAGATTTGTAAATTACTTCTATTTAAAAATCTTAACTCTTCCAGTACTTATCAGCTGCTGTATGCTCAACAGGAAGTTATGTAGTTCTTTCCAGTCTGAACACAGAGCTATCTGCTGCCACATCTGTCCCTTTCAGGAAATGTCCAGAGTAAGTGCAAATCCCCATAGCAAACCTCTCCTGCTCTGGACAGCTTCTGACATGGACAGAGGTAGCAGAAGAGAGCACTGTGATAAGACTGGAAAGAACTACACAACTTCCTCTGGAGTATTCAGCAGCTAATAAGTACTGGAAGGACTAAGATTTTGAGGGGGAGTTTTGAGGGGGGGCACCCTCCCATAGGCTTGCATTGAGGGCCCCGTGATCAACAGTAATCAGACCCGGACCGAACATGCTCCGGGGACTGATTTTAAACGGGGTGCGGCGTGCAAGATCACAGGGGTCCCCAGCGGCAGGACTCCCGCGATCAGACATCTTATCCCCTATCCTTTGGATAGGGGATAAGATGTCTAAGCGCCGGAGTACCCCTTTAAGGCTACAGCCAGCAGAACAGTGTTCAAAATAGCAAAAGGTGACCCCGCTCCAAAAACACCACATATAGTCTGCCTATAAATGAAAGCATCTAAAGCCCCTTGCCACCCCTTTAATGACTGCTGTATTCCACATTTAAAAGTAAAAAAAAATATACACTATGTAACAATCATGTAAGGGAGTTTTTCACTATGATCAAAAGCATATCAAGGCTATTGAGGTTACAGGTCTAGGTCAGGGCCTATTATATGTGCTGCTTTGCGCTGTCACATTATTATTTAGCATTTGATTGATGCAAACATTTCTGTACTCCAGTCAGATCTCCAACAAGAATTAAGCACACTATTAAACTAGGTCAGCACTTTGCTGGAGTTCCTGACTGTTTCTGGCTGATGCAAGCTCATACCTGGCTCCTATTCAGCTCCTCCTGTCAGCTGTCTACTGCTGTTTTAACCCAATCTGACAAGCTGCTAGCCAGAACAATGTATCTGGGGCTTACAGTACATTAATGAACAGTAACAGTTACATACAGTATAGAATGAGTTCTCATCTCATACCAGAAAACAAAGAGATATGGATGTGAATTTTGCTAATCTTTTATTAACATTATAGTCTCTGTAAATTTCATGTTTTAGCCTTGCATAGTACATATGCTAAATAGCAAATAAAGAGTTTAATACTGAAAATATCTTAAACACAATATATTAGGGTGCTTGAAAAAAAAGGAGGAAATGCTGACTGTTAGGGGACATCTGTTACCAGGAGAGGCCTCTTTACACTTTATCTACCTGGGCTCTGCTGATCTGCTGGGGTATCCATTTGTGGTGTCCCGGTACCGCATCCTATACGGTACCTGTATATAGGTCCCCATAGCCAGAGTCCCTAGGACGTCGGGGTCCTTCTTATTTAGTCCAACCCTTGTCACCTCATCTAGATATTAGTTAGCTTACAGTTTACTCAGGATTTATATAAATATAATTGTACAAATGTATATAAGTGGTTAATTACCTGTACAGAGCGTAACAGGACCTGCGGGTCACGTGATCAGGTAAACTCTATGGTTTTTTGCTTAAGAACCTTTGGAGGTCCCTGTGACATATTGCGCCAACAGTTCCTTGTAACAGTGAGTGACAGATATTTGGACCAATAAAAACGGCCCTGCCCCTGCCCATATAAGGGAGTGGTGGCTATAGCTCGCTCTCTTGTTCCCGGGCTTTCATAAGAGAAGGATCTGCGCTGCTGTCATCAGTGAGTTTAGGCCTGAGCCTTGCGGCAACGGCTGATCGTTACCAAACCGTGAGTGTATCAATCCCTAAGCACTCTGCAAGATCACCGGAACGTATCAATCCCCTAAATCCGGATGGACCTTCGCAGTTAACCCTAAATCTAGAGACATAAAGCAAGTCAAGGTCCGCAACAACTGCCAGTCACTGAAGTGTATAGAGACTGTATTGATGAGACTGTTACTGTTCATTGGATGTATCACAAGCCTTTAAGTAAAGTTTATCCAAGTTCAAGTTCAACTATCTTGTGGACCTTCAGTCATTATTCATATGCACTTGTCGTTACTGGGAAGGGCAGCGATAGGCCAGAGAATTATCTCAGCATACTAGCCCTCAGCCTGGCGTCACGAACTATAGGGTTAACCTTAACCCCTGATATACTGAAGCAATACCCTGACTGCATTACTCCTACCCCAGAGGCCTACCACAAAGCCTTTTTGGCGTCGCATGAACAGGATTCGGGTGTGTGCCTACTACAGTCGCCACTAGTGAAAGTGTACTCCCCCCCAGAAAAAAAACTTTATTCATGTACTGTGATTTATACTCCGGAGTAAGGGGTTGCGCGCACGGTGCTGTGTGGAGGAAGTGCGCATGTAAAGTAAGGGGGGAGGCGAACAGCACAGCGGAGTTACAAGCTGTGAAAGGAAGAACTGAAGTTAGCGCGGGGCCCTCCTGCGCACGTGATCCAGAGACCCCGCCCACCGAAGCTCTCGGTGCCGCGGCAGACATTTTGTTGGAGTCTAGTGCCGGAAACCAACAAAGAGAGATAGTTCAGCGCGGATTGGAAGCAGTAAGGAGCCGGAACAGTACGGGACTCTGAGACACCAGATTGCCGAATTGAAGTCCTATATAGAGTCACTTCAGCTGCCGATCAACGCACTCAAATTTCA
This sequence comes from Hyla sarda, assembly GCF_029499605.1. Lineage (NCBI taxonomy): Eukaryota > Metazoa > Chordata > Amphibia > Anura > Hylidae > Hyla > Hyla sarda. Next base: position 186,869,584 of record NC_079189.1, read on the forward strand.
ATTAAAAGCTATTGAGTTTCAAGTCACCGCTCTTAAATTTGAAATCTACGCTCTCAAGTTCCAGATTAGAGAACAACTGTGTATCTCCTCGGGACTTAGGAATTCAAGATCTATTTAAAGGGCCAGCATACCAAATACAGAGATGTCAGAACCTGCAGCCCCACAGTCCCCATCTGAACAGCAAGGGGGCGATGCTCCAGTGGCCCCACCAATGGGGTCTCCTCCCCAAGTCAGAAGGGTGTTGCCGCCTTCACCAACACCTTCTACCTCACAAAGATGTACTCTACCTGTGATTCCAGCAAGACCTCCATCCCCAGCGGAGCAGGACCCAGCAAGTCCACCTCCAGTCTCTCCCTATGTGTTGGGAGCCCCTGTTGCTGCACCTGTCTTCTTGGGGAATCCTGTGCTTCTCACCTACAATGGTGACCCTTTTACATTGAGAGACTTTAAAGAAAAGTTTTACAGCCTCTTCGGATTTTATGCATTACCCCCTCACCAACAGATACAGCTGCTTCTGGGACAGCTCCAGGGACCCGCCTTGGAGGAACTTTGCGTCTGGCCGGCGGCTGATAAAGCCACAGTGGGACAGACTTTTGAAGGACTATCTCAAGTGTTTGAATCTCATTCTCCCTCGGAGGTACGCCTCAGACTATATGAACGACGTCAGAAGCTGGGTGAGACTCTCAGAGCATATGCAGTAGCTTTACAGAGCGCATTAGAGACGGTACAGAAGTTGGACGGCATCACGCCCGATCAGGGCAACCGAGTACTGATGGACCGCTTTATAAAAGGGGCACTGAACAAATGGGACAAGGCCCAACTAAGGGTGCTGGCTGTGCAAAATCCCGACATGGCTTTCCCAGCTTTTAAGAGACTAGCGGTTAAAGTGATAGAATCAGGACCTCAGACAGAGGAGGCTAGTGTTCCCGCTACAGAATCTCCGGGGCCCTCGCCCCAGTCGCCTGTCCCTTCTCAGTAAGCCCCGCCAACACCTTCTTCTAGCCCTTGGACCGCTGACCTACAGGACATTAAACAGGACATTGAGCAGTTAGCCAAGGCCTTTGAAGAAATGGCGGTAAGGCCAAACCCTTCTAGATCTGCAACCCCGCCACCGAAGAAACCTGACCCCCGCCCTGCTGGTCCACCTGATACCCCTCCTGTGAGACCACCTGGAAGTCAGAGACCTGTCTGTAGTTATTGTAACAAGAATGGACACTGGAAGAGCCAATGTTGGGTTTTAAAGGGGCATCCCCTGGGGTCGAGGACCGCACCCCAGGAGTAGAGCCTGAAGGTCCAGAATCAACCAGCGACAAGAAGGGACTGTCTATGTATGTAGCTTCTTGTCCTTATGTACAGGTGATAGTAGAAGGTATCCGGTTACAAGCTCTGATAGATATGGGATCTCAGGTGTCCACTATTCCGCAGGGGGTTTTCTATAAGTATTGGGGCCCAGAAAGGTTGTGTGAACCTCAGGAAGCAGAGTTTAGAGTAATTGCAGGGAACAGGAAACCAGTACCCAGGTATGGCTACTGGGAGCCCACGGTGCAGGTGGGAAAGCATGTCCTAGAAAGGCAGGGTGTGATTGTCACCAATGTTAGGGATGAAGGAGCAGCTGATTTCATCTTAGGTATGAATATTATGAGGCACTGTTTTGATGATATTGTCTGTGCACTGCATGCATCTCTCCCTCACTTGTCACCCCCAGGCCGGAGAGCTGCCCAACACCACCACAAAATCCTCCAAGCAGAACAGAAGTTCGTGAATCATCAAGGAGAAATCTGTCGAGTAAGGATTCAAGATATACGAGCCGTTAGTCTACAGCCACAGACAGAGACAGTTATTTGGTGTCCTGCCCGACCCGGGGTGGTAACAGTACTTAATAGGAAAGTTCCGGTGAGACTTATTAATCTCTCTCAAATTGCTGTCCGACTACCCAAGTATACCCCAGTGGTTACCCTGCACCATTTAGATGTCAGAGATGTGGTCTCGAAGTCACAAGTCATTCAACGAGGACCTGACCAGAATCCTGCGGAACCTTGGTGGAGCCAACTACAAATAGGAGAAGAAGATACCCCCAAGGAACAGGTGGAAGGAGTCATCCAGGTCACTAAGAAATATCAAGAAGCTTTCAACAAGTTCCCCACAGACTTTGGCAGGACCACCATGATCAAACATAATATCCTCACTGGGGACAGTCCACCCATTAAGGAAAGACATCACCCTGTGGCTCCTGGGATGTATCAGACCATAAAGAAAATGCTCGTGGAGATGAAAGAAGCTGATGTCATCCAGGAAAGCCAGAGTCCTTGGGCTGCACCTTTGGTCCTGGTGAAGAAAAAAGATGGGACTATCCGCTTCTGCGTGGACTACCGGAAGTTGAACGGCATAACTCATAAGGATGCCTATCCTCTTCCCCGTATTGAAGAATCCTTGACTGCATTGGGGTCTGCCGCCTACTTTTCCACACTGGATCTGATGAGCGGTTACTGGCAGGTGCCAATGGCGGAAGAGGATCGAGAGAAGACCGCATTTGTGACCCCATGGGTCTCTTTGAGTTCAAAAGTATGCCCTTTGGACTGTGCAATGCACTGGCTACTTAATGGAGCGATGCTTGGGGCATCTTAACTTCCAGAGTGTTCTGTTGTATTTAGATGACGTCATTGTCTATTCCCGGACATATCAGGAACACCTGGATCACCTGGAAGAAGTTTTCCAAGTCCTTATACAACATGGATTCAAGGTTAAACCTTGCAAATGTCACTTGCTAAAGCCACAAGTACACTATCTGGGACATGTCGTCAGTGCTCAAGGAGTCCAACCTGATCCAGACAAAGTGAGTGCTGTGAAAGAGTGGCCTACACCCAGGACGAAACGGGACATCCAAAGTTTCCTGGGATTTGCTGGTTATTACCGACGCTTCATCCCCCATTTTGCTCAAATTTCTGGACCCTTAATCGAGTTACTGAGAGGGACTGCCCAGGACAATTATAATGGGAGGCTCCCCATACAGTGGGCTGAAGAACAAGAAGATGCCTTTCGAGCCCTGAAGTACCTCCTCACGAAACCCCCCATTTTGGCGTATCCTGACTACAGCCTGCCTGACGCTAGCTTCAAAGGTCTGGGAGCAGTCTTATCTCATGTGCAAGATGGCAAGGAAAGGGTGATTGCCTATGCCAGCCGACATCTCCGAGGTGCTGAAAAGAATGACGCAAATTATAGCTCCTTCAAACTGGAGCTCCTGGCCCTGGTCTGGGCCATTACTGAGAAGTTTAAAGACTATCTGGCTGCTACTCCCTTCACGGTCTACACCGATAACAACCCCATGGCTCATTTGAACACTGCTAAGTTGGGAGCTTTTGAACAGCGCTGGGCCTCTCGGTTGGCTAATTATGATTTCAACATTAAGTACCGCAGCGGAAAAACTAATGTTAATGCGGATGTACTTTCTCGCATGGCCCCGGGAGAAGCACCTCCTGCTGAAGATGTGTGGGAAGATGTGGAAATGCCTCCCTTCTACCGAAGGTTCGTGAGCCAGAGTGCTCTAACTGCCCAGACAGGTGACGGACCTGAATCTCCCAAAGTCCCTGAAGATTTGTCTACATGGAAGACACTTCAAGATGAAAGCCATGTTATCGGGGACCTCCTAGACTATTGCCTCCACAAGAAAGTGCCCACTCGGGTGCACAAGCCCCAAGGGGACTTTGAATTGAAGCGACTGTTCCTGCACAAGGGGTTGGTCTACCGAAATTCCCTGGACCCAGTCTCCGGAGACCGCATACATCAGATTGTGGTTCCCAGAAGAGATGCAGCCATGGTCCTAAATGTCTATCATGATCAATCTGGACACTTCGGGGTCCATAAGACAGAGGCCACCGTCTGAAGGAGATTTTACTGGATTGGGATTCGGGGAGACATCGAGAAATGGTGTGCCGAGTGCTCCGTGTGCAATGTTATCAAGAATCCCCGAAGGGATGCAAGAGCCCCCTTACATCCCATCTGTACAGAGAGGCCGAACCAGATTGTTGCCTTGGATCATGTGAAGCTGGCCCCCACTCGATCTGGCTACTGTCATGCTCTAACCATGGTGGATCATTATTCCAAGTGGGTGGTCGTGGTCCTTGTCAAGGATCTTACCGCCAAGACTGCTGCTCAGCTCTTCTATCGTCATTGGATCCAACCTCTGGGGTATCCCGAATCGGTCCTCATGGATCGGGGAACCGCCTTTGAAGCCCAGTTGTTCCAAGAACTTTGCCAGTTGCATGACTGCAAGAAGCTCCGGATGACGGCCTACCATCCCCAAGGGAATGGGCTCTGCGAGAGGATCAATCAAGTGTTCACCCAAATGCTCAGAGCTGCCTCTGTCTCAAAGCAGGAAGAGTGGCCTCAGCTGTTGCCTGAACTCCTAGAAATTTACAACAACACTGTCCACTGCTCTACGGGGTATACGCCTTTTTTCATGATTATGGGCCGACACGGCCAATTGCCAAAGGATCGGACCTTCGGGCTGCAGGCACCTTTTAACAATTCCCCTCAGGTTTCCAAAGGTTGGGTGTCAGAGCATCAACAAAGAATTGAGGAAGCCAAAAACATTGTTGAGAAGAAAATGGGTGAAGATCATGAGCGCCAGAGAGCCGGGGCCCGTTCACAGGAAATCATGGGAGGTCCCAGTGGTCGGACCCCCTGCGATCTGAAACGTATCCCCTATCCCCTATCCTGGACTACTCCTTTAAGACTAAACATACATTCGTAACAACTTGAGAAAAAATATACTATATCACCCAAGATGTATTGTGAAAAGTAACTGAAAAACTATACAATCAGTGCTGGGAACACAAAGCTGGCACTTCTAACAGTTTATTGTTGACATTTGTACTTTTCACACATCTACTGGAGTATTCCTAACATTTCACTTTAGACTGAAAGAGTCTGTGGAAACAAGAAATTGACATAGAGCTACATTCATGTGGTGTTATCAGACTGTTTGTTCTTTGGGAGGCTCGCCACCTAGCAACAGCTGGTGCAGAAACAGAATAGAATTAAGATAATACATAATATAATCTTACATTTTTTTAAACCAAAACCATCCATATTTTTAAGCCTTGATCAGATTTAAAAAAACAGATATATGGTAACAAAAATTATCTTTCGATAAAGGAAACAAATGTACAATTTAGGGAGACATTTAACATGGTATTTAGAGCCTTTTATTTGCTTACTCTGGGCGCACAAAATATTTCACGTGCTCCTTAGCACTTTTTTGTGACTTTTGTGGGTAGGAATAAAGTTGCAAACCGCCTTACTTAAGCAACTTTCAGTTTTGCAGTGGTTGCGAATTTGTGATGTGCAAACCCCTCAAAAGGTCGCAAGTCAACTCCAGATCTGAACTGGGTTACAAAACTGCCTTTTGTGAGTACTTTTAAAAAGTTGCAAGAAAGTCTCAACTGCCACTTATGTTTTGCTTATGTGCTACAAATTTATCAAACCCCTGTGTTCTAGTATCATAAATATGTCCCACATAAGCAAAAAAATTAAATAAAAAATTACTTCAGAACTTACTTACCAAAGACAATAATGATAAATGCCCCCCTTAGTGTTTATACAGGGACACATGTACTAAAAGGTGAACATCACAGTAAAACTCAAAGTGAGACCCACCTGGTGCTGGTACATGTCACCAAGACAAGACAGGAGACCCTAGTTCTTGGTTATCTACACTCTTCAGGCAATTTCTACCTCTCTTATCTACTAAGGTTAAGATGCCTACTGAGAAGGATTAAAGCCAGCTTGGGCCTTGTAAAGAAGTTAATTTGTGTACTGAAAATTTTGAGCTGAAATCCTCTTTCTACTTCATGCTAAAATAAAGCACAAATGAGACAGAAATTAAGTGGAATTGTCTGTTATTTGAATGGAATGTGGTAGATTTTGAGGAGAAATACAAAATCTCATTGAATTTAATGCAGATACTGCCTCGAAAAGGTTAATTCTTCAGGTGGAATTCAGATAATTGTCACAAGTTTACACACTGAAATTACTATATTCAAACATGGTTGTGGAAATCCCCTAATCAATGGTAGTCTGATACCGGATGGAATCCCTGCTGAATTCAGCATGGCTTCTTCCTGCATTTACACACTGTGCACTTACCCTTGAGCTATAAGCCCTTTTGCTGCAACAAAAACTTCTCCTGCGGCATATGTGTAGGGTTACTGGTCCCCCACCCCCCTTCTTTTAGTATGTATTGTCTGTATACCCTTGTGTCTGTGTCTCCTGTTTTCTTGGCAATCCATGGAACACTCTTTATCATACCATACCATATACAACGTAATCCTTTGTAAAGGGATTCGATTTACAGGGATAGAACGTTGATCCAGGGATTTATTCCGATTGCTATATGTGAAGTCGGGCAATTGGCATGAGCCTCATAAGGGTTTTTGCCTTCTTCTGGGTGAACAAAGTAGGGACACAATAGGGATATGGGTTAAACTTGATGACCTCTTGTCTTTTTCAACCTTATGAATAGAGTAGAGCGAACTTACAGTAAACTGGCTTGTAACGAACCTGGCGGCTCAGCCGTTGATGACTTTAGTCTGCATAAATTAGTTCAGCTGTCCAAGTGCTCCAATCGCCTGGTAAAGCCCGAGATGACAGTCTCAGGTCTCCTAGGACTGTAACCACTTTTTCCAGGCAACATGAAGCACTTATAAAGCTGAACTTTTTCATATGGACTAAAGTCATCAACGACTTGTTTGTTATGAGCCAATTAACTGTCCATCCACTAAACTTTACTTATGAACTATGTAAATACATTGGATTGTACTTGTTGAATTCTAAAATAAAAATTTTACAAAACTCTAAAATAAATATTTGTGCATATTAAGCATCTATTGAAAATTGTATGTTTTCTTCCTGTAAGGACAGACATTATTGGTAGAAAGTATTGAATTAATTTCCTTTCATGATTCTTTCATCTAACTAGGCTAGATTTCCTATCTGGAAAAATAAAGTTGATATTTCCAAGAACATCTGGATCAGCCTTATTTCCCATTTTGGAATCAGATGACTCAGCCCCACCAGAAAATCTAAGTTTTGAACTGTAACTGTTTCTCTATCTAAACTTTTATTTAAATGTTTTTTAATTGTTTGAAAAATTACTTAAAGGGGTTATCAACCATAAGGTGATTTTAGTACGTACCTGGCAGGCAGTAATGGACATGCTTAGGAAGGATCTGTGCTTGTCTTGGGGCTAAATGGCTATGTTGTGAGATTACCATAATACTGTGGCTAGCTTTTTGTGAACTTGTATTTCCTGTTTGACTTTTCTTTTTTTTTACTACAAATCCCACAATTCCATTTTCCTCCCTCACATATCAGCCACCCCACCCATTGAAACAAAAGACCTGTGGTTTTCAATCAGGGTGTCTACAGCTGTTGCATTAGTTGCAGTTGATCTCTCTCCCACCAAGCGATCGCTCCACCCATTGAAGCAGACAGGCTCCCTGTCATCAGCTGACTAGTGAGTCAGGTCTCAGCCGCATTGCAAGCTGGGAAAAATCCGAGACAACAGTAATTTTGTATGCTAGTAAAAATAAATATTGGGGTGAAAATCACAGAAGAATTGTGAGAAAACCATCACATACAGGTACAGTCACTATATTATGAACTACACTGACTTTACAAACCCTGTAGCATAGTCAAATAAAAAAAAAATCCTGGAATACCCCTTTAATTTTAGATAGCACAGCCATGATCAATTATTGTCTTAACTAGGATTTATCTACTTTTGGGAGTACTTTATCTCATGTCTTCAGCAAAGTACATGAAAAAATTGGACTGTAATCTAGGGGGTCAGCTAAGGAACTAATAAATTGTGATCTGTGGTTGTAGACTGGGTTCACATGTAGTATCTGATCTGCATTTCGTTCAGTTTGTTTTAGCCAAACAGAGAAAAAAAAAGGGAAAAATATTTCCATTACAGTTTATCTCTGTGTTGGTTTCACTTCTGGTTTTGGCCAAAAAACCCTAACCAACAAAAGGATCAAATACTGACTGAAATACTGCGAACCCAGCCTAAAAGAACATTTTCACAAAGAGATGCTACTACAACGCGACTACTCTATTAAAGAAGCACTCCAGGATTTGTTTTGCTTACATAGTGCAGCATAGGCTATTATCAGAGAATAGTGTAGAGGTTCTTGTGTATGTCTTGTGCTTACCTGTTTTAGCTTATGTAGCAGGAATGGGTTTTGAGTCCTGTTTGTTTCTGATTCCGAGAAAACTGAAATTAACATGCTGCCTAGATTTCCTATGAATCCTCTGATTTTGCAATCACCTGGGTCTCACCTATTTGCCTGACTAGACTTCAGCAACCTGAAGTCTATACCACTGAGATTCATCAGTGGCTTGGTGTCAGTTAACACTACATGGAGTTCCAATGCTTTTTTTTTTTTCTATTTAACCTGTTAAGGACAAAGGGCGTTACCTGTACGCCCTGAGACCGCTCCCTTTCTATAAAAAAAAATTCCAAAGTCCAAAATAGCATATTTTTGGGCACTTTTTATATAATGAAAAAATGTATAAAAAGCGATCAAAAAGTCCGATCAATCAAACAATGGTACTTCAGATCACGGCGCCAAAAATGAGCCCTCATATCGCCCCGTACGCGGAAAAATAAAAGAGTTATAAGGGTCAGAAGATGACAATTTTTAACGTATAAATTGCCCTGTAGTTATGATTTTTTCCACAAGTACGACAAAATTAAACCTATATAAGTAGGGTGTCATTTTAATCGTATGGTGGATCCACAGAATAAAGATAAGGTGTCATTTTTACCGAAAAATGTACTGCGCAGAATCGGAAGCCCTCAAAAGTTACAAAATGGTGTTTTTTCTTCAATTTTGTTGCACAATGATTTGTTGGATAAAATGACTGATGTCATTACATAGTAGAATTGGTGTATTAGAAATAAGCCATCACATGGATTTTTAGGTGAAAAATTGAAAGAGTTATGATTTTTTAAAGGTAATGAGGAAAAAATTAAAGTGCAAAAATAGAAAAACCCCTGGTCCTTAAGGGGTTAAAGTGCATTTTTTTTGAGAAATATTGTCATTAGGCAAAAGAGATTTGACCTAAATTCTCAAGTGCTGTGTTTTGTCAAGATTTGAAATCTTTAGGCTGTGTTCACACATTGAATTTTTACTGCATTTTCCACATGTTTTTCCACATTTTTGCTACTTTTGCTGCAATTTCCAAAATCGTGGCAAAAAAAAAAAAAAATTTTACCATGAGTTGCACAAATGTGGTAAAATATCACCAAATTTGTCAAAATGTTGGGAAAATCTTAGCCTTAGGGGAGGTGTATTACTAATATATATCCTGATCTAATAGAAATAGAAGCAGCATACAGATCTGGGAGGGGAGGGTTCTGGGAGATAGCAGGAGGGGATCTGGTAGGTAATAATGTCATCCTGTAGTTCATAGGAAGTCAGCTGATCCAGGACTGACATCCTCTGGTAACTTTGTGAGAGCTGGTGACCACATGACCGTATTATAATTGTAAAATACATGCATGAAACTGTACTGGAATAAAACAGATGGCGCTGTACAACTAGTGATGGTGAGTGTGCATGATATGGCCAGAATAAAAGTGGCAGTGGAGTGCTTCTTTAAAGTTACCGTATTTTTCGCCGTATAAGACGCACTTTTTCTTCCCCAAAACTGGGGGGGAAAAGTCAGTGCGTCTTATACGGCGAATACACCCCTATCGCGGCGGTCCCTGCGGCAATCAACGGCCGGGACCCGCGGCTAATACAGGACATCACCGATCGTGGTGATGCCCTGTATTAACCCTTCAGACGCGGCGATCAAAGCTGACCGCCGCGTCTGAAGGGAAAGTGACACTAACCCGGCTGTTCAGTCGGGCTGTTTGGGACCGCCGCGATTTCACCGCGGCGGTCGCGAACAGCCCGAATGAATAGCCGGGTTAGTGCTTACAGGACACCGGGGGGGACCTTACCTGCCTCCTCGGTGTCTTCTCCGTTCAGGGATCCCCTGTATGGCCGGCGCTCTCCTTCCTCGTCATCACGTCGCGTACGTGCGTCGGCGTGCGTAACGACGTGATGGCGGCGACGGAGAGCGCGAATACCCGGCCGGCAGCAGAGACGTTCCGGAGCGACGGGGACACGGCGACAGCGATGGAGCGACTTCTAGGGCAGCGGTGACGGAGCGGCGGGGACACGTGAGTATTACCATCTCCTGCAGTGGTCTTCAATCTGCGGACCTCCAGATGTTGCAAAACTACAACTCCCAGCATGCCCGGACAGCCAACGGCTGTCCGGGCATGCTGGGAGTTGTAGTTTTGCAACATCTGGAGGTCCGCAGGTTGAAGACCACTATTGGGTTCAAAATCTTTATTTTTTTAGATTTTGCCCCTAAAAATTGGGTGCGTCTTATACACCGGTGCGTCCTATAGGACGAAAAATACGGTACTAATAAATTGGTTGGTTGCTGCTCTATTTTATAAATAACATTTTGTTTGTAAACTGAAAGTTTACCCATCAGCTCCCTAAAATAGAATCTGCACTCAATGACATTGAGCAGAAGTGTGTCTGTGTCTTTCATTCTTGTTGTCAGTGAGTCATGTTAAGAATATAGTTTAAACCACATCCTAACCAGCTGCTGAAATCCCTGCAACAGGAGCGCTCCAGTCAATACTCCTCTTATTAACATGTGCCCACGGAGCTTAGGGTTCCAGGATATAAAAATATTTACACCAACTTGATTGCACTGGCATTGAGGTTTAGAATACCTAATAGATGAAGAATATAAAACTCACTAAGTGCAAAGCCTTTTAGATGATTGAAATCGTCTAAAAGTTTAACTCCGCCATTGGTTGACAACAACACTAGAGTTAACAAATGTAAGTCTAGAGTTTCTGTAATCTGTCTGATTTTGATATTTCAATTAATTTGCAGGTCATTTTTCTTTGTCCTCTACAGAACAATTTTCCTTAATAGCCAACAAAGTGATGTTGACTCAGGACTGGCCCTACGGTAGATGGCACCCTGTGAAGAATTTTCTTTCGATGCCCCCTCGCATTCCACCTCCCCCCCCCCATTTAAAAAAAAGTAATAGAATAAAGGCCTACTGCGTACTGAGTACAGAGGTTACATAGTTACATAGTTAGTATGGTTGAAAAAAGACATACGTCCATCAAGTCCAACCAGGGGATTGAAGGGAAGGATGTAAGGGGATAAGGGAAAGGGATGTAGTTTTATAATTCTGCATAAGCATTAATGTTATTTTGTTCCAGGAATGTATCTAACCCTGTTTTAAAGCTGTTAATTGTTCCTGCTGTGACCAGTTCCTGAGGAAGACCGTTCCATAAATTCACAGTCCTCACGGTAAAGAAGGCGTGTCGCCCCTTTAGACTAAACCTTTTCTTCTCCAGACAGAGGGAGTGCCCCCTCGTCCTTTGGGGGGGTTTAACCTGGAACAGTTTTTCTCCATATTTTTTGTATGGGCCATTTATATACTTATATACGTTTATCATATCCCCCCTTAAACGTCTCTTCTCAAGACTAAACAATTGTAACTCCTTTAATCGCTACTCATAGCTAAGATGTTCCATGCCCCATATTAGTTTAGTCGCGCGTCTCTGCACCCTTTCCAACTCCGCAGTGTCCCTTTTATGAACAGGCGACCAAAACTGAACAGCATATTCCAGGTGAGGCCGTACCAATGCTTTATAAAGGGGGAGTATTATGTCCCTGTCCCTTGAGTCCATGCCTCTTTTTATACATGACAATATCCTTCCGGCTTTGGAAGCAGCAGCCTGACATTGCATGCTATTCTGTAGTCTGTGATCTACAAGTACACCCAGATCCTTCTCTACCAGTGACTCTGCCAGTTTAATCCCCCCTAAGACATACGATGCATGCATGTTCTTAGTACCCAGATGCATAACTTTACATTTATCCACATTGAACCTCATTTGCCAAGTGGATGCCCAGACACTTAGTCTATCCAAGTCATCCTGTAACTTATGCACATCCTCTATAGACTGTACCGTGCTACAAAGCTTGGTGTCATCTGCAAAGATAGAAACAGAGCTGTTAATACCATCCTCTATATCATTGATAAATAAATTAAACAACAGCGGGCCCAGTACTGAACCTTGGGGTACACCACTAATAACCGGGGACCAATCAGAGTACGAATCATTGACCACCACTCTCTGGGTACGATCCATGAGCCAGTGTTCAATCCAGTTACAAATTAAAGTTTCCAAGCCCAAGGACCTTAACTTACCTGTCAGACGTCTGTGAGGGACAGTATCAAACGCTTTAGCAAAATCCAGAAACACTATATCCACAGCCATTCCTCTGTCAAGGCTTCTACTCACCTCTTCATAAAAGCAAATTAGATTGGTTTGACAACTTCTATCCTTAGTAAACCCATGCTGGCTATCACTTATAATACAACTATCCCCTATGTATTCCTGTATGTAATCCCTTATAAGTCCTTCAAACAATTTACCCACAATGCACGTTAGACTTACCGGTCTATAATTGCCTGGCGAAGACCTAGAGCCCTTCTTGAAGATTGGTACCACATTCGCCTTGCGCCAGTCCCTTGGCACAATACCAGACACCAGAGAATCTCTAAATATCATGAACAAGGGTACAGATATTACTGAATTTACCTCAGTGTCAGTGTCAGTCACGTTACAAAGACTTGTAGTGTCTTCACAGAATCCCCCACAGAGCTCTGAATTAGTGTACTGTGGGACCAGAATGTATATTAGAAAGTATGTTCATATAATACAGTCAATACACTGCTAATAATTTATGTTACCCACTTAACAACTTTTAACCCCTTAAGGACTCAGGGTTTTTCCGTTTTTGCACTTTCGTTTTTTCCTCCTTACCTTTTAAAAATCATAACCCTTTCAATTTTCCACCTAAAAATCCATATTGTGGCTTATTTTTTGCGTCGCCAATTCTACTTTGCAGTGACATTAGTCATTTTACCCAAAAATGCACGGCGAAACGGAAAAAAAATCATTGTGCGACAAAATCGAAAGAAAAACGCCATTTTGTAACTTTTGGGGGCTTCCGTTTCTATGCAGTGCATATTTCGGTAAAAATTACACCTTATCATTATTCTGTAGGTCCATACGGTTAAAATGATACCCTACTTATATAGGTTTGATTTTGTCGCACTTCTGGAAAAAATCATAACTACATGCAGGAAAATGTATACGTTTAAAAATGTCATCTTCTGACCCCTATAACTTTTTTATTTTTCCACGTAGAGGGCGGTTTGAGGACTCATTTTTGCGCCGTGATCTGAAGTTTTTATCGGTATGATTTTTGTTTTGATCGGACTTTTTGATCACTTTTTATTCATTTTTTAATAGTATAAAAAGTGACCAAAATATGCTTTTTTGGACTTTGGAATTTTTTTGCGCGTACGCCATTGACCGTGCGGTTTAATTAATGATATATTTTTATAGTTCGGACATTTATGCACGCAGCGATACCACATATGTTTATTTATTTATTTTTTTTACACTGTTTTATTTTTTTTTATGGGAAAAGGGGGGTGATTCAAACTTTTATTAGGGAAGGGGTTAAATGACCTTTAACACTTTTTTTTTTACATTTTTTTTGCAGTGTTATAGATCCCATAGGGACCTATAACACTGCACACACTGATCTCTCATCCTGATCACAGGCGTGTATTAACACGCCTGTGATCAGTGTTATCGGCGCATGACTGCTCCTGCCTGGATCTCAGGCACGGAGCAGTCATTCGTCGATCGGACACCGAGGAGGCAGGTAAGGGCCCTCCCGGTGTCCGGTCAGCTGTTCGGGACGCCGCGATTTCACCGGGCAGTCCCGAACAGCCCGACTGAGCAGCCGGGTCACTTTCACTTTAGAAGCGGCGGTCAGATTTGACCGCCGCTTCTAAAGGGTTAATACCGCACATTGCCGCGATCGGCGATGTGTGGTATTAGCTGCGGGTCCCGGGCGTTGATGAGCGCCGGGACCGACGCGATATGATGTGGGATCGCGTCGCGATCCCGCTTCATATCGCGGGAGCCGTCGCAGGACGTAAATATACGTCCTGCGTCATTAAGGGGTTAAGGACATAGCTTTTTGTCCTCAAAGTGTCCTCTAGACAGTATATGTCAACCTTAGGGTCCCACACACAATAAAATGCCCCCTTTAGTGACACCACAAAGTATAATGCCTTTTAGTAACCCCACACAGTATAATGCCCGCTTGTAACCCCTATATATAATAAATAATGCCCCCTTATGCCCCAACTGTCTGTCACACAGTATAATTATGCCTTCCACACACAGTATACAGTCCCATTATTCTCCCCTCACAGTGCTACATTGTATATTGACTGCCTAGGAGCCTGAGGGCCTGAGGACCGAGAGGTGGTTGGTTTTATCTTACCACTTTTAGCTTCTGGAAGTCCTTCTCTGCATTGAACTCACCACTGCTCTGACATACATATTGGATTGTCATGTCAAGTGCCTGCGCCAGAGCAGTGAAGGAAGCCAGTGCAGTGTGCCATTTTACTTGATGGAGTGATGAGCCCTTTAGCACAATGATATTTTAACATTGACAAAGTTGAAAGATTAAAGAGTACCTGTAACCAAATTAAATTTTTATTATAGTGTTCCTTGTGTAATTAGCAGACACTTTCCCATTAACTTGCTTTTAAAATTATCAACATAAATATGTTTAAAATGTAATATAAAAAACGGCCACTAGGTGGCTCTGTTCTGTTCCCTGCCACAAATAATACAGTGAGTTCAGTCTCCTCCAGGCCTGGCAGGAGACCAAACTCAGGAAGTGTCTCTCTGCACTGAGCTTGATTGACAGCTGCACAGAAAGTGAAAGCTCCACAGATTCTCACAGAATGCTGCACAGACTGAAACCTGCAGGAGAGCCTCACTGAATACTGCACAGACTGAAACATGCACAGAGCTTGAGGTCTTCTATTCATCACAGCACTGCAATCATGTGAGGGCGGAAGTGGTTACCCAGCAGGCTTCAGTGATGTCATGCCTGCTGGGAAATGCCCACTTTCCCCTGCTGGGAAATTGCACTAAGTGAGTAAGAATAAAGGTAAGATACACAGCTTTTTAAAGCTCTGTATTTTTTTTAAGTGCCGGAGGGGTGTTAGGAGTAGTTAGGGAACATAGCCTGAGTTAGCTTAGAACGTTTTTTTTTGGTGACAGGTACTTTTTAAAATCAGTAGAATCCTTGCAAGTTATGAAGGGTGTATAAATATCAACAAATAGGCTCAAGCCTGTAGGATACAGTCAACTAAGCTACAATACTGTTCTGCTGTGTTTGCAGCACTATGTCAAGAGCCAGTTTGTCTTATTACTGATCTCTGGATCCAGGAACTAAACAACCTGACAACACGGTTAACAGATGGGAAAAGACAGATAAGTGGACCCATCATGGAACCAACTGCAATGAGCTCTCATCTGGTGCTATGCAGATTTTTTAAATAAAAGAAACAAAGGGATGTCCAGTACAGCAGCTCTCGGTTGGATGGCTTTCTTTTTTGAAAGACACAGACTCACATGGTGCGGGTAACAGAGTGACGCATTTCGACTGACAGCCTTAGTCATACAAATCCTGACTATAAGAGAGACACCTGAGGTGGATAATTGTGTCCACCTTCTACATTCATGTGACTTACAAGATTTAACCCACAAAGTCTAAAAGAAACATGTCTAAACTCAGTGATGCACAGTTCATATATTCTGAACATAAATATCAAACCAATAAAAAATATGAGCTGGATACAACATATACACACGCAACATGTGATCCTATACAAAAGAATAGTGACACAATGTTGACATGTCATTACTGCAAGAAACACTGGGGTAATGTATATATGTGGTGACCAGATCTGGACATGAGCAAAGATGGAAAAAGAAAAACACACAACAAAATAATTTGTGATGACATCATAAAAACATGATGGGGAAAAAATTTGATAGTGTCCAGCCCACACAATAGTTGCACAACACAACATTACCATGTCATCTGTAATACCCAATAACTAAAAGAGAAAGGAAAAAAATTATTTCTAGCCCAAAAATAAAGCAATATTCAGAAACACTGCCAGTGTTTGCTTCTTTTTGTATGATGCATCTATATAATGAGGGAATTCACTCTGATACATCAGGCATTGGTGGGTGGAAATCCTGGCTGATCCATGCCTTATTCATCTTCACAAAGGTCAGTCTCTCCACATTTTTCATGGACAGACGAGTTCTTGTTGGGGTTACTATGGCCCCCGCCGCACTAAACACCCATTCTGATGGCACACTACTGGCCGGGCAGGACAGCTTTTCCAGGGCAAACTCTGCTAGTTGTGGCCACAAATCAAGTTTGGCTGCCCAGAAGTCCAGTGGATACTCAAGGTGTGTTGGTATGGCCATGTCAAGGTATGCCAGCACCTGCTGGTTCAGGTTCTGCTCCAGGTCTACCTGCTGCTGATGAGTTGCTTCACTATGCGGGTGAAGAAAGCTACTCATCAGCGACTGTAGACTCAGGCTGCTGCTGATGGATTTGGTACTGCTCCTGCCACCCCACCCCTCCCTAGCAGCCATGGCAGTGGAAGGTGAGCGCAGAGAGCCCCTCGAGCCAGACCTGCGAGAGGATGGACGATGGCACAGATAGGCTTTGGCACACAGACTACATAGGATGTCTCTGTAGTAGGTCAGTTTGTCCTCCCTCTCAGTGGGTGCAAAAAAGGCCCCCATTTTGTGCCAGTAGCGAGGGTCCAATAAGGTGGACAGCCAGAAGTCATCCCGCTGCCGAATGGTGACAATTCAGCGGTCACTACGCAAGCCAGTGAGCATGCATTGTGCCAATTGTGGAAGTGACTCGGAGGGACTCCCTGCCTCCATCTCCACTGCATACTGCCCAATGTGTGTCTGGGTCCTCTGTCTCGCCTCTAGCTCCTCTAGCTGCTCCTGCTACTCCTCTCCTGTCAGATGACTAGAAAAACTGCCCATCTCGCGAAACCTAAACTGTGCACCCCTGTGCCCCTCCCCCTCCAGTTCAGCCCCCAAAGGGCTCATGTGGCCGTGAAATGTAGGCACCATGTCTCCAGTGCCCTGACCAGCCATCGTTTCCAACACGTGTTGTAGTAAATGAAGCAATGGAATGACGTTGTTCATCCCGTAATCCTGGCGACTGACTAATAATGTGGCTTTCTCAAAGGGCCTGAGCAAACGGCAGGTGTCACGTATGAGCTGCCACTGGTTGACATTGAAGTTACAAAGGGGAGTCCCCCTATCTGCTTGGATCATCAAGAAATCGTTGATGGCTTTTCTCTGTTCATATAGTCGGTCCAACATATGGAGGGTGGAATTCCAACGTGTGGAGACATCACAAATTAGACTATGTCATTCTGGCACAGCAGCTCAAGGAGGGTGTGCTTTGCGGTGTACGAGTGGCATGCAAAGTTTCCTTCCCATGGTTAGGATATCTTGCAGATGGGGGGAACACTTCAGGAACAGCTTGACAACCAGATTGAACACGTGTGCCATGCACAGACAAGAGGTTCTTCCCGTTGTCAGTCATCATGGTTCCCATTTCCAGTTTTTGTGTAGTAAGCCATGATTCGATTTCTTCATGAATGACTAAGCAGCTCATCCCCGGTGAGACTCTTTGAGACCAAAAACCATGTGAAGAACAGTGTGACACTGTCGTGCCCTGCACACATGGTATGCTGGGAGGGGCACTGCGACTTGTCCATGCAGTGGAGGCTGAGGACACGGTGGAGGATGAGGAGGCGAAGTTGCACACTGTCACAGGACCAACGGCCTGAGAGTGTGGAGGCAGATGCGGCGTGACCTGTCCAAGTTGCTATTGTGGCTGTGCAGGAACCACATTCACTCATGTATTGTCTCTGACTGTAGTTACAGCTCCACACATTGCCGCTGCTGTGCACTTTGGTACACACCGACAGGCTCAATGACTGGCACACCTTCTGTTCCACAAAATTGTGCATTGTTGGTACTGCCTTCTTTGCATAGAAATGACGGCTTGGGACTCTTCACCTTGGCTCGGCACAAGCCATCAGTTCTCTGAAAGGTGCAAAGACCACCACTTGAAAAGGGAGGGATTGCAACACCAGCAACTTGGACAAGAGTACAACTCTCTTGGACATGGCTTCGCCGATGGATTGCTGGCGGAATGACTGACTCGAAGTAGGAGGAGCATCTGGAGCCTAAGAAGATGGGCATGACACACAGCTCCCTCTGGTAGAGGTGATGGAGCCTTGGCTGGCTGAAACAGGGAGTGGCATGTCACTGGGTGATGCAGCAGGCTGGACCACCACATCGGATCCACGGTTCTCCCAGGCCGCTTTATGGTGATGCTGCATATGTTGACGCAGAGCCGTGGTGCCAACATTGAGACCCTGGCCACGCTTCACCTATTGCCAACACATCTTGCATGTGACCATGTTAACCTCCTCTGGATGCTTGATGAAAAACTGCCACACCGCCGAGTAGCTGATTTTCCCACCAATAGTCCGCATTGATTGACTGCTACTGCCGCCGACTCCAGGAACCCCTGTTTCACTACCTCCCAGGAAGGTAGGCTGCCGCGAAGCACGTGGTCTACCACGGGCATGTTTGGCTCCAGACTTTCCACTTCTGCCACCATGCTGACTGCCAACCATGCTACCACCTTGCTGGCTCAGCTGCTGCCTCACAGGAAACCTGCACCTCTATTCTCCTGATGATGATGAAGCCCCTACTGCACCCGGCTCCCAAGTGCGATCGGCTTTATCATAGAGTTGTGTCTGCACGTCACTGATGTCCTCCTCAGATTCCTCAACAGTGTCTGCTTAAGGAGCCTGAATGCTTGCAACACCACCTCCCATGCCACTCTCCTCATCACTTCTTGCCCGCCTAGCGGATGAAGCGGCAGATGTCTCCTCCACTTATTGGCTGGGCAGTAGCTGCTGACTGTCCTCTAGATCATCCTCACTAAATAGTGGAGCTGAACCCACAGCATAAGTTACTTCTGAGGGGGAGGGAACAGCATAGGACAGAGGCAATGGGAGGACAGGGACTGCTTCCAGGCCATGCCAACTGAGGGTTGTGTCTGAGGAACCCACCGACTGTTGACTGGGGGTGTCAGATGTCACCTGTGATCAAGTGGATGACTGTGTTCACCAATCGATGACTGAAGATGGGTTGCTGGTCAAGACACGACCGCTAGCTGATACGCTACGCTACGCTTAAAACAGTATTTGTGTCCAACATCAGCCCATGTGTACTTTTTGGCTGGCCTCTCACAGTATCTAGGCCCTTTAGACTTTAACAGGAACACATTAGTACACCACTTAGATGTACATATGTGGTATGCACTAATGAGGGGAGGACAACGCGCTCCAGTACGCTTAAAACAGTATTTGTGTACAACACCAGCAGGTGTGTACTTTTGCCTGGCCTTTAACAGGACTAAAAGAGTACACAACTTAGATGTACATATGTGGTATGCACTTATGAGGGGAGGACAATGCGCTTCAGTACACTTAAAAAAAAGTATTTGTGTACAACACCAGCAGTACACACTATGGCTGCAGCACACAGTCCCTGTGTACTACACCCAAAATTGCACTTTCGCTCTCAATCTCACTCCCTTCCCTATCAGTGCTTCTAGGCAGGATTTGAGCTTGAGGTGAATCGCTGCTGTTCTGTGCAACACACTGCTCTCTGCCCCTCTCTGTAATAGAACACTGAAGTGACTGGGAGGTAAATCGCTGCTGTAAAAATGCCTTTCTGTAGAACACACACTGCTCTCTATCCCTCTCTCTGTGCAACAGAACACTGATGTGACTGGGAGGTGAATCGCTGCTGGAAAAATGCTTTTCTGTGCAACACACAACGCTGTCTGTCCCTTTCTGCAATAAAAGGCTGAAGTGACTTGCTGCAAGATGGCTGCTGATTATATAGGGCTATGACATCACAGGGGTGGCTGGCTGCTGATAGACTGCATGCTGCATGTGATTCAGGGTCATCCCACCTACCCTTGTTCCCGCCTTCCCAGGATTCCTTGCCCCATGTCCTCACATGTGGATCCGCCATTTTAGATGCCCTGGAGCCTGTACCGCATTAAATGGAGTTTAATGAAGTGATTTGCGCAATCGAATCACAGCAATATTGTTATTCGTTGTGAATAGAATTTTTCCTGAAAGTTGTAACAAATTCGGATTTGTCAGACTCGATTCGCTCATCCCTAGTTGCTGCAGATGGCAGAAAGGGGAGGTGGGATTAACTACTTTTGCCTACCTCCTAATCCTGTTATGCATTTCTTGGCAAGTGACGGCCTGCTCAGCCAATCACCAGCCACAGCGATGTCCCGCCTCAGCCGGCCCTCACTTGCTCTTGTATAGAAAGGTAGGGGCCAACGTGCGCCGAGGACAGGTAAGGGGTTAAGGGCCTGTACAAGAGATGGCAGGTGTCCCAGCGGTCGGAGCCCCCCACGATCAGACCCTCATCCCCTATCCTGTGGTGTGATGCATATAATGCTACCATAGTTAGTACTTTGTTATATGCACTTTTGCTAACAGTTTAAACCCAGAGAACTAGGGAGACGCAAAGCTAAACTGCATATCTTTACAGGGGTCAAGTCCTAGTCTTTTATACCAGGACAATGGCTACTCTGCCCCCTGACTTAACCCTAAACCATAGGTAACTTTTTCAATACATTATGCTATCTAGAATAACTAATTTTAGCTGGCTCTTCTTCCTTGGAATGAATAGGACGTGTGTGTATATATTATTGTATTCTTTATAACAGTGGTTAATTTGTCACAAGTAGGGGTTCTCAGCCTAGCATAATGGAAGATGTCACGCATTGCATGTAACTATTGTTGTTTCAATGACTGGGATGCAGACAGACAGTTTTTGTTTATTTTAGTTTGTTTATATGGAACAGCTTATGGTGTTGATAGAGGAGTTATGCATTCAGCATCCTCTCTTCTCAGTGTTAAATCGGAATGCGCTGTCATTCTACACAGTTAAAATGTATCATAACTTTAAAAGAAAAAGAAAAAAACAAGCTTGGCTCAAAAAATGTCTTTCCAACACAACTAAATATCCTCATCAATCAAACTGTAGACAGACCATCTGCCCAAGACATGTGCACATAACTGTAATGTTATATATTGTACATTGCATAACTCAGTACGGAATGATACAGTTACAGATGATACAGAGAACATTGGGTGCGGATGTTACAAGTCTTTAACCTGCCAGATCAGATAACACAAATGTTTAGAGCTGGACGCACAATACTGAAATGCAAGCTGTCATCATTGCTATTGGTACACAATATTTGCAGAAAATGTACTAGCTCCCACTAAGCTTCAATACATTAACAGGACTGGGACAGCCTTTCTGTATTTGACAAAGTGGTTGTAATTTAACGAAAGTTATTCATTTAGAGTTATGCTATTTATACATTTATTGAATTAAAACATGAAACACAACATGTCAATTTTTTTTAAACTTATAACTTTCATAAATGTGTCTAAACAAATCCATATTCTTCTTCTTCTTATTATTATTATTATTATTATTTTATTAGCAAAATAGAAATAACAACAATGAAACAATAAAACAAATGAAAACCAACCATAGAGTAGAGTACCAAAATGATTTATCACAAGCCTAAAAACACACATCATCATTATAATACATTTGAATCAATATCCATTCATAGTGACAGCAAGCAGAGTTCTTAACACCTAAAAAAATGAACTAAAACTGGTAAATTGCATAACTCTAAGCCATAATATTTAATTTCCATAATGCTGAAAAAACCCTTTGGTTATTGATAGGGCAGTAGTTCCCAACCATATTGCCAACCTATACAGTAAACATGATAAACACAATAAACAGCATTTGGTTCAGGCACCATGAAACTAGTGACAGGTTGCCATTAAAGCCACTTTCACACAGCAGTATGTGGGTTAGAATGTTGCACCAGTATTTGTAAGCCAAAACTAGATGTGAAACCTACAGAAAAAATATATAGCGAACTTACAGTAAATTTGATTCGTCACGAACTTCTCGGCTCGGCAGTTGATGACTTTTCCTGCATAAATTAGTTCAGCTTTCAGGTGCTCCGATGGGCTGGAAAAGGTGGATACAGTCCTAGGAGACTCTTTCCTAGCAATGTATCCACCTTTTCCAGTCCACCGGAGCACCTGAAGGCTGAACTAATTTACGCAGGATAAGTCATCAACTGCCGAGCCGAGAAGTTCGTGACGAATCGAATTTACTGTAAGTTCGCTCGTCTATAATCTCTACTTTTGGCTCAGAAATATTGACTTAAAATACATCTGTGTGAAAGTGGCCTAAGGCACAGTAACCTTATCTTTTGTCGCCATGGCCTCGGGCACACCTTACAAGTATACAATACATTACAGTTCTCTGCAGCCAGCAATGGATATTTACATATCATAAAGCAGAGGTAAATAGATGAGTTACACTAACATAGGAAGCTTCAACTCAGCACTAAAAGAGGGAAGCTGTGTAGGCAGTGAAGTAAGAGTTAAAAAAAAGGACAACCTGGTTGGTATTAGAAGAGGGTATTGTGGTTTGCACTTTGAAAATGGATTGTTGGACTAGAGATGCATGGCAGTTCCCACTGTGTTGTCAGTGTCTGGCATTATTAAACTCGTAATGTGCTGGCATTATCACAGGGCACATGTTAGGGCACTTTGCTTGGCATTAGTGTATGTGAATTAATCGATTACATCCTGAAATGCTTATCACAGTTTTCAGTACTGACAAAATGTGGAGATAATATTGAATAGAATGCATTATGTCATTATTGTTAGAAAGTCATACAGTGTTACAGAAAACATGACATTCACTAAATTCATGGCGGTTTTCAAGGCCCTTAGATCCAAACATCATTGTTTACTGAGTTGTTAGTCACCTAGGTTTATAGTATACTGTACCGTCAGGCAATAGGAGCGGCGTGCGTAGCGACGTGATGGCTGCGAAGGAGAGCGCGGATGCCGGGGAAGCAGAGGCCTTGCCGGAGCGTCAGGGACACCTAGGGGACAGGGTGACAGCGATGGATGGCGATATCCCAGGCAGCGGTGACGAGCGGTGACGGTCCGGAGCGGCGGGGACAGGTGAGTACAACTTCCTCTAACAGTGGTCTTCAACCTGCGGACCTCCAGATGTTTCAAAACTACAACTCCCAGCATGCCCGGACAGCCAACGGCTGTCCGGGCATACTGGGTGTTCTAGTTTTGCAACATCTGGAGGTCCGCAAGTTGTAGACCACTGTCCTATACTTTACATTGCACGGATCCCTCAACATACGATGGTTTCAACAAACAATGGTCCCTTTGGAACAGATTACCATGGTATGTTGAGGGACGACTGTACTTGACTGGGCTTGATTTTGTAGGTGAATGTCATGAGACCACTTTTGACAATGGGAACACAGAGAAAGCCCCCATGTCTGACCTCTTAGAACAGAGTTCTCTTGGGAGAACAGATTACCAAAGTCGACCAGATCTGTTGCTTTGATACGGGATAAGATGTCTAGGGTGGGAGTACCCCTTTAAAGCAATTAAAAAGATTATAAATAAGGAATTTCAACATGAAGTTTATTAAAAGATGTTTGCATCCAGGAAGCTGGAGAGTTCAGTGCAGGTATAAACAAAATGAGGTTAAAATAGGAAAGTCATTTGTGAAGACAAAGATAGATAATAAATTGTCAGGATTCAACAAGCAATCCAGGTAATATCCAAGTAATCCAAGCAATATACCTTAAAAATAGAAAGTACACAAATGAAAAACTCAGTGGGGAGGGGGGCTCATATTCAAAGTGTTTTACATGAGAATTAGAGATGAGCGAACTTACAGTAAATTCAATTCGTCACGAACTTCTCAGCTCAGCAGTTGATTACTTTTCCTGCGTAAATTAGTTCAGCCTTCAGGTGCTCCGGTGGGCTGGAAAAGGTGGATACATTCCTAGGAAAGAGTCTCCTAGGACTGTATCCACCTTTTCCAGCCCACGGGAGCACCTGAAAGCTGAACTAATTTATGCAGGAAAAGGAATCAACTGCCGAGCCGAGAAGTTCGTGACGAATCGAATTTACTGTAAGTTCGCTCATCTCTAATGAGAATAATCCAAGGTTTACACTAGTCACACCAGTTTTGTAAAAGTGGGCGTGGCTATGTAAATGTAATGTTTTACATGATATTTTCAAAGGGGGTAAGAGTCCATTTCACATTAAAACAATTCACACCAGCTCTTTGCTAGTGTAGAAATCACAGAAATGGTTGTAGTTTTTTTACGTTATTTAATTATTAAAAAATAAATAATTATTATTGGAAAATGTCAATTAACCTCTTGGGGATGGAGGGTTTTTCCGTTTTTGCACTTTCGGTTTTTCCTCCTTAGCTTTTAAAAATAATAACCCTTTCAATTTTGCACCTAAAAATCCATATGATGGCTTATTTTTTGTGCCACCAATCCATACTTTGTAATGAGATTAGTCATTTTACCCAACAAATCTACAGTGAAACAAAACAAAAATAATCATTATGCGACAAAATTGAAGAAAAAATGCCATCTTGTAACTTTTGGGGGCTTCCATTTCTTCACATTAAATTTTTTGGTAAAAATTACACCTTATCTTTATTCTGTAGGTCCATACAATTAAAATGATTTCCTACTTATATAGGTTTGATTTTGTATTACTTCTTGAAAAAATCATAACTACATGCAGGAAAATGTATACGTTTAAAATTGTCATCTTCTGACCCCTATAACCTTTTTATTTTTCCATGTATGAGGGCTCATTTTTTGCGCCGTGATCTGAAGTTTTGATGTATGTATTGTTCGGACATTTTGATCACTTAATTTTTTATTAAAAGTGACCAAAAATACGCTATTTAGGACTTTGGAATTTTTTTGCGCGTACGCCATTGACCGTGCGGTTTAATTAATGATATATTTTTATAATTTGGACATTTCTGCACGCGGCGACACCACATATGTTTATTTTTATTTACACTTTTTTTTAAATGGGAAAAGGGGGGTGATTCAAACTTTGATTAGGGAAAGGGTTAAATGATCTTTATTAACTTTTTTTTCACTTTTTTTTTGCAGTGTTATAGCTCCCATAAGGGGCTATAACACTGCCCATGCTGATCTTTTACATTGATCAATGGTTTCTCATAGGAAACCATTGATCAATGTTTCTGTCGCTTGACTGCTCATGCCTGGATCTCATACACTGAGCAGTCATTCGGCAATGGGACAGCGAGGAGGCAGGTAGGGGCCCTCCTTCTGTTCGGGATGCCGCAATTTCATCACGGCGATCCCAAACAGCCCCCTGAGCTAACCGGCAATGGTTTACTTTCACTTTAGACGCGGCGTTCAACTTTGAACGCAGCGTCTAAAGGGTTAATAGCACGTGGCACCGCGATCAGTGCCGCGCTATTAGCCACGGGTCCCGGCCTGCTATGTTGTTATAGACAGGGAGGTACGCCCTCCATCCCCAGCAGGTTAAAAAAAAAATTAACCCCTGGACATGTTTAATTCATACAGTTATCACTTGTCTAGGCACTGGGAATCAAGAAATATTACGTGAGATGCTTTCTCCAGAATTTTTTGTGATTTACAATTTGGCACAAAAAAAGATTTTGGCATTAAACTGCATTTTTGTGAAAACAAAATTCAATATGGAGGCAACAATAAAAATTGGCAGTAAACTGGAAATTTTGGCGCAGGGAAAAAACTAAAGTGGAACGAAAATGAACTCTCACATATTTTCAGATTTTCAAAGCAGCCCAAGAGGAGGAAAAAAGTGTGATTACATTAGCTTTTTTTTATATTTCCCCCAATGTTTGTAGCAGAACTGTAATTCAACAGGGGTCTAAACAGATTAAAAGAAGTTTGTTGAACTGAATCATGGTCCCTGATCAGGATCAAACCTAAGCAATACAAAAGCAGCAGTTAGGGTCCTATTAGACAGCCAGACGCCCTATGTATGTGTCTACAAGATCGGTGCTCATTTACAACGCCTATTACACTTTTTTCTTTTGAAGCTGAGGAACGTGCTCTCGAATCAAAATGCAAGAAAAAGTGCAAAACGTGCTACACTAAAAAAACGTGCACAAAGGAATGCGGTCTATCGCAATCCCTTCTCCTAAAGAAGAGAGGCCCCCCACAAACCTTACCCTTTGCCTCCTGACCTAAAGATACCTGCGAGGTTCCAGGTTCGATGTCTCTTTTCACCGAAGCTACTAAGGGGCCACAAATGCTCCCGGCATCCCCCTTTGCATTAGCCAAGGTATCTGCCCGCAGAGCGGTAAACAGTCAGTATCCTGCTTATGCAGGAGTACCAGGGGTTTTTGCAGGGAACCTAATGGCCACCCACTCCTCCCCTAGACCACTAGGAGGTACACCCAGAAGGGCTATCGCATCCTAACAATCCTGTGGACACACAATACTCAAAAAGTGGCTCAGTGACAAAAAGAAAGAAATAAGTGAATGTGTGCAGATATACTGCCCGGACATCCGGACGGATCTATAAACATTTCTGATAGCCAGAAGGCCGGGAATCAAGAGGTGAGTGCCACAAGGTGAAGAGTTCATGGTGCCAGTGCTTTAACTCAGTAAGCCAATACACCCAGTAAGTGTTGGCACCTCGGAGTCACCACTCCCCGAGGCACTAAAATACCTCAGCTCTAGACCCTCCCTGCCTCTTGGTGAAACCCGGAGGGAACTGGTCACATCGGGGCAGCCGTCAAGCTGATTTTTGGCCACATTTTGACATGCTGGGATCCCCACCATTAAAGAGTACCTCTCATGATCTTGTAAAATTTTATAATCCTCCCAGTTCACTGCCCCCATCATGATAAACCACCCCCTGCCTTTATTTTTATTATTTACTAGTTTTCTACCTTGATATTGCTCTGTATTTTCTGCTCAGTCCCAGTCAGATTCAAAGACTTGGAAGGGGCATTACCAGGCAGGAGTGACATAATCTGAAGCCATACAGGGGAGAACTTCCTCCCTCACTCTGCTACACACACCCCAGAGCAGTTCACTGTGAGAAAAGCTATGATTGGCTAAGGCTGCACCCCCCCCCCCCCCTCACCACTCAAGACTACATTTCCTGACTTTGGACTTCTGTCAGGCCAGCAGGAGTCCAAAGTCTGTGCAAGAGGTGGGGGAAATATGTGCTCTGGACAACTAGGAAGACCTAGTGGCAGCTTTTTAAAACACATATAAAACATAGAAAACATTAGTTTTTTTTATTTACCATAAGGAGTGTAATAGCAAAAAGAAATTTTTATGAGAGTGCCCATTTCATCTTTTTGAGATAACTAGTCAACTTCCACTGAAGATTATTTAAAATCTTTTCAGATTAGTATCAAAGGGGTACTCCAGTGGAAAACATTTTTTTAATCAACTGGTGCCAGAAAGGTAAACAGATTTGTAAATTACTTAATTTATTTAAAATTTTAATTCTTAAAGCACTTATCAGCTGCTATATACTACAGAGGAAGTTCTTTTCTTTTTTAATTTATTTTCTGTCTGACCACAGTGCTCTCTGCTGACACCTCTGTCCACGTCAGGGACTGTCCAGAGC
The DNA here is from genome assembly GCF_029499605.1 of Hyla sarda. Lineage (NCBI taxonomy): Eukaryota > Metazoa > Chordata > Amphibia > Anura > Hylidae > Hyla > Hyla sarda. The sequence goes on from NC_079189.1 coordinate 186,897,286, forward strand.
AGAATATGTTTGCTATGTGGATTTGCTCCTGCTCTGGACAGTTCCTGACATGGACAGGGGTGTCAGCAGAGAGCACTGTGGTCAGACAGAAAAGAAATTCAAAAAGAAAAGAACTTCCTCTGGAACATATAGCAGCTGATAAGTACTGGAAGGATTATGTTTTCAAATCGAAGTAAAGGGAAGGGCGGAAGGGTTACTGAGCAGGCTTCAGCTGACATCACGCCTGCTGGGTAACGCCCCCTTCAGCCCAAGGAACAGCCCAAGCAGTGAGCAGGTTTTAGAAGAAGACTGCCCATGAACTACAAGGTGAAAATTTTAAAGAAAAATGGCGGAGAGCAGGTAATGAGGAGGGCAACATACCTGGAGATCGTTTACAGCAGCTCAGATGGTGGCTGGTACTCTTTAAGCAGTATTAAAATGACAAGTCAGTATATTGCCAGGTTGTATGTTTACACTGAGCAGCATTGTTATTTGCATTCATTTCTTCCTTACCTTCAAGCTGTCCTCTGGCCAAATAATGCCTTGGTTTCTGTTGACTCTGTGTTATGTATGGAAATGATATAAATGAACAGGATTTACAACTTAGCAGCATTTGGTTATTGGCAAAGTGTTTCTTAAAATAATGTGGAGACTCTTGTGCACCTAGTCTATATCTACTTTAACTGATGTGCCATTTATGGGTGGTCTGGCATCCATTTTTCTTCATCCCCTCCTAATAGCTCATCTAATACAGCCTACATTTCCAATGGTGCATTTGGGTTTCTAGAGACAGATATATATCTTTATGAGTGCTTGGAGTTTATCATAAATTTCTGGGTTTTTGTTTGTCCTCCTGCTTTTTAACCACAGGTTGTCAATGGGATTGAGATCTGGAAAGTTTCCTGGCCACAGATCCAAGATGTCAGTTATATTTATGTTATAATCAAATTACGAAGAAAATAGAAAGTCCAGCAACTCACCGCACAGTGCATTCAGAAAATGAAAGCCGCCATGGATGTCCGGGATCTAGCGGGAAGCTCAGAGGCTACAAACCGGTAGGTTTCATGCAATCAGGAAGAAGTGCTGATACCGGTTTGTAGCCTCTGAGCTTCCCGCTAGATCCCGGACATCCATGGCGGCTTTTATTTTCTGAATGCACTGTGTGGGGAGTTGCTGGACTTTCTATTTTCTTCTTTATTTGATTATTACCACTATGGATTCCTTTGCACCACCGACATATTCAGTTTTCCATTTTTTGAACTGACTTTCCATTGAGTTTTTCCCTCTGCTTAGTATCCTATTGTTTATAGTCAGGTGTTCTTCCATTATTGGTATGTTTATGTTATGTTTACATATCTATGACATTCTCCTTGGGACCTGGTGCTCTATCATGCTGGAAAAAGCATTGTTCATCACCAAATTGTTCCTGGATCATTGGGAGAAGTTGCTCTTGGAGCATGTTTAGATACCATTCTATATTCATGACAGTATTCGGCCTCGGCTCTCAGTCTTCTTCCCGGTGTCAGGGCCCAATACATCACACTGCTGTTCAGCCGATCACTGGTCGATGCGAGACATCGCTATATCCGCCAATTAGCTAAGGGTGCATGCATACCACGTTTTTGCTATACAGTTCTCGTATACGGTTTCAAGTTAAAAAACGTACGGAACCGTATAGAAAACCGTATGCCTTGACTTACCATTGTAAACCGTATGTCAAACGCATCTTCCGGTTTAGTCCATTTTGCATCTCATACAGTTTTGTCTGTTTTTTTTCAGTACAGTGACCCCTCGACCTACGATGGCCCCGACATACGATAATTTCAACATGCGATGGCCTCTCAGAGGCCATCGCATGTTGAAGGCAGCATCAACATACAATGCTTTTTTTTATGTCGGGGCCATCGCATAAACGGCTATCCGGCAGCGCAGACTGCTTCAGCTGCCATCGGATAGCCGTTTACGGTGCCCCATGAGCTCCGGTGATGTCTCTTACCTGTCCTCGGGGCTCCGGCGCGTCCTCTTCGGGATCCCCTGCATCGTCGCCGCTCTCCATCGAAGTCGCTGCGCACGCCGTCCCGTCATCCAATAGGAGCGGCGTGCGTAGCGAAGTGATGGCGGCGACGGAGAGCGGTGACGGAGAACGAGGATGCCGGGGCAGCAGAGGCCTTGCCGGAGCGTCGGGGACACCTCGGGGACGCGGCGACAGCGATGGACGGCGACATCCCGGTCCGGAGAGGCGGGGACAGGTGAGTACAACTTCTTCTAACAGTGGTCTACAACCTGCGGACCTCCAGATGTAGCAAAACTACAACACCCAGCATGCCCGGACAGCCGTTGGCTGTCCGGGCATGCTGAGTGTTGTAGTTTTGCAACATCTGGAGGTCCGCAGGTTGTAGACCACTGTCCTATACTTTACATTGCACGGATCCCTCAACATGCGATGGTTTCAACAAACGATGGTCCCTTTGGAACGGATTACCATCGTATGTTGAGGGACCACTGTACCCTAAACCCTACCATGTTTTTTGGTCCGGGTGAAAAACCATATTAAACCATATCCATTTTTTTTTTTAAACATACATACAGAACCGTATGTGCGTACAGTTCCATCCGGTTTTCACCATACGGTTTTTTACTTTTGCACAGTTTTTTTCTTGGAATTTCAATCAAACTTCAATTAACAGTATACAGGTTGAAATTTGTACACACGTTTTGATACAGTTTAGTCAGGTTTTGAGGAATCCGTTTTTAATCAAAAACCTGATACAGGAACTGTATAGCGAAAACGTGGTGTACATGCACCCTAAGCCGAAGTGTGACTGGTCGACCACAAGAAGGAAGAGGATCACTGCGGAGGACGGAGCGGCAGGATGTAAGTCTATTTTGTTTTTTATATGCTGGGCACGTTTCGAGAAAAAAATCCTATATCCCGGAGTTCTCCTTTAATGCAAACTGAACGAGCAAAAGTTTGTGAAAATAAAGGATTGACCACTACAGTATATTCATTGCCATCTGGTCCATTGGCATGAGCCTTGTATGGAGGTGTACCCATGCTTCTGTGCTCGGGGAGGGCCATACATAACCTTCCCTAGGAGCCGTTTTTTCTCACAGACCACACCCCCCACCTGCCCTGCCTGTCAGACGGCCAACGAGATCTGCGCTCACCGCACGCCCCGCCCTCGCACGTCACGCACAGGTGAGCTCCCGGAAAAAGAAAACAAGAAAACACAAGGGGCGGTGTCACGTGCTGCGCGCATCCCACGGACCCGCTGAACGTTCTGCAAGACACGGGCGAAGAGGAGAACGGGCTCCAGCCGCGGGTGACAGACGGGTGGACGCTGCTGGTGGATTCCACGAGCTCCTCCTATAGCTTCCTGAAACCAGAGAGCGGCTCCTCCTCCCTCGCACGGCGGCCGCCTCCTTCCACACGTCTCCCCAGCTCTCTCTCATCTCTGTACAGAAGTGAGCGGCCCCGGACTACATAACACGTGTACTGCCACCGGGAGAAAATGGAGCTTTCCCGGACGCTAGGGGACGGAGCGACACCTGTGTGAGAGGAGCCGTGCGTGAACCTACCTGCTGTGCCTTGTGTAAGCGCTCCTACCCGCCGGACGGACATGGCCTGGGTGAAACTATTCCGCCGCCAGGCGGGGGGGAACCTGGGAAAGGTCTATCAACCGGGCAGTATGCTCTCCTTAGCGCCCACTAAAGGCCTCTTCAATGAACCCGGCCAGAACAGCTGCTTCCTGAACAGCGCCGTGCAAGTAAGTGGCTACATGTGTGTGCGTCACCTGAGGGGTCTGTGCACACCTGTGTATATATGATGCTGGTCACCTGAGGGGTCTGTGCACACCTGTGTGTGGATACATGATGCTGGTCACCTGAGGGGTCTGTGCACACCTGTGTATACATGATGCTGGTCACCTGAGGGGTCTGTGCACACCTGTGTATACATGTGTGTGCGTCACCTGAGGGGTCTGTGCACACCTGTGTATACATGATGCTGGTCACCTGAGGGGTCTGTGCACACCTGTGTATACATGATGCTGGTCACCTGAGGGGTCTGTGCACACCTGTGTATACATGATGCTGGTCACCTGAGGGGTCTGTGCACACCTGTGTATACATGATGCTGGTCACCTGAGGGGTCTGTGCACACCTGTGTATACATGATGCTGGTCACCTGAGGGGTCTGTGCACACCTGTGTATACATGATGCTGGTCACCTGAGGGGTCTGTGCACACCTGTGTATACATGATGCTGGTCACCTGAGGGGTCTGTGCACACCTGTGTGTATATACATGATGCTGGTCACCTGAGGGGTCTGTGCACACCTGTGTGTATATACATGATGCTGGTCACCTGAGGGGTCTGTGCACACCTGTGTGTATATACATGATGCTGGTCACCTGAGGGGTCTGTGCACACCTGTGTATACATGATGCTGGTCACCTGAGGGGTCTGTGCACACCTGTGTATATACATGATGCTGGTCACCTGAGGGGGTCTGTGCACACCTGTGTATATACATGATGCTGGTCACCTGAGGGGTCTGTGCACACCTGTGTATACATGATGCTGGTCACCTGAGGGGTCTGTGCACACCTGTGTATATATGATGCTGGTCACCTGAGGGGTCTGTGCACACCTGTGTATACATGATGCTGGTCACCTGAGGGGTCTGTGCACACCTGTGTATACATGATGCTGGTCACCTGAGGGGTCTGTGCACACCTGTGTATACATGATGCTGGTCACCTGAGGGGTCTGTGCACACCTGTGTATATATGATGCTGGTCACCTGAGGGGTCTGTGCACACCTGTGTATACATGATGCTGGTCACCTGAGGGGTCTGTGCACACCTGTGTATATATGATGCTGGTCACCTGAGGGGTCTGTGCACACCTGTGTATATATGATGCTGGTCACCTGAGGGGTCTGTGCACACCTGTGGATACATGATGCTGGTCACCTGAGGGGTCTGTGCACACCTGTGGATACATGATGCTGGTCACCTGAGGGGTCTGTGCACACCTGTGGATACATGATGCTGGTCACCTGAGGGGTCTGTGCACACCTGTGGATACATGATGCTGGTCACCTGAGGGGTCTGTGCACACCTGTGGATACATGATGCTGGTCACCTGAGGGGTCTGTGCACACCTGTGTATATACATGATGCTGGTCACCTGAGGGGTCTGTGCACACCTGTGTTTATACATGATGCTGGTCACCTGAGGGGTCTGTGCACACCTGTGGATACATGATGCTGGTCACCTGAGGGGTCTGTGCATACCTGTGGATACATGATGCTGGTCACCTGAGGGGTCTGTGCACACCTGTGTGGATACATGATGCTGGTCACCTGAGGGGTCTGTGCACACCTGTGTATATACATGATGCTGGTCACCTGAGGGGTCTGTGCACACCTGTGTATATACATGATGCTGGTCACCTGAGGGGTCTGTGCACACCTGTGTATATACATGATGCTGGTCACCTGAGGGGTCTGTGCACACCTGTGTATATACATGATGCTGGTCACCTGAGGGGTCTGTGCACACCTGTGTATATACATGATGCTGGTCACCTGAGGGGTCTGTGCACACCTGTGTATATACATGATGCTGGTCACCTGAGGGGTCTGTGCACACCTGTGTATATACATGATGCTGGTCACCTGAGGGGTCTGTGCACACCTGTGTATATACATGATGCTGGTCACCTGAGGGGTCTGTGCACACCTGTGTATATACATGATGCTGGTCACCTGAGGGGTCTGTGCACACCTGTGTATATACATGATGCTGGTCACCTGAGGGGTCTGTGCACACCTGTGTATATACATGATGCTGGTCACCTGAGGGGTCTGTGCACACCTGTGGATATACATGATGCTGGTCACCTGAGGGGTCTGTGCACACCTGTGGATATACATGATGCTGGTCACCTGAGGGGTCTGTGCACACCTGTGGATATACATGATGCTGGTCACCTGAGGGGTCTGTGCACACCTGTGGATATACATGATGCTGGTCACCTGAGGGGTCTGTGCACACCTGTGGATATACATGATGCTGGTCACCTGAGGGGTCTGTGCACACCTGTGGATATACATGATGCTGGTCACCTGAGGGGTCTGTGCACACCTGTGGATATACATGATGCTGGTCGCCCGAGGGGTCTGTGCACACCTGTGGATATACATGATGCTGGTCGCCCGAGGGGGTCTGTGCACACCTGTGCATATACATGATGCTGGTCGCCCGAGGGGGTCTGTGCACACCTGTGTATATACATGATGCTGGTCGCCCGAGGGGGTCTGTGCACACCTGTGCATATACATGATGCTGGTCGCCCGAGGGGGTCTGTGCACACCTGTGTATATACATGATGCTGGTCGCCCGAGGGGGTCTGTGCACACCTGTGCATATACATGATGCTGGTCGCCCGAGGGGGTCTGTGCACACCTGTGTATATACATGATGCTGGTCGCCCGAGGGGGTCTGTGCACACCTGTGTGTGGATACATGGGGAGATTTATCAAATCTTGTGCAGAGGAAAACTTGCCCAGTTGCCCATAGCAACCAATCAACTTGCTGCTTTCATTTTTAGGAAGGCCAGTGAAAAATGAAAGTGATCTGATTGGTTGCTATGGGCAACTGGGAAACTTTAACTTTGCACAGGTTTTGCTAAATCTCATGATGCCGGATGTAGTACGTACCTGCCCGTGTGTACACGATGCCGGATGTAGTACGTACCTGCCCGTGTGTACACGATGCCGGATGTAGTACGTACCTGCCCGTGTGTACACGATGCCGGATGTAGTACGTACCTGATCGTGTGTACATGATGCCGGATGTAGTACGTACCTGCCCGTGTGTACACGATGCCGGATGTAGTACGTACCTGCCCGTGTGTACACGATGCCGGATGTAGTACGTACCTGCCCGTGTGTACACGATGCCGGATGTAGTACGTACCTGCCCGTGTGTACACGATGCCGGATGTAGTACGTACCTGCCCGTGTGTACACGATGCCGGATGTAGTATGTACCGGGTGTTATGATGCTGGTTGTCAATGTTCTTTACAGAGAAATAGTTGTGTACCTGATGAAGGGTTGTATACACCTGTATGGCATGTTATCAATGACATGTGAGTGTAGGTACATGATGATGGTTGAGGCACATGTACCTGTGCTTAGCTGTCACTTCAGTGTGTAGTAGTGTATACCTTACCTGAGGCTTGTGATCTGTACAATTCCCTCCTCTATCTGGGTGTATGTGTGCTGTGGCTGCTATCCGAGAGCTTTTACTGTCCATGAATCTGGACATGACTGGCTCCACATACACCGCATATACTAGGGCTGGATGCTGTGTCTATATGTCTGTTCTGCTGTTATTGGTTACCAGGATTTGTTACATTGAATGCTTAGCTTTTGTAATTCTGTAATATTGAACATTTGTGCTAATAAATATCGCGCAGACACTGCTGCTATTTGTGTTCAGGGTCATATGGTAAATTGTAGGTTTCATGCTTTTGTTTAGCTTATGTTTATTCTACTACAATACACAAATATAACAGATGTGCCTGTGTGTACAAGACAGAAACCGGGACCTGAAATGGCACACTTTCTCCATATTGTTGAGCTGACCAGAAGCATCCGGGATAAGTGTGGGTAATCCTGTGAATAATTTATATGGCCACAGTGCTGCAGCTTTTCCTATCTTATTGATCTGACATTGCTCTTATGCCTAGTCTTCATTCACTGTTAGCTCCTGTTGCTTGGCTAGTTAATAAATGACCATCGCTGGGCAATGCTGTCTGCATGACAAATTACAGTGAAACTCTATTAGCCGTCACTTGTTTTCCTGAAGATTAGTGAGGAAACATACGGGTTTGTGTTACGCTGGCAGGATTGTGTGCCATTTGGCCCAATATTCTGGGGGCAGTTAAGATAGATGTTGGGGTCCGGTGCACCCACTCTAGTGGCTGATCATAAGCAGAGAAAAAGTAAAAGTAGAGTAGTACAAATCTTTTTACAACTAGTCCACACTTTGCTGTTGTTACAAAGTGTTTACTTTTGATCTTGACTGTGGTGAGACAGGACAAACCAGCACGTGACCGTGCACTCTTGTTGGGAATCGAAGCTGTAGTTCTGAAAAAGCCACCTGAAAGTACAGTGATCCCTCAACTTACAATGGCCTCAACATACAATAGTTTCAACATACAATGGTCTTTTCTGGACCATCGTAAGTTGAAACCAGACTCCACATACCATGCCCAGACAGTCCAGATCTGTGAAAAGTGTCAATGGCTGGAAGAACCGCTGGAAGTGAATGGGCATTCACTGGTAAAACCCCTGTATTACTGAAGCGTATGCACTGACTGGTGTCTGGTAGCGCCCCCTACAGTACAGGGAGGTATTACATGTTCTGTACACTTTACCTGTACCAGGGTTAGCTGCTCCTTTGGACACCAGGTAAGGGCGACTCCATGTTACTTTTTTAGGACACTGTGTGTACTGTACACAACCCTGAAGAAGCTCCTGTCTTCTACATAGACCAGTGTTTCCCAAGCAGGGTGCCCCCAGCTGTTGCAAAACTACAACTCCCAGCATGCCCGGACAGCCTTTGGCTGTCCGGAAATGCTGGGAGTTGTAGTTTTGCAACAGCTGGAGGCTCCCTGCTTGGGGAACACTGACATAGACAGTGATTTGCAGCTCCCAGCAGATCTTTCCTACTTTTATATGTAAGGATTTGCTTTATCTAGATTAGATATATACTTAATTTTCTTTCATTCTCACTTTTTCCTATTTTTGGTTGACATTTTGTTGCCTTTAGAACCAATTACCAGGTTTCCATAGAGTTCTGGTCTCAACATACAATGGTCGTCCCAGAAGCAATTAATATTGTAACTTGAGGCACCACTGTATTCCGTTCCTCTACCGTTTGCAAAGTGGGTCAGAGGCTGATCTCTTGTCAGCAGCATGTGTATGACTATAAACCATAGGCTGGCTTTTCTTGTGTGTGTTCATCCTTTTCACAGGTAATGTCATCTCTTTGCGTGTTGCTGCAGTTAGTGATATTTGTGATGCAGGGAATGTGGGTAAATTGGGCACATTGGGGGACATGTATCATTATTTGTGTATGGTAGAAGCAGTTTACCCCTTTTGCCGAATTCTAAATTATGTGCAGAAGCGCTAAATTTAATCAATCAAGCGCAATGAGTTTCATTAATTGCGGGTAAATAGTCATCTCCTCAATCCACTCTTTGACAAAATAGAATTGATGATTTAGAGCATCTTGCTACGTCAAGTCCAAGATGGCTTATATTTTGTTCAAAAAAAGCTACTTGCGGCAAATTTTTGGGTGTAAAGGAAAAGTACGCAGTTAATAAATCCGTGCGTACTATAGATGTTACTCCAAGGTACCCCAAATCGGCCACATCTGGAGGACATGCTCTACCAAAACGTGCGCAAAAAAATGTGCAAAAAAAACGGCTTGCGCAAAATTTGGCTAAAAAAAATACACACAAAACAGGTAAAAACTTTGATACATTTACCCCATTGTTCCTATAAGTCAGTGTTTCCCAACCAGGGTGCCTCCAGATGTTGCAAAACTACAACTTCCAGCATGCCTGGACAGCCTTTGGCTGTCCAGGCATTCTGGGAGTTGTAGTTTTGTAACACCTGGAGGCCCCCTGGTTGGTAAGCATTGCTATAAGCTATACCTTATTAAATATGGTGCACTATGTTTTTGTGGCATGACAGCTTTAAGGGTATGTTCACACTGTGGAATCCATCTGGCGGCCGCCAGCGAAAATACTTTGGCGGCAGGACCGCGCGGCACTGCGCCATCACCATTGATGGCTATGCAGTGCTTGCTGAATTCCGCACAAAAAGAGAACATGTTCTTTCTTTGCGCGGAACAATTTCAGCGGCAGAATTGTCTGCCGCTGAAACTCCTCAGTGTAAACGGGTCTCGCAGAAGACCATTCACACTGACCCTTAAGCTGAAAAGTATAAACAAATGCATGTGTCCTCAAGCAGCATAGTCTTATAAAACACACTTATGCAGTTGTTATCTAAATATGATTGCTGTCATAAATAGTCATATAAGGAAGTGATGTAACACTATTGATTTGCTTGAAAAAAGTCCTATTGTCGAACTGAAACGTCACATTATACACTGGCTGAAAAACAGCAATTTTTTTATTCACTGAACTGGAACGCCTCATCTCTGCTTATCTGGATATTGTTGAGTCTTATAAAACGTTACTGTCCGGTAAATGAGTTCTTGAGCAGTTTTCTACATTCAAAACTGCTAGTATAGAATGACAGAATGGGTCTCTGTGCACTACTGACCAAGTATGATTCACCATAACACAATAAGTATACATCCCCTAATACTAAAAGCCTATGAATAAAACTCGTACAAATTTTATCCTGCAGTTGCATTTCTGTCCATCCCCCTACCTTGCAGAACAAATTTAGATACATTGGAATAATAATATAATGGGGGGGGGGGGGGGAAATGAACCTTCCCTTTTATGAAGGTGTGAATACAATAACTGGACAAAGCGACCTGTTGTATTAATTCAGAGCCGTTCTGAATGCGTAAATGAGTCTGCTTTTTACTTTTAGAAAGTTTAAGGCCCCGTTCACACTACGGAATTGCCGCGGAATTTCCGGGCGGAATTCCGCGGTGTGAACTTTAACATTAGTGTGGACGGGTCTCCGCGAGACCCGTTCACACTGTGTAATTTCAGCGGCGGACATTTCCGCCGCTGAAAGTGTTCCGCGCAAAGAAAGAACATGTTCATTCTTTTGGCGGATTCCGCGAGCGGACCATAGACGTCAATGGTGACGGCTCAGTGCCCCGCGGCCCTAGCGCCGAAGTAACTTTGGCGGCCGCCAGGCGGAATCTCCTCGCGAAATTCAGCCGCGAGAATTCCGTAGTGTGAACGGAGCCATATACTACAAATATCTGGATCATTGCTGGAAGATTACTGATCTGAAAGGTTACTGTTCTTTAAAACTGCAGATAAAAGCCACCAAGGGACCTTTTAAAAGAAGGAAGGAAATGCTTTTGAACTCCAATTCACTCAGAAATACATTTCCTTTATGGGATTAGAGACAAAATAGTCGTCTTAATGAAAGTGCTTGGTCCTTGTAAGAAAGCACAGAATATAATGAAACTGATTCACATTATAAACTCTGTGGCCTTTCTTATTTTTTTTTGTGTGAATGGTCTTTCAAAGTTGTTCACCAAGCTGCCTCCAGAACTGGTTTTTGTAACTGGAATGTTAAAGGGAAGACCTATCTGTCCTAGTAAATACTTGTGTTCCCATAGACTAAAAACAATCTGGGGCATCTTTTCTTGACATTCACGCTGCGGCTAGTTTCATATTGGCAGGATCCCATTTTTGGGTTCATTACTGTCGCAAGTCCCTGCCCGACTGTGTTTCGTATGACCTGATCAGAATGCTGTTATTTCAACAGAGATGAGCATAGGACTTTTCCAATGTCTCCATCTCTGCAATTTTAAGGCCTTCTGGTCCCTGCTGCTCTGGGCTTTCTCTGATGTGTTGACACTGCAGGAAATGCTAAGCGGTGGGACCAAGAGACCTTGCAATGGCAGTGGAGGGAATTTCAGGTGGTGCATATTTTTTCTTTTTATGCACCCTGGCTGACCGATTAAGAATTTTCTAATGCTGGAATATACATGTAAGAATACAGAACAAAGGCCTGGATTTATATAGGAAACTTTGAGATGCTGCAAAAGGATATGATGTGATTTAGTGGCCCTAGTGCAGTGAAGGGTTCTCTTTTAAAGGGAATCTGTCAGCTGTAGATCAAACTCAGAGCTGTCATCTCCATACTTGCCCTTACCTCTCGGCCACTCTTTTAGTGATTTAAGACCTGTACATGAATCATGGAGGGTCTGGGAGGGGAGGACAAGGGATGAGGCATGCCAGGCTGTTTCATCTGAGCACTTAGCCCTGCCTCCTTGACACTTGGCTAAGAAATATGAACAATCAGCTCAAGTAAAGGTGCACTTTGCTTTTACGCCCTAACAGCTATCCAATGGTGTCGAAAGCTCTTAGCAGCAAATACAACTGACAGATTCCCTCTAAATCTAGTGCACTAAACTGCCCAATTCACTGGTTGGTTTCCATTGCTTAAAGGGGTATTCCAGGAATTTTTTGACATACTACATGGGCTGTAAAGTTAGTGATGTTCATAATATAGTGTCTCTTATTTTTAACAGCATACAAAATTACTCATGTCTCAGGATTTCCCAGGTCGCAGTTTGTGGACACGTGACATCACTAGTCAGGTGATCAAAGGGAGCCTGTCCTGCTTCAATTTTGCAACACCTGTAGACCCCTAGTTAGAAAACACTGTTTCAATGGGTGGAGTGGCTGATGTGTGGGAGGAAGGAAAGTGACCTCAAACTTTTAAGCATGGAACTGTGGGATGTGTAGTTTAGAGAACAAAGTCCAACAGGAAATACCCAGTTCTGGCAGGTAAGAACTAAAATCACCTTATGGTGGATGATAACCCCTTTAAGTAAAGACTACTTGTGCTAGTGATCTGTGAGAATTCAGGCAGCAGCACCTCCACTAAGCATTTTGCTAGAATTCCCTTAAATGGGCACTCTCATTTAAAATTATTTTTCTATTGCACTCCATGGTAAATAAAAAAAAAAAAAAAATCTAATGTACTTTGTTAAAAAAATAAATAAATAAATGTTTTCAGTTTAAAAAAGCTGCCACTAGGTGTCTCCCTACTTGTCTAGAGCACATTTAACCCATTATTTGCACAGACTTCGGACTCCTGCTGGCCTGCCTGGCAGAAGTCCAAAACCATGCAGTCTGGAGTGCTGAGGAGGGATATTTGGTGCAGCCTTAGCCAATCTTAGCTCATCTCACACACACAACTGCTCTGGGCTGTGTGTAGCAGAGTGAGGAATGAAGTTCTCCCCTGTATGGCTTCAGATGTTGTCATGCCTGCTGGTTAATGTGTATTTTCTGCTCAGTCTGTCAGATTAAGAGCAATATCAAGGTAGTAAACAAAAAATAATTAAAATAAAGTCAGGGGGTGGTTTATCATGATGGGGGCAGTGAACTGGGAGGATTATAAAATGTAAACAACAACGTGGTCTCAAATGGAAGGTGGTGCTCAACCCCAAATGCAGTTGTGCATTTATGCTGGGGGAGCAAAACCTGGCATTGTGGTCTGTTGCTAGGGGCAATCCCCAGTAAAAAAAAAAATGCATACGGTGGGGGATGTCTGCAGCAGACTACAAGTGCCACAACGGCATCCTACACCAGATAAACGGTGTGGATGTGTAACAATTAGAATACAGTAATTTAGGTGCATTACTGTGGTAGATGTAAACAATGACATTGGCTATCCCTCAACACTGATGTTAAAACTGAGACATTAGCCAATATATCCTTATATGAAGGACATACCTGAGCCCGCACACCAACGCCAAGAAGTGGCACAGGACCTAACACTAACCTACCTGTGCATGATAAGCAAAACCAGGGGCCAGTGGGCAATTACAGCAGCATTAGGTCCGACTCACTCCCAGGTTACCTCCAGTGTGGCTGGGCACACATACATTGGAAGGAGGGAGGCAGACTATAAGCCCCACAAAAGTTGGCAGATATGTTGCCAGCCTCATATAAGGATATATAAGGCTAATGTCTCAATTTTAACATCCATTTTGAAGGTTAGCCGATTATAAAATTTAACAAGCTCATGAGGTTCTCTTTAACTTTATGTACTTCTCAATCACCTTGTTGTGACAGCTGATACTGTAACTCATAACCCTCCACCCCAAAAAATCACCCCCATAGGACTTTAAAGAATGAGGACTGGAATCTGACATGTATCGTGGCTTCACATTTCTGTTGCAGTAGTTTTGGTAAACCGCCCTAGTGTCTCTTCACAGTGCGGTTTTGATACTGTAGCTATGTGGCTGTAGATTCCATTGTCATTATGTCACATGTCACAGCCAGATCTGTATCTCATCTCTGTAACTATTAATTTGCTTGCACCAGTTATGTAAAATGTTACATCATTTTAATGCCGATTTTATCTGTATAACTTATGCAGTGTCATCTCATTTTAAAATAGGCTTGTCACTAAAGTTAGCTGTTATAGTCAAATTCAGCCTTTTGATAAATTAACATGATAACATGACTACATAGATTGAGAAAACAAGTGTGTTCAGAGTAAATCCTTTAGTTATTTGGGCCATATGGTAAGTGGTATAACCCTGTCCAATTGTGCACCCCCCCTTCCACCACCCATTCCCCCAGGACAATTGTGGCAAACTGGGGGCACCTAGCATGAACAGTGGTAAGAAATGAAATGTTCTTGTTCTCTAGATAGTACGGCTTCAAGTTTGGTCTTAGAGGAGATCACATCTAAGCATAGTCTCACTTGGTCTATTAGTGTGTGTGTGTTCAGCCGCCTTGTATATAAGCTATAGATCCCCCCTCTGAGCATTTCCATGTCAGCTTATTTTGCTATTCTATATATCTTACAGGTTTTGTGGCAATTGGACATCTTTCGGCGCAGTTTACGTGGGCTGACTGGACATGTGTGTCTAGGAGAAGCATGCATATTTTGTGCTTTAAAGGTAAGCAATTATTACATTTGAATTACCATCTTGATGGCATGCCTCCACTGTTATGTTGTGCTCCCCGTTCATGGTTTTTATGCAGTTAGAAATGAAAGCCAGGAACAGATGTAAAAAAAAATAAAAAAAAAGTCTAGTCTTGGGAAAGACCTGTCTAGAGGATCAGATTGCTTCTTTATTTTTGAAAAGCCCTCTGAAAGATGAAAGCCATCTGATTGGTTGCTATGGACAACTCTTCCTCTGGACAGGTTTTGATCTCCATCTTGGTCTTTTTGTTTTGTACATGCCATACATAGTTTGTAAGGTTGAAAAAAGACCAGAGTCCATCCAGTTCAATCTATATCCCTAATGAGTCCTACTGAGTTGATCCAGAGAAAGGCAAAAAACCCTCATACTAGAGATAAATATTACTTCCAGACTCCAAATATGGCATCAGAATAAATCCCTGAATCACATTCTGTCCCTATGAATCTAGTGTATATATATAACCAGCGATATTACTCTCCAAAAATGCATCCTGACCCCTTTTGAACTTAAAAAATTTTTTTTTTTTTTTTTAGTTCACCATGACCACCTCCTCAGGCAGAGAATTCCATAGTCTCACTGCTCTTACAGTAGAGAACCCCTGTCTGTGCTGGTGTAGAAACCTTCTTTCCTCAAGACGTAGATGATGCCCCTTTTTTTTTTTTTATAAAGTCCTGGGTATAAAGAGATCATGGGAGAGATCTCTGTATTGCCCCTGATATATTTATAGTTATTAGGTGACCCCTAAGCCTTCTTTTTTCTAAACTAAATAACCCCAATTCTGATCTTTTTGGGTACTGTGGTCCTCCCATTCCCTGTATTACCCTGGTTGCATGTCTTTGAACTCTCTCCAGCTCCACTATATCTATCTTGTACACTGATGCCCAGTACTGCACATAGTATTCTGTGTGTGGTCTGACTAGGGATTTGTACAGCGGTAGAATTATTTCCTTGTCATGGACATCTATGCCTCTATTGATGCACCCCATGATTTTACTTGTCTTGGCAGCAGCTGCCCGACACTGGTCACTACAGCTAAATTTACTATTAACTAAGACTCCCAAGTCCTTTTCCACCTCAGTCGTCCTAAGTGTGCTCCCATTTAATACATAATCCAAGCGTGGATGTTTCCTCCCCATGTGCATAACCTTTAAATGTATCAGTGTTGAACCTCATCTGCCACTTCCCAGCCCAAACTTTCAACCTATCCAGATCCATTTGTAACAGTGCACTGTCCTCTATTGTGTTTACTGCTTGACAGAGTTTAGTATCGTCTGCAAAGATTGCTACTTTACTATTCAACCCAAGGTCATTAATAAATATATCAAATAGAACAGGACCAAAGACTGACCCCTGTGGTACCCCACTAGTAAGTCACCCAATCAGAATAAGTACCATTAATAACCACCCTCTGTTTCCTATCACTGAGCCAATTACTTGCACACATTCTCCCCCAGTCCAATCCTTCTCATTTTATGCACCAACCTTTTTAGGGATCGATTTTGGACGTTATCGGTATCAGCAATTACCTTGCCGATAATCCAATAATGCACCGCCCCGGCCAGAGACCGCCGCCGCTGCCCCATTGCCTCCCCCATCCCCGGTTTTATAATTACCTGTTCCCTGGGCCTGTGGTCCACGCTACTTCTGGCTCCTGTGGCGTCCTGTGTTACGCTGTGAGCTGCGCAATGACGAGTGATGTCCTCAATGCGACGTCACCGTCAGTGCGCACAGTGACAGCTCAGGAGGACGCCGCCGGAGCCAGAAGAAGCGCGAACCCCGGGAACAGGTAATTATAAAACCGGGACTGGGGGAGGCAATGGGGCAGCGGCGGCGGCGATTTCTGGCTGGGGCGGTGCGGTGGGGAGTGCGGTGCCGGGGTGGGAGGTGATGGTGATAGGACTCAGGATGACCCCAGGACAGGCAGTGGGAGAGAAGCGGGTGGTGGCGGCGGTCTCTGGCACCGCGAAATCCGCTGCAGTAGATTGATTTAAAGTGCCCGGATAAATAGCCGATAACTTATGCCGGAATATCGGTATAAGTTATCGGCCCTAACCTCCAGAGTATCGGTAACGGCCCTAAAAAATCGATATCAGTCGATCCCTACAACCTTTTATGTGGCACCGTATCAAATGCTTTTGGAAAAATCCAGATATACGACATCCAGCGATTGCCCCTGGTCCAGTCTGGAGCTCACCTCCTCATAAAAGCTGATCAGGTTAGTTTGACAGGACCGATCCCTCATAAAGCCATGTTGATATGGAGTAATACATTTATTTTTATCAGGATACTCCAAAATATCATCCCTTAGAAAATCCTCAAACAATTTACATACAACAGAGGTTAAACTAACAGGCCTAGAATTCCTGTGGTCTCCTTTTGACCCCTTTTTATATATTTGCACCACATTTGCCATGCTGCCAGTCCTGGGGACCAGTCCCTGTTACTATAGAGTCCCTGAATATTAAAAATAGGGATCTGTCTATTACATTACTTAAAGGAGTAGTCCGGTGCACACTTTTTTCATTTTATCCAGTCCGGGCTGCAAAATAAAAGAAAACACACTTTATCTTACCTGCCAACGAGCCCCCGGAGCTCCGGTACAGGTGTTCGGTCCCCGGGCTGTATTCTTCTTACTACCTGTTAGCCCGGCACGTCACACGGAGCTTCAGCCTATCACTGGCCGCGGCGGGACATCGCTGCGGCCGGTGATAGGCTGAAGCTCCGTGTGACGTGCCGGGCGAACAGGTAGTAAGAAGAATACAGCCCGGGGACCGAACAACTGTACCGGAGCTCCGGGGGCTCGTTGGCAGGTAAGATAAAGTGTGTTTTATTTTGCAGCCCGGACGCGATATAATGAAAAAAGTGTGCACCGGACTACTCCTTTAATTCCTTTAGAACACGGGGGTGAATGCGATCTGGACCTGGCGATTTGTCTATTTTGATGTTTTGTAGGCAGCACTGTACTTCTTCCTGGGTTAGACAGGTGACCTGTACTGGGGAGTTTACCTTATCTCGCTGTATTTCACCTGGCATTTCATTTTCCTCTGTGAATACAGTGGAGAAGAATTTGTTTAATTGCTTTTTCCTTATCCCAATCTATAATTTCTTCCTCATCATTTGTTAAAGGGCCAACACTTTCATTTTTGACCTTTTTGCTATTTATATAGTTAAAGAACATTTTGGGGTTAGTTTTAATCTTTGTCAATGAGTCTTTCGGCCTCTATTTTTGCGGCTTTTATCTGTTTTTTACATATTTTACATTTTTCTCTATAGCTTTTTAATGCTTCTTCACTGCCATCCTGTTTTAGTAGTTTAAATGCTTTATTTTTGTCATTTATTGCCCCCTTTTTTATTCATCCATATTGGTTTTCTTTTATTCCTGACCCTTTTATTCCCATAAGGTATAAACATCTTACAGTGAGAATTTAAAATATTCTTAAGTCTCCCATTTAGTGTCGGTATTCTTGTTTTTGAGGACATTATCCCAATTTGTTGTTAAGGGCTTCTCTGAGTTGATCAAACTTTGCCTTCCTAAAGTTCATTGTTTTTGTGGCACTCTGCGAGGTTTCCTTATTGAAGAACACGTTATAATGTGTCATATTATGATCACTATTTCCTAGGTGTCCTTCTACCTGCACATTAGTTACTGTCAGGTCTGTTGGTTAATATGAAGTCCAGTAGGGCGCCCCCTCTTGTCGGGCCCTGCACCATTTGGGACAGATAATTGTCTTTAGCTATAGTCAGAAACCGGTTTCCTTTGAGATTCACAGGTCTCGTCTCCCACTTTATATCAGGATAGTTAGTCCCCCATTATCACCTCATTCTGATTGGCTTCCTTGTTTATTTGCCTCAGTAATTGATCTTCTGCCTCTTCCATTATGTTTGGTGGCTTATAGCAGACCCCTATCAAATTGTTTTTATTTTTATCTCCATATATCTCTACCCATAATGCCTCCACATTATCGTTTCCCACCCATATATCCTCCCGCAGTGCGGCCTTGAGACTAGACTTTTTATGAAGAAAAACTCCTTCCCCTTTCCGTTTTGTCCAATTATTCCTGAATAGACTATAACCCGGTATGTTGACCGCCCAGTAACAGCTATCGTCCAACCAAGTCTTTGTTATACCCACCATGTCATAATCCTCCTCAGACATCAACCACTCCAGTTCCTCTGTTTTATTGGACAGACTTCTAGCATTAGTCAACATGCAATTTAACCCCTTAAGGACCCAGTCAATTTTCAGTGTAGGACCCGGCCAATTTTTGCACATCTGACCACTGTCACTTTAAGCATTAATAACTCTGGGATGCTTTTACCTTTCATTCTGATTCAGTGATTGTTTTTTCATGACATATTCTACTTTTTTAGTGGTAAAATGTTGTCAATACTTGCATCATTTCTTGGTAAAAAATTGGAAATTTAGAATTTTTTTTACTTTGAAGCTCTCTGCTTATAAGGAAAATGAATATTCCAAAAAAATTATATATTGATGCACATA